>NC_141146.1:98821016-99430808 GCF_053477565.2 Lygodium microphyllum | reverse complement strand
TTGCAGGACATTGCTTTTCATGTGGAAAATTGGGGCATTTTATGGCTGAATGCCCAGAGAAGCACCGCACTTCAGATGCCGAGCATGTTGCGAGCCCATGGAAGATATGATGTGTGATGTGCCATCGCAAGATGCCACCTAGCCACCTAAAGTTTTGAATAAAGGTAAACAACAGGTCTCGGGTTTGGATTCTGGTGGCAATGACTGGGTAGATGTACGCGCAAAAAAAGGCAACAAGCATGCTGTTGGCATGATGGATACTGTGCCTGTTGCCTCACCAGATTCCATGCGTACGTATATCCGCAGAAAAGAAATGATGTCTTCAGAGCACTCTGCTCCTGCTATGGTTTCCTTTGCTCCTTGTCAACTGACAGCTAAGGAGAGTGTCTTCAGATGGTCCTAAGGGTCCACCCGCTAAGCTGGCTTTTGATACTCGAGGTAATGTCATTACCCCATGGGATCGTCGTTATCCCCGCTCCATCCCCAAGTCAGCGGATATGCCATCCACTTCCAAATCTGGTCGTTAGAACTCATTTGCCGTGTTAGCTGATTTCTTGGATGAGGGTGTACTAGACATTCTCGCTGAAAAGGTCTCATCGAGGCAAGCTGTGCCTTGTACCTGATCCTCTTTTGAATCCACATGAAGATAGCTACGTGGAATGTGCGAGGAATTTGTTCTCGCCACAAGCAACATGCCATGTGGACAATATTGCATGAGAATCAGTGGGATGTCTTGTGTGCTGTTGAACACAAGAGTCATAGTGAAGCAGGTAAAGTTGTGGATTGTCATGGTTTTCGTTTGTTCTATGCAGGGACACATGCCAGGCAATATTCTGGTGTGCTTATGATTGTACATGAAAATATCAGCCGGTTCTTATCAAGAATGATGTACATGGCCGCTTTGTGGTGATTGAAATTTTATTCGAAGAAGAGATGCTCCGAATGATCCTCTATCTCGTCGGGAGCTTTGGCATACCTTGCAGAGTTCCTTGTCCCTTGGCAGACGGGGTTTTTTGATGGGGGATTTTAATATGTGTGTTGATTCTTTACAGTCCACATCAGAACATTCGATTATGGATGCGCCGGAAAGACGTACGTGGCAGCAGTTGGATTTTGCCGTTCTTAAGCAAGATCTCTGGTCTTGGCTGTATCCTTCTTATACAGGGTTTACCTTCCATTCTGCCCAGTATGCCACAACATGGTCGCGGTTAGACCGCATATAAATCATGCACGATGATGATTTCCTTCCTGAGATGCTCGAAATGAAAGTGTTACAACAATATGCATTGTCGGATCATTTCCCTCTGCAGCTTGAGCTCCTTGCACAACCAATTGCTCCTTTCAAGCAATTTCTGGATAGACTCCTGTTGCGTTTCAACTCGTTTTATTTGAAGCATGCAATCTTCCAGGGCTATATGCAGCAATTGATTGATCGGTTCTTATTGGATTTCTCATCCCAGGGCACTGCTTCCTTTCAACGATTGCTCTCCAATGTGCAGCGGGTTGCTCGCCAGTATGGGATCCATCATGCCTCTCTTTGTGGGCGGCGCCGACAAGCAGCCGAGGAACTGCTGGCTTTGGTTCGTTCTTTGCTGGTGGACACTCCCGATGACGCATTTCTGCTATCACTGGCAATGCATCTGGCTGATCTTATTAAAGAGTTTCAGTTGAAATCCTATCAGCAGGTCAAATTGCAACATCTGATGGACACTCTGCAAG
The DNA here is from genome assembly GCF_053477565.2 of Lygodium microphyllum. Classification (NCBI taxonomy): domain Eukaryota; kingdom Viridiplantae; phylum Streptophyta; class Polypodiopsida; order Schizaeales; family Lygodiaceae; genus Lygodium; species Lygodium microphyllum. The sequence goes on along the minus strand of NC_141146.1, from coordinate 99,429,089 downwards.
ACAGTGCTTGTCAGACCCATAAGTTTTTTCGAGCTCTCCATGCCTCTCCTGCTCGAGAGAATATGACGAGGCTCCAGGATGAAGAAGGTCAAATGGTTCTTGATCCGCAGATGATTGTGAATATGTGTAGAAATTATTTCCTCGACCTTCTTGGTTCTACTTCTCCGCCTTCAGGCCAAATTACTCATGCCCGTTCAGTTTTTTATGATCTGGTCCGCAATCAGGTTCCTCAGGACATGCAATCTACTTTGGAGGCAGATATTTGTGAGTCGGAGGTCATGGATGCTCTGTTACACTTGCCTAAGGATAAAAGTCCTGGCTGGGATGGGCTTACCAATGAGTTCTTTGAGTTTTTTGCCACCCAGCTCGCGAAACCTTTGACGGCTTTGTTTCAGCGGGTATGGGAAACAGGGATTATGCCTTCCTCTTGGAAATACGGTCTTATTAAACTGCTTCCAAAAGTTCCTTCGCCATCCATGTTGAAACAGTGGCGCCCAATTTCTTTGATGGGTTCTATGTATAAAATCTTTTCAAAAGTTATGGCGAATCGCCTTCATAAGTATCTTCTTGCCATTGTGCATCCTCTCCAATATGGTTTTATTAAGGGCAGAAACATTTTGCACAATGTCTTAAATGCGTAACTGGCAATTGATTATGCAAGGCATTCAAATCAGGAGGTCGTACTGGTTCAATTGGACCTGGAAAAGGCTTTTGATTATCTGGACTGGTCTTTCATTGCAAAACTTATGTCTGCTATGGACTTTGGTGCCCGGATATCTCGTCTGATCTATACTATTAGTGTTGCAGCATCTTCGCGGGTCATGTTGAATGGAGGAGTTACCAAGCCAATTGTCCTTACCTGCTCGATCAGACAGGGGTGCCCTTTGAGTCCTCTCTTCTTTGCCCTTGCGACTCATCCGGTTCTTTCGATGCTATCTCATATGGCAGCTTCTACTCAGTTGGCTGGATTGTTGCTTCCCTCTGGACAGCACTTCATTGGTCAATTCTTGGCTGATGACAGTTTTATGATTCTGCGTGCGGACAAAGATAATCTTCACAAAGCATTAGATGTTTGGGCTCTTTTTGGTCAGGCTTCTGGTCTGCGCATAAATGCCTTCAAATCGGCCATTCTTAGCTGCACGGAGTCGGATTTGCAATCACTGGACTGGCAGGGCATGGTTGTCCCCCGTGGCTCCATTGCCAGGCATCTTGGGTATCCTTTGGGGGTTGATGTTTCCCCAAAGCAGCTATTACAGTGGATTTCACAGAAACTAGCGGCTAAGTTTCTGTATTGGAAGTTTCAAGCCTGGCCCTTCCATGTTCGCCTCAAAGTAGCCCAAACAATAATGTTGCCAATGCTTACATATTTCTTGCCATTGCTACCCTGGACTACTACGACACTGAATGATCTTACGAAGTCTATTCGTTTCATGTTATGGAAGAAGGATTCCTTGCATGCGGGTATTTCCTGGATTTCTTGGTCTCATGCATGCACCCCAAAACGCATGGGTGGAGGGGCTGTTTTGGATGCCCACACTCATATGCTGGCACTCCGCTGGTCTCTTTTTCGCGCCATGTGCTCGGATTGTCATCCTTGGGTCGTCATAGTCCGTTACTTTCTTGAGGATCACGGGCTTCTGCATGGTAATACCCACATCCGCAGTTCGTGGTGGCATGTTCTTAATGCAGATTCTCGGTTCTCCAGTTCTTCCTCATCTCTGCTTGCCCATTTGGTGTGTTCCTGGAAAATGGTCCTCCGGAAGTCTCAGTGGCATCCAGCGGAGGATCGTTTAGCCACTAATTCGTTTCAATTGGAACTGTTGGAGTCTCGCGGTTAATTTCGTGGGACGGTAAACATGAGCTTCGACCACAATTCAACCGTATGGCACGTTTGGGCTTAACTTCGGTCGCGGATGCCACTCTTGCCAGTCGCAATATGTTCATGTCGTTTCGTACAGCTTGGAGGATTTTCAGGATCCCTCGTGGATACAGGCTTTTATGGGAACAACTTTTGAGGGTGCTTCAGAGCAGACAACCCTTTCTTGCCCTTGCTACGGATCGTCCCTGGCAGGATTGGGACTTTGCAGGCCGGCTGCATTTAGAAAAGGCTTCAGCTAACCAGGTGTATCATCTTCTGATTAAAGATCATCAATGGCTGGTTACTAAAGCTAATATTCTATGGGGATTGCATAAATCCTGGTCATGGTGGAAGGTAACTGTGATGGAGGGCTGGTTAAATAAGACACCATTCAAATATAAGGTCTTTCTTTGGAGGGTGATAATTGGTGGTCTTCCGCTTGCTTCAGCTCTTTCAAAGCGCCGAATCTCCAATGGCAACTGTTTCTTTTGCACCACCATTGTGGAATCCGCCCGTCATCGTTTTATTTCTTGCCCCCTTGCTCAGAAAATCTGGTCATTCTTGTCAGCTGTCTGGCGAGCGGTGGTTGGTTTCTCGCTTCGCCCATTTGATTGGGTTTTTGCGTAGCCCAAATATCCCATACCGACTCAGCCACATATGAAGATATTGTTTCACTTTCTTCGATATTGGGGCTGTTGGCACAACTGGACCATTCGGAATGCTTTCCTTTTTGATTCAGCTTATAATGTTCAGCGGCATATTGCTAGGCTTCAAGGTTTCTTGTATTGGCAAACAGATCTTCTCCGGCACTCTGACATCCTCTCTCGGGAGGACTTACGCCCCTGGCACATGGCAATTTCCTCCGCGTCTTTGCCATGATTTTGTAACTATTTGGCCCTCTGGTTCTTGTAAACAGTCAGTTTGTACACACGATGGGGTAGAGCCATCGTGTATCTTGTAATCATGAAAACTTTTCGTAATTAATACAATTACCTTTTACGAAAAAAAAAAGAGAGAGGGAGGGAGGGAGGGAGGGAGGGAGAGAGAGTTTACAGAGATAGAGAGGATCGCGATGGCGAGGCGTCTGGTGCGTGGGCGATGGCGGATTTGTTTCCCCGTCTAGCGGACGCGTCTGTTGCCTTCGACCAACGTTTTGCCCTGCTTGTGTCATTGCGCCCAACCCTCGTCTACTGCCTTCGACCAACGTTTTGCTCTGATCGTGTCATCGCGCCCAACCCTAGCCAACGACGTGCTGTCTTGTTTGCCATGCGACCGTGTTGCCTATGTCGCCCTGCTCTGCGACGGATGGGTCACCAGCACAGGGTTTGTGCCTTGGTTGTGCTGTCGCGTCTTGCCTGTCCGTTAGCCTCTTTTCCCTCTGCTGACGTCAGCCTGGTGATCTGCATCGCCCTATCCTATTTTGCGTCCTCAGTTCTATGCTTGAGAGCGAGGGTGTGATGACTGGTCCTAATCCGGGTTGCCACACAGCGAGCGCGAGAGCGTGAGCCCGCAAGGAAATGAGGCCCTCTCTGCCTGTGGACGTGCCCTCTCTGCACAGCAGCCGTCTGTTTCTGCGTGCGCGCTTCCTCAGCCCCTTCGTCAGTCCCGTACAGGGCCCGCCTTGCCTGAGAGAGAGAGAGAGAGGCCTATGAGTTTCTGCCTCCCCTGAGCTCTTCACTCGGCCTCTGACCGGCATCCGTAGTGATACAATATGGCTGGCCTGGATCTAGCTTTTAACGAGGCCCTCTCTGCCTGTGGACGTGCCCTCTTTGCACAGCAGCCGTCTGTTTCTGCGTGCGCGCTTCCTCAGCCCCTTCGTCAGTCCCGTACAGGGCCCGCCTTGCCTGAGAGAGAGAGAGAGAGGCCTATGAGTTTCTGCCTCCCGTGAGCTCTTCACTCGGCCTCTGACCGGCATCCGCAGTGATACAATATGGCTGGCCTGGATCTAGCTTTTATAGACCAAACGGTGGCAGCTCTTGGTCCGGATTCTGATACCGAGGAACCAGAGGATATGGTTCCATGCACAGATGAGATGCCCCCTGGTCTCGACTTCCAGCTTGCGGGCAAATGCACCAAGCATACTTCGGAAGAGACAATGGATCAATAGGATCGTTCCTATGCTCAGGTTGCTTCTGATTCTGTGGACTCTCAGGATGTTGACTGGGAGCATTTGCTGGAGTTTGCCAACACTCTGCTTGGCGATTATGTTCAACACAATCAAGAAGTCTTTTCTGACTCTGCAACAACTGAAGATGTTCTGGAAGCCACTGTGGACCCGAAACATGTCTTGCGCTCCTTTTCAGTGTTTTATGAACGCGCTGTGATACTCTTCTTCACTGGTAGGATCCCACAGCTTTCCCGTATTCGCCAGTGGCTACACAATCTGCTACAAGGGGAATGTGTTGAAGAGATTTTTGTTCGGCCCCGAGGCTTTTTTGAGGTGCTATTGAAATCGGAGATGCAGCGTGCTGCTCTCCTGTCTACACTGCCTTTGTTGTGCCATGGCGCCCAATGGCAGATTTTCAGCGCCTGTTGCAACGAGAGTGCCTTGTGTGGGTTGAAGTGGAAAACTGTCCGGCTGTCTATTGGCTACTGTTAAAGGACGCCATGGTCGCTGTGGGCACTGTTTTGGTCCCCCCAAGCCTAAGGGCCGTGAATCGTAACCGTTTGTGTATGTTATGGGACACTGCTAGGAAAAGGCTTGCTTGGTTACGTCTTAACTGCTCTGGCATGCATCCTCTACACTTTCGTTTGAAATGGGGCAACTTTGCAGGACATTGCTTTTGGTGTGGAAAATTGGGGCATTTTATGGCCGAATGCCTAGAGAAGCACCACACTTCAGATGCTGAGCGTGTTGCGCTGCCCATGGAAGATATGGTGTGTGATGCTCCATCGCAAGATGCCACCCAGCCACCTAAAGTTTTGGATAAAGGTAAACAACAGGTTTCGGGTTTGGATTCCCCTGGCAATGACTGGGTCGATGTACGCGCAGAAAAAGGCAACAGGCCTGTTGCTGGCATGGTGGATACTGCACCTACTGCCTCGCAAGATTCCATGCGTACTTATATTTGCAGGAAAGAAATGTTTTCTTTAGAGCACTCTGCTCCTGCTATGGTTTTCTCTGCCCCCCGTCAACGGCCCACTAGGAGAGTGTATTCGGATGGTCCAAAGAGTTCACCTGCTAAGCTGGCTTTTGATACATGAGGTAACGTCATTAGTGGGATTGTCGTTATCCCCGTTCCATCCCCAAGACAGCGGATATGCCGTCTAGCTCCAAATCTGGTCGTCAGAACTCTTTTGCCATGTTAGCTGATTTCTTGGATGAGGGAGTCTTGGACATTCTCGCAGAAAAGGTCAAATCAAGGCAAGCTGTGCCTCGTACCTGATTTTCTTTTGAATACACATGAAAATAGCCACGTGGAATGTGCGAAGAATTTGTTCTCGCCACAAGCAACATGTCATGTGGACTGTATTGCATGAGAATCAGTGGGATGTCTTGTGTGCTATTGAGCACAAGAGTCACGGTGAAGCAAGAAAAGTTGTGGATTGCCATGGCTTTCGTTTGTTCTATGCAGGGACACATGCCATGCATTATTCTGGTATGCTCATGATTGTACATGAAAAATATCAGTCTGTTTTTATTAAAAATGATGTACATGGCCGCTTTGTGGTGATTGAAATTTTATTTGAAGGAGAGATCTTATGGTTACTTGGTCTCTATGCTCCGAATGATCCTTTATCTCACCAGGAGCTTTGGCATACTCTGCAGACTTCCTTGTCACTTGGCAGATGGGGTTTTTTGATGGGGGATTTCAATATGTGTGTTGATTCTTCGCAGTCCACATTGGAGCATTCGGTAACGGACGCGCCGGAAAGTTGTATGTGGCATGAGTTGACTCTTGCTGTTCTTAAGCAAGATCTCTGGTCTTGGCTACACCCTTCTTCTACAAGGTTTACTTTTCATTCTGCCCAGTATGCAACAACATGGTTGCGGTTGGACCGCATATACATCATGCAGAATGATGATTTCCTTCCTGAGATACTCGAAATGAAAGTGTTGCAGCAATATGCCTTGTCAGACCATTTCCCTCTACAGCTTGAGCTACTAGCACAACCCATTGCACCTTTTAAGCAATTTCTAGAGAGACTCCCTTTGCATTTCAACTCGTCTTATTTGAAGCATGCAATCTTTCTGGGCTATATGTAGCAATTGATTGATAGATTCTTATTGGACTTCTCCTCTCAAGGCACTGCTTCGTTTGAACGATTGCTTTCTAATGTGCAGCGGGTTACTCGGCAGTATGGGATCCATCATGCATCTCTTTGTCAGGGGCGTCGACAAGCAGCGGAGGACCTACTGGCTTTGGTTCGTTCACTGCTAGTGGACACTCTAGATGATGAATTCCTGCTGTCACTGGCAATGCGTATGGCTGACCTTGTTAAAGAGTTTCAATTGAAATCTTATCAGCAGGCCAAATTGCAACATTTGACGGAGACTTTGCAAGATAGTGCTTGTCAGACTCATAAGTTCTTTCGAGCTCTCCATGCCTCTCCTGCTCGAGAGAATATGACTAGACTCCAGGATGCAGCAAGTCAAATGGTCCTTGATCCACAGACTATTGTGAATATGTGTAGGAATTATTTCCTCGACCTTCTTGGTTCCACTTCTCCACCTTTAGGCGCATGTTGCGCACGCAGCATTAGGTTTTGGCATGTTGCCCTCAAGTACTCATCTTATATACTCTAATAGCATTGCTATTTAGACTTGAAATATCTATTTTATTATCTTTAGTCCAAAATAATCAAGTTATTTTTTTTCATACTAATATCGTACCGTACCTTATAAAATCTTAAGGTACCATTTAGTACCGTATTTTATCGTAGTGTACCGTATCGTACCTTTCGTACCTGACAACTATGATCTTTGCTTTTAACAAATGGCTTTTCGATCATCTTTGAGGATGACAAATGCATTGTCAGAGGTAGGGAAATGGATTATGCACTCAGGCTATCTGGGACCCTGTATAAGGGTTTGCTTTTGTTGGATATCTATGATGCACAATCTCATGATGCTCTGGCAGTTGCTATGCTATTGCCTGCTATGCGGAATGCAGAGCTATGGCATGCCCACTATGAACATATGAGTTTTGGAAGTTTGATGGCCCTTCATAGGTGTCATATGGTAGATGTATTATGTCCAGTGGATAGTGGAGATTTCATCTCCTCATGCATACGAGGAATGTATTTTTGGCAAGATGCACATATTTTCCTTTAAAAAGGATGGTACAATGCGTGCTGTTTGGAAATTGCAGCTTATTTACTCTGATGTTTGTGGTCCCATGAAGACACGCGCACTTGGAGGTCATCTTTATCTTGTTACATTTATTGATGACTACTCTTGGTATCCATGGGTGTATGGGCTGAAAGCAACCTAATTTGTTTATTCATTTTAAACATCTCGTTGTAAAGCTTGAGGTTGAAACTGGCTTGAAAGTGGAGACACTTCGCACGGATAGAGGGGGAGATATATTTGCTTGATCATGGCATTATGCATTGAGCCACTGTTAGAATGACTCAACGAAATGTTATTACTGAAAGGAAGAATTGTACTCTTATGGAGATGACTTGTTGTGTGCTCAAAAGGAAACCATGTGTTGAATTGTGCGCCCACTAAGGCACTAAAGACGATCACCCCATTTGAAGCTTGGCATATTTATTGGCTACCGTTCAGAAAGCAAGGGCTATCACTTGTATGACCTACGCACAAGGAAAGTTTTTGTCAGTAGGGATGCTATATTTGTTGAAAATTCTGCATTTTCACATGATCGGTTTCAAATGCTAGCCACCCATAACATTGGTGATGTCTTTGAGGGTCTCTTGCCACTTTCTTTGGAGTCCATGCCTGTTGTAAATGGCCAGATAGACATAATACAGCAAGCTGTTGTTGCACCATATGTGCTTGAACAATAGGGTATTGGTGATGGTTTGCCACATGCAATGAAAGATGTAGCATGGCATGAAAGGGCTGCTGTAAATGCAACAAAAATAGTCTCGAGATGGCTGTTACAAACTCTCTAGGAGAGTAAAATGGATGCTCCTTTAACTCAATGCACTAGAAGAGTTGCTAGACATGCAACACATGATACAAGGGGAGCCCATTTGGTTGATTTTATGGAAGTAGATGATTGTGATGAGGATATATTTATGAGCTCACTATTGGATGATGATGAGCCTACTTCCTTGGATGAAGCTCAGTAAGATGTACATTGGATGTAGGCAATGCAGGATGAGTTAGACTCTATTGCCACTAACTCTACATGGGATCTTGTGGATTTACCACTTGGCAAGAAGGCCATGGGCACAAAATGGGTTTTTAAACTCAAACAGAAGGCTAATGGTAGCATTAATAACAAAGCACGGTTGGTAGTAAAAGGCTATGCACAGAAGAAGAGCATAGATTATGAAGAGACTTTTGCTCCTACATCTCGTATGAGTATGGTGAGATGTGTAATTGCTATGGTTTCAAATTATGGTTGGAAGGTACATCAGTCGGATATTAAGACAACATTCTTGAATGGGAATTTGCACGAGAATGTTTGTGTCACAACCTCTAGGGTTTGTGGTCAAGGGGAAAGAGAACATGGTATGCAAGCTAAACAAAGCTCTTCATGGTCTCAACCAGGCTCCTCATACATGGTACTCTAAAATTGATGCATATTTGGTCAGCCAAAGGTTAAAAAACAATCCAACTACTCCCACTCTATACTTTAAGAATGAAGGGGGGGACTTGTTGATTATCATTCTTAATGTAGATGATATGCTGCTTACTGGACCTTTAGAAGCAAAAATTGTATATTTCAAGGTTGAAATTAAAACATGCATTTGCTATGTCAGATATGGGCTGTCTACATTATTATTTGGGGATTCAGTTCATCCAAAATCAGCCTGGTAAATTAAATCATTGTCATAGTATGTGGATAAGTTGTTACATAGGCTTAATATGCAAGATTGCAAACCTATGTGCACTCCTATGGAGCTAGGCTTAAAGATGTCTATGCATGATGGTGACGAGATGTCTCATGTTGCAATTTACAACCAGATTGTTAGTTGTCTTATTTATCTTTGCAACACATGCCATGACATTCAGTATGCAGTATCTTAGGTGAGAAGGTATATGCATAGCCCACGGACTAATCATTGGCAAGTTGTTAAGTGGATCTTTAGATACTTGCAAGGTACACAGTCACATGCATTATTATTTCCCAGGGGGAGAGACTTGCAACTATAGGCTTCCGGTGATTTAGATTGGGTTGGTGATGCAAACACTAGGCAGTCTACTAGTAGACACTGTTTCTTTCTGGGCCGTTCATGCATTTCATGGCTAAGCAAGAAATAGCCTACAGTGGCTATCTCATCTTGTGAGGCTGAGTAGCCTTTACAGCAACAGCAGAATGTGTATGGTTGCGTAGATTGTTGTCTGATCTACATTTACCATCGGAGTGTCCTACACCCATTCTTTCTCACGATAGAGTGCTATTGTAGTGGCACGAAATCCTATGTTTCATACTGGCACGAAACATATTGAGGTGTATTATCATTATGTCAGACAGGGTTGTCTTTGTACGTAGTACGAATTGATCCGTACGGTACATATCCGTACGATTTAGTATAAAAAATTGGCTTTTTTTGCCACTCTCGTTCAAGCCTGCAACTTTTATTTTTTCTTTCTCATTTCTTTTTTTTTCCTTCTTTCTTTCTTATTTCCCCTAAGCCTCTCTCTCTCTCTCTCTCTCTCTCACACACACACACAACTATAGTTGCACTAGTACCACATATGAAAGGTTTCATACTATACCATACTTAAGGTAACATACCTTATGTAGTAGTACCATAAGGTACCAACTTAATGCATCTTTTCCCATTCGAACTGCACTTTGGGATGAGCTAAATGCTCCTTATATTAATATGATTCTTCCATGAGATTAGGTCATTTGAGATTCAAACAATTTCTCTCAACCTTCTCTCTCTCAAGCCCGCACTTTTCTTATTTGTATGATCATTCATGTATGATTCCTCTGTCATCTATGTAGTTGTAAGTTGTCGGTAGCAGTAGCACATGTTGTGCATGCATCATTAGGTTTTGGCATTTTACCCTCAAGTATTCATCTTATATACTCTAATAGCATTGCTATTTAGACTTGAAATATCTATTCTATTACCTTTAGTCCAAAATAATCAAGTTTTTTTTCGTACTAATATCGTACCATACCTTATAAAATCTTAAGGTACCATTCAGTACTGTATTTTATCATACCGTACCTTTCGTACCTGACAACTATGATGTCAGAGAGAGATGCTATGCAGGAGAGATCAGCTTGATGTATATTCCTACATAGAAAAATGTTACATACATTTTCACCAAGGCACTTCCTCGTGAGAAGTTTGAGGCTTTTTGCAAGTCCTTAAACTTGCTACTCTTTGGTGATTGATTATTCTTGTACTTTACCACATTGGCAGTGTAGGGGGATGTTAGAATTTGCCAATTCTATGGGCAGTATCCAATGTTTTAATTTCACACTACTCTTTTGCTTCAGCACACTCTCATTGTCTCTCTTTTCTCTCCTCTAGAGCTGGTTGCCATTTGCCAATATACAGTGCACTGCGACAATGAGAGTTGCATTACTTTGGCACGGAATCTTGTATTCTGTGCTAGGTCAAAGCACATCGAGATACAATATCATTTCATTTGGAAGAAAATCTTGGATAAGACCATTGATGTGGTCTATTGCAATATGGAGGACAACTTGGCGGATTTGTTTACGAAGGCTCTTTCTTAGACCGTTCTTCAACAAAACTCCAAATCCTTGAGCCTTATGCCCCTTCCAAGATGTGAGAGGTGGTGTTAGAGATTTATTGATCCCTTGGATAGGCATTGGCAGGTTATTGTACTACAATTAGCACTCTCGGGCATAGTTATACATTTCCTATTTATCAGGTTGGACAGTTCCATGCAGTCTACATTTCATTTCCAGCTTTACCAAGCAGTCGAGCGGCCTTGGCAAGCTGTGCAGGTTGCCATGTTGCAGCCACAGTTTGCAAAGCATTTTAGCCATTATTTTATTCAGCGATTGCTATTATGTTAGAAATCAGCTAGTTTTACTGGCTGACTTGATTATTTTGTTGTTGTTTTTTATGCCTATTTATAGGAAACCAAGGTTGCTAGGTATGAAAGGTACGATACGATAAAATACGGTACTAACTGGTACCTTATGATTTTATAATGTACGGTACGATATTCGTATGAGAAAAAAAACAAAACCTTGGTTATTTTGGATTGTAGATAATAGAACACATGTTTAGAGCTAAAATAGCAATGTCACTTGAGTTAATAGGATGAATACACGAGGGTAACATGGTAAAACCTCATGCACAACATCCGTAATGTGCTACTAGAAGACAGATGGGAGTGTATATGTAATACATCATATAACAAAGCAAAGTGTAGGGTGGATGGACAAAGAGGCTCTTCATTCTTTTGAGAGAGAGAGAGAGAGAGAGAGAGAGAGGGATGCGCTTGGAATTGCATATTCATCTTGGAAGTTGGGAGAGGGAGAGAGAGTGAGAGAGGCTTGAAATTATGATAATAAACATAAGGCTTAGGAGTTGGAAGATATATTGTGGTCTAGTCTTTATAGGCCAAAAATAGCTTGTTTTTTGGTATGAGTTGGTATGGATATGTACAGTACGGTATGGTACGAACTGTATGGAATGAACTAATCCATACGTAGTACAAATGCAACTATGTAGGCAGCCTGCCCTGGTTCGTTCTTCACTTGTCATTTTAGGTGGAGAGAGAGATTGGCTCACGGAGATACATTCGACAGCCCATGTACACATCTGCCTTCATTTCAGCATCCATCTACTCTGCAGATTTCTGCATTCTACTATCTCTTTTCTCTCCCTCTTTTCTTGTGTTCATTTTCTTTCAGTCTGGTCATACGGTTTCACATTCACTGCACTCTGACACAGTTGTCCATTCTACATCGAAAGACACTGCAGCTGATATTTCTTTCCTGAAGAATCCATTCTACCACCATCATGGCTGTTGGGCTATAACTCTTAAGGTATTTACTCTTCAGTGCTAAAAGCTTTTGAGCTGGTTTTTACTTAGTTAAGTTGAGTTGGAGAGGTTTGCTACTGGACAACCAATGCAAGAACATTGACCTGCAATTCAAAGTAACTTAACTTGGCATAAGGTAAACTGCATGGTGTATTACAGGAAGTGCCATGGTGTATGCATGCTGATACACAAGCAGATTGACCCACAGCATGCATCAGCTCAGAACATAGGTTAAGCTGCTAAAGAACAGTTCTAATTACCCTTCTGGTTTTAGCCCTCAACTATTGTGGTTCAAACAGTGAGTGGATATCCAACCTTTGCCTATGATATGCAAGATCCAAGATTGGCCCAACTCACGCAAACATCATTCCATAACAAGGTGATCGCTGCCCTCCAAGCACCTTCTTGCACACCAACAGAGTGCATTATCCTTCATCAGTGATTATGGCTTAACCATTTCTCAACCATAGTAGGCCATACTGGACTTTCTGAGCGCATCACCTAGCTGTAATAGAGTATAATATTTTGAGATGGATTCAAGATACAGATGAAAAAGCTGCTACCTTTGCGTAATGTGATCTCCATCTACTGAGCCTATTTTAATATGATTTGAGTGTTTGACACACTTTTGTTCCTGCCCAATTTGATTTTAGAATTTGGGGCACTTGATTTTGTACCCAATTTAATTTGATTGCATGACTCTCAAAAATAAATGCTAGCCGCTGTCTTTCCATATTGTACATTTCAAATAATTAAGAAATGGACAGATGCCTGCTGCCACAGCCTCTTTGTAGTCTAGATTTCCAATATATTTCAATTGCATGACACTTTCTGTTTTCCATTTCAATATACATGGTGTGACACTTGATCTTGTACATTGCAATATATTGGGAAAGTATGATACTTGCTCTTGAACCTGCAATGAAACAAATGGGTCAGCTCTTGGCTTAAACTTTTGTTTTGTGAGCAGGAGGTAATGGATGATCCCCATATTGCAGCTGATGGATTTACATATGAATATGCAGCCATTAAACAGTGGCTTGAAAGTAATGATACGTCCCCCATGACAAACTTGAAACTAAGCCACAAGCATCTGACTCCCAATCATTCGCTGCGGTCATCAATACTCGAGTGGAGGCAGAAGTGAGCTTGTACATAAACTTTCTGTTCTGGCCATTGTGTTGTACACAATTTTCTTCCTTGTATCATGGTGTTTCTGGCTTAACTGGCAACCACATGTTGCCAAAGAAAACATGTATAGTGCTCAAGTTCTTATACTGCAAGAGTCATACCATCAGGTGAGATTCTTGGTCTTGAGACTTGAGAGATTCTTTTACTGTATTCTCATTTGTAAGGTCAAGAGGTTTGGAGTCTTGTAATCAGCAGTGAGGTTCTCTCGTGTTGTCAATATCAGCTGTATCTCTACACTCATACACGAAATTTTATGCATGATTAACGGAACTGGCTGGCAGCTAGTAATTTATATTGTTCCTCTATGTTTTGCTGCAGCAGGAATTGCCGTAAGTATGTCAAACATGTATCAAAGAGTGTAGTTGAAATATGATCTGTACCTAGACTGCCATCTATTCAAAGTGACACCATGTGAGCACAGCATTGACTAGAGCAAAACATGATGTAGGGTACCTGACAACCAAACTGTACACTGCTGTCAAATTCTCTCGTTATAAGGATGACATATCCTGTTTAACCATACATAAATACATGATGTACCTGAACTAAAAGTATTCTCAAAGCTGATGTTCAATGATTCTCCCACTAGATAACTATTTCGAACATTTCAGCAAACTTTGCAGGTTGAACAACATGATTTAACAATGTTTATATCACAATGGGATCATTACAATCTCGGCCCGATCCGGAGGGGAGAACCTCATTATACTCCACTTTGAGAAGGTTATGGTAATGTGGATTGGGAGTTCTTAAGAGCGCTATGGTTGGGATTCCCCAAGACAATGGATTCGAGGTGTTTCTGTTCTGTATTCGTCAGTTTATAGTCAGGTTCTAATCAAAGGGAACAGAGGTCAGCAGACTTACCATTGCGAAATATGTGTGATGCCAAAAAAAAAAGAGAGTAGAAGAAACACACACATCATGGACCTTCATGGGATTTTAAGTGGAAACCTATTAAAAGGCATAGAAATGGTGTAGCAGAAAGGGATATAGGATATATCAATAAGGAATCCTTGTATTCATGAAATAGAAAGGTACATGTAGGCACATCTTAGGACTACACCCTCGTGATGTAACACGTGAAGTTTTATCACTAAGCATAGGGAATCACATATAGAGTGCATCCTAAGCTGCACTTGAGTTACTACTTCATGTGTGGGTACATTTGGCTCCAACACCATGCCACACCTACAAAGCAATAGATAACGAAAAGGGAATCAATCATCAAACCAAAATCTTTGTCCCTAACTCCCTCATTCTCTCCACCCTCTTTATCCTCAAGCTCTCCATCCTCTCTCTACTCAAGCTCCACCCCGTCATCCTCAAGCTTAGAAGCTCTTTATTTGCGAAGACTCTAAAAATTCGAAATATATTGTTTTTAAGTCCCAACAATAAGTAGCAACTTTAGCATTGAATGCAGCATCGGATGTATATCCAAGATTTAGTCTTATTAGTAGTGTACTAGTTTCAGATAGTACTAATTGGATGCCATTGGACATGAAAATTGTGCTTCAGCCCTAGATGTTTGTAGGCCTTGAAGTTTGTATTTAGGGATACTTCTTAGTAGATAATAGTGAATTGGGGTGCTAGATCACAACTAAGGGATTCACTTGTGGTTATGAGGACATAGAGGGGAGCATCTCATACTTCAATCCTTAGTTGAGTGTCTACGACTTTGAAGCTCTTTATCTGCAAAGACTAAATATTTGAAATATACTGTTTTTAAGTCCCAACAATAAATAACAACCTTAAAAGTATATATATACTTTTTTTGCATTGAATGTAGCATTAGATGTGTATTCATGATTTATTGTTTGGTTAGTAGTGTACTAGTATCGAATAGTACTAATTGGATGCCATTGCACATGAAAATCGAGCTTCAGTCCAAGATGTTTGTGGGCCTTGAAGTTTGCATTTAGGGATACTTCACAATAGATAATAGTGAATTGGGGTGTTAGGTCACAACTAAGGGATTCACTTGTGGTTATGAGGATATTGAGGGGAGCATCTCATAGTTGAGTGTCTATGACTTTGAAGCATTGTTTTGAAATTTTTTGTGACCTTTGGGATGCAAACATGGTAAGGGTGGGCCCAAGCTTTGAAAACTACAATGACTTGGGCTTATCCACAATAGGTGGGACTTTAAACCAGACTCTTACATTCAAGAGCTAATACAATTTAAGGTTACCTCTCACATAGCTAGCTCATACTTTAGCATTGAATTGTTTCTGCCTCTCTAGTCTATGCTATGAATATAAAGAAACAATAAGATTTAGAGTTTGTAGTTTACTCACCAAAACTCACCTTTCTCACTATAGACTAGCCATTGAAAGAGAGCTTGATGACTTGATGATTTGAATGTGGCTCCTTTGGTGCTCTATTTGTCCATTCATAATTGATTTGATTTCCTCTAAGCTATCAAGAAAGAATTGAATGGAAGAGAAGAGGCTTCTTACATTTGGCCCGTCACTATCTCCCTCACTTCTTTACATGCACTCTGTTATACTTAGCATAGAAGCCATAGATACACCATGTCACACCAATTGGTCTATATCATGAGGTTACGGCCAGGCTTCAACAAAGCCTATTTTGTTGTCATGTCGAGCAAGGTTGGCTTTTAAGCATAAGCCTTGGGCCTTATTAGGCTTCAACAAGGTCGCATAAAACCTCCAGTAACTTGCAACTACAAACAAGAAACTCAATTGAGAAAGGAAAGTTAAAAAAAAATGGTGAGATGGAGTTTGTAGTAGTTAGTCATATAAAATGTGAAATATAGCACCTAAATGAGAAAGTCACACAACTAAACTCATGTTTCATTTGACACACACAAAAAGAAAGTCCACTTTGTTTACATTTCTTATGAAACATGAAGTCAATTGAAGTATAGATAGAAAAAAACTCATGTTTTGCAAGCAATCCAATAAGAAATAGAGTAAAAATGGCTCCTTACACATGTTGATTTGTTTATGTTGTGGAGAACTAGGTACTACATGTTGTGCTTTTTGTTGCAATGGTGCATGGGAGGACCGTCTTGAAGTTTGATGGAGATACAAGAAGATTGGGCTTGAAAATGAAAAGCTATTGTAAGATCTTACTTTAAAAAGAATAGGAAAAAAAAAAAGAGATGTCACTTTTGGAACTTGTGTCCAAAATGTTATTTATTAACCTAAAAAAGGAAACTTCTTCTTTCTTAAAAATTTTCAAGATATCAATTTACATGTGGGACTGTTTTTGAGGTATGAAAAGGAGGTTGCATGAGCACAAGCATAATTAAACGCCACTTTAACAAATCATTTCAATGTTATTTTCCTCGGATCACCATAAACTTTACTATTTTATTCCAACCTTTTCAGTCAAAGCTCATTTTCTCTCGTATGAGGCTAAATTTAAATCAAGCAGGCTTCTCAACAACAAGAACAACTCCATCCACACAAAGTCTTCTCAATTCTCTAAAGCTTGGTAAACACAACGTATGGACAAAATACCCCTCCACTTTTTGATGCTTTTACACATTTTCTTTTCCATCAATATTTTCAAAAATATTGAGTTATTGCCATCAGGATGCATGAAACGTGAAAATCTACTCTAATTTATTATTCACTAGCATTGTATTCATAGTTCGCATGTAAAAGTAGGCAATATGTACGACTTGTGATATGAAATGCAATTTGCATGTCTTTGTGTTCCTTTCTTGACATGTATTTTGGGTTTCGTAGAATTTCTTCATAGGACTTGCATTTTGTTTGTCATGTATTGTATATGAAATGTGATGGCTTGTTTTGTACTCTTCCAAGTTTGTTATCACATTTCATACATTTATGTAAACATGATGTGTTATTAAGTATACTACTGAAACTTTTTTCTTTTTTAGTTGGTGAGTTTAGATATAGCTAGAACAAGAGCCATGGCAAGGAAATAGAAAGTTAATCATAGGTGTATTACTCAAAAGATTCATCAAGCATGCAAGCCATCTAAGCCACTAATTAAACATAAGAGAAGATTTTCATATGGTGTGAGATGTCTGAGAGAGATCAGAAAGGCAATGAAGGCTCTTAATATGTAATTCCAAAGTTGCCATCCCAAAGACTTATTAGGGAAATATGTGATAAGTATAGTCTCAATAATTTTTGGTGGACAAAGAGTGCCCTCAATTGCATCTAGGAGGCTTTAGAGGACTTCTTAATTGAGTTTTTACAGGATGTATACATTTGTGCTACCCATGCATGCAAATTGATACTCATGGATAAGGACATGATTATTATGAAGGCTAAGATATAGATTCTCTGAGATTCTAGAGCGTGTTCTTCTTACAGATGTAAAGTCATAATATTCTAAATGTGCCCTCGTATAGAAGGAAAAAGACACACACGTCCTAAAGTCAAGAGTATTACATAGGAGACGGATACAATACTGTATGAGGAGGAAAATGCTACAAAAGAATAGAAAAAGGTTTTGGCCGTCCTAAAAGGATCTAATTGCTTGACAATTGTCCATAGATATATGCGTGGTGCGGGTCTAAGAGACCAAGTGAAGAGACATAAGCCAGTCCATGACTTGATAATGAAGTACAATTGAGCGATATGTCTTGCATTTGTACCTGGATACCACTTGAGCCACCTAGTTGGAATTAATACCTTTATCTTATAATCCTTAGTATACATCTTTGAAA
This sequence comes from Lygodium microphyllum, assembly GCF_053477565.2. Classification (NCBI taxonomy): domain Eukaryota; kingdom Viridiplantae; phylum Streptophyta; class Polypodiopsida; order Schizaeales; family Lygodiaceae; genus Lygodium; species Lygodium microphyllum. The sequence continues at coordinate 99,411,251 of NC_141146.1, read as the reverse complement.
TTCTTAGCTTGAAACTCCCCTAACTTGAAACTCCAACAAATGTTTCGTTTGCAATTGCTTTTGAAATCAAGGAAGTGTATAGTGCTACTTGGTGGTCTTCGGATCCTATTAGAGGGTGCCCCATATCCAATTCAAGAAGAATTCAAAGTGAGTGACACATTATTGCATATTTCACAAGCAGCAAGAACTTATAGGCTAGCTTACCTAGTTTTAACCTTTTTGTTCACTTAAACTAATGCTAAGAGTGGAGAATGTGGAATCGTGATTTGTTTGTCTTATAGATGAACCATTAATGAATCACAAGTCCTGATTATGCCTAAGACCAAGAGGGAGTTCTCTTATGCAAATGTGGATGCTCTCTACCTTGTTGCTTCCCAATCCTCTACCACATAACCATTTGAGATCACTCTCTTGCAAACATATTCATCTTCTTATGGATCTTGATGTTTGCGATTCAAGGGTGATGTTACGCATACTTGTGGTTACGTCATCTTAGTATGCAAAACTCTTGCAACCCAAGGTGACTTAGGCACATGACGACGAGAGAACCCTACTTTCATGAAGTGTGGATAACAAGGAAGATTCCCAAAAAATTTGAGAGTGGGAGCAATGGAAATTGCATATGTGCAAGCTAAGAGTTAGAGAGTGACCACCCAACCTGTGGGTCTAAACCACATGAATCCAAGAGAGTGCAAAAGGATTCAAACACTCAACTAGATTAGGTGTTTAAACAATTGAAGTCAATATCAAGTGCATAAGGATTGTTTTGTACTTTTACACTTGTTTGCACATTGCACCTGAATTAAAATGAAAAGTATGCTTGAGTAGCATGGTCATGATGACAATTGTGTAGCATTGAATTACATTGCTTGTGGGAAATTGAAAGCTAGTTGTGCACCATGCATTAGCATTTCCAACAAGTGAAAAATATTATATTTTTTCAAAAAGGAATGCATAATTGAATTAAAAAGGAATATCAAAAGAAATATGGATCAGCCAAGAAAGACCAAGTAAGAAAAATAAGACCGTAAAACTGTACAATTGACCTAGTAAACGTTAAGAAAAATATGGACTATCTTGTTTAGTATATCTTTAGTATATTAAAAATCTACAATCCTTAGCATACTAAAGAAAATCTACTACTATAAATATACTAAAGATAGATTTTTAATATACTAAAGATATACTACCTCTCCAAAATAATTTATAGTAAGAGATATTCTACAATCAAGAAAATCTCATATTTGTATTTTTAATAGAATTCACCTATTATTTTATCACCAAACTATAGGATAAGGTCACTTTTTCTCAAAATCCTCAAAACTTAAAAAATAAAAATTCTATTTTCTCAAAAAATAGAGCCAATCATTGATATATGACTCTTTAATACCGTCACGGCATTCAAATATTAAAATATATTAGAATCATTCTCATTCTCGCTTCTTAAATGGGAGGAAGTAGAAAACGGTATAAGTTGATGTATACATCATTTTTAAAGATGATTTTTTACCCAAAGACACCTTTTTGACTTGCGTCCTTGTAAATTTTTATCTCTTTTGGACAAGTATATGCCCACTTTTGGGCATTTTTTCCTTCCATTTGAAACTTCTAGTTTTATCTTAAATTTTGTGTACTCTTCTCTTTCTCTCCAGAATATGGTTTCTTACATACGAATTCTTCTGTAGTAGCATTGAGAAGTGGTTTTGATGCCATTGCTAAAATCAAATAATTTACATCTACAACACTCTCTATACTAGTACAAGCAATCTCCCTCTTCAACAGTCTAATACTATAAGCAATCAAGTGATAATGGAGGTATCCACAAGACTAAATATTTTCCATACTAGGAATTTCCAAACTATATGAAAATTTTCAAATTTCCTAATAGGGTGTTCAAATGTTTTAACTCCAATGTAGTATCCCTCCATTTTTTCCAAAAAACTCAAATAGTTCAGTAAAGTGGATATCATCCCTTCATTTTTGCACAATATTTTCTATTTTATTCTCTCTTTTCACTCAATATCTTCATCTGCTTCATCTTCTATGCCAATGGAAGCCTCACATCCTTAGCATCCCTCCTCTTCTATTAGAGCACAATCTACAACAATTTTGATCTTGATAATAATATGTGGATTCCTACTACTATCTCTATTGTTAGTTGGGTTATGTTGCAGACAAGGAAGAGAAGACAACGTCGAAATGAATTCACAGACACTTAGAAGGGGCGAGTCAAGGATTTCAAGGTTAAAGGATTAGGGGAAAAAATTAAGGAGGTGCTTATACAACATGCATATATGCAATCAGAATTGCATTTGCAGAACTAGCCTATTGACTTGCCATGCCATAGACTAAACTATAAGCTTAAAAAAATTCAAGAGACTTGAAAGTGAGTTTTTATGTTTTAGGAATTTATTGAAGCTTGTTTAGGGTTGTAGATATATATTCATCAAACCTTGAAGACATGCAACCTATGGAAAGCATACTTGGAATCTTTGATGCCATTCACGGCTCTATCAGCGAGTAGTTGTACAAAGCGACCTCTAATAGGCCATTCGTCGAGGATGGGTTTTTCTTAAGTGACAAATTTTACAATGCACCATTAAGCGTAATAGGATTTGGATCTCTCGGTCTTCTTCCACTCCCAACTTTGGATAGTGTAGAGTGGCCAATCCTAGAAGCGAAAACATGTGAATCTTATACATAAAAGATTTATGTAGATATTCAAAGATATCTACATCCTAATATAGCTAGCAGACAGGTGAATATCACAATCTTCCTGCCATTACATGTTTTTGTGGATTTTTTAAATGACGAGGAATTTTAAAAAATAATATCAATGTTCATATGCAAATTAGAGAAATGTATCGACTTCCTAGGTTAGAGCTGGGATATAAAGGAAGTGTGTGGGATTAAGTCCAAAGTGGAATGAAAATCTATTGTTTGCAAATGATTGTATCACAAAATCTTATTTTGAATTTATATTACATGAGATGGCATTATGTGAATGGAAAGATTGTGGTAATTGATCAAGACTTACAAGATGATACTGATGATAGAGGTTTGGTTGGAGGATAAGCTCTTAACGATGCTCAGTATAAGGGAAAATGTCTGTTTATGTCACGTACGAATAGACCTAACGAATGAGGACCTAAATATCATTGCTACTTATTTGTTTAAGTGCAATGGTTAGAAGGTAAAAAGAATATGTATTCCAAAAGCATGATACATTGTCTAAGATACATTTTTATTGTTTGTAAAGAATGTGAATCATGGTGAACCTTATGTGCATGTGCCCTAGAGAAAAGAGAGAAATACTTTATGTAAGGACATTCACACTACATAAGTTTTCCCCTTCCCTCAACCTATCCAATAGTACAAATGAAAATACAAATGCAATATTGTAAGAAGGAAAAAAAGTGATACAAAAACTATTTAGATTCCATTTTCAATGATGGAAATTTGATTATAAAAGCTATGGATTATGTACAAGAGAGAAATTTTTGATTTGAATACAATAATTTTAGCATAGTTAGAATCTTTCCATCCTCTCTATATCTGAAGTTCCCAAATAGTTGGTATCATTAGTTGAGTGCAGATCATCTAAGTCAATGGCATTGGGATGGGGATATGGCATTCTGAGTTGGAGTTTAGGGCATGGAGCCGGAGGGTCATACATAGGTGGTATTGAGAGATTTCAATGAGAAATGTAGTTGCTTATATTTTCAACAATCTGTACTCTAAACAGAAGAAGGCCACCATCTGTATAAGTGTTTGCCCTGCATAAAATCATAGAAATGAGATGAAGTATAAAATTGTTAACACTATGTGGGGTTAGATTAAAATCAAGTAAATTTACATCACCCATTTGTTGCCCAAGTAGATGTTCCATTGATGAGTTTTGCATTGTAGCAAACTCCCCATCTGTAGCTCTACGACCATCACCCTACTCTGACACTGCAAATAATAATTCTTGTGTTATCCAACATTTTGTGGTCTTGAACAATTGAAGACCCATAAGTTTTCCTCTTGCCTCAACCTATCCAATAGTACAAATGAAAATACAAATGCAAAATTGTAAGAAGGACAAAAAGTGATACAAAAACTATTTGAATTCCATTTTCAATGATGGCAATTTGATTATAAAAGCTCTGGATTATGTACAAGAGATAATTTTTTTATTTGAATACAATAATTTTAGCATTGTTATAATCTTTACATCCTCTCTATATCTGAAGTGCCCAAATAGTCGGTATCATCAGTCAAGTGCAGACCATATAAGTCAATGGCATTGGGATGGGGATATGTCATTTTAAGTTGGAGTTTTGGGTATGGAGTTGGAGGGTCATACGTAGGTGGTATTGAGAGATTTCAATGAGAAGTGTAGTTGATTATATTTTCAACAATCTCTACTCTAAACAGAAGAAGGTAACCATCTGTATAAGTTGCTAAGTGTTCACCTTGCATAAAATCATAGAAATGAGACTAAGTATAAAATTGTTAACACTATGTGGGGTTAGATTAAAATCAAGTAAACTTACATCGCCCATTTGTTGCCCAAGTAGATGTTCCAGGATGAGTTTTGCATTGTAGAAGACTCCCCATCCGTAGCTCTACGACCATCACCCTACTCCGACACTTAGCAAATAATAATTCTTGTGTTATCCAACATTTCCTCGTCTTGAACCATTGAAGACCCATAGGTTGTGTATGGTCTTCAAGAAGCTCTCCCGACTCATCTTGAAGTGCAGGATTAGCCATTTGTAATAATAACTCCACTTTCTTCGAGTTCAGAGCTCTTTGCTCTAATGCATCCAACTGGTTATATTGCTCTTTGAATTCCCGCAACAACACTAAAGCAACAAGTCCTTTGTTGGGTTGATAGACCCACTCTTTGAATATCTTCCACGTAGCAATACCATAATCCTCCAGAAAATATTCATATTTGAGCGCTTTCTTGAAAACATTCTAGTTTGAGTTTCGCACAAACAAATCGGTCACTCTAACCCGCAAAAGCAGGTGTGACAAGTCGTAGGGAATAGTTTCTCTAGTTGGTAGGAACTCCAAAAAAAATACATCTGGCTTTCAGAGGCTTTAAGATAGGCTGAAACATTTTGGCCATAAAATAATTTGCGCTCACTAACCACAGCCTCAATCGCCTTGGTTGCACCATGTGTATGCTCTTGTTCTTAATGCAACATTCGTTGTTGATCCAATTGTTGCTAATGCAATTGTTGCTGGTGTTGCATAGATATCTGTATTTGTTGATTCTGCATCATAATGGCTAAAGAAAGAGTTTGTAATAAAGTTTTCATCTCATCAGTCAAAAAGGAAGAAGTAGTCGATGAAGAGGGTGGATTATTCGAACAGTCTCCCATCTTGATGATCAGAAGCGACACTTTCGCGTCGGGTTCACCAGATGTCGCAAGGAATAATACGCACGGGGGTTCGTGGAAGTCACTCGCCACAAGGACACTTTGAGATGGGAGCAAGGATGAAGAAGAGTGCTCAACTCAAGGTAAACACATAGAATTCGAAAGACATGAAAATCTTTTCACAAGAGGAATCAATAAGTTCAATGGAGGCACACAGGTTTGCATTATGTGCTTTGGATTCTTCTAAGGCTTCTCATGCTTTGGATTGAATATATCAAGAGTACAAGAATATCAAAACATATATAGTTTCAGTGAAATCTTAGTATGTCGTTGAACAAGATCAATTCCATGAGATGAAATTTCTCACAATATACTTATCTTGAACAACCTTTTCTCGTGCACTTGATGCTGCTTCCACTTGCTTTAGCCTCTTGACAGACTCCATTAAATCTTGCTTCTCTATTTCAGCCATGTAAAGTGAATCTTCTAAAGGTTTAGTTTGAGATGAGATCTCCAAATTTATTCTCTCTTGAATATCAAGCTTTTGGAGAAGCTCAAACTTCACCATTTGGTGACACCGGAAGGTGCACTACATACCGTTAGGGTCTAGTGAAGGAGCTTGTTGCCATGGGAAGGGTCGTCGGGATGGTAAAGAGGATGGTTAAGGGCAAGGCTTTGCTCCCCCATCGGGTCAGGGGATGATGCCAGGAGACGAGACCGCTTTGAGGTCACTCCTTCTCTTCTCCTATGGCTTCGTCTTTTGTAGCTTCGTCGTCACCTTAACTTCATCTCGTTCTTGCTGTTGTGTTTACTAATGCCCAACATGCAACCTCTTGGTTGTGTTTTATAATTGTCTATCACCTCAAAAAAGTTTCAAAAAAGCAATGAAAGCGTCACTATTCTTTTCCTTTTGTTTGAGGTGCCAAGCTTTGAAAAAACACTCTTTATATTGTCTCTGATTGACATTAGTGCTTACATTGCTATGTTGCTGATCCTCATGCTTCTGAAAGATGAGGCAGCAAATGCAATTGCATTATCATGCTCTGACAGTGATAAAACTATTGAGATGACAAGCTCAACACATGTGGACATTGATGATGGACCGCCTGGTTAGATGGGTCCACACGTCTACACTTAGCACGTCGGTGGTCATTATGACTCTCACATGGCCACTGACTCATTACTTATTATATTCAAGTTGTTACACCTATTTACAGCTGGCATAGTTATAGCGCCAGTGGACTAGTGTAGTCGGTTATGCATTGTTTGACTTAGTAGGCCACTTTCCTTTTATCTCGTATCTTATCTATACTTTGTGTACATTGTGAAGTGTGTAAAAGAAGAAGAAGAAGAAATCAGCAAAAAAACGTTTTGGCCTCCATCTCTCTTCTTGTCTCTTGAGTGAGCTTCTCCTTGTGCATTCTGTGTGTGTTCGGCGCAGCATCTTGAGCAATCCCCTCCACCACGCGATTCTTGACATGGTATCAGAGCCGCACCACTGAGAGAGGCTGATTTCGAAGGTTGAAGCAAAGGGGAAGAAGCAAGGTTCGAGCAAGCAAGCCACGGGTAAGAAGCTCTCCCATCCTTCCACTCTTTCTCTTGGATAGTGCCTGTGGAGGCACCGGAAGCAGGGCAGAGCAAAAATCTCAGATTGCAGTGAGATTTGGTGTGCGCGAAGAGCACTGTATATTCTGCAGATAAGCCCTTTAGGGCTTACCCGCAGTTATTTTGGGCATTTGAGGCACACCAAATCTCACTGCAATTTGAGGCCGTTTGAAGGCCCGTTTTAGAGCCGCAAGTTGCGGACAGCAGTTTCAGGGTACGCTGCAACTTCAGCTGTATCGACCGACAGTGGGTGCGCAGGTTACAGATTTCAGATCTGTAAGATTAAAGGTGTTTACCAGTGAGTAAACACGAGGTTTATCTGCAAACAGGTTGCAGATTGCATGTATTGTTGAGCAGACAGTGAAAAAGGCTGTCTAGTGTATTGCTGTGCACTACAGGTCGAGGATTGCAGAAGTTTTGCTTGCTGTTTGGTATTATTCTTGTGATAATGGCAGAGAACAGTGGAAGCCCCATCATTGAGAAGCTTGACAAGAACAACTACCCTTCATGGAAGTTCCGTGTCACGAACTTTCTTATTGGAAAAGGCCTCTACGAGTTCGTTTTAGGTGAAGAAAAGGAGCCGGAGGTGAGTGATCCTCCAACTGCAGAAGAGATAAAGGCACGAAAGGAATGGAATGCAAAAGACAAGAAGGTCATGTATTGGTTGTCTGCAGTAATTGACAATAATATGTTGGGACACATTAGAAATGCAGAGAATGCATATGTAGCTTGGACCATACTTGAAAGTATGTTTTCTGTAAATACAAAGGCACGAAAGATTCAACTCAAGCAAGAGTTGAATACATTGAAGAAAGGGAAGATGTCTATCAATGAGTATGCATTGAAGGTAAGGAGCATTGCAGATGCATTGGCAGCAATTGATGCAATGCCCGATGATGATGATTTGGTGTCGTCTACCTTGGGTGGACTTAACAATGAAAAGGCTTGGAAGTCTTTTGTAACTTCCGTATATGTCAGAAAGCCATTTCCAGATTTTGATGAGTTGGTCTCTCTAATGATCATTGAAGAAATCAACATGCAGAGTGAGACATCTGAAAGAAGTGGTGAACAGGTCCAGGCTTTCTACTCCAGTTCAGGAAGGGGACGTGGCAGGTTCTCTTCAAGAGGCCGTGGTACAGGACGTGGTAGTGACAACCAGCAAAACAGATTGAATCAGCAATTTGGCGATATGCAGGTTTCAGGAGGTCGTGGTAACTTTAGAGGCAGGGGGAGCTTTAGAGGAAGAGGTGGATGGCAGAACAGAGGTTCTAACAACTCTGGTATTGTGTGCCACTACTGTGGCAAAACAGGTCATATTGCAGCCCAATGTTATGCCAAGAAAGATGATATTCGAAGTGGTAAGTTGCAGCAAGGAAACTATGCATCGTCATCACGACAGAATGAAGACAAAAATGAACGTTTGTTTGTTATGCAGCATATGCTGAATGCTGTTACAGGAAAGGGAACATATGAAGATGTTTGGTATGTCGATTTAGGTGCATCCAATCATATGACCAGCCATGTAGAATGGTTTGGAGAGATGCAGGATTTGCAGAATGCAGGTTATGTGCAGACGGGTGATGACTCATGCCACCCAATTTCACACATTGGAAAAGTTCCCTTGTCCTTGCATGATGGTAAGACAAAGAGTCTTTCAGATGTATTACATGTGCCATCTATTACAAAGAATTTGGTGTCAGTCGGTCAAATGGTAGAGCAAGGGCTGCAAGTCAGATTTAATGCAAAGGGCTGCTTTGTAGAAGACTTCAATGACAAGTGCAGGTTGGTAGCAAAGGGAAGTAGAGTTGGACGTATGTTCACTCTAGATGCCGGAATTCCTACTATGAATGCTGCTATGTATGCCAAAGGAAAAGGTGTTGTTGCAGACATTGAAATTTGGCACAAACGCATTGGACATGCAAATGTACAAAGGCTGAAACTAATGCAGTCCAAAGGGTTGGTTACATGTTTGCCTACATTTAGAGTTGCAAAATTTCAGAAGGTATGTGAAGCATGTCAGTTTGGTAAGCAGGCAAGACAACCTTTTTCACATGATAGAGATGTAAGCAGAAATATTCTTGATGTTGTACATACAGACATTTGGGGGCCTACACAAAATGTATCTCTTGGAGGCAGTTCATACTTTGTCACATTCATTGATGATTGTTCTAGAAAGCTGTGGGTATATTTTATGAAGGAAAAGAGTGAAGCGTTTGAGCACTTTAGAACTTTCAAGGCTGCAGTTGAAAGAGAAACAGGCTTGAAAGTAAAGTGCCTGAGGTCAGATGGAGGGGGAGAGTACCTCTCAAATGAGTTCAGTGATTTTCTGAAGTCTCATGGGATAAAGAGACAATTCACATGCAGGTATACCCCACAACAAAATGGGGTTGCAGAAAGGAAAAACAGGCATATTGCAGAAGTTGCACGCGCCTTGATGGCTGAAAAGAATATGCCTAAGAATTTTTGGTCTGAGGCTGTTCATACTGCTGTTTATATTATGAACAGAACTCCCACAGTTGCAGTTCATGGTATGACCCCCGAAGAATGTTTTACAGGTAAGAAGCCTGATGTTTCACACTTGAAAGTATTTGGCTGCATTGCGTATGTTCATGTGCCAGATGAGTTGTGGAAGAAACTGGATCCAAAGGCTGAAAAGTGTGTCTTTATTGGATACTCTTTAGAGCAGAAAGGGTATCGCTGTTACAACCCTGTCACATGTAAGTTCAGAGTGAGCAGGGATGTCATCTTTGATGAAATGAGCAGCTGGTATGCATCTAGTGGTGATGCATTGGATGTTGATGATGATCATGACACTCATGTGCAAGCTGAAAAGCAAGAATCACGGACTCTTAGTGGACCAGAGACATCATCTAGTAGTCCTTGGTCTGGGAGACTAAGGAGTATCTCTACATCTTCAGGTGCATCTAGTAGCACTACAGGTAAAGACAAAGGAAAGAATAAAGTGTCAGAAGGCATTGATGCAGTTCTTGATGGAGACTCCAGTGGCTCAGAGAGCTTAGATGATGAGCTTGGCATTCCTTCAGTGAGAACTCCAAGTGTGCAGAGAGCACGGGCTAATGCAAAGACTCCATTGAGTGATCCAGTGGTACGTAGGTCTAGCAGGGTGAGATACCCTGTTAAAAGATTTGGTTTTGAAGGTTATGCAGCTCACCATTATGCTTATATGGTGAAACTAGTTGAGGATGTTGAGCTACATGTTTTGAGGAGGCTGTTGGTCATGCTCATTGGGATGTAGCAATGGATGAGGAGATGGCTGCATTAGAGGCTAATAAGACTTGGGATCTAGTATCATTGCCGAAGGGAAAGAAAGCTATTGGATGTAAGTGGGTTTATAAGATTAAGCACAATGCAGATGGTTCTATTAGCAGGTACAAAGCTAGGCTGGTTGCAAAAGGCTATGCCCAGACATATGGCATAGATTATGATGAAACCTTCAGTCCAGTTGCTAGGATGGCAACTGTCAAATGTGTGATTGCTTTGGCAGCAGCCAAAGGTTGGAGGTTGCAGCAAATGGATGTAAAGAATGCCTTCTTGCATGGTGATTTGCAGGAAGAAGTGTATATGGATCAGCCAGCAGGTTATGAAGATTTAGAGCATCCCATGTATGTGTGCAGATTGAAGAAGGCACTGTATGGGCTCAAGCAAGCACCTAGAGCATGGTCTGACAAGATTAGAGAGTATCTTGTCAATATTGGTTTTTATGTTTCTGATGCTGATCACTCACTTTATGTGAGAAAAGGAGATGCAGGTTTGGTCATCGTAGTCATCTATGTGGATGACTTGATTATTACAGGTGATAGTGATAGTGGGATTGCTGAAGTCAAGGGTTGTTTGAAGATGAAGTTTGAGATGAAGGATCTAGGTGAGCTAAGGTACTTCCTTGGCATTGAGGTGATCAGATGTGATGATGGTATATGGTTGTCCCAAAGACAGTATGGCTTGGATATGTTGTCCAAGTATGGTATCACAGCATGCAAACCACTTTTAGTCCCGTTGGAGCAGAATGTAAAGCTGAGTGCTGATGTTGGGGATGAGATAGAAGACCCTACTATGTTCAGGAGGATAGTGGGGAGTTTGATTTACATGACTATTACAAGGCCAGACTTGAGCTACGCTGTTGGTCTTGTGAGTCAATTTATGCAAGTACCTAGAAAACCACACTTGGATGCAGTGAGACGCATATTGAGATATGTCAAGTCCACATTACATTATGGACTTTTCTATGAGGCAGGTACAGACGTACATGTGTTTGGATACACAGATGCAGATTGGGCTGGTAGTATGTCGGATAGAAGATCTACCAGCGGATACATGTTCTCTCTTGGTAGTGCAGCAGTTGCTTGGAGCAGTAAAAAGCAATCTACAATTGCTTTGTCGAGTACAGAGGCTGAGTATAGAGGTGCTGCTGTTGCAGCATGTGAGGTAGTATGGCTGCAAAAGTTATTGGCCGATTTGGATGTGCAGGTGGAAGGTCCAGTTGTCATTTATTGTGACAACATGAGCAGTATACAGTTGGCTAGGAACCCTGTGTTCCATGCCAGGACAAAACATATTGAGGTACACTACCACTTTGTGAGAGAGAAGGTACTAGCAGGTGAGATTGACTTGGTGTATGTCAGCACACAAGATCAGATAGCTGACATCTTCACGAAGGCATTGGGTACAGAGAAGCTTCAAAAGTTTCGAAGCTTACTTGGAGTTGCAGAGATGCAGTTGAGCTTGAGGGGGAGTGTTGAGATGACAAGCTCAACACATGTGGACATTGATGATGGACCGCCTGGTTAGATGGGTCCACACGTCTACACTTAGCACGTCGGTGGTCATTATGACTCTCACATGGCCACTGACTCATTACTTATTATATTCAGGTTGTTACACCTATTTACAGCTGGCATAGTTATAGCGCCAGTGGACTAGTGTAGTCGGTTATGCATTGTTTGACTTAGTAGGCCACTTTCCTTTTATCTCGTATCTTATCTATACTTTGTGTACATTGTGAAGTGTGTAAAAAAAGAAGAAGAAGAAATCAGCAAAAAAACGTTTTGGCCTCCATCTCTCTTCTTGTCTCTTGAGTGAGCTTCTCCTTGTGCATTCTGTGTGTGTTCGGCGCAGCATCTTGAGCAATTCCCTCCACCACGCGATTCTTGACAAAAACCACATATTCGTCCTTGATTAGTTCAATGACAGAAAATGTTGTTTGTTGAACCTTTAGACCCACAATACTTCTCTTGCTAGCCTTCTTTGGCATTGTACTTGAGGCTTTCTTAGAACACACAAGTTTGTGGTTGAAGCATTAGGTTCACTATCCCATTTCTCTTTTCCACTTTCAGTAGTCGAGCAGTCACATGTTGGCCCACCATGACTTCCATGCCTAACTAATGGGTTGTGATGAATCTCACGACATCCTTATGATTAGAGAAACTGATAATTACACGATAATCTTTTATATCATCAATCTCCCCTTAGTCAAAAGCTACTTCCACACACATGCAGTTGCAAATATTGTGCATTAAGTCAAATTTGTAGTTAGTTTGATCTACCCAGAGTCTGGTCAAAAAATCGCAAGTGCAAACACAAAAAGATACACACAATGAGAAAAAATTCTAATGATGTTGACCAATGTGTTCAAATCCTTGGCGAAAAAACTTTGCCCTCAGTTTCGCAATGGTGGACGCTATTGTGCTGCTATGCACACACAGTATAAAAAAATCTAGAGTGCGGCTTTCTTATTAATCTAGAGTATTAGATTTTTGGACAAGTATAGCCAATTTTTGATATTTTAGATATTATCTCTTGTAAAAATCCAAGAATTATAGATAACTTCTAGACTAGGATGACATGTAGAAGAAAGTAGGTATCTTTCAGCCAAATTTGAGAAGATTTTATATAAAAAGAGGGATTGGTGAAATCGCGCAACACGCAATCGTTGTTTTCAAGTAATGAATAGCACTCCGAAGTGGGAGATGAAGAAGGAGTAATCTGGTAGAATTCTAGCCAGGTGTATTGATACTTTACCTCCTTTCAGAGCCAATGGAGGTATCAGATTGGCGATCTGAGCAGCATATAGGAAGGTATTATTTTATGCACGTTTTTGTATACAAGAGTTTCATCTTCTCATAATGCAAAAATAAACTGACAAGGTTCATCTCTGTGAGTATTCTTCTACATCTTCTATTTCTTTCTGTGAGTATTGTTCTACATCTTATATTTCTGCGAATCCCTTCTCTTCCATCTACTCCTCTTCTTGAATCTTCCTTCACCTTGTTGTCTCGTACTCCCGCAGTAGACTTTCGACCCCAAACACTCTGACAGTGGTGATCCCGACATGAAAGTCGACAATAAAGGTGTGTAAAGATGGGGGATTTTGTCGGATCAAGTGGTGGTGATGCTTTATAATAGATGATTTCTTTGTTGCAACAACAACAACAGTTGTTGTTACAACAACAACAACAGTTGTTGTTACAACAACAGATGCAAACTGGACAAGAAGCAGAAAGAATTGATTCCTTAGCTATGAATGCATTGCAGGCAGTGGGGCAAGAATTGAAGCAATTCAATGGTCAGAATGTTTTGGCCTTTATCCGATTGTATGAAGAAAAGATGTTGTTTCAAGGGGTACCATAGTATGCATGGAGTTGGTATTTCTTCCATTTGGCCATGCATGCATTGCATGATCAGATTGATGAATTTCATAGAAGAGATGCTGATTGGGCAGCTTTCAAGAAAGCTTTGAGAGAAGAGTTTTTCTTGGAAGATGTAGGATTGGTAACTAAAAAGACATTTATAGATTGGATTGAAAAGTCTAATAAAGGGTTGGTTGCTACAGCTTTACTTCGTGAATTTGAAAGTTGGTATGCGCAGTTGGATACCGACAAGCAGTAATAATTGGAGAGTAAAAAAAATGATTTGTTTCTAAAGACTGGAGATCCTATTAGATTGGGCTAATGTAATTGAAGCAGTGCATATGTTGGTAAAGAGAGAGGGGATGAAATTAAGATGGGGTATAGGCACCACACCTGCCAGTGCTTAGAAGGGGGACTGAAATTGCAGCCAAGACACCTGTAGCTATGGTGAAACAACTGGCTATACCTATTGGTCCGACTCTTAAAGGTGATGTTGTGGATGAATAAATCAAAGGCATGCGTGATTTGAGGCTAAATTTGACATAAATCTATGCAAAGGTTGAAAAATTGGATGTCAAGGTAGAAGAGAAGGGTTGGGCAACAGCCCAAAGACCATATAGAGAACAATACAAGAGAATATGTATTTGGTGTGACAGTTTTTAGCATGAAAAGTGAGATTGTACAACTCACCATGAAGCAGAAGCAAAAAGGTTATTTTTTTGGAAAGATGGCAAAATACATGCAACAGAAATTGGTCTTTGAATAGAGGTAAACTTTGGAGATGGTGGCATGCAGAAGAGGTTGGAAGATATGGATGCAAGGACATCATTTTTTGCCATAGATGCAGCCACATATGGGTTGAGAATTGAAAGGACTGATGAAGCTCATAAAGGAGGCATGGCTAAAGAAAAATCATGTGTTTGGATGCAAGCATTAGATTGCATGGAAAAGGGAAAAACAACGAAGTCTGAATTGGCTGATGCAAGTTAGAGTATACAAGGGAGAACATGATGGAGTGTACCGGTGGATTCATTTTTAGCCTATGCTTATTTGGCCGAGGTTCATAATCAAGAAGCTCTTGTGGAAGTAAAGAGAAGAAGAGATGAGGACACTGTTGGTCCTTCCTGTTCAGGCCCATCTAAATGCATAACATGAAGTAAAATAGAGCAGCAAAAAGAGGCTAAAAAATCCATACCTGAGCATGTTATGGAAGATGCATCTCAAGAGAAGAAACAAGAAGGGAAGAAAAGGGACAAGCAACGCGGTTATAGGTTACAATTAAATCTTGAGATTTCCACAAATATTAAAAAGGTATTGGAAGATCGCATACTTGGGCAGCAGAGTGGAATCCACACTTGGCGAAGTTCTTGGAATCGCGAAGCGTGAATTTCATGGTGCAATCATTGATATGCTGAAATGAAAAAGACAGTTTGATGGTGAAGTTTTGCAAGCATCGATGCAAATTGATAAAGAAATAGAGAATCAACTTCAGAGGGAATATGATGATTCTTGTAATGCTGATTTGAAGCAGGCTGATGTTGAAAATAAGGGGAGTATAGACAACAAGCTTGTCGCTAAAATTGGTCTTATGGGTAGCATTAAGCATAGAGAGAAGGCTATGTATAATGGGGATGTCCATCAACAAGCACATGAAGAAGAAGATGCTCATTTTATTCCAAGCATTCATTATTCATGAATGCATTGGGCTCGTTCTACAACAGGGATAATTGTTAAAGTGGGAGAAAGAGAGATGACTTGCATATCTCTCTTGGATCATGGTTTCGAAATCAATGTTATGGCACGCAGTTTGTATGAGAATGGAGAATGGCCGATTGATGTAGATCCAGGATGGCGCATGTGGGCAACAAACAATTCATCAGGGGATCTTTATGTGGCTTGTTCGAATGTACCCGTGACTATTAGAGATGTTAGAGATGAATATCATTTTTTTGTGCATAATTCATGCATTTATCTTGTGATTTTGGGGTAGCCCTATATTTTAGAATCAAGGCTAGAAACGAAAGCCTTGGATGATGGTTCTTCATATGCTCAGGTTCGAAGTAAAGATAATACAAAGGCGGTACTATTTCTCACCGTTTGTGTGAATCATCTGTGCAACAGGATAGGCTACGGGATAATTCCATGCCACCTAATGCACGAGAGTTTAAGGGTTTCTAGACAGCATTGCTGTAAGTGGAGGCTGTGGCAGTTCCTCTAGGAAGATAATTATGCCACCAAAAAAGGGGGAAACTGTGTTTGTGTCTAGATTGAAGGAATGGTCAGCATGTAGTCTTGGCAGTTAAAAAAAAAAATCAGCCATATGCAGGACTGGAATATGTAGGATGGGCTGAAAAAGAGTTGAAGACATATGGTTTGATGAGTGCAAATGAAGATATTTTAGGGCTGTTTTCAGGGGTTGATGTTGATACAGTGGCTAAAATTTTTGCAACAATTAATGCTGAAAATAGGGTAAAGAAAGAAGTTATTTATATTGACACTTTAGAGATGTATGAAGTCATTCAAGAGTTTGCTGATCATGAAAGTTATGGGCTACAAAATAGGATTGAAGCAAGGGTGGATATAAAGTACAAAAATATTGCAAAGGAGGTTAAGTCTGTGGCTTTGCCTTTACCACCTAAAAGTGATGGGTTGACTCAAAAAGTGACTCAACAGCCTAGTTTACGGGATCCACATGAAGTAGGACATAAATTTACAGGTGAAACTTTACAAAAGCTAAAACTTAGAGATACAAGCTTTCTTTTGCATCCTGCAGAAAGAGCTTGTTTCTTGCATATGTTGGCAAAGTATGGGAAAGCCTTTGTGTTTCAGCCACGTGAACTTAGATGTGTTGATCCGACCATAGTTGCACCTATGGTGATCTTTACAGTACCTCATGTGCCATGAAATTTAAAGCCTATTCCAGTACCTCGGACATATTTGCCTAAGCTGTTGGAGCTTTTGAACAAGAAGATTAGGATACAAATTTTGGAGCCCTCTTCAGCTCCACATTCCAATTGGTGGTTCACTGCTCCAAAGAAGAATGGTTCTTTGAGGTTTATATAGGATTTACAACCAGTTAATAAGGTCACCATAAGGAATGTTAGATCCGGCTTGATAGTTGATGAATTTGTATTAGCATTTGCAAGCAAGGAAATTTACTCTATGGGTGATTTATATTGAGGATATGATTAGTTTCGGCTTGCATTGGAAAGCTGGGATATCACTACCATATGAAGACACCACTTGGATTGGTTAGGAGGTGTATGCTTCTAGAGGGAGCAACCAATTTAGTGGCACATACGATGAATGCTATGCATAAAGTTTTGAGGGAGTATATTCCTCAGTTGAACTTACCCTTTCTTGATGATGTGCTAATAAAAGGGTGTGATATCCATGAGAAGAATGAAGAGTTGAATGAGCAAGGATGTAGAATGTTTGTGGCTGATCATATTGCTGATAATGGTAGGATTTTGAGCCATCTTGAAGAAGTGCATTTGACTCTGTCAGGAGAAAAGTCAAATTTTGGAGTGGAGGAAGTATTAATTGTTGGGCACATGTGTGGACCATAAGGGAGAAATCCCTCACAAGTAAAGATTGATGCCATAAGGAGGATGCGAGAGACATGTTCTAATGTATCTGAGGTGAGAATATTTTTGGGTGCATGTGTCTTTTACTTGATATGGATTCTGCATTTTGCTCATGTGGCTGAAAGTTTATATCAGCTCTTGAGAAAAGGAAAAAGGTTTTGGTGGAGAAAACAATATACGAGGGCAATTTAGAAGTTAAAGAGCTTATTGATTTCGGCCCAACACTAAAGAGAGAAAATTATGAGAATGGGCAGTCTATTATTCTCACCGTGGATACAAGCACAATTGGCATTGGTGGGCAATGGGTCATGATGATGCTTATGGGAATAGGTATGCCATTTGGTTTGAAGAAAAGGTCCTCAATGAACAACAACAGTGGTATTCTCAAGTCACAAGAGAGCTTTGGGGTGTAGCGACAACCTCTAAGTGTGATAGGGAGTATTTTATGGGAGCTCATGTAGTGGTAAAGATTGATTGTCTACCTCTATTGGGCATAATAGCAAATTTCTCAACTCCTAATATTGCCATGTTACGCTGGATTGCATATATAAAGTCACTTAACCCTGATTTTTAGTATATTGCGGATAGAGGAAACTCCGTGAGATGACTGACATGCTTTCACGAGTAAGGTTTGAAATTGAAGAGGAGCTGATGGAAGATGAAGAGGATGATGTGATAGGTGTTGAAAACGACTTTGTAACAACATGGAATGAATATGATTTTACTGCAAGTACAATTGTTTTAGTAGTAAGAAAAGAACTTACAACCATGAATAAGAGATGGGCGATAGAGAGAAAGCATAATCAATGTTATACTTCACTGAGAACACAATTTTTGGAAGAGTTGTATGAGGATGATTGGCTAAAAATAGGCCAATATCTCAGCCTCATCACAAAGAAGGCTGAATGATGTGAAGTTGAATTCTAAATGATTAAAAGAAAATCTTATGGGTTTTTTTTAAAAGATGGATATTTATGGAAGCATGTAAAGAAAAAGAGAGGAGGTCTAGTACATGTTTTGGGAGACACGACTTCTCAACAACAGGTGATGCAGGAGTTTCATGAAAGCTTATGGACTGGACATAGAGGAGATTGAGGCACATTTTCCAAGATGAAAGAGAAGTATTGGTGGCAATACATGTATAAAGATATGGAGCATTATGTGGAATCATGCAGTGTCTCTCAAATGTATTCCATGGTAAAGCATAGAGATGGGTTGCAACTGACCTATCGATTGTCCATGCATTACAAATGGGTAGTTGATTTGGTTACCATGCCTACAAGTTTATTGAATATGAGATATCTTCTGCTTGCACAAGAAGACTTGAAAAATCAAGTGGAAGGTCGAGCTCTTAGTACAAAGATTACTCAAGCAGTTTGTAGGTTCTTATTGGAAGAAGTATTTTGCAGGTATGGTTGTGTTGGTAAAGTGGTTGTTGATAGAGGATAATTGGATGTGGATGAGGCTCGTGACTTCTTTTCATGATTGGGTATCAAGCTGGCTTTAACTTCAGCCTACAATCCTGAAGAAAATGACAAAAGTGAAAGAGGTCATCAGCCTATCATTAAGGCATTAGCAAAGTCATGCAAGGGCAGGATGAAAGAATGGCCAAGAATGTTACCCTTTGCTTTGTGGGTGGGCTGATAGGACCACTCATAGTGCAGGTATAGGGTATATTCTTGTTGAATTAATGTATAGAAAACAACCAATCATGCCTATTGAGGAGACAATTGCTACTTGGAGTGTTCTACCATGGGAATAGGGTTTGAATAGAGAAGAGTCGTTGGTCCTATGCATTAGATAGTTATAAAGAAGGCTTGAAGACATTGAGATAGCCATGAAAAATTTGAAGATTGCAAGGATCAAGAACAAGAAGAGGTTTGACAAGTGACATAGACTTTGATCAAGAGCTATTCAAGAAGGGGACTAGGTGTTGGTTTATGACAGCAGCTTGGAAAATCAGCATAGTGCCAGTTGGAAGACGACAAAGCGGTGGTTTGGTCCAGATGTGGTAAGGTTTGTTTTTGATAATGCTGCCTATGCATCAAATGAGATGGATGGGACAGCTCTAAATATTCTAGTGACAGGAAAACGTATCAAGCTCTTTAAACATAGGGAGTCTTGAGCATATGAGTTGAAGGAGCTATATACTTAGCATAAACATGAGAATATGGAAGAAGAAGAGTTAGAAGATGAAGACATTGACATGGTAGAGGATACTTCTTCTAACATTGCAAATCCATAAGAATTGGCACATGCCAAAGGATATGAAGGTTAGGAGGGGGTGGATGTGATGTTGCTACGCACACACAGTATAAAAAAATCTAGAGTGTAGTTTTCTTATTAATCTAGAGAGCCAATACCATTAGTGTCAGTGTCCGTAGTGTGGATGGTCCAAAAATATTAGATTTTTGGACAAGTATAGCCAATTTTTGATATTTTAGATATTATCTCTTGTAAAAATCCAAGAATTGTAGATAACTTCTAGTCTAGGATGACATGTAAAAGAAAGTAGGTAGCTTTCAACCAATTTTGAGAAGATTTTATGTAAAAAGAGGGATTGATGAAATCGCACGATGCATGATCGTTGTTTTCAGGTAGTGAACAACACTCTAAAAGTGGGAGATGAAGAAAGAGTGATCTGGCAGAATTCTGGCCAGGTGTGCTAGCATTTTACCCCCCTTTTGGAACCAATGGAGGCATCCGATTGGTGATCTGAGTAGCATAGAGGAATGCATTATTTTATGCACGTTTTTGTCTAAAGAGTTTCATCTCCTCATAATGCAGAAATAAACTGACAGGCTTCATCTATGTGAATATTCTTCTACATCTTCTACTTCTTTCTATGAGTATTCTTCTACAGCTTCTATTTCTTTGAGGCCCTTCTCTTTCGTCTACTCCTCTTCTTGAATTTCCCTTCACCCTGCTGTCTCTTACCCTCGCGGTAGACTTTCAACCCCAAATGCTCCGATACATTGTGCAGCGTCACGACAACGAGAAAAAAGCACAAGTTGTGTATGTGGGTAGACCAGCACATGAGATTAGAACCGAATTAGAAGAACAAAGTAGGCTAGGAAAATACCTACTATAATAGGTTGCTAGGTTGATACTAGAACAAACGATCGATACTACACATAAGAAAGAGGCCAAGATTAACTAGGTCCAATGCATCTTGGCATTCACTAGGTGTCCTAGACTAGAAGCCAATGTAGACATAGAAAGAGTGTTCAAAGCAGATCTCACTTTGATTGAAATTTTTACAAAGTGATTGCTTGAAAATTTAGTCAAAAAGAAAAGTTTTGTGGCATTAGCTACCTCAATCCTAGCCAAATTAGGGATAACACCTAACACTAGGAGCCAAACCAAAATCTTAAGTCATAAAACAAACGAAAAGTCCAAGGTAGAAGATGACCCTTACAACTTCCTAGAGTAGTTTGAGTAGGTCTGTGAAGCTAATAGCCCCCTACATATTGGCCAATGGGCTCAAGATTTTAGGTTGTACCTGGGAGAAAAGAAATGTACTTGGTTCATTAGACTTCTTAATGATGTTGAACATAGTGATTTTGACACACTTAGGGACCTCTTTATCAAGAGATTCTCTCAAGTCGGGTACGCAAATAATTTGATTGTCAAATTGATTAATGTGAGTCGAAAAGGCAAAGGAGATCCATGATTACATTTTCCACATTTGGAGTCTCTACAAGAGGATTCCAATATCTCAACAACCCACTCAAAAAGTGGTCTCCATTGTATTCATTAATGGGATCAATAAGGAGGATTTCTATAAAGTGTTAGCAAGAAATTTAAGCCTACAAAGGGACATGCTAGCCAAGGTTTTTGAAGAAGTGATCCATGTGGACGATCTATTGGAGAGAAATGCAAAAGATATTCAACTTGTGGGCAATCTTACCATCGATAGAGTGAGAGAGCTACAATTGGTAGTGATCAACCTCTCATAGATATTTGGGACAAGAAAAAAAATAGTTATCACATAAGCAATGACAGGGCTGTGGGCTTAAGTTGGATCTTGCAAAATTTAGACATTGTGATGACCCATAAGATTGCACATTTAGTGTGTCCACTATGACTACAACTATCCTTTAGTAGAATATATAGATTCACAATCAAGAACCTATAGAAACTATGGAAGAGTGGACCATGAGGTTGTACATCAATAATTATCAAGAAGGTTGCCATATCCTCAACCTTACCCACAAACATACTATCCCATAGCTCTCCTCACTATGGAAGAGGAGCTCTTCTCACTTTGTTGGTGCGTAATAAACAATGACCTATAGCTCCTAGCATAGTTATCAATCCAATATGAATACCCAGAACATGCGAGTCAATTGTCACCCATCCCCACTGAGTGATGCCCCTATACACTTCATGGAAGAGCACTCAAAGAAGAACTCGATATGAATCCTTACATCACTTACCATGAAGAGGGATACTTGATCTTGATGAATTTTCAACTAGTTCCAATCATGGATTTGGGTAGAGGTTGAGGTTGAGAGGTGACATAAGAGGAAACCCATTATAGGAACCTCTAGCTTGTTGGACATGATATCACCTGGAATATATATAATCTAGATGTTTAGAAAAAAGACAAGCAGATAAAGACAAATCTTATTTGAGATGTTCAAAATATGTTATCACATATACGTATACTAATTCCCTGTAGGTAGAAACCCTCTCCACTAGCTTGAAAATCATACCATTAGTGCCAGTTGCACTCTTTAGCATTGAAACACCTAATGAGGATGCCACATTGATTCTCTTAAATGTCATAACTAGGGTCCAAACAAAACATGATCGTATTTTAATGCTTGTAACTTAGACATCTCATTTATATGTAAAAATAATGAGAAGACAACAAGAAAAGAGTCAAAGCAAAACTAATGCTCCAAATCAATAGTATCACAATATTAACAAAAGAAAAAATAGCTACTTGACATGGAAGTAGAAACGTTTGCTTCGAAAATCAACGAAAAGGGAAGTGCCAAGTTGGAGAATACCTTGATCCCAAGAAATAGTTGGATATAATTGATAAGATAAGAAGCCAGGTGAAGGAGGCTCAAGTGCATCTCGATGATGCTGAACCCATAGTGGAAGAGGAATTGCACAACCCATAGTGGAAGAGGAACTACAAAACCTATGGACAGTGAGTCCGCTTCCTTCTCTTACTTATATGGGGCTAGACAAAAATCATATCCCTAATGTATCTCCTCTAGAGAGGCAAGTGGTGTTATAGTTAGATGCTAGCCATAGCACAATAATTGAAAATAGAATATTGATGGATACAAGCAGGAGAAATCACATGCTAACTTGTTGGTGACCTTAACCTCAACATTGATCTCCCTACTATTAGGA
This sequence comes from Lygodium microphyllum, assembly GCF_053477565.2. NCBI lineage: Eukaryota > Viridiplantae > Streptophyta > Polypodiopsida > Schizaeales > Lygodiaceae > Lygodium > Lygodium microphyllum. The sequence goes on along the minus strand of NC_141146.1, from coordinate 99,388,670 downwards.
TAGTTATTGAAATAGATCCCTTCACTTTAGAACATATTGAAAAAGTGGATTAAAGGAGAGATATTGTTGAGATTGGAAAAAGACTGAATTTTTGATAGATTTTTGTTATTTTTGAGGCCTGAATGGTTGATTTTCGATGGATTTTGAATGATGATTGGTTGTTTTTGGAAGTATTTGAGAGTAGTATTTTGGATGATATTGATTATGTTTTGGAAGCTCATGATGATTCTTAGTGAAAATATGAAGCTTTGTGATGTTCTAGTAGGTTCTATGAAGTTCTGATTGGTTCTGATACCTTCTATTTAGCTTTTGTTTTGTTCTGATTTTCTTCTGTATGAAGCACGAATTGATAATTGATGAAACTTGAGATATTTTGAAAGCTTATTGAATAGTTTTTTATAGTTTGGAATGGTTTTAGTATGAGTTATAATGTTTTGTTGTTCTTTGATGACCTTTTGTAACCCTCTGTAGACCTTTTGTAGAGGCTCTGTCTTTGCTCTGTTTTTGTTTTGTTCTATTTGTAGATTTTCTGTAAGTGTTATGTAGAATATATGTGTGACTTTGGAAAAATTTTCTAAATTTTGGAAAGGATGAATGTAAGTTCAAAAGAGCTAAAACAAATGGAAGAAGCAGCTGCTTAAGACTGAAGAGAATACTCGAGTGATAGTGACAGTAGTGAGCTATGAAGAGACACTATAGTGGCTTTGGTGCCCTTTCATACCTCCCATACCTCTTGGGAGGTGCATCCATGACCTAAGAAGGATTATTAAGTGCCATTATTGAGTATTTTAGTTAGAAGATGATGTACTATTGATATATATAGAGAGAGAGAGAGCCATAGATAGCCAATTCTATAAAAAACAATGTATCTACTATGAGAGCTTGAGAGAGAAAACTATGAAGACAATGAAGATGAATACTATGTGATTTATTTCCATTCAAAAATGGTGTATTATTTTGTGTTCTTGTTTGTTATGATGGATTCTATGAAGATGTTGAAGATTATGGTTGATTCTATCAAATTCGTGGGAGATATCTACTATGATGTTGCGTGAATATTTGTTGTTTTCCTTGCTTTGGTCATCAAAAGAATAAAACAAAATCTTGTTGATGTTACAAGATAGATTTTATTGTAGTAGAAACCCCTTTTCCTTGGTGTTCCTCTTGGGGCTCCATGTTTTTGGTGCGTAGTCAAGGAATACTTGCCATCAACAAGCATCAGAAGAGGCTGAAATGAAAGAAATGGCATTGTCAAGAAGAGAAGAATTCAATGGATGTTTCCAAAGTTCCTTCTTCCACTGAAGAGTTGGAGATTCTTATTGCCAAAGCCACTTTCTACAAGAAGTTCATCCCGCAATGACGGAAACATATTGCCATCATGATGCAAGCTCTATGTGGTGGACTATTTTCTCTTCTTGTTGAAGCAACAAAGACGTGCATCTTGGTGGAAAATTGTTTGGGAACAAACTGAAGAGTAGAAACAGAGAGAATGACCATCCATGGAAGATTTGGAATTCTTTGAGAAGTTTCTAGAGATCATCAAGTGGGAGATTGTGAAGAAGCTTCAGGAGTCATGGCTAGTGGAGGTTTACGAAAATAAGAAGGAAAAAAGTTGGGACCTGTTTGTAGATGCTCAATAATAGCAAGATATGTGGGATGCTTAGTGTTCTGACAATCTTCTGTTTGTTCAATTAGCAACCCACTTGAAGTTGGTAGACAGAGTGTTTTTCACAACATACACTATTGAAACCCTCAGAAGATGGCATTATTATAATGATGGCACAACAACGATCCTAAGAAGAATGAGTTTTGATACTTTCAAAATAGAATATCTCCCCCTCTGTAGTGGTTTGAAAGCCGAGTTCAGAGATGTTGAAAAGAAGGAAGTAGACGAGATGTTGGCCAGAGAATTCTCCAGGAAGCCCCTCTCTGATTCTATTCTGTTGAGTACAGACCAATTGGTTGGAGCCAAGCCCCTGATGAATGATGCAATCAAGAGGAAAGCATTAGAACGAGTCCAGAGGTACATGAGAAGAGAGAAGGCAAGAATCAAGGCTAAGAACGAGCTTGCAACAAAAACCTCCTTTGACGCCTTAAAAGCACTCTTTATAGAAGTCCCCATGGAAACTCAAGGTCCCCTTTCTAGTTAGATTTGTCCTAGAAATATTGATGATAGGCCAGCAAATGTAGTCCCATTGTTAGCAATCTTTCCCGCCACCTTCAAAGGCGCAGTGTTTCAATGATATGAGAGACAGGCAGCAGGAAATTTTGGCACATGGGATGACCTAAAGCTGGCCTTCCTCACTAAATTTAGGCGTGAAGGTTTTGAAGAGTGGATGCAAGAGGAGTTGTTGAACCTAAGTCAATCCTTTGGAGAAAGAGTAGAAGCTTATGTCTTGCGAATGGAATCCATCATGAAGAGATGGACTAACCGTCATTTGGATGAAGGTATCTAGAAAGGAGTGTTCCTCAGAGGCCTACAACCAAAAGTTCGCAAGTTCGTGGAATTGAGAAGACTAGTCAATCTGCAAGCTGCAGTGGAAGGTACAAGATTGTATGACAAAGTTGAGGCAAGGTTGTCAATGACTACAGGAAGAGGAGTCTTACCTCCTCGCATGCCAGGAATGGTATATCCACCAAATGGAGTCCCGAGGACAATTCCCTATCCCTATTCCTAGATGCAAAGAATGTCGTAGTACAGTGCACCTAATCCATAGTGGTCACGGCAGACGACAGTGCCTCAAATGATGGCTTAGCCACAACAATAGTGGCCTCAAACAGTTCCTCCAATGGCGACTCAAAAACAGTGGAACCCTACCAACTGGAATCAACAACCCGAAGTCTCAACAGGAGCTCTGAATTAGAACTAGAATAGAGGACCCTCTAGATCAACCCAACCTGTATATACAGTAATTACAGAAGCTTCCCAAAACCCTAGTACAAGTACTTCAAGAGGTGAAAATCTGAAGGACTACTTATCCAACTTAGTTGCAAGTATCAAAAAAGAGCTTATGGATGTGATTACACAGCAATTATAGATGCTGAAGGTGAATACTGCCAATATATCTACTCTAGTATGAGCTAGGAGAGATGTGATGCATTCAAATACATGGTGTGGAAAGTGTCATCAAGCAAGACATTTAGCCACTGAATGTACTTGAAAACCAATCATTCCTAGAGCCTTCTGTTTATACTGTTTAAGGAAGAACCATACAGAGGATATATGCTCTCTAAAAGAGATGCATGAATGAAGACATAAAGATGAAAACACAATATTCAACTTACTAGAATCTAAAATGACAACTCAGGACATTGGACTAAAGACTAGGGAGTTTGGTCCTAATTTTGGTCCAAGGAGGTTTCCCTCTCAAAGTTACAGAGGAGGACAGTCTGGCGGTGGTCAGAGATTCGAGGTGGAATGTTACAAATGTGGAAAAAAGGGTCATATCTCACCAAATTATCCAAACCCTAGAAGATCTATGGATTACAAGCCCTTATGCAGTCGATGCAAAGGAGAACGCCACACTACAAAGGATTGTCCAAGTCCAGCCCTTGTCAAGGCCAATGCCACTGATAACTAGTTGAAGGCACAAGAGTCTTTTTCCAATTTGGTAGAGTTGGAAGTTGTCCCTATCACACGTGCCAGAGAAGAAGGAACCAGTTATCTAGAAAGGGAAAAAATCCCCTACCAAGACTGCGAAGTTTAACATGCCAACAGAGGGACAGAGTAGTACATGACAGAACAGTGCAGTATAGAGCACTGCAATGCCACAGAGAGTCACAAAGACAGTCCCAGAAACAGAACCAGAGGTCCAAGAGTAGACGATACAGAAGCATCTCCAGAAATAGAGGAAGTGCTAATACTACCATTGCCAGAAGAAAAAGGGAAGATAGAAGTGGGTGTGGCTCCATTTCCCAATCGATTGGAAAAGCATGTGGATCCTATCAAAGAGTATGACGTGGTCAAAGACCTAGACATCTTTAAACCAAACTTAACATTCTGATAGAGCTGCCGAAAGAAATTCGAAAGCATATTGACTCAAAGACGTGGATTAAGGATTTCTCCTTCAATAGGGACCACGACTAATAAGGCCCCAGAGCCTGTAAAGGAAGTAGATGTGGCTAATGCCTTCCTAGATCCTAGAACCCAAGAGATAAGTGTCTGGATAGAAGGGTGCTTTATTTCAGATGCATTGATTGATGGAGGCTCATCAGTAAACATAATGATGGGTGTGACAATGAAGGATCTAGGTTTGCAAGGAATTCAACCTACACAGTGGCTTATCAGATTGGCAGACCAAAGCAGAATTAAACCGTTGGGCATCCTCCCATACGTAAAAACAACCCTTGCAGGAAGAGACTATTGAGTGACATATTTGGTGGTCAAACCAAATTCGTATGGGACCTCATACCCTCTGCTGTTGGGAAGACCTTGGATTTTTGAAGCAAGAGCCAGGACACACTGGTTCAAAGGAACCCTAACCCTAGGCAGAGAACCCAATAAAGTGGTGTTGAAATTGTATGGATCAGAAAAAGGTAATGGATCCACATCTATTGAAGTCATAACTGACTCCTCCAATGAAGTAAAATATGGTACATTAGGAGATGAAGAGGCTCTTATATAGATCTTTCCCAAGAAAACAAAGGCACAGTTCCTAAGAGTGGGCATTGTAAGCCAACTACCGAAGAAGCAAAGTCTTTGTCCGTGGGAGAATACCTCCTGCCTCAACTACAATTGACTTCTGAAATCACCTCTGATAGCAAGATAGAAGCATGGATGTACTGTTCTCCCTGTCATATGGTAGTCGTAGAGTCAGAAGCAGAGACAGAGCCAGAGACAAAAGTAGAAGCAGAAGCAGACGCAGAGGAGGCAAAAGATCTGTTCTTCTCCTATAGAGCCTCTACAAAAGCAGAGACAGAGCCTCTACAAAAGCAGTGATGAGAAAGAAAACGAAGCAGGTTATGAAAGTGCAGATGAAGAAGTTTCTCTGGTAGTAGCGGACGATCTTATTGATGTCCCTACAAAGACCTCTGAGGTCAAAGATCTTGGGGTGTTGGATGGAATGACTATGGTTCCATTTGGGATGATTGATGGACCACAAAGTATGTAGAATCTGCATAAGGAATGGATCAAAGACATAAAAATTAAGTTCACCAGTGGCTCTTGTCGCCCTGACCATTCAGTCTGGAGAAAAGATGATGATGATGCCCCTTGTCAAGAGAAGCTTGATCCATCAGAGCCACGACTTATAGAAGCTCCGTGCTATGTGACATTCCTAAATGCATCCTTTGAAGATGAATCCCTAAGTCCAGAAGAAATCGTCACTCACAGAGAAACAAACAAATCTTTGATACCCCTTGTCAATAGAAGCCAGAGTCATCAGAGCCATAGCTCATAGAAGGTCTGTGCTATGTGACATTCCTAGACGCATCCTCTGAAGATGAATCCCTAAGTCCAGACAAAATCACCACTCAAACTGAAATAAACAAAGCTCTGATACCCTTCCAACAATCTCAACAGGCAAATGAGTCATCTGTTCAGAAGGAGGACCTCTATTGAAGGAGTCAGACCTCTACCGAGAAGCAATACATGGGACATTTATCAGCAAAGTGAAAGGTGAAAGACAAGTGACATTCCTGGATGCTGATGGTACTAAAGGTCACCCGAAAGTGGGTCTCAAGATTCTAGAAGAAGAACTAGTGGTCTTGCGAGATCTATTGAAGGAGAACTTAGATGTGTTTTCTTGGTCATATAAAGATCTAAAGGGGATTGGTCCCACAATATGCCAACATCACATTGACCTAGAGCCTAATGCCAAACCTGTAAGGCAAAGACAAAGGCGTATGAATCCTAATTATTATGCTCTGGTGAATGCTCAATTATTGAAGCTTCTTGAAGCTAAGTTCATTTATCCCGTTGCTAATAGTGAATGGGTTTCACCCATTGGGGTTGTACCCAAGAAGAATGGGAAACTTCGAATATGTGTGGACTTTCGAAAGCTCAACTCAAAGACAAAGAAGGATCATTTTCCTATCCCTTTCACAGACCAAATATTGGACACAGTGGTAGGCCATGAGCTCTATTCCCTCTTGGATGGATTCAATAGATATAACCAAGTCCAAATTGTAGAAGAGGACCAATCCAAAACAACCTTCACCACAGAATGAGGGGACCTATGCGTATAGAGTGATGCCTTTGGACTCTGTAATGCTCCTGCCATCTTCCAACAAGCAATGATGACTGTTATCCAGAATCATCTGCATGATTTTATCGAGGTGTATCTCGATGACTTCTATGTCTATAGCTTAATCTGTGAGCATTCGGGACACTTAGAGTAGTGTTTTGACAGATGTCGAGAGTATGGGATTTCTCTCAACCCTGACAAATGTGTCTTTGGTGTCTCATCAGGAGTTCTTTCAGGCCATGTTGTCTCTGTGCAAGGGATTGCAATAGACCCGGTGAAGATTGAGAATATTACTGCCTTGATAGCACCAACAAACCTCAAGCAACTGAGAGGATTTCTTGGCCATGTGGGCTACTATAGAAGATTTATTACACGTTTTGCAACCAAGGCAGACCCTTTGCACAAGCTCCTAAGGAAAGATGCGGATTTCCTTTGGCCTGATGACTATGAAGAAGCCTTTAATACCCTAAAACAATGTCTCATCCAAGCACCTATCTTGCAGCCTCCTGACTGGACGAAGGAGTTCCATGTGCACACAGATGCATCAGTTGAAGGGCTAGGTGATATCCTATGTCAAAAGGCCCCCTCTAAATTAGATCAACCAATCTATTACTCAAGTCAAAAAGTAACCGATCGCAAGCGAAACTACACAGTGATAGAGCTTGAGTTCTTAGCAATGGTGTTTGCACTAGAGAAGTTTCGACACTATCTACTGTCAATGCATTTCAAGTTCTACATGGATCATGAAGTACTGTCCTTCCTGATGAGCAAAGAAAATGTCAAAGGATGACTGATGAGATGGTTGCCCTTGTTTCAAGAGTTTTATTTTGAAGTGGTCACTAAGCCTGGCCATTCCCATGTCCTAGCTGATCATCTATCACTGATTCCTCAAACTGCAGAAGAGGAACAGGATGATCCAAACGTTTCTGATGGTTCCTTCTTTCTAGTTGAAGCATTTACTCCATGGTATGCAGACATAGCCATGTCCTGGCATCTCAAGCCGTGAGAAGAAGAAGCTTCTATTAGAATCAGCCCCCTACACCTTGCTAGGCAGTGTACTGTATAAGTGAGACAAAGATGAAGTATTGGGAAGATGTGTTGCATGAGACGAAATTGGCATAGTATTGAAAGCATGCCATGACAAACCATGTGGTGGACACTTTGTAGGAGAAGCAATAGCCAAAAAGGCTCTGCTCTCGCAGGATATTGGTTGCCGATTCTCCACAAGGATGCATATGACTACTGCAAGCGATGCGATGCTTGTCAGTGAATGGGGATACCCACCAAAACAAGTGCCATGCCACTGCAACCTATTCTTCCCCTAAAGTCATTCGTGAAGTGGGGGATTGATTTCATGGGTCGTATTGATCTGCCTTCCAAATGAAAGTAGAAGAGATATATCTTGGTATATATGGATTATGTCACAAAGTGGTGTGAAGCTAAAGCTCTGAAGTAGGATGATGGTAATAGCATAGCCCTGTTCATATACGAGAATATTATCACCCATTTTAGTAGTCCCCTCGAGTTGGTAAGTGACAGAGGTACTCATTTCCTTAACAAGATCATGGAAGAGTTGACGGAACTGTATAAGATCCACCATTGCAAGTCCACTCCCTATTACCCTAGAGCAAATGGCCAAGTTGAAGTCACCAACCGCATCCTCTGCTAGATCTTGACAAGAATATTTGCCGCACATCATCGTGTTTGGGATGATTGACTTATAGAGGCTCTTTGGGCATACAAAATCTCCCATAAGGCTACTACAAGACAAACTCCTTTCCAATTGGTGTATGGTATAGAAGTTGTTTTTCCGATTGAACTAGAATTTCCCTCATTGTGAGTGGCAGTTAAAGAATGCTTGGGAGATGATGAGTCACTGCAAGGCTGCCTCCTGCACTTGGAATGTTTAGACGAGACTCGTAGGATGGCCCTATAGTGCATGGAAACTACTCTAGCCGACATAAGGCTTACCATGATAGCTTCATCAAGCACAAGGAGTTCAAAGAATGTGATCTCGTTCTAGCCTATGATTCGAGATTTGGCAAGTTTCTTGGCAAGCTTTAATAATGGTGGACGGGCCCGTACAAGGTACTTGCTGTCAACCCTAATGGCTTTGTTCAGGTGTAGACTGTTGATGCCTCTAATGGTCCCTTCCTGATTAATGGCTATTGCCTAAAGAAGTACTTCCCTCCCTGGGGAAATCTTGACAATCACAATCGACTCACCCTTTCCATTTTGGGCATCGCACTGTCGTTCTCTTCTTGCTCCTCATAGCTCTTATAAAATTTTTCTCATGAGGTATTCTCATTTTCCTAGCCCCTTCACAGATACCTCTCAACCCTACCTTGTTCTCTTCTTGTCTGATCCAACAATGGTGGCAAGGTTGGTCTTGATACATGGTATTTCTACCATTCTCTTTATCAATGAAAAAAAATAAAAATGAAAAAAAAACAAAGAAACAAAAAAAACAAAACAAACAAACTGTTATGGGAGAAAAGGAAGAAATTTCCTATCATAGGAGGCCTCGTTCCCAGAAAATGTGGAAACACCCTTGGGCAGGAAGCTGACAGTGGAAAAGGTGGTAACACTCAACAGTTTAGGATAGCTGATTCATCAACACAACCTTTCCAGAAGCAATTTGAAGCGGCCTCCCTTGGTGCGATGTCTCTTCAATATCAATCCGTCTGCTCTCCTTAAGAGACGATCTTTCATACAAATAATTGAAGTACCAAACTTGTTGGCTGTCTCTCTAGGTATGCCTCATCTTCAACATCCTAATGACAACAACAGACAAAGAGATCTTCATTACCAACCCCCTGAGTGATGCAAGATTTCATCCTAACAGGATGGGAACGTGAGTATGGGCTATCCTCTGTATCTATTAAAAGAGTGTGAGATAGAGGGTGGGATGAGTGACCAGTCTTTCCCTTTAAATCAACTGCGATGCGAGATGTGTGAATGGAGTGTTGCACGCACGGGTTGGGCCTCTCATTGCACAATGCATGATTTGTTCCTGTACACTGCACCATAAGGCTCCCTAGCCTCCGCCTAATTTGGCCCCCACCTACTAACCTTGCCCCCTCCTCTACCTTTGGCCCCCTGTTAGACCCGCTTTCCCACCCCCTTACCTAAGCCCCTTTCCCACCCCCTACCTAAGCCCCTTTCCCACCCCCCTAACTACGCCACTTTTCCAACCCCTTGTTCGGCCCTCCTTTCCCCCACCCCTTGTTAAGCCCCTCTTCGCGCACGGCAGTTGAGTTTGTGGTGTGGCTTGCAGGTCTTTGTCGCGGTCGATCACACACTATTGTGCATGGTCGTGGTGTCGATTGTTGTTGTGGGCGTCCATGTGCAAGGACACACGTTCGGACTTGTCCGTGTAGTCGTGGGTGCTCAGCCATTTCCATGCAACTATTCACATACAGCCCGTGTACCTATTTTTAATTTAAAAACCCAAAAAACACGTAAAAACCTAAAAATTCCTTAAAAAATGATGAAAAATTCAATAAAAAACAAAAATAGGTAAAAAAATCTTTTACCAAATTGAATTTTTTTTGGTTTATTTTCCTAGTTGAAATGCAAAAAATAAATTGCAAAAAAAATACAAATATTAAAAATCATTCAAGGTCCATTGAAAATTGAATAAAATCTATATAAAAATCAATAAAAATCAAATATAATTTCAAAAAAAATTCAAAAAATTCCACCAACTCATCTGAATATTTCTAGAATGTTTCACATACAGAAAATGCCTTGCCAAATGGTCTAACTTTTATTTTAAGGAAAAAATGCTAAATCATTTTTAATTTCGAAAATAAGTTGAAAAATACTAGATAAATCTAGAAACATTGTTGAAACTTGATGGTCTAGTTTTCACTCATGGTGGACTACTGAGACCTTACCATAAAAATTTATAATATATTCATGTGTCTCATTTATTCCATTTTAATCATATTTAAAAAAACAAACAACCAAAAAAGCATCGTATATCACCTTTAAAATAATTTTTTAAAAAATAAAGAAAAAAAAACAACCTAGCAACACAATCAATTTAAAAAAAAATCATGCACACAAAACAAAGATATTTTCACTAACCTTGCCTTGACGTGTCTTATAATTTTCAATTCATAGTTTTTTTTCTTTTTGGATTGGTGACTTGCATCTTGGGATTGAGATGTGCACATTTCATATCATTGCATGCACACATATCCACTTTCAAGTACTTTTTTTTTCCTTCCTATTTTTTATTTTTTGCTAATCCAAAATTCACGATTAATTCTTAAAATGAATCCTAAACACCACCATGGTACACGCACTTATGGCAAACATACATTTTTTTAATAAATTAAAATCAACCCACCATTCACTTTGCATGTGCTACGTGTGCCAGAGACACCTTAATTTTAAATAAAAATCAACAAGTTGTCACAAAAATACATGCACTGAAAAAAAAGAGCACTTTAGACACACAAAATTTTTAATCAATGAATATGCATATAGATACCTAAGTCTGGGCATCGAAGTTCGGGATTCGTTAAAAGTACCGTTCTACATTAATAAACTGTAACTAACAATTTAAAAATGAACCGCCGTTTTCTTATTAAGGTTTACAACCTAATAAAATTTCAACCATTGTTAATAATTTATTAAAAAGAACCCTTCACTAAAATCATTCCCTGCACTTTTTTCACTTTTCAATAAATACGCTTCTTGGGATGGGCACGTGCAGTCTTTCAAGTTGTTATTGCTTATAAAAGTTCTACTTATGTCCTGAGAGGGTTATTAAGGTATTATGGTTTGATAGTGTGATAGGATTACGAGTGCGGTATGTAGTTTTGTTTTCTGCTTGATACGGGGTCTCGGGTGCATGTTTGTTGCATAACATGAAGCTTTTGGTTGTATATGTGTAGGGGTCATGCCGAATTTTTCCTAGGATGTGGATTGTTTAGGGTGGTTAGTCAGTTAGTCACATCTATGTGTGTTTATTCTTATCGATTTTTTTTATAGATATTCTATTGTTTTGCAAGCATTCACTGTGATTATCTGTATGTGTGGTGTGTGTGTATATTCCATTTGAATGATGTCTCATGCTTCTCCTCCTGTTCAGTATGTCTCATTGATCAGTAGGGATTATTATTCCCTATTGACTTTTGAGCCTATTGTGAAAGCTAGTCTTGAATCTTTTGTGGCTACTCCACTCCCTCTGATTCCAGAGGATCCAACCATTTGTGATGAGTTTCTTGCGTCATATAGTAAGAAATCAGGCTTTGTTCGTGGTACTTCCATGGTCCTGACACCTAGAAGGTTAGGAAAGGCTTTGTCTCTTTCTTATAAAGGAGAATACTTTGTCAGATCCAGACAGTTATTCTCAAATGAAGAGATTTTTAAGCTGTTACAGAAGCAGACTAAAGAGGTCCTTGATGTCAAGAAGGTGATTAACACTTTAGGAGTGTCTTTCTCAATGATCACTAATCCTCTTTGGAAGATGGTATGCCAATTTATCTAGGACAGGTTCATGCCTGCCAAGACACCATCTCACTATTTGTCTAAGGAGCTCTTCACAGCCTCTAGGATGGTTTTAAAAGGGGTTGCCATTGATTGGAGTACTTACCTTCTTATGAAGATGGACCAGCATTTTGTCAAGGTGACTAGAGAGAATGTTACCAATGTAACCTATGGTTGATATTTATATGCTTTCCTGACATATTTAGGCCTTAAGAAGGATGTTTTACCTCCTGCTGCATTTGATCTAGTCCCTCCCCTCCACCTTTAGAAAATTCAGAACCCATTGGCATAGAGGATATTGACTCCCCTCCTTTGTTGGTCATTTAGTGGAAGCGCTTGAAGCGTGTAGCACAGACAATTCCACCAGTCATTCCTTCAGTGTCAGCTCCTGCTACCTTTGGAAGTGACCTCCTTGCCTACCTCACATGCAACAACTTATTCAGGGCACATCAAGAGGGTTCTTTGGATATATCAGTTCCTTCACTGAACAGCTTAATTACAGGGGATGCCATTCCTTTTCTTTGTCACGACATACAGAGTTCTATTGAACTCTCAATGACAGCTTGTGTTTAACAATTTATGCTTCTTTTTATGAAGAATTGATTCAATCCAAAGACCAGATGCATAAGGAAACCATAGAGTTAGCCTTTGCTCTAAAGACACTCTTTCTGATATGTTTAAGCAGATGGAGCAGCAAACACAAATGATTGAGACCCAGAGAGAAGAAATATCTTCTTTGAAAACTCAGTTAGTAGAAGCTTAGGTAGAGGTCACTAGAGTTTTGAAAGAGAAAGAGAAAATGTCCAAAGAAGCTCAAGAGTTTAAGACTCTTCTGGAAACGAAATTGTCAGCTTTACAAACTTCTCATAATACAATGGAATCCCAAGCTTCCCAGATTAAAAAGTTGAAGCACCAATTGGTGCAGTCAGTGTCCATCTATCCAAGTCCCAGTGTCCCCATGATTCCTTCTATATCTCAGTAGGACTTGGCAGTTCTCCAGAGACAGGCCATATTATGTCATTGTTTCAAGACAAAGTGGAAAGATTGCAGTCTAGGGTGGATTTATTATGGTCTACATTTGAGAAATTTCAGGAGTATGTTTCTTTCGACCATTCATTTTTTGTCCACTATCAGCTATAGCAGTTGGCCTTCTATATTAAGCTCTCAATGATGGATCTTCCTCTTCTAGAGGATGGTTGGAGTGGAGTTTGGTCTTCTAATTTGTTGACAGAAGTCGTCCATATGGTCTTTGAAGATTCTTTGACGACGGATACCATGCTGCTATCTTATATGTATCTACGAGGTGATTTGTTAATTTCAGATGATGTAGATCTGGCTTAGTATGTAGGGGATGTGGTCTTACAAGTTGCTTTGTATGTCAACCATTTGGAGTTGAGGATAGATGACATGTTCTAGTGCTATTATTCTAAAGTGGTTGTTTACCCTGATACTTTATGGCATTCAATGATTGATTTTGTAGTCCTGAACCAATGACAAAATACATCCTCTACATATGTGCATAACACTAACCAACTGAGGGTGGATCTTTTAGCTTATCTTTTCAAGAACCATCCATTTGATTCATCCTTCTTTGATGCCTACCATTGATGATCTATTTTAGGTCCCTCTGTTCCTAGCTTATTGTATTATCAACAAATGGCCATCGCTATGATGCTTATTTTTTCCTTTATCAATCCAACTGAGCAGCCATCTTACCTCTCCTTTTCCAACCTCACAGTTTTCCTCAAATTCCAATCTTTACCTATTGTTCTTTCATTGAAGATCGAGTCTTTTCCCCTTCTCTGCCTTATCCTTTCCCATCTATCCATATACCTTCTATTTTTCCTGCTTATCAATTAACACCTTTCCTAATTGATTCACCTAAATTTTTAGCTAATCCTTCTTTAGCTTAATCCTCATTTTATGATTATGCCTATACATCTCTTCATCCTCTTTTACTCATTCCTCTTCTATCTCCTACCAGTTCTATTTCTCAACCGCCTCATTTGGTTAGTGGGTATGAAGGGTTTGATTAGCAGATTCCAAGAAGAAGAGGATGGAGCTCAACTAATTCTCTCACGGGACCACATATTAATTGGCCATTAATTCCAAGGGTCTGGACAATTGCTAGTCAAGCGTACCAAAATCATCTCCATTTTTCTCAACAATATTCACAATCTCTAGATTTTTCACTGAGATTGACAAACCATTTTTCTTGGTACCTAGCATATATGCATAGGTATTCCCATAATGATCAGAAGGCCATTCTAAAGCTTTGTATGAATGTCAATGTGAACATTGATTCTCAACAGTTGGATGTCCTATATTTTCATGCCATTTTTTACCTAGTAGATACCTTGTTTTGCTAGAATTGATGTACTGCCTTCAATTAATTTAGAATCCTCCAAAAATCTTTTGTAGATGAGTCTTTATCCATGGATCACTTCTATAATCATCAAGCTTTCAAGAGGGATCACCTTCACTGATACCCCTGAATGTATCTTCTATGCTTCTTAATGATATATTTTTTGGAGGTGCCATTCAGATGGTTGTTTTGTATTTGTGATGTATTAATTTGCATGTGATGAGGACGTGTTGGTTGAATAATTTGTTCAAGAACTCTCTTTTTGACTATTGACACTGATGGTGATGGTGGATGGCAAGCCTATGATGCAAAGATGAGGAAACTCTTATATCCTTTACGAATTTGTTATGAATTTCTATTATTTATAAGATGTGTTAATGAATAACGATGTTTTCCTTTAGTAGTATTATTTCTTGGACATATGTGATAAGTCTTCTTTTCCTTAGGTCTCGAGGACGCTTCCTTTCTAAGTGTGGGGATATGTTGAGAGTGGAAAAGACTGAATTTTTGATTGATTTTTGTTGTTTTTTAGGCCTGAATGGTTGATTTTTTATGGATTTTGAATGATGATTAGTTGTTTTTGGAAGTGTTTGAGAGTGTTTTGGATGATATTGATTATTTTTTGGAAACTCATGATGATTTTTAGTGAAAATATAAACTTTGTGATGTTTTGTAGGTTTTATTGAAGTTCTGATTGGTTCTGATACCTTCTGTTTAGCTTCTGCTTTGTTTTAATTCTCTTCTGTATGAAGCATGGATTGTTGATTGATGAAGATTGAGATATTTTGAAAGCTTATTGAATAGTTTTTGATAGTTTAGAATGGTTTTAGTATGAGTTATGAGGATCTATTGTTCTCTGATGACCTTCTGTAACCCTCTATAGACCTTCTGTAGAGGCTCTGTCTCTGCTCTATTTCTGTTCTGTTCTGTTTTGTAGATTTTATGTAAGTGTTCTGTAGAATGTATGTGTGACTTTGGGAAAGTTTTCTAACTTTTGGAAAGGATGAATCTAAGTTCAAAAGATCTAAAACAAATGGAAGAAGCAGCTATACTGAAGATTGAAGAGAAGACTAGAGTGACAGTGACAGTAGTGAGCTATGAAGAGACACTGTAGTGGCTCTGGTGCCCTTTCATATCTCCCATACCTCTTGAGAGGTACATCCACGACCTAAGAAGGATTATTAAGTGCCATTCTTGAGTATTGTAGTTAGGAGATGATGTACTATTGATAGAGAGAGAGAGAGAGAGAGCCATAGATAGCCAATTCTATAAAAAACAATGTATGAGAGATTGAGAGAGAAAACTATGAAGACAATGAAGATGAATACTATGTGATTTATTTCCGTTGAAAAATGGTGTATTCTTTTGTGTTCTTGTTTGTTATGATGGATTCTATGAAGATGTTGAAGATTATGGTTGATTCTATCAAATCTGTGGGAGATATCTACTATGATGCTGTGTGAAGATTTGTTGTTTTCCTTGTTTTGGTCATCAAAATAATGAAACAAAAGCTTATTGATGTTACAAGATAGATTTTCTTGTAGTAGAAACCCCTTTTCCTTGGTGTTCCTCTTGGGGCTCCATGTTTTTGGTGTGCAACCGGGGAATACTTGCCATCAACAAGCATCAGAAGAGACTGAAAATGAAAGAAATGGCATTATCAAGAAGAGAAGAATTCAATAGATGTTTGCAAAGTTCCTTATTCCACTGAAGATTTGGAGATTCTTATTGCCAAATCCATTTTCTACAAGAAGTTCATCCCACAATGACGGAAACATATTACCATCATGATGCAAGCTCTATGTGGTGGACTATTTCCTCTTCCTGTTGAAGCAACAAAGACATGCATCTTGGTGGAAAATTGTTTGGGAACAAACTGAAGAGTAGAAATAGAGAGAATGACCATCCATGGAAGATTTGACATTCATTGAGAAGTTTCCTGACATCATCAAGTGGGATATTGTGAAGAAGCTTCAGGAGTCATGGTTAGTGGAGGTTTACGAAAATAAGAAGGGAAAAAGTTGGGACCTATTTGTAGATGCTCAATAGCAAGATATGTGGGATGCTTAGCGTTCTGACAATCTTCTGTTTGTTCAATTAGCAACCCATTGGAAGTTGGTAGACAGAGTGTTTTTCACAACATACATTGTTGAAACCCTCAGAAGATGGCATTATTATAATGATGGCACAAAAACGATCCTAAGAAGAATGAGTTTTGATACTTTAGAACAGAATATCTCCTCCTCTGTAGTGGTTTGAAAGCTGAGTTCAGAGATGTTGAAAAGAAGGAAGTAGACAAGATGTTGGCCAGAGAATCCTCCAGGAAGCCCCTCTCTGATTCTATTCTATTGAGTACAAACCAACTGGTTGGAGCCAAGCCCCTAATGAATGATGCAATCAAGAGGCAAGCATTAGAATGAGTCCAAAGTTACATGAGAAGAGAGAAGGCAAGAATCAAGGTTGAGAACGACCTTGCAACAGAAACTTCCTTTGACGCCCTAAAAGCACTCTTTACAGAAGTCTCCATGGGGACTCAAGGTTCCCTTCCTAGTTAGATTCGTCCTGGAAATATTGATGACAAGCCAGCAAATGTAGTCCCATTGCCAATTTTTAACGAAGAGTATAATGAAGACCCTGATCTTCATGTAGTAGAGTTTATGGTAGCATGTGTGGCTAACAATGCCAGAAGCCCTAAGCATTGATTAGCAAACTTTCCCGCCACCTTCAAAGGCACAGTGTTTCAATGATATGAGAGATAGGCAACAAAAAATTTTGGCACATGGAACGACTTGAAGTTGGCCTTCCTCACTAAATTCAAGCGTGAAGGTTTTGAAGAGCGGATGCGAGAGGAGTTCATGAACCTAAGTCAATCCTTTGGAGAAAGAGTAGAAGCTTATGTCTCACGAATGGAATCCATCCTGAAGAGATGGACCAACCATCACTTGGACGAAGGTATTCAGAAAGGAGTGTTCCTCAAAGGCCTACAATTAGAAGTTCGCAAGTTTGTGGAATTGAGAAGACCAGCCAATCTGCAAGCTGCAGTGGAAGGTGCAAGATTGTATGACGAAGTTGAGGCAAGGTTGTCAATGACTCCAGGAAGAGGAGTCTTACCTCCTCGCATGCCAGGAATGGTATACCCACCAAATGGAGTTCCAGGAACAGTTTCCTACCCCTATTCCCAAATGCAAACACTACCACAGTAGAGTGCACCTAATCCACTGTAATATTTCCGCGTACTGCGTACCGTAAATATTAACTTCCTGCACGTCGTGTAAATCTCGTACAAAGATTATCACTAGTGCCAGCAGCTAATCTATAACCACGCGCGAGAAATGGAGACACTCCACCTTAGCAAAATAAGGCCGGGGATTCAAACCCGCATAGCCGCGGGAAAACAGCCTCTTGGGAAGAGGTCAAGAGGATAAGGTAATTGCAAATTTTTTTATTATCTTCCCCAGCCGATGTGTGGCTGGGGGAAAGGGATGGGCTAGTAAGGGCAGCATGAGGAGGTGGGGGGAGAGAGCCATGCAACGGGCCACATGGGGAGGTCCCCTCTCCCCCCCTTGGACTATAAGAACCCCCTCTTGGGGGGGGGGAAGAAAGGGAAGAGATGGCGGCAGAAGACGGACGTGCTGGAGGACGGCCAGACGTGAAGGGAGGTGCCGGACGTGAAGGGAGAGGGGTGCCGGATGTGCTGTCGTGTGAGGGAGGTGGTCGTGTGAAGGAAGGGAAGGCGGCAGAAGGCTGTCGTGTGGAAGGTGGCCGTGGAGAAGGGGTCGCCGTGCAGAGGAAAGCCGCTGTGTAGTCTGCCCAGTCCGCCATAGCCGCCGTGAAGCCGCCCGGCCACTTCAGTCCGCCGCTGGATTACGATCCCCTCCCCCGACATGCACGTGCTGCTAGAAGCTTCTTAGAAGCTTCTCTAGGAAGCTTCTAAGGGGGCTTCTCAAAGCCCCCTTCCCGTGGAGTCCCTTCATAGCCATTTTAACCCGGGATTTCTAAGTCCCCTTCCCTTGGATCTCACACAAGCCATTCCCTAGGCGGGTTTTAAAGCCCTCCCTTTTGATCCTCAATAAGCCCATTCCGGCCTTTGAAGCAAAGGAAGCTACTAAGGCCCTAGGCCCGGTTCGTCATAAAAATAAGAAGAGGGTTTTCTCTAAGCCCCTTCCCACTCGATTTTCCCCCATAAGCCCATTGAAGAGGACTGCTTTAAGGTCCTTTTTCAAGAATCTTTACCCCAGAATTTTGAGGGAATCAAGTATAAAGGCCTTCTATAAGGCCAAATTCCGCAAGCTGGTATTCCCAAGGATCCACATTTCGAAAGGGATCTCCCGCGTACCAGGGAGAAAAGAGCAAGATCTTGAGGCTGCGTACCAGGGCGAGCAAATTCACCGATTGCGTAAGGGAAAAGGCAACCTGGAAGTCCGTAATTATGTCATAAGGGCCCCTAAAAAGTCACAAGACGCGCCTGCGGAAGGATCTTCTCCTAGTATTTACGTGGATATTTCTCGGAGTCCACAAGTCCAGGTTTTATCTATTTGGATTCCACACAGAAGTATTGAATTAATCACGATAACTTCATGGATTAGGAAGCACTCATGCATGTCAAATGCAACTAGTCAAGTTAAATGCAATTGGAAAATCAATTGGCTATTTGAACATTTATTAGAAATAGCTTATGATATGAAAATTGATCATTGGTACGTTCAAAGGAATGAATGAAAAGAGTATAAGGTGTCTATGCATTTGTAGGACCTTATCAGCAAGTTTCCTTTTGTGTATTCAAAAGTGACGAGCCTAGGACAACTGTTGCCTCATTACAAGGTTGAAATTATTGAGGTACACCTTTTTACTAGGCAAGGAAAGATTAATGGCATGTCCCATTTTTTTCCTTGTAATGATTCATGAGGAAAAGTTAACACCCATAAGATGTTATTCGAAAAGGAATAGAAGGGCACGAAAATGATCTATGGACTTGCAAGTGGCATGGTTATTTGATGTAAGTCCTAGTAGGACCTAGGAAAGTTAGTGTCCAGATTATCAGGCATTTTTACTTTGCCAAGGAAAGATAGGGTTATTGTGAACCATGTGATGTGTAGAAGCAATAAATCGCATGTTTACGCGTATTGGGGTAGTTGTAACTATTGATCTAGTTTATTACCTTTAGAAAAGGTTCATCCCTGTCGCAAGACAAGTATATTGAGTTGTCTAAGTCACCTAAACCACAAGAGATTCATATGGGCATGGTTCAGTCGATATGACAAGTATCCCAAGTGCTAACTAGGGTTTAGTGCAATAAGAATTTGACCTAGTTTTACACTGGTTGCCAAGTCAAAACCCGCAAACTCAAAGATCTTACACACCTTCACGAAATGTCGAATCAATTGGATGCTCATGCATAAAACGATCTAAGGTTTCTACCCTAAGGCTCACTCGTCAAATGATGAAACTCGGATTAATGTTGGAAATTCCTAGGACCGTGGTCGGCCTAGTGTAATTAGGAGTGGGTTGGGTAAGAAGACACCCTAAACCCTGCTACTCGGCTGGAGGTAATTCCGTGACCAGAAAACGCCATTCAATGGGTGAAATGATCCCGTGGAATAGATGCAACACATGTGCAAAAAGTTGCAACATCGTATAGACTTGAGATTTGTCCACAAGAGAGTTTTGTCAATTCTCGAAATGAGGTTGGCAAGTTATTGAAAGAATTTAACTTACAGGAGGATGAGAATCATCCTGTTACTTCACCTTTCTTGGGGAATAATTACCAAGAAAAAGGAGAGTTAGGTATTTGTCTGAAAGCAAATGACCAATCAATAAATTGAAGCGACATGGTCGCCAGGATTTACTATTAATAAAACCTGAGGTATTGATTAAGTTGGGTTAACAGGGTATGGCCCTAACCCAAGGATAAAAGGGTGAACAAACAAACCCTTGGGAATCTTGCCAAGTCGCAATTTGATCCCAGGTCGAATGCTGGATGCATTCGGAGAGAATGATTTACTTTTTAACAGTTGGCCAAATAAAACGACCACTGGAATTGATTGTGCTTATAATAGTTTAGAAAGCACTGTTTGCATTGTTTGCTCAAGGAACTAAAGGATGAAAAGATATCTAAAGCTTCAGGTTGAAGCTTGAAGGGAGAGGCAGCTTCAGTTACCCCCGACTGCCTGCCTGACCCTAACCAAGGGGGTTGTTAACCGCGCCGGGAACGTGGACCGAACCCGCCGTGAGAGGTCTCTCCGTTGAGTTCTACTTGGAGCAGGAGGACGCTTGGGTGCCAGAGGGGGCTCTGGCCGTAAATCCCTCGCCTTCCGGGCCCTACACAAGAGGCTAACGTGACTCGGGATTGGATCTCGAGGCCCGCATACTAGTCTACGGGCGGAAACTTGGATTAGTGATCCCTGGTGGATTACTGGATAGCCTTCGGGCGGATTATGAATATGCCTACGGGCGGAACTCCTTGTATTTCAAAGATAAAAGGATAAAATGATAACAAAGAAGTTGTTTGACATTGTTTTCTTTATGTCCTGTGATAAGATTACGTGAAGGAACCAGTGCTTAACAGGGTTAATCAAAGAAGCTGTTCGTTATATGTCAAACTAATGTGGTAGGTAATTACATAACTAAAACAAATCGAGGAAAGTGCGGAGGATGGACCATGGGTCCGTCCTAAGGATGGGTGGTCCCGGTTAGCCGGGAACTTTTCTCAAACAGCGGGATGATCATCAGCATCAAAGCGAATAAAGAGGACGATGACTTAGAATTAACTATTACCCGATTCACGCTGTTTTAGGGGAACGGAATGGGACTATGCCTTATGGCAGAGAGGTCGAGCCTTGCTTCCCTCTCGTTTTCCATTCTCCTTGAACCAAGTGCAGCGTGAATCCGCTTCGGACCTGGCGTTTCTGCGTAGAGTAGTTCGCTCGGGTCTGACGCTAGTTGTTGCTAGCTAATGACCAAACAGGAAAACCCAAATTCAGGTCGATCCTAAGTGGGAACGGCCAGGATACTTCCGCTACGTGGCAGACGCGGGAAGACCTAGATCGCAAGTCCCGTAACATTCCATGGGAGTGCCGGGCGGAGCTTTCTAGACATCCTTCCCGATGGACTGCTAAGACGTGTCCGGGATGATTCTAGTGGACACGTTACATCCACAGTGGTCACCGCAGACGATAGTGCCTCAAATGATGGTTCAACCATAACAACAGTGGCCTCAAACAGTTCCTCCAATGGTGACTCAACAACAGTGGAACCCTACCAACTGGAATCAACAACCCCAAGTCTCAACAGGAGCTTTGAAATAGAATGAGAATAGAGGACCCTCTGGATCAACCTAACCTATATATGTAGTAATTACAAAAGCTTCCCAAAACCCTACTACAAGTACTTCATGAGGTGAAAATCTGAAGGACTACTTATCCAACTCAGTCGCAAGTATCAAAAAAGAGCTTATGGATGTGATTATAGAGCAATTACAGACGCTGAAGGTGAATACCACCAATATATCTACTCCTGCGGGAGCTAGGAGAGATGTGATGCATTCAAATATATGGTGCGGAAAGTGCCATCAAGCGGGACATTTAGCCACTGAATGTACCCGAAAACCAACCATTCCTAGAGCCTTCTATTCATACTATTTGAGGAAGAACCATACAAAGGATATTTGCTCTCTAAAGAAAGAGATGCACGAATGAAGACATAAAGATGAAAACACAAGATTCAACTTACTAGAATCTAAAATGACAATGCATGACATTGGACCAAAGCCTAGGGAGTTTGGTCTTAATTTTGATCCAAGGAGGTTTCCCTCTCAAAGTTACAGAGGACGACAGTCTAGCAGTGGTCAGAGATCCAAGGTGGAATGCTATAGATGTGGAGAAAAGGGTCATATCTCACCAAATTGTCCAAAGCCTAGAAGATCTGGGGATTACAAGCCCTTATGCAGCCGATGTAAAGGAGAAGGCCACACTGCAAAGGACTGTCCAAGTTCAGCCCCTGTCAAGGCCAATGCCACTGATAACTAATAGAAGACACAAGAGCTTGCCTCCAATTTGGTAGAGTTGGAAGTTGCCACTATCATGCACGCTAAGAAGAAGGAACCAATTATCTAGAAAGAGAACAACTCCATTACCAAGACTGTGAAGTTTGACATGCCATCAGAGGGACAGAGCAGTACATGACAAAACAGTGCAATACAGAGGACTGCAGTGCCACAGAGAGTCACAGAGACAGTCTCCCAGAAACACAACCAGAGGTCCAGGAGATATACGGTACAAAAGCACATCCAAAAATAGAGGAAGTGCCGATTCTACCATTGCCAGAAGAAAAAGGGAAGATCAAACTAGGCGTGGCCCCATTTCCTAGTCAATTGGAAATGCATGTGGATCCTATCAAAGAGTATGACTTGGTCAAAGACCTAGACACCTTTAAACCAAACTTAACATTTGGACAGAGTTGCCAAAAGAATTTTCAAAGCATCTTGACTCGAAGACGTGGATTAAGAATTGCTTCTTCAATAGCGACCACGATTAATAAGGCCCAGAGCTTGTAAAGGAAGTAGATGTGGCTAATGCCTTCCTAGATCCTGAAACCCCAAAGATTAGTGTATGGATAGAAGGATGCTTTATTTCAGATGCATTGATTGATGGAGGCTCATTAGTAAACATAATGACCGATGTGACAATGAAGGATCTAGGTTTGCAAGGAATTCAACCTACATAGCGGCTTATCAGATTGGCAAACCAAAGTAGAATTAAACTTTTGGGCATCCTCCCATACGTAAAAACAACCCTTGCAAGAAGAGACTATTGAATGACATATTTGGTGGTCAAACCAAATTCTTATGGGACCTCATACCCTCTGTTGTTGGGAAGCCCTTGGCTTTTTGAAGCAAGAGCCAGGATGGACTGGTTCAAAGGAACCCTAAACCTAGGCAGAGGACCCAATAAAGTGGTTTGAGATTGTATGGATCACAAAAAGGTAATGGATCCACATCTACCAACTCCTCCAATGAAGTAAAAGATGGTACATCAGGAGACAAAGAGGCTGTTAAACAGATCTTTCCCAAGAAAACAAAGGCACAGTCTCTAATGGTGGCCACTGTAAGCCAACTACTGAAAGAAGAAAAGTCATTGTCCATGGGAGAATACCTCTTGCCTCTACTAGAATTGACTTCTGAAATCACCTCTGACAGCGAGATAGAAGAATGGATGTACTATTCTCCCTGTTACATGGCAATCGCAGAGCCAGAAGTAGAGATAGAGCTAGAGACAGAAGTAGAAGCAAAAGTAAATGTAGAGGCGGAAATTCTGTTGTTCTCCTACAAAGCCTCTACAAAAGCAGAGACAGAGCCTCTAGAGGAAGAGGATGAAAGTGATGAGGAAGAAAATGAAGTAGGTTATGAAAGTGCAGATGAAGAAGTTTCTCTGGTAGTGGACGACCTTATTGATGTCCCTACAAAGACCTCAAAGGCCGAAGATCTCAGGGTGTTGGATGGAATGACCATGGTTCCATTTGGGTTGACCAATGGACCACAAAGTATGCAGAATTTGCATAACCAATGGATCAAAGACATAAAAATTAAGTTCACCAGTGGCTCTTGTCACCCTGATCATTCAGTATGGAGAAAAGATGATGATGATGCCCCTTGTTAACAGAAGCCAAAGCCATCAGAGCCACATCTTATAAAAGGTCCATGCTATGTGACATTCCTAGATGCATCCTCTGAAGATGAATCCCTAAGTCCAAAAGAAATCACCACTCACACAGAAACAAACAAAGATCTGATACCCCTTGTTAATAAAAGCCAGAGCCATCAGAGCCACGGCTTATAGAAGGTCCGTGCTATGTGACATTCCTAGATGCATCCTTAGAAGATAAATCCCTAAGTCCAGATGAAATCACCACTCACACAGAAATAAACAAAGCTTTGATACCCTTCCAGCAATCTCAATAGACAAATGAGTCATCTATTTAGAAGGAGGACACTGGTTCTAGTAGAACATCAGACGATGACACTACTCCCTTGAAGGAGCCAGACCTCTACCCAGAAGCAATACGTGGGACATTCATAAGCAAAGTGGAAGGTGAAAGACAAGTGACATTCCTAGATACTGATAGTACTGTACGTCACCTGAAAGTGGATCTCAATCTTCCATAAGAAGAACTAATGGTCTTGCGAGATCTATTGAAGGAGAACTTAGATGTGTTTGCTTGGTCATATAAAGATCTAAAGGGGATTGCTCCCACAGTATGCCAACATCACATTGACCTAGAACCTGATGCCAAACCTGTAAGGCAAATACAAAGGCATATGAATCCTAATTATTCTACTTTGGTGAAGGCTCAATTATTTAAGCTTCTTAAAGCCGAGTTCATTTATCTTGTGGCTAATAGTGAATGGGTTTCACCCATTGTGGTTGTACCCAAGAAGAATGGGAAACTTTGAATATTTGTGGACTTTTGAGAGCTCAACTCGAAGAGAAAGAAGGATCATTTTCCTATCCCTTTCACAAACCAATTGTTGGACACAGTGGCAGGCCATGAGCTCTATTCCCTCTTGGATGGATTCATCAGATATAACCAAGTCCAAATTGTAGAAGAGGACCAATCCAAAACAACCTTCACCACAGAATAAGGGACCTATGCCTACAGAGTGATGCCGTTTGGGCTTTGTAATGCTTGTGCAACCTTCCAACGAGTAATGATGGCTACTTTTTAAAATCATATGTATGATTTCATTGAGGTGTATCTCGATAACTTCTGTGTCTATAGCTTAATCTGTGAGCATTGGGGACACCTAGAGCAGTGTTTTGATAGATGTCGAGAGTATGGAATTTCTCTCAATCCCGAAAACTTTGGTGTCTCATCAGGAGTTCTTTTGGGCCATATTGTCTTTGCGCAAGGGATTGCAACAGACCCAGTGAAGATTGAGAAGATTTTCGCCTTGACAGCACCAACAAACCTCAAGCAACTAAGAGGATTTCTTGGTCATGTGGGTTACTACAGAAGATTTATTGCACAATTTGCAACCAAGGTAGCCCCTCTACATAAGCTCCTAAGGAAAGATGCGGATTTCCTTTGGCCTGACAACTACAAAGAAGCCTTTAATACCCTAAAACAGTGCCTCATCCAAGCACCTATCTTGAAGCCTCCTGATTAGATGAAGGAGTTCCATGTGCATACATATGCATTAGTTGAAGGGCTAGGTGCTGTCCTATGTCAAAAGGGCCCCTCTAAATTAGATAAACCAATCTATTAAACAATTCGAAAAGTGACCGATCGCGAGCAGAACTACACAATGACAAAGCTTAAGTGTTTAGTAATGGTGTTTATATTAGAGAAGTTTCGACACTATCTATTGTCAATGCATTTCAAGTTCTACATGGATCATGAAGCCCTGTCCTTCCTGATGAACAAAGAAGATGTCAAAGGACGACTGATGAGATGGTTGCTCTTTTTTCAAGAGTTCGATTTTGAAGTGGTCACTAAGCTTGGTCATTCCCATGTCCTAGCCGATCATCTATCACCGATCCCTCAAATAGCAGAAGAGGAACATGATGAAGATTGAGACCTTCATGATGCTTCCTTGTTTCTAGTCAAAATAGTTACTCCATGGTATGCAGACATAGCCAACCTCCTGGGAACTCAACACTATCCTCTTGGCATCTCAAGCCGTGATAAGAAGAAGCTTTTATTAGAATCGGCCCTCTACACCTTGCTAGGCGGTGCACTCTATAAGAGAGGCAAAGATGAAGTATTGTGAAGATGTGTTGGAGGAGACAAAATTGGCATAATATTGAAAGCATGCCACGACGAACTATGTGGTGGACACTTTGCAGGAGAAGCAACATCTAGAAAGGCTCTGCTCTCGCAGGATATTGGTGGCCGATCCTCCACAAGGATGTATATGACTACTGCAAAAGATGCAATGCTTGTCAGTGAATGGGAAAACCCACCCATGCCACTGCAACCTATTCTTCCCCTAAAGCTGTTCGAGAAGTGGGGGATTGATTTCATGGGTCCAATTGATCCACCTACCAAATGGAAGTAGAACAGATACATCTTGGTATATACAGATTATGTCACAAAGTGGTGTGAAGCTAAATCTCTGAAGCGGAATGATGGTAACAATGTAGTCCTGTTCATGTACAAGAATATTATCACCCGTTTTAGCACTTCCCTCAAGTTGGTAAGTGACAGAGGTACTCATTTCCTTAACAAGATCATGGAAGAGTTGACGGAACTGTATAAGATCTGCCATCGCAAGTCCACTCCCTATTACCCTAGAGCAAATGGCCAAGTTAAAGTCACCAACCGCATCCTCTGCTCGATCTTGACAAGAACGATTGCCACACATCGTCGTGATTGGGATGATCGACTTATAAAGTCCCTCTAGATATACAGAACCTCCCATAATGCTACTACAGGACAAACTCTTTTCCAACTAGTATATGGTATAGAAGTTGTTTTTACAGTTGAATTGGAATTGCCCTCTTTGTGAATGCCAGCAAAAGAACTCATGGGAGATAATGAGTCACTGCAAGGCCGCCTCCTACACTTGGAAAGTTTAGACGAGACTCGTAGGATGGCCCTACAGTACATGGAAGCCACTGAAGTCGACGTAAGGCTTACCATGACAACTTTATCAAACACAAGGAGTTCAAAAAAGGTGTTTTGGTTCTGGCGTATGATTCGAGATTTTGCAAGTTTCTTGCCAAGCTTCAACAACAGTGGATGGGCCCATACAAGGTACTTGCTATCAACCCTAATGGCTTTGTTCAGGTGCAGACCGTTGATGCCTCTAATGGTCCCTTCCTGATTAATGGCTATTGCCGGAAGGAGTAATCCCCTCCTTGGGGAACTTGACAATCACAGTCGACTCACCCTTTCCAATTTGGGCGTCACACTATCCTTCTCTTCATTGTTGTGCCGCTATACGCACACTGTGTAAAAAAATCTAGAGTGTGGCTTCCTTTTAGATTTAGAGAGCCAATGCCACTTTAAGCATTAGTATTAGTGTCCATGGTTCAAAATATTAGATTTTTTTGGACAAGTTTTTAGTCAATTTTTTATATTCTAGATATTACCTCTTATAAAAATCCATAAAACTATAGATAACTTTTAGATTATGAGGACATGTAAAAAAAACCATGTAGCTTTTAGTCAATTTGAGAGGATTTTATGTAAAAAAAGAGATTAGCGAAATCGTGCGATGCGCGATCGGTGTCTTCAGGCAGTGAATAGCACTCCGAAAGTGGGAGATGAAGAAGGAGTGATTTGGCAGGATTCTGACCAGGTGTTCTGGTATTTAACCCCCCTTTTGGAGCCATTGGACGCATCAGATTGCTGATCTGAGCAGCATAGAGGAAGGTATTATTTTGTATACGT
This sequence comes from Lygodium microphyllum, assembly GCF_053477565.2. Taxonomy (NCBI): domain Eukaryota; kingdom Viridiplantae; phylum Streptophyta; class Polypodiopsida; order Schizaeales; family Lygodiaceae; genus Lygodium; species Lygodium microphyllum. The sequence goes on along the minus strand of NC_141146.1, from coordinate 99,361,229 downwards.
TTTTGTCTATTAGAGTTATATTTTCTTATAATACTGAAGGAAATTGATAGGCTTCATCTCTGTTAGTATTCTTCTATATTTTCTAATTCTTTTTGGGAGTATTCTTCTACATCTTCAATCTCTTCGAACCCCTTCTCTTTCGTCTAATCCTCTCCTTGAATCTACCTACACCCTGCTGTCTCTTATCTTCAAGAACTTGGCTTGAAACCTTCAACCCTTCTCTTATCTCTACCATCTCTGAAGTCTAAGCTCTTGAACCCCCATACATTCTTCTCTTGCCAAAGCCCTGTGGTGACCTTCAACCCTATGCGTAGCGACATTGGTGAACCCGACGTGAAGGTCGGTATAAGAGAACTCCAAGATGGGGGATTCTTCAAGAGATACTCTACAACAATTGGTACGCATACTACAACAGACTCAGCAACAATAAATTCAAATGTTACAACAACAACAACAAAGGCAAGATGAAGAGAAGATTGATTCCACAGCTATCAAGGCCCTAGAGGAAGTTGAGCGTGAATTAAAACAATTTAATTGTCAAAATGTCTATGTTTTTATTCACTTATATGTTGAAAAAATGCTCTTCTTTGGTGTACCACAACATGCATGGAGCCATTATTTTGCCAGACTAGCCAAGCATGGTCTTCAAGAAAGAATCCATGGTTTTTTTCAAGAAGATGCGGATTGGGCTGCATTCAAAAAAGCCCTACGCGAAGAATTCTTCTTAGAAGGCTATGGCCTAATGACGAAGAAAAGTTTCATTGAATGGGTTGAAAAACCCAACAAAGGTTTAGCTGCAACAGCTCTATAGCATGAGTTTGAAAGTAAATTTGGACAACTTGATAGTGAAGAACAATAAAGTATGGAAGGTCAGAAGACTGAATTATTCCTTAAGGCTGCAGATCCCATTCCTATTCCTTCTAAAAATGATGTAATGGATGAACTCATTAAAAGCATGCGTGACCTTCATCTAAATCTTACAGAAATTAGTTCCAAAGTAGAGAAGCTGGATGTCAAAGTCGAAGAGTGAGGACGAGCATCAACTCAAAGACCCATGAGAGAAGGCTTTAAGAGGTGTTGCATTTGGTGTGACAGCCAACAATATGACAAGAGGGAGTGTTCTGCCTTCCGTGAGGTTGAAGCACAGAAGCTCGTCTTTTGGAAAGAGGGAAAATTTCATGCGGCTGAAACTGGTCTTCCACTGGGGCCAAATTTTGGCAATGGTGGAATGAAGAAAAGATTAGAAGATTTAGATGTAAAGAATGCCTATGCAGCAATTGATGAAGCTACCTATGGGCTGCAAATTGATGAAGAAAAGATTGGAAGATTTAGCTGTAAAGAATGCCTATGCAGCAACCTATGGGCTGCAAATTGAGCCAATTAAATCAAGTTTGAAAGCATGTAAAGATAATGTGCAATCTAAAGTATGGATGCAAGCACTAGATCAAATGGACGTGGTAAAGCAGCCAAAGAAGATTTGGCTAACGCAAGTCAGTATATTCGAGGAATAACTAGTTGGAAAGAATCGATAGATTCTTTTTCTTCCTTTGCACATTTGGCTAACGTCAATCATAAAGAAGTTTTGATTGAATAAAAGAGAAGAATAGAAGATGAACCAGGGCCTTTCTCTTCCGGCCCTCCGAAACGGGTAACTAGAAGAATGCCTAAACAACCAAAGCTTGCTGAAAATATAACCCCAGATCAAGAGATGGAAGATGTGCCACAAACAAAGAAGACCGAAGGAAAGAAGAAAGGAAAGTAGCCAGGCTACAAATTGCAGTCTGACATAGAATCTTCAATTGATCTCAAATGAGTCCTAGAAGAACAAATTCTAGGAAGCAAAATTGAATTCACCTTAGGCGAAATTCTTGGAATTGCCAAACGTGAATTCCATGATGTAATTATTAATGTAATCAAAAGGAAAATACAATATATTGGTGATGAAGCTGAAGAAATAGTGCATGCTTTTTTTGAGTTTTTGTGTAGGATGAAGAGAAGCTGACTTCACAAGGAATTCAACTTGAAGCAGTTAAAGAATTAATTGTAGCAATTGAAGCTGAAGATAAAGAAAACATGAATGCAAAAATTAAAGAAGTGAAAGTTGAAAATGTAATGGTCGACTGGTCCAAACCAGTTGGGCAGCCCACCTCTCAAAAAGAAGGCCGTTTACATCACATGGATGAGGAAGAAGAGTCTTGGTAGATTTCAAGCAGTCACTACTATTGTACCCATTGGGCAAGAGCAACAACGGAAACAGTTGTCAAAATTGGAGAAAACGAAACACCATGTATTTCACTCTTAGACCATGGCTAGGAGATAAACGTCATGGCAAGGAGTCTCTATGAAAGTGGCGGATGGCCCATAGATGTTGATCTAGGTTGGCGAATGAGAGCTGCAAACAACTCTTTTGGAGAGTTATATGCTGCATGTCCTAATGTGCAGGTAATATTGGAGACATAAAAGAAAATTTTCACTTTTTTGTTCAAGACTCTTGTAGTTACCCTATCATTCTTGGGCAACCTTACATTTCTGAAGCCCGCTTGGAAACAAAAGCTCTTGATGATGGTTATTCCTATGCTTGAATCCGAAGCAAGGATAATGAACGAGCTGTCCAATTTCTTACTATGTGTATTAACCATCATCAAAAGAGAGATCGACTACGTGATTATCTTGTGCCTCCTAATGCTTGAGAATTCAAGGGTTTTCGGGCTGCAATACTATAAAGGGAGGCTATAGTAGTGTGTCATGTTAAAAGATTGAACCTCCTTATGCTACAGAAACTATGTCTCTAGCAAATTTGTATGACATGATGGCTGAAAATGAAGATATTTGGAGCATTTTTTTTGGATTGATTACTACTGACACATTGGCTGAAATATATGCAGTTGCTCATGCAAAAAATCAAGCTAAAAATCAGTCCATAGAAGTATGTACATTGGATTTTTATTGAACAATTCAAGAATTTGTTGAACATGAAGACAATGGTTTACTCAACAAGGCTGAAACACAAGTGGAGACAAAATACAAGACAGTGGATAAGAAAGTCAAACAGTCCCGCTGCCTTCTGAAAGGGCTTGCTGATAGGGCAGCAAATTAGCCAATTCTTCGTGATCCTTCCAACATTGGTCACAAGTTATATCTGAAAGTATAAAAGAGCTCAAAATAGGTGAAAATTCTTTCCTTTCGCAGGCTAAAAAATACTCTTTTATGTAAATGCTAATGAAATAAGGAAAAGCTTTCGCATTTCAACCAAGTGAAATAGACTATGTGGATCCAAATATTGTGGCTCCTATGGTCATTTTTATGGTCCCACATGTGCCTTAGAACCTCAAGCCCATTCCCATTCCAAGGGCGCATCTGCCCAAATGATTGGAACTTCTAAATGAGAATATCAAAATGAAGATTTCAGAACTCTCTTCAACACCTTACTCAAACTGATGGTTTATTGTGCCTAAGAAAAATGGATCTTTACGATTCATTCAAGATCTACAGCCTGTCAATCGTGTCACAATCCGAAATATTGGTTCGAGTCCAATTGTTGATGATTTTGTTGAAGCTTTTGCAAGTAGAGCAATTTATTCTATGGGCAACCTATATTCATGATATGACCAATTTGAGCTTTCATTAGAAAGCGGAGACATTACCACGATGAAGACACCTCTTGGATTAGTCTGTATGTGCATTCTACCACAAGGTGCAACAAACTCCATAGCCCATATGATGAATGCCATGCACAAAGTCTTAAGGGACTTTATTCCACAACTTACTCTTCCATTTCTTGATGATGTACCTATCAAGGGATGTGAAGTCAATTAAAAGAATGAGGAGCTTGACAAAGATGGTTGCATGACATTTGTAGTTAACCATATTCATGATTGTGAGAATATTTTGACAAGGCTAGAAGAGGAACATCTTACCCTTTCTGGACCTAAGTCGATTTTCGGAGTACAAGAAGTTCTAGTGGTCGGTCATTTATGTGGCCCCTATGGACGCAAACCTTCTCCAATCAAGATAGATGCCATCAACAGAAAGCAAGAAAAATGCACAAATATTTTAGAGGTGAGAAGATTTCTTGGCGCATGTATATTCTATCTCATATGTATACCACATTTTTCTCATGTAGCCAAAAATCTTTATCAATTATTAAGTCTAAAAGGCCAAATATTCTCTTGGAATAAAGAGCATACTCTCACAATGCGTAAATTAAAGAAGCTATCAATTTCAGCCCCCACTCTCAAAAGGGCTGACTATTCAAATGGTCAACCCATCATCCTTACTCTGGATACAAGTCCCATTGGGATAGGATGGGCTGTTGGCCAAGAGGATCTTGAAGGTAACATGTATGCAATTCGTTTTGGAGCAAAAGTTCTAAATGAATGTCAAAGAAGGTATGCACAAGTAAAAAGGGAATTGTGGGGAGTTGTAACAGCATTAAAGTGTGATCATGAATACTTTATAGGTGCTTCCGTAGTGATAGAAACTGATTGTCTTCCACTCTTGGGCATGATTGCCAACTACTGTACACCCGACATTGCTATGCTAACATGGATTGCATATATTAAGTCTCTCAACCCCGAATTAAAGCATATTGCAGGAAATGAAAATCTAGTTTCTGTCACGTGCAAGATATGACAATGAAGAAGAGCTGATGGAAGACGATGAAGCTGAAGAATCTATACTTACTGAATTTCATTCCATGGCTGCTGAAAATATCTTTTCAATTACTGCATATGCTAGTCCAAAGCTAAAAACAATAGAATGGTCAACTAGAAGTCAGCATGCTCATTGCATTGCTCAATTTCTAGTTCATTTCCTTGAAGAATATTATGAAGAAGATTGGCTAAAGATTGGCCAATATTTGAGCACAATGGAGAAGAAGGAGACTTGGACTGATGAGGAGTTCAAGCATATCAAGAGGAAAGCTTATGGCTTTTTTCTTAAAGAAGGACATCTATGGAAGCACGCAAAGAAGAAGAAAGGAGCGCCCATCCGAGTTTTAGGTAACAAAAGTTTGCAACAACAGGTAATGAAGGAATTTCATGAAAGCCTGTGGGATGGCCATAGAGGTATATGGGGAACATTTAGTAAAGTCAAAGAAAAATATTGGCGGCAAAACATGTATCGGGACATAGCACATTTTGTTGAAACCTGTTATGTGTGTCAAATGTATTCTATGGTCAAGCATCGAGATGGGTTACAACCAACTTATCCTTTGTCTATACATTATAGATGGGTTATTGATATTGTAACCATGCCTATAGGAATATGGAATATGCGGTATTTAGTGCTTGCAAGAGAGGATCTAACTAATCAAGTTGAAGGCAAAGGCTTAACAACCTAATCCACTCAAGCTGTTTGTCATTTTTTGCTTGAAGAAGTGTTTTGTAGATATGGTTGTGTGGATAATATGGTTGTGTGGGTAGAGTAATTGTAGATAGAGGAGAGTTGGATGCTAATGAGGCATGCAACTTCTTTACTCAATTGGTTATTAAGTTGGCTTTAACATCATCCTACAACCCTGAAGGCAATGGAAAGAGTGAGAGAGGTCATCAACCTATTCTCAAAGTTCTAGCAAAGTCTTGTAGAGGAAAGATCAAAGAATGGCCTAAAATGCTACCTTTTGCATTATGGCTGACCGGACTACTCACAGTTCAGTGACTGGCTATATGCCAGCTAAACTTATGCATGGACAACAACCAATTATGCCAATTGAAGCATCTATTCTCACATGGAGTCTTCTACCTTGGGAGAAAAGGCATAAGTAGAGAAGAGTTGCTGACTTTGTGCATATGACAGCTAGAAAGAAGGCCTAAAGATGTTCAAGCAGCTATTGAGAAGCTAAAGATAGTAAGACTAAAGAAAAAAAGAAGATTTGATAAGCGACATCGACTTTGGCCAAGAGTAATTCAAGAAAATGACTGGGTGCTTGTCTATGACAACAACCTAGACAATCAATACAGTGCTTCTAGGAAGATGGTAAAGCGTTGGTTTGGCCCATATGTGGTAAAGTCATTCATGACAATGCCACATATTCATTGGCCGAATTGGATGGAACAAGCATGAAGATACCCATAGCTGGAAAAAGAATCAAGCTCTTCAAACGAAGAGAAAGTTCAATATATGAGCTAGAAGACTTGAATATAATTCAAGAGCATGAAGACATAGAGGAAGAAGAAGAGGCAAAAGATGAAGGCATTGACATGGCAGAAGATACTTCTTTTGACATTGCAAATCCATAAGATTTTGGCACATGCCAGAGGATGTGTAGGTTAGGAGGGGGTGGATGTCGTGCCGCTACGTGCACATTATGTAAAAAAATCTAGAGTGTGGCTTCCTTTTAGATTTAGAGAGCCAATGCCACTTTAGGCATTAGTATTAGTGTCCATGGTTTAAAATATTAGATTTTTTTGGATAAGTTTTTAGTCAATTTTTGATATTCTAGATATTCTCTCTTGTAAAAATCTATAAAACTATAAATAACTTCTAGATTAGGAGGACATGTAAGAGAGAGCATGTAGCTTTTAGCCAATTTGAGAGAATTTTATGTAAAAAAAGAGATTAGCAAAATCATGCGATGTGCGATCGTTGTTTTCAGGCAGTGAATAGCACTCGAAAAGTGGGAGATGAAGGAGTGATCTGGCAGGATTTTGGCCAAGTGTCCTAGTATTTAACCCCCTTTTTAGAGCCATTGGAGGAATCAGATTGGTGATCTGAGCAGCATAGAGGAAGGTATTATTTTGTACACGTTTTTGTCTATTAGAGTTATATTTTCTTATGATACTGAAAGAAACTGACAGGTTACATCTCTGTTAGTATTCTTCTATATTTTCTAATTCTTTTTGGTAGTGATCTTCTACATCTTCAATCTCTTCGAACCCCTTCTCTTTCATCTACTCCTCTCCTTGAATCTACCTACACTCTATTGTCTCTTATCTTCAAGAACTTGGCTTGAAGCCTTCAACCCTTCTCTTATCTCTACCATCTCCGAAGTCTAAGTTCTTGAACCCCCATACATTCTTCTCTTGTCAAACCCCTGTGGTGACCTTCAACCCTATGCGCAGCGACGTCATGATCCTGATAGCCCTTATAATCTTCCTCATCAGGCGGTCTTGTTTTGCTAGCCCCTCACAGATACCTCTCAACCCTACATTGTTCTCTTCTCGTCTGATCCAGCAACGGTGGCGAGGTTGGTCTTGACACATGGTATTTCTACCATTATTTTTATTAACGAAAAAAATAAAAAGAAAAAAAATAAAACAAAAAAAACAAGTTGTTATGGGAGAAAGGGAAGAAATTTCCTGTCATAGTAGGCCTCATTCCAAGAAAAGGTGGAAACACCCTTGGGTGGGAAGCTGACTATGGAAAAGGTGGTAACACCCCGCAGTTTAGGATAGTTGATTCATCAGCAGAACCTTTCTAGAAGCAAATTGAAGCTACCTCCCTTGGTGCACTGTCTCTGCAATATCAGTCCATCTACCCTTCTTAATAGAGGACCTTTCATACAAATCATTGAAGTACCAGACTTGTTGGCTGTCTCCCTGGGTACATCTCGTCTTCAACATCCTGATGACAACAATAGACAAAGCGATCTTCATCACCAACCCCTTGAGTGATGCAAGATTTCATCCTAACAGGATGGGGATGTGAGTATGGGATGTCCTCTTTATCTATTAAAAGAGTGCGAGACAGAGGGTGAGTGACTAGTATTTTCCTTTAAATCAACTGTGAGGCAAGATGTGTGAATGGAGTGTTGCACACACGGGTTGGGCCTCTCAATGCACAATGCACGATCTATTCCTGTGCACTACACAATAAGGCTCCTTGGCCTTCCTTCTTGCAATGTATGCCAACACAGGGCGGGATGCACTGTTACACCATCAAATGTGCACAAGGCATACAATCTTTGCACAAGTGAATGTGAGGATTACATCAATGGGTGTCAAGAACTGGTTGCCCTCTTGTATCTTTCAACAGAGTGTGAGACAGAGGGTGGGCTGAGTGTGACTAGTGTTTCTCCTCAATCAATTCCAAGAGGTGAGATTGAGGGACGTTACGACCACTGGAGTCAGGTACATTTTCGTTTCCCTATGCACACACGGATGGGTCTCTACCATCAGCATATGACATGTAACCCTATTTTGTGCATTGCACTATAAGACTCCCTGGCCTTCCTCCTTGCACCTATGCCAGATGGGTGGAACACGCGCATGCACCATCAATTGTGCACACCCTCCCAACTACTTTCCCCTTCTTCAATTCTAAACTGGCCATGAGCTATGGGATTTCATGCTTATTCATTGAGTGATGTGCATCATGGGGCGAGTGACTATTCTATTATCCTTTTGAGTGCCCGTGAGCTGAGAGTTCTATTCTTTGTCATCGACACTTGAATCTACGGACTGTATCGATAAAACTACCTCCCTAGGTGCTGTTGCATGGTCGTTGCCATGTTGGATGTGCTCTGTGGTGCGCCCTGGTCCCTCTTGCCGCTTGAGAATGGCTTCAATCTTTTTGCATCAACAACGACGGTTCCATTCAACCATCTACGAAATGGGCCAAGTATTCCTAACCCTAATTTTCTGATTGCAAGTGTATGTTATGCCTTAAGTGTGGGGACGCCAGCGTCTAGTCGGTTGACTAGTCCGTGGCCATGTCGATCAACCTACTCTAACCGGTAAGGTCGTAAGTGTGGGGACACGTCCCTGAGCACATGATGTGCATACACCCTGCATATGTCATTACCCAATCATGCGAGTCTACCCCATACTAGTTTTTCCCTGATGGAGTCCCTTCCTCACTCACCCACCCTCGTACCCCCTGTCGTTGAGGCCGTTTCCCTTGTGATTGCTTTTATTGCACTATTTTTTCTTCCTTTTCTATGAGCACATCCCCTACATTTACTAAACTTCTGGTCCAACCTTATAGCCTTGTTCTTCCCTTCGAATAACACACTTTTCCTTTTTACATCCCCCTATTTCGGTTTGCCATTTTTGCATTAGTAATTTTTGAAGCTTTTCCTACACAATTGGATGTATTTCCATGCGAACGCACTCTTATCACTTCGGAACAGTGATCTAATATACTAGTCCTCTCTTATGCCTTCCTTGGACATTTTTCTTTTTACCTGCTTGTTATTCTGACATACGGTTTGTTTGTAAATAAATTTTTCATCGTTTCATGTCTTTTTCGCGTATGTTTTTTACATTTTTCCATGTGAACTTGCCCTATTCTCTTCCAAATTTAAGTTTGACTAGATAGCCTTGTCTGCCACCCTTTCAACACAATTCTTCTTTTTCCTCTACCCTTGTTTGACCTCTCGATTTTGGGTTATTAATTTTTATTGGTGTTATCGAGCTCCATTTTATTGCTTTTTCCATGTGAACACCTTCTAACCCCATCTGAACTGAAATTTGATGTGACAGACCTGAAGGTTCTATATGTCCTGATATTTTTTCTTTTTCCTACCGTCCCTTTCTGTGCACCGATCATTCGCTATTAATTTTTGAATCCCGTTTCGGATATGCTTTTTGGGTTTTTTCCATGCGAACGAGGTTTCTTTTGCTGGGAATTATGTTATGATGTGATAGGATTTTTGGGCACACTTTTGTGCATATTTTTCCTTCTTCACTCACTTCGTTCCATTCCCGTATGCTTTTTCGGGGTCGATTTTTGCATTTTTCACCTGCAAACCCCTCCTAGTTCCCTCAACAGTGCCTGTTGATGTGCCAACCCTGTGAATCCACTTCCTACGGATATTGTTCCTTTTTACTGCCCTTCATTTTGGTGACCCCATATTTTTCTATTAATTTCTAACAAAATGAACCTGTTGGGGGCATTTGGGGTAACTGCATTTTGTGGGAAGTTTAAGCAATTCTATCCTCCTCGACATGATCCTATTAAAGACAATTTTGAATGCCCTTACTTCTTTAACCATAATTCAAAGGGGTGGAAAGCACACATAAGTGCAAATACTCCATTTGATCCCAATATGGTTGAGTGTATGAGTTTGCAGAAGTTGAGTGATGAGGGATATAAAACTCTTCCCATATCTTATAGTTTGAACTACAATCATGTAAACAATGCATGCCTTCCAGATTATTATTCACACGACTTTAAAATATGATTGGAAGCTTCAATATAATATAAAACAAATCTCAATTGTAAAGTGCTTGCTAGTGGTGGTGCTAGCAGTATGAAGTCACAACATACCAATTTGGAAGGCTTATGGGTTGGTAGGACCATGTACAACATTCACATCCATGTACATCATGAACATACAAGCTTAAGAATTAATAGGAGCTCAACCATAGCCTAGATCAACATGCTTATAATTGATCACTTGAAAATTGGACCAATGTACTTTTCTCAACAACAATGAGTTTTAGTTCAATGAGGCTATGTGATTAATTTTTATTAATCACACATGCATGTCATCAAGGCCTATAATATTCTATATATATATAGATATATATATACATATATATTCAAACAAAAAAGCCAACTAAAAAAACCAAAATTACAAAACCAAAGCAAAAAAGAAAATAACAACAAAAAAAACACAACAATAATAACAAAAACACAAAAAAAAAACACAAAAAAGAGACAAAAAAACAATAACCAACAAAAAAAACACACACACACAAAAAAGGAAAAAAAACAACAAAAAAACAGAGAGAGAGAGAGAGAGAGAGAGAGAGAGAGAGAGAGAGAGAGAAAGAGAGAAAACAACAAAGAAAAAAAACCCCAACCATCTTCGCTTTTGTTTCCTCCATCTCCCTTGCGACCTCCATTGCCCATCACGATCTCCCTTGCTCCCCTCGGCCTCCCTTTTGCCTTGACCTCCATCACCTCGCCCCTCGAACTCCATCCCTCTCGCTCGCGACCTTGGCCTTCCTCCTCGCCCTCTCCTGTTTCTCCTCACCCTCGCCCGCCTGCCTGCGGAGTCACCCCCCTCCTCTCCTCTCCGCCTCCCTCCTTCACATCGCCTCCCCTCTCCTTCGCTGATGCCTCCTCTGTGGCTGCCCCCTCCTCTCCTCTCCGCCTTCCTCCTCTTCTCCCTCCTCCTTCACGCCGCCTCCCTCCTCCTTCACGCCTCCTCTGCAGCATCCCCCTCCTCTCCTCTCCACCTCCCTCCTCCTTCATGCCGCCTCCCTCCTCCTTCTCGGCTCCACCTCACCTTTTTCCTCTCCTCGTCTTCACACCTCCCCCATCCTCCTCCTCCATTGTGCCCCACCCACTGTCCATTCCCCCCACCCTGCGGGTGCCCTACTTTCCCACCCTGCTCATTGCCCATTCCCCCCCCCCCCCCTTCCACCCCACCCGCCCACCCACTGGACCCCACCTGGCCACATTTAACCCCCTTTCCCCAAATTTCTCCCCACACCACATTTAACCCCCCTTCCCCAAATTTATCTCGCCTGGCCACATTTAACCCCTCTTCCCCCAAATTTATTCCCCCCCCCAAAGCACCTTTGGCACCCCACCCTAAATTTGACACTTTCCCCCAAATTTACCCCACCCCCTAATTTGGCCCCCACTCCATTTGATCCTAATATGGTTGAGCATATGAGTTTGCAGAAGTTGAGTGATGAGGGATATAAAACTCTTCCCATATCTTATAGTTCGAACTACAATCATGTAAACAATGCATGCCTTCCAAATTATTATTCATATGACTTAAAAATACAATTGGACACTTCAATAGAATATAAAAAAAATCTCAATTGTAAAGTGCTTGGTTGCTGGTGGTGATGATAGCAGTATGAAGTCACAACTTACCAATTTGGAAGGCTTGTGGGTTGGTAGGACCATGTACAACATTCACATCCATGTACGTCATGCACATATAAGCTTAGGAATTAATAGGAGCTCAACCATAGCCTAGATCAACATGCTTATAATTGATCACTTGAGAATTGGGCCAATGTACTTTTCTCAACAACAATGAGTTTTAGTTCAATGAGGCAATGTGATTAATTTTTATTAATGACACGTGCATGTCATCAAGGCCTATAATATTCACTATATATATATATATTCAAACAAAAAAAAACAACTAAAAAAAAATTACAAAACCAAAGAAAAAATAAAATTATTCAAAAAAACCCAACAAAAAAAAACAAACACACAAAAAAATAAATTAAAAAATACCAAAATTACAAAACCAAAGCAAAAAAGAAAATTTAAAAAAACACAAAAAAGAGACAAAAAAACAATAACCAACATAAAAAAACACACATAAAAAAGGAAAAAAAAGAATAAATAAAAAACGCAAGGAGAGAGAGAGAGAGAGAGAACCTCGACCGTCTTTGCTTTTGTTTCCTCCATCTCCCTCGCGACCTCCATCGCCCGTCGCGACCTCTCTCGCTCCCCGCGGCCTCCCTCTTGCCTTGACCTCCATCGCCTCGCCCCTCGACCTCCATCCCTCTCGCCCACGACCTCGGCCTCACCCTCGCATGTTTCTCCTTGCCCTCGCTTGCCCGCCTGTGGACTCACCCCCCTCCTCTCCTTTCCGCCTCCCTCCTCCTTCATGCCGCCTCTCCTCTCCCCTCTCCCCTCTCCTTCGCCGACGCCTCCTCTGCGGCGGCTACCCCCTCCTCTCCTCTCCGCCTTCCTCCTCTTCTCCCTCCTCCTTCACGCCTCCTTTGCGGCCTCCCCCTCCTCTCCTGTCCACCTCCCTCCTTCTCGCCTCCATCTCGCCTTTTTCCTCTCCTCGTCTTCACGCCTCCCCCATCCTCCTCCTTCATTGTGCCCCACCCGCTGTCCATTCTCTCCACCCCAAACCCTGCGGGTGCCCTACTTTCCCACCCCGCCCGTTGCCCATTCCCCCCACCACCCCGCCTGCCCGCCCGCCTACTGGACCCTGCCGGCCACATTTAATCCCCCTTCCCCAAATTTATCCCGCCTGGCCACATTTAACCCCTCGTCCCCCAAATTTAACCCCCCCACCACCACCTTTGGCACCCTACCCTAAATTTGACCATTTCCCCCAAATTTACCCCACCCCCTAATTTGGCCCCCACCCACTAACCTTGCTCCCTCCTCTACCTTTGGCCCCCTGTTAGACCCCCTTTCCCACCCCCTTACCGAAGCCCCTTTCCCAACCCCCTAACTATGCCACTTTTCCAACCCCCTGTTCGGCCCCCCTTTCCCCCACTCCTTGTTAAGCCCATCTTCGTGCGCAGCGGTTGAGTTTGTGGTGCGGCTTGCGGGTCTTTGTCGCAGTCGATCACACGTTGTTGTGCGTGATTGTGGTGTGGGTGGTTGTTGTAGGCATTCACGTGCAAGGGCGCACGTTCGGACTTGTTTGTGCCATTTCCATGCAGCTAAATTCAATACCTAAATTCATGGAAAAATCATTTTAATTTCAGAAATAAAATAAAAAATACTAGATAAATCTAGAAACATTGTTGAAACTTGATGGTCTAGTTTTCACTCATGGCGGACTATTGAAACCTTAACATAAAAATTTATAATATATTTATGTGTCTCATTTATCCCATTTTAATCGAATTTAAAAAAAAGCAACCAAATAAACATCAGACTTTAAAATAATTTTGTTAAAAAGAAAGAAAAAAAAACCTAACAACACAAGCAATTTTTTAAAAAAGCGCACATACCAAACAAATATATTTCTATTAACCTTGCCTTGACGTGCCATATAATTTTCAGTTCGTGGTTTTTTTCATTTTTGGAATACCGACTTGCATCTTGGGATTGAGACGTGCACATTCCATATCATTGCATACACACATACCCACTTCCAAGTACTTTTTTTTTACCCTTCTTATTTTTTTTTCGCTAACCCAAAATTCACAATTAATTCTTAAAATGAATCCTAAAGACCACCATGGCACCCGTGCTCGCGCCAACATACCTTTTTCTAATAAATTAAAATCAATCCACCATTCACTTTGCACGCGCTACGTGTGCTTTAGAGGCACCTTAATTTTAAATAAAAATGAACTAGCCGTCACAAAAATACATACACTGAAAAAGAAAAGCACTTCGAACACATCAAATTTTTAATTAATGAATATACATTTAGAGACCTGAGTCTAGATATCGAAGTTTGGGATTCATTAAAAGCATCGTTCTACATTAATAAATTATAACTAGCAATTTAAAAATGAACTACCGTTTTCTTATTAAGGTCTATAACCTAATAAAATTTCAACCATTGTTAATAATTTATTAAAACAAACCCTTCACTAAGATCATTCCCCTCACTGCACTTTTTTCCCTTTTCAATAAATAGGCTTCGTGGGATGGGCACGTGCAGTCTTTCAAGTTGTTATTACTTATAGAAGTTCTAGTTATGTCCTCAGAGGGTTATTAAGGTATTATGGTTTGATTGTGTGATACGATTACGAGTACAGTATGTAGTTTTCTTTTCTGCTTGGTACGGGGTCTTAGGTGCATGTTTGTTGCATATAGTATGAAGCTTTCGGTCGCATATGCATAGAGGTCATGCGAGTTTTTTCTAGGATGTGGATTGTTTGGGGTGGTTAGTCAGTTAGTCACGTCTCTATGTGTTTATTCTTATTGATTTCTTTTTTATAGACATTCTGTTGTTTTGTAGGCATTCACTGTGATTATCTATATGTGTGGTGTGTGTGTATATTCCATCTGAATGGCACCTCATGCTCCTCCCCCTGTTCAATATGCCCCATTGATAAGTGGGGATTATTCTTCCCTATTGACTTTTGAGCCTATTGCAAAAGCTGGTCTTGCATATTTTCTGGCTACTCCACTCCCTCTGATTCCAGGTGATCCAAACCTTTCTGATGAGTTTCTCGCATCATATAGTAAGAAATTGGGCTTGGTTCATGGTATTTCCATGGTCCTGACACCTAGAAGGTTAGGGAAGGCTTTGTCTCTTCCTTATAAAGGAGAACCCTTTGTCACATCCAGACAGCTATTCTCAAATGAAGAGATCCTTAAGCTGTTATAGAAGCAGACTAAAGAGGTTCTTGATGTCAAGAAGGTGATTAACACTTTAGGAGTGTCTTTGTCAATGATCACTGATCCTCTATGGAAGATGGTATACCAATTTCTCCAGGACAGGTTCATGCTTGCCAAGACACCATCTCACTATTTGTCCAAGGAGCTCTTCACAGCCTCCAGGATGGTTTTAAAATGACTGGAGTACTTACCTTCTTATGAACTGGATGGTTTTAAAATGACTGGAGTACCAATGTAACTTATGGTCCATATTTATATGCTTTTCTGACATATTCAGGCCTTAAGAAGGGTGATTTACCTGCTCCTCCATCTGATCTAGTCCCTCCCCCTCCACCTTTAGAAGATTCAGACACCATTGACATAGAGGATATTGACTCCCCTCCTCTGTTGGTCATTCAGCGGAAGCGCTTGAAGCGTGTAGTACAGACAATTCCACCTGCCATTCCTTCAGTGGTGTCAGTTCCTTCTACCTCTGAAAGTGACCTCCTTGCCTAGCTCACATGCAACAACTTATTCAGGGCACATCAAGAGGGTTCTTTGGATATATCAGTTCCTTCACTGAACATCTTAGTGACAAGGGATGCCATTCCTTTTCTTTGTCACGACATACAGATTTCTATTGAACTCTCAGTGATGACAGCTTGTGTTCAACAGTTATATGCTTCTTTCTATGAAGAATTGATGCAATCCAAAGACCAGATGCATAAGGAAACCACAAAGTTAGCCTCTACTCTAAAGACACTCTTTCCAATCTGTTTAAGCAGATGGAGCAGCAAACACAAATGATTGAGACCCAGAGAGAATAAATATATTCTCTGAAAACTCAGTTAGCAGAAGCTCAGCTAGAGGTCACTAGAGTTTTGGAAGAGAAAGAGAAAATGTCCAAAGAAGCTCAAGAGTTTAAGACTCTTTTGGATACAAAACTGTCAGCTTTGTAAACTTCTCATAATATAGTGGAATCCCATACTTTCTAGATTAAACAGTTTAAGGATCAACTGGCGCAGTCACGGTCAATCCCTCCAAGTCTCCCCTCCAAGTCACAGTGTCCCCATGATTCCTTCTATATCTCAGTAGGACTTGGCAGTTCTCGAGAGGCAGGAGACAGGCCACATGATGTCCGTTGTTTCAAGTCAAAGTGGACATATTGCAGTCCAGGATGGATTTATTATGGTCAAAAGCTCAATTGATTCTCTCATGAGACCAGAGATTAATTGGCCATTAATTCCAAGGGACTGGACAACTGCTAGTCAAGTGTACCAAAATTATCTCCATTTTTTCCAACAATATTCACAATCTCTAGATCCCTCAGTGAGATTGATAGCCTATTTTGCTTGGTACCTAGCATATATGCATAGGCATTCCCATAATGATCAAAAGGCCATTCCAAAGCTTTGTATGAATGTCAATGTGAACATTGATTCTCAACAGTTGGATGTCCTATATTTTCATGCCCCTTATTTTGCTAGAACAAATGTATTGCATTCAATTCTTTCAGAATCCTCCAAAATCTTTTATAGATAAGTCTTTATCCATGGATCACTTCTGTAATCATCAAGCTTTCAAGAGGAATCACCTTCAATGATACCCTTGAATGTATCTTCTATGCTTCTTAATGATATATTTTTTGGAGGTGCCATTCAGATGGTTGTTTTGTGTTTGTGATGTATTAATTTGTATGTGATGAGTTTGTGCTGGTTGAATAATTTGTTCGAGAACTCTCTTTTTGACTATTGACACTAATGGTGATGGTGGATGAAAAGCCTATGATGCAAAGATGAGGAACCTCTTATATCCTTTAAGAATTTGTTATGACTTTCTATTATTTATAAGATGTGTTAATGAATAGCGATGTTTTCCTTTTGCAGTATTCTTTCTTGGACACATGTGATAAGTTGGGGTCGTGCTTGGGTGATTATTGAAGATACTAAAGAATATCAAATTGAGCTCTTTACTGAACTTATATTCTTCTTTTCCTTAGGTCGTGAGGACGCTTCTTTTATAAGTGTGGGATATGTTGGGAGTGGAAAAAGACTGAATTTTTGATTGATTTTTGTTGTTTTTGAGGCCTGAATGATGATTGGTTGTTTTTGAAAGTGTTTGAGAGTGTTTTGAATGATATTGATTATGTTTTGGAAGCTGATGATGATTCTTGGTGGAAATATGAAGCTTTGTGATATTCTGGTAGGTTCTGTTGAAGTTCTGATTGGTTTTGATATATTCTGTTTAGCTTCTGTTTTGTTTTGATTTTCTTCTGTATGAAGCATGGATTGATGATTGATAAAGGTTGAGATCTTTTGAAAGCTTATTGAATAGTTTTTGATAGTTTGGAATGGTTTTACTATGAGTTATGAGGATTTATTGTTCTCTGATGACCTTCTGTAACCCTTTATAGACCTTCTGTAGAGGCTCTGTCTCTGCTCTGTTTCTGTTGTGTTTTGTTTTGTAGATTTTCTATAAGTATTTTGTAGAATGTATGTGTGACTTTGGGAAAATTTTCTAACTTTTGGAAAGGATGAATCTAAGTTCAAAAGAGCTAAAACAAATGGAAGAAGCAGCTGTGCTGCTGAAGAGTGAAGAGAAGACTAGTGTGATATAGTGAGCTATGAAGAGACATTGTAGTGGCTCTGGTGCCCTTTCATACCTCCCATACCTCTTGGGAGGTGCATCCACGACCTAAGAAAGATTATTAAGTGCCATTCTTGAGTATTGTAGTTAGGAGATGATGTACTATTGATATATATATATATATATAGAGAGAGAGAGCCAGAGATAGCCAATTCTATAAAAAACAATGTATCTACTATGAGAGATTGAGAGAGAAAACTATGAAGACAATGAATATGAATACTATGTGATTGATTTCCATTAAAAAATGGTGTATTATTTTGTGTTCTTGTTTGTTATGATGGATTCTATGAAGATGTTGAAGATTATGGTTGAGTCTATCAAATCCGTGGGAGATATCTACTATGATGCTGCATGAAGATTTGCTATTTTCCTGGTTTTGGTCATCAAAAGAATGAAACAAAAGCTTGTTGATGTTACAAGATAGATTTTATTGCATTAGAAACCCTTTTCCTTGTTGTTCCTCTTGGGGCTCCAGATACCACTCTCGCAAGATCACACACTTGATACACACATACCTAGTCTAACCATAAACTCCACATTTGGAAAATTGCAAGTAAATGCCTTTTGGGAGGGAATAGATTTGCATGCACTCCTTCCTATCATTACATTGGGAGATTCCACTAGAAAGGGGATTTTGGATACAAGGGAGAGGATTAGTATTCTTATCCATTTAGTTTTGTAGGTTTGGGCAATCCATCTATGAAAATTGTATGATTTGATGTCATGTTGGCCAATGGAATAAACATTAAACCATTAGGTGTATTGAAGGATTGACCTACTAAAATCACACACATCATGTTCCAGTGAACTATTTATGACATTCTACTTGGTCAATTGATTAGCTAAGCATCGTAGCTTGGTTTTGGCTTTTACCCCCAACCAATTAACTAGTACTGCATAGGCTCATCAAACAACCTTGGATGAGAAGTGCAAGTGCAATTGATGATTGGGGCAACAGATTAATTGTTTTTGGGAATTGCAAAGAAGTTGCTAGGATTGAGATAAATACCCCAAAGACCTCACTAATCAACTTGGATGCCATCTATGCATTGCTAAAGGGATATACCAAGGTTGCATCGCCCATGAAATACATCCCTTATTCTAATGATGAGTGAGATTGGATGCATATTATGATTGAATTGACTTTTTGAGATGAGGAGGATGATTATAGGCAAGTAGCTAGTATAGTTAGCCATATTTAAGAGCAAAGAAAAACAATGAACTTCATAAACAAATAGCTGCCAACAATCGTGATATGTATAATGACAAGAAGTGCTGAGAAAGCTCCTAACATAACCTACCAAGTACTTGTGTAAATAAGATAGAGCTGATTAAGGTCCTAGAATTTTTGAGAAGCAAATTGCATGAAAAACCTAATGCAAACCTAAAATTGCATGAAGAGCTTTTAGAAGCTCAACAATTAAGGTGGATCAAAGTACATAGTTTGAACATGCTCTACATTTGGGCCCTTATTGAGAAGAATGTCGAGTTGAAAAAAGAGGCGATGATAGATGAAGAGTTTAATAATGCATAAAGACATAGAAATTTCATACATTGACTATAAGAAATAAGCTATTGTCAATCCACTCTTAAAAGTTATACTTCAGAAAATATCATTGTCACATCCAAAACCCCTAGAGCACTTAAAATCTAGGCACAAGATAAAATCTCTTGGAGGAGATGGAGAGGAGATGATTGGGGAGATAGCACAATAAACTAATGAGTTAGAAATGAAGTGTTTAATATAGCTAGATAATAAGCTGATACCACTCACATATGTATACATTTACATTGACATTGGAAAACTGACAGAAGAGCACACAAAGTTCTTAGAAAGGCCATTAGTGTGGGATGAACAACAATACCTCTACTCTAGTTAGATGGCCATTGTTGAGAAATTCATGAAAGGCATGCCAAAAGCCATAGCTAGAGAGCTACACTTAATTTCCTCATTCTACACTACCCTTCATGAGGTGAACAAATAAAAACTAGAAGAAATGGAATAGAAAGGGAAATGACGAAGTACATTTGAGTAGAAATGGTATTCATACCATAGTTTGGTAGCTAAAATTGGCAACCCAATTACTGAGCAAAGGAAAGCTCTTTGGACCTCAATGCATAATTCCATATATGCACCTGCTACATCCCTCAAAGTACTATCAACTGATGTCCATGGAGTCAAGATTTTTGCTGTTGTCTAACAACCTCCATCGCTTAATGAACTCCTTGTAGAGAAAGAGCTACATGTGGCTAGTAGGTTAGGAGTAGGAAGCATCATATTTGATATTAGTGTATATGTCTTTTGTCTTACCCAAGACTCAAAAATTCTTGGTAGCTATGTGTCACTTTAATACAAATATGAATTTTTAAAGTGGTTTAATCTATAGCAAAGTGACACAAAACACAATCTATCTCTTGATTTTGCTCTAGTACAACCCACCCTTTCATCTATGGATGCAACACATAATGAATTATCCACCACCTTTCCTCACAATGATAGAGAAGAAAAGAGCAGTAAGCCTAAACATCTAGGCCATGAGTCCATATCTCTTGAAGGAACCCTTAAAAGAGACTCTAAAGGGAAAGAACCACAATCTTTAAAGATATCCACACAAGAGATTAGAGATACACATGAACCCCTTAAGCCCAAGAGTCCTTCTAAACAAACCAATGATTTGAAACAATAGTTTCCTTTAACTACTATCAATATAAAAACCACTAGCTTGATAATTACTACTTTCTATCAAGATATGGAAACACAATAGTCACACTTTCTAGCTATGACTAAGCCTATCAAATCTGCTAAGGAGAACACTCCTAATGCCTTGAAAAAGAGTGATACTAGTGCTAAACGAGTGAGCCCAAGTGACTCAACAGTTCTTAAGTTAAGATCAACCTAACCAAAGCTTCTAGCTCAATTGAAACCTAACTTGAGGCTAAGAAAATTAAAGGACATCGTGATGGAAATTTCCCAAAATGAAAATTGAACAATGACTACCTACCTTAGGGAATTGAGTGATGATATCATATTCATTGCTTGCATTTATACTTGGGTTGATGTTAGAATCCTACCTAAGGAATTTGAAGAATTCTTAGAATACCCACTATTATAAAAAGAGTAGAAACACCTCAATGAGAAATATAGTGACCACATAAATTATGTTTTAAGACTCATTTGTGAAGAGGAAGATGAGGAACGCCATTTGGTTCCCACATCCTATAATGCATTGTGCCTCCAGACCATTGAGACAATATTATCACTTGAACAAAAAGAAGAGGGTGAAATCTCATTCTAGCATGTACGGTACACTATGATAGCCTCGAAAACTCAAATTGGAAGTTAGCTCATGATTGTTAACCCCATTTCGAGACAGAGAAAAAATAAGTCAAGAATGCAAATGCAACAGAAGAAGTAGGATGGAGAACAACCAAAGGCACAAGGGAGGTCTCAAAAATCAAGTCAAAGGAAAATGCACATTTTTAAATGCAAGGCACCCCTAAAACTTTTGTAAAAGAGCACCAGGCTCCCTCCTGTGCAGATTGTAAAAGGTAGATGTGCATAGGTAAATAGATAGGACAAATAGAAGAGAATGGGAAAAGAGGACCTTACCACATTGACTGGTCATATAAAAAAGGGGGTGGGTGCCCAAGGGATTTAGGGCATGTATAAAAGCCAAAAAGTGAATAGAGAAGCTCATTCTTTCGTGTGTGGCAAAGTGGACTTATCTTCTTCTCTTCTTCTCTTATTTTTCTTGCTTGCTTCTGTGTACTTGAGAGAGGGAGTGAGTGTGTGAGTGTGAGGGATCTTGGAGGTGAAGCTTTTCATCATCTTCTCTCTTCTTCTATTCTCTTCTCTTCTCTTGTCTCGAAGGTGGCTATGGAGGATGGAGCTTGGAGGTGGAGGCTTGAGGATGCTTGAGCTTGCATCTCGAATCGTGGAGCTACTAGTATGCTTGAGGGAGGAGGCAACTCATTCGGGCATCAAAGTAAGCTCACTATACCCTGCTAGGATCGAAGGTGCATCAGCTAGGTGAGAGATAGCCATAGGTGTTTGCTTGAAATTCTTGAAACAATAAGTGGTCCATGGGTCTTGGTGGTTGCCTCTACATTTTTGTTTCATTTGCCAGGATTAACAGATTCAAGCTTGAGCACTTGTGCACCTCAAATCGAATGACAAAGTAAGGGCTTCATCCCCAATAGGAGAAACCATTTTAGTATTTTTATTTTGATTTTTGTTGCATTTAGAGTAGCATAGAATCCAGAAATCAAAGCGGAAAGCTTTAGGGTTGTTGTTGTGAAACAAGCCCAAACAAGGCACAAACAAAGAAGAAATGGAAAAAAGAGTGCTTAGAGGTGATAAAGTCACACAATGAGTGATTGGGAAGATTAAGGTTGAGTCCGGAAAGGGTTTAAGACCCAAGGAAGCAAAGGGAGACCTCATTTTCACTTGTGGCACAATGAGAGAGAGAGAGAGAGAGAGAGAGCGAGAGAGAGAGAGAGAGAGAGAGAGAGAGAGAGAGAGAGAGAGAGAGAGAGAGAGAGAGAGAGAGAGAGAGAGAGAGAGAGAGAGAGAGAGAGAGAGAGAGAGAGAGAGAGAGAGAGAGAGAGAGAGAGAGAGAGAGAGAGAGAGAGAGAGAGAGAGAGAGAGAGATTGGATAGCTAGGGTTTCCTACGGATTGATCGACTCCCACCACATTATTAGTGCATTCTAGGTATATACAACCCTTGCCTTGTATTCATAGTTGCATTCCAAAAGTCCTTGACTGCTAGCTTGCTCATAATCATGTTGTCAATCCGATTTTTTGTCATTTTGGCCCTAGGACGATAGAATTAGACCACCTTACTAGTGTGTGATTTTGAGAATTGGATGCTCGGACACCCTACACCCGTGTTTGATCCCAAGAATTGGATGGCCAACAATTGGACCACTACCATGCGTTTGATCCTGATGATCGGACGCTCGAACCTATGACCTTGTCCATTTTGGAAATTGGATGCTTGGACCACCCGGTCCGATTTTGACAATCAAACACACTCAAATCGGACCAACCTATCCTATCTGATCATTGTCCGATTTCAAAAGACGCACATCCCATAATTGAACAAGAAAAGCAGGCTAATTTAGAATCGGACAGAGTAGATCGGACACCCCATAGTCGGACACAAAAATTGGATCATTCAGAATCCGACACTCCAAATCGGGACATATTAAATCAGAAATCTAAAATCTAACACCTGTCAAATTGGACATCCCATTCCTCAAATCAGACTAGAGAATCAAACTCTATAGTAGAATCATACCAGATTTTGACATATCAAAGTTCACAAATTTAGCATGTGTCTGGGATGACGGAGAGTACAACCCGCAATAGGAGAATTCATAAAAGCCTTACAAGCAAATCTAACCATAGAAATCACTATCGAATGGCCAAGAATAGTGTTGACACTCATATCGGCATATTCGACATGCTTAGAGGCATAGACTAACCAATAGACCCTAGTTTGACCTTGAATGAGCTGAATGACGCAACACACACCCTAATCACTAACAAGAATGGCTAGGAATCAAGCCTAGAGCCCCATTAGGCCGAGTATGTAGACAAGAGTGGGAGAACTACAATTATCACTTTGTATTCGCACCCATATTGTTTTCCAGCACTTGAAGTGCACTTAAGAAAAGTTGAAAGCCTGATTTCCAACGGTGCACGAAAGAGAGCATGTACACACATCGAGTGGGTGTAAGTTGAGGATTGTTTGTAAATAATAAGGAACTCACTCAGACTTAACAATCAAAACAAACCCACCAATAGGAGAAGACCCTGAAAGGTAGTCGAGTGATCAAGAACCCCAAGTATAGGACCAAGCGAGCGCGCAACACAAGAGTTAGATATACAGCAAGGACCGACACCATTGGAGGAGTGGATCTAACCAACTTGATCAATCTCATTGATAACTTGGTGGAGAAGGAGATTGTAGATATGGTAGAGTTAAGCACTAATTAGAGATGTAGTGAAGAGCTTAATCTAGGTGATTTTTCAATGGAAATTGAGCAGCTAGTCACCAAATACGATTTGCAGACTGGACGGTGGACCACCATGGTAGGCCATCTAAGGAAATCATAACTGACCTTTAAGAGGAGAGGGAGCTAGCATGAAAGGCCTTGCAGAGCATAGCAGCCTACAATCAAGAGCAAGAAGCCAAGAGCTTACGTTAGAATATAGAAATGTGCGAGATTCAGCGAGTGCTAGCCCTAGAAAGCAGAAATAGGACAGGAACTGACGTAGAGAGGGAAGGAGCGCTAGAAGGCAATCTCACGTTGAGACAGCTTCTTACGAAGCAACTGCTAGACAACTCATCCTAGTAGAGTAGAGCGTTGTTGCATTGGCAAACTTGTTGCTTGTAGGATTAGGAGTTAACCAGGGCTCTAAGAGCCAAATGAGAATCCATGTCGTGGCGGCTAAGCAATTAGATAAGTACGCTCGAAATGATGACCCATACAGCTCCGTAGAGTAGCTCAAGCAAGTCTGCGAGGCCAACAGTCTCACTAATGTTACTTAGTGCTTGCAAGCATTGGGCCTATGCTTAGGCGATAAGGGTAGGATCTGGTATACGAGTCTAGATGCTATTGAGACTGAACTAACTTCAGCAACCTCAAGAGTCTCTTCATTAAGATATTCTTTGAGCCTGGGTACTCTGATAACCTTTTACTGTGGCTAATCAATGCCAAGCAAAAAGATAAGGAGGACATTAGACACTACATCACCTACGTGTGGAGTCTCTTCAAGAGAATCACAACTGGCGAGTGACCCACCGAAAGAGCTGTCTCCACAGTCTCATCAAATGGATACAAAGCAGCAGGCAAGTCAAGCTTATAGGAGACGTGCTAGCTAGGGACTTCGATGAGTTAATTAGAGTGGATGACCAACTCAAACAGAGAAGCTCTAGGAGCTTGACCTGAGAGGAGACTAATGCTAGAAACTTTGAGAGAGCTTCAACATCAAGTGAAAGATCATGCCCAAGTACTCAGGATAAAGGAAAGGGTGCTGACCCAAGCCAGGAGCTAGTGAAGATGAAGATGGAGCTAGCCAATGACGAGATGACCAACACGCCCTCATGTTGAATGCGTGTATTGTGGCGAAAACCACCTGCTAGCCAGGACCCGAGGTCTCAACCTTGTGAAAATTGCGGTAGGTTTGGCCATGATACCCTACATTTCATGCAAGTGAAGAGACTCCCGTACTTGCAACCATTCAGACAGCCTTACTTAGCGAATAGGCTACAAAACTCCTTCAAGAGGGGAGCCCCATTGGCTCTCCCAGCATCTGGTAGGATTTTGGTCAGGTGTCCTAGTATTTAACCCCCCTTTTGAAGCCATTGGAAGGGTCAGATTGGCAATCTGAGCAGCATAGGGGAAGGTATTATTTTGTATATGTTTTTGTCTATTAGAGTTATATTTTCTCATAATGCTGAAAGAAACTGACAGGCTTCATCTATGTTAGTATTCTTCTATATTTTCTAATTCTTTTTTGAAGTATTCTTCTACATCTTCAATCTCTTCAAACCCCTTCTCTTCCAACTACTCCTCTCCTTAAATCTAGCTTCACCTTGTTGTCACTTATCGTTAAGAACTTGGCTTGAAACCTTCAGCCCTTCTCTTATCTCTACCATCTTTGGAGTCTAAGCTCTTGAACCCCCATACATTCTTCTCTTGCCAAACCCCTGTGGTGACCTTCAACCCTACGCGCTGCGACATTGGTGAACCCAAAATGAAAGTTGGTGTAAGAGAACTCCAAGATGGGGGATTCTTGAGGAGATACTCTACAACAATTGGTGCACATGCTGCAGCAGACTCAACAACAACAAATCCAAATGTTACAACAACAACAACAAAGGCAAGAAGAAGAAAAGATTGATTCCACAGCTATCAAGGCCCTAGAAGAAGTTGGGTGTGAATTAAAACAATTTAATGGTCAAAATGTCTATGTTTTCGTTCATTTGTATGTTGAGAAAATGCTCTTCTTTTGTGTACCGCAACATGCATGGAGTCGTTATTTTGCCAGACTAGCGAAGCATGGTTTTCAAGAAAGAATCCATGGTCTTTTCCAACAAGATGCAGATTGGGCTGCATTCAAAATAGCCCTACGTGAAGAATTCTTCTTAGAAGACTCTAGCCTTATGAAGAAGAAAAGTTTCATTGAATGGGTTGAAAAACCCAACAAAGGTTTAGTGGCAACAGCTCTATACCATGAATTTGAAAGTAAATTTGGACAACTTGATGCTGAAGACCAACAAAGTATGGAAGGTCAGAAGATTGAATTATTCCTTCAGGCTGCAGATCCCATTCTGCAAGAAAAGCTTGCTAATCGCCTAGAAGATGATACCTCCAAATCAGGAGTCAAGAGTGCATGGACAGATGTTACTGATGTAATTAACATGATTGCTCGAAGAGAGAGGATGTGACTAAGATTGGGCTCTACTTAAACTTCAACAACTCCATTGATGGAGCTTGTTCCACCTTCAAAAGCCCGTCCCTTCCTTAGTGTCTTGTTCCATCATGGGGACTGGGGGTGGATGGGGCTGCTCTTATTCTTCGAATCCAAGTTCCCTAAGATCATCAGTGGAGAGACCAAATTTTTGTAAGTAGCTATGTTGCTCCTCCTTGTTTATGCATGTGCTGGTTGGGAGTGTGCACTCTTGCAAGCCATACCTCAAGGCTTTGGTAATCAACTCCAGCTTCCTTTTCATTCTCTTTATCGAATCCTCACCTTCAACTTGGGTGACATGAAGCATCGTGCTAAGAAAAGCTTGCCTTTGAGTGTTTGAGCACACTTCTGCAACTTTTTCTCTAGATTCTGTGAGCACCCTCTCTCACTCCACCATTGCCAGGCGCTCTGTCAATCCTCACACTCTTTCAAAATTGTGCCTCTCCCATTGTTGTGATTTCTCTTCCAAATCTTTCTTGCCTTTTTCGATCTCCTGAGACATCATCATTACCACCTGCTGCTGCTCATTCCACACTTCCAGCATTTGGGTCCTCTCTTTGTCCTGGCAGTCTAGCTCTACTCTTCAGCTATTCTTCTTCCTTGATTGGCCATGGTGAACTGCATGTGGGTTTCAACGAGCCTTTCTAACAATTCTTCGTTGACTTACGCTTGGCTTTGCAGTTCTACTTGGTGCAACCTTCTTTCAGTCATGGCCGTGGCCATCAGTGCCTCCACTTCTCTGCTGAGCATTTTCCACGTTGTCTTGCAAGCTCCTGGTAGCTTCCTCGATTGCCTCTTCCTTTTCCTGCACCACGGATTCCATCTCTCTCTCAAGCCTTCCTTCGCTACTTGACCATTAGATCTTGTGCCTCATCTTCCAGCCTCCTCTGCCTTAGGCGATCTTCATTCTCTTGTGCCTCCTTTTCTTTGGCATTGAGTTGCTCCTTCAGGTTTCGGATTTCTTTCTAATGTTCCGTGGCTTGCTGTGTCACCTCTAGCCTTAGTGCTCAGAAACTTCTCTTTTGGCCTCTAGTTATGCCGTTGCTGCCATCTTCTCTTCCTTAGCCTTATCCAGCTAGGCTAGAAGTTCAGCTACGTATGTGTCGTAATCCATAGTTGGGGGCACTATAGGTGGTGCTGTGGTGGTGGACACTTCCAACCTTTGCCTCTTTGGGTCTTGGCTTAAATTGGCGTCTACTACAATCGACCTTTTGGCTCTTGCCTCTGGAATTATCTCTTGTACTTTCATGACCAGGAACTACATCATGGACATGAGCTGAGTTGTATCCAAGGCGTTGGCTCCTATGTTGTGGTGGTGGTAGTGGTGGTGGTTTGAGACGTGAAAGTATAAGGGAGGGGATGTAGTGGGGCCTTGCCCCTTCCTGCAACAATAGGGGCCGCTCCCGCACCATCATTGGGCTTGCCTTCCTATCATGGGTTCAGGGGGTTCATATCTCCAGCACCATGGGTCTCCTCGACAGACCTGTGCATGGCCTCCACCATGTCTTAATCCTCCTTTCTCCTTAGCTCATCAGCCTCTTCTTCTGCTCTCCATTTTCTCTCCTCCTCAACTTTCTGTGATTCCTCTCTCACCTTCTTCATTTCTTCCTCCTCTTTCCTCCTTTATTCTTCTTCCTCCCTTTTGGATTATTTTTGCACTCTTTTTAGTTCTACCCATTCTTCTTTCTTCATCTTCTCCCTCCTCTGTTGCTGGGTTTTTGTGGCCTTATTCTTCTCTTGTGCCTTGGTCTCCTTCTTGGTCATTTGGACCTCCTACTCTCCCAAGTCACTTATGGTTTGCTTGCTTGATTGCTCTACGTCAGGGCAAGGTGACTGATGGGGTGTCTCTCCCACTTCTTCCTCAACTCCTTTTGCCTCCCTCATTCCTTCCTAAATGATTTCTATCAAGACCCCATTGAATTTGATTGTGGAGGCCTTGGAGATAGGCTTCTTGGGTGCTAACCTAGTCGTTGAGGCTGGGGACTCCCCTCCTAAAACTGCTGGTGCTGCGCTTGTGGCTAGGATGGCGGTCGAATTCTTGATTTTTTTCAAGATTAACCCATTCCAATCTACTTCCTCTCAGGGGACCTGTGGCTATGCTCTCCAATAGTGGCACACCAATCCTGTTCATCAATGCGTTGTACCTCTGTCCTAAGAAGAGAGCGTGGGCCATCTTTGCTTGCATCCTTACTTCTGGATTTGGGATGTTTGCCAAACTTATCCCATCCACCCTGTGCACATCATTCATATTCACACCCAACATTGCATACACGTCTCTTTGATGGCATTTTTCTTTCTTGGGGGCCAAACCTAGGGCCTTCTCCACCATTGTACCACTTAGGGGTACCTCCACTTGACGTTCTTCTTCTCCTATCTTCACTGTTACTGTGCTGCAGCTTCTTGCATCATCAAAGCTCCTCACTATGCACATGCCGTAGTCTACTGCTTGCCCTACTTTCTCCAAGTACTTCTAGAGGGACACTTGTCCACCAGTTGCTTTATAGCCGGCTCTTCCAGGATATCTTCGTTTAAGTTCATGTGTGCTTGAAGGTGAATTGAGTAACGCCCCTTGTCTCGAAACTCATGCCATACCTAGTTTGCTCTTCTTCCGTGAAAGGAAGCTTGCCACCTTTATCTTGGTCTGCCATTGTGGATACCTGTCACTTACCATAGTCCAACATTAGTATTCCTCATATGTCTTTTTGGTAAAGGAAGTAAATTGATTTTTCTTCCATGAAGAGATAAACAAGCTGAATTAGAGACATGAAATTTTCTAACAGCAACCTATACATTCCAATTTTTTTTTGACATTTTCTTTCCAACCCTTTTTTAATTCTTTCTTGCTTTTAACATTTTCTTTCCAACCCTTTTTTAATCCTTTCCTGCTTTTAACTTTGATTACGTCTTTTTGTTTCCTTCTTGCCTATGTTTTCTTAAATCACCTTACCCCCTCCACTCTGGGGAAATGATGAGAATACTTCCTAGGATTGGACATGGGAGAGGCAAGGGCATTTGAGCATAGTATGGCGCTATCTACTTTGGCATAAACCAATCGTAGAAACTAGGATTGTATTGCAAGTGGGCATGGCAATCAAGATTACAAGGGATAACACATACTTGGGTAATGTAAGTTAGGACATTAGTTAGAAAATCATCTGAGTTAATGTGGCTAGCCACATGTAGCTCCTCTTCCATAAGGATGCAATCAATGTAAGGGTGGGCCAAGACCTGGTCATCTAGGTGTTTGTTTTGAGTGATGGCCTTAAATCATACTTCGCTACTTAGCATTAGTCATTACTTGGCAACCCCGTTTCTCCCATCAGAGGCATAGATTACACCATTTTTGTAAGAATGATGGGTTAGAGTTAGTGAGGCGAGTGAGTTCCTCAAGCTCAATGGGTGACATAGGCCTTTGGAGCTCGCAGTATGATGTTATTAGCCATCTAATGAGCGCATGATCTTTTGAGATTTCACCATTATCTATCAACTCCTTTGCAACCTTGGGAAATTTCGTAGTCATGAAATCGTATTATTCCCAAGTGCAGGATAAGGAACGAACATCAGAGGCAAGGGGTTCATCAACCAAGTCTTTCGTAGCTCCTAGTGAATGTGGTAAAGGTATTATCCAAGAGCTTAATGCAAGTCACCAAGTCATCTCCCGTATTCTCAACAAGGTCCTTATCGAGCGATAGAAATGAGCATCGCTCGTAGGAAGGCCTAAGACTTGCTGATGGTTAGGGTTGAATTGAGCTAGACAGTGATGGTTTGAGAGGTAGCAGACTAGACAATGGTGTACCTAAGGGTAACTCCATAGTCTGATCCGTGTGTCCAGTGCTGCTTTGGGGTACTGAGGGTGGCTCTAGTTGCATAGATGGTGCACTACCTTCCTCTTGCATAGCCAATGGGGTGCCAAGATATCTAGACTTAGATGATTCCGGGGTATCAGGCTGCTGCATTGGTCGAAAGATTGGTTGGGGTTTTTTGACTGCAACCCTTGTGGGTTCTATAAACTTTGTAGCTCAGGTTTCCTGGGTGCTCACTGCCTTAATGTAAGAATGGGGCTTCCTGGAGATGGGGTTGCAAGTGATGGTCATGGTTGGGTTATGCTCTTAGGATTTCCCTTCTTGGGCACACATATCCATGTGTTGTCTTTGTAGTATCCTTGGGCTCGCAACAGATCTTTGGGGATCCATCACGGCTTGATTGTGCGCCTACATCGATAGTGTTGGATCGGTCTCTTAGGTTTCAAATGATAGTTATTAGCCTTGCGGTGATGTGTTTGCTTGTTACGAGTAGGTCACTTTTGGTGCCTTGGCACCCATGTAAGCGTGGGCTCTGAGGGTTTGGGGATGGCCTTAGTTGGTGGTGGCTTTGTAGTCTGGGTGGATTGTGATGACTCACGACCCCCCTCCTAGGTAGCTCTATCAACAGCATAGTAGGATTTGGTGGAGCCTTGCTGCCCTTGTTGAAAGCTGTCATGATTCGAACGTTGCCAATGGCAAGGTGAATACGATGCAGATCATAATCTACACTGCAGTGTGCTTTCTTCTTGAAAATGCATCCTAAAAATGATTCTTGACCTACATCCTTCATATTTGGCAATACATAGAAGATGATTGGTAGGCTCTCAAACTCAATAGAGACTGCAATCTTGCACCTCCCTAGGAGTGCATATGACTTGCCCAGAATGTGGGCTGAGTTTAGCGTTAGTGGGTTGGAACTGTGGTTGATCAATGAGGGTCCAATGAGCATGAGTCAAGACATTGAAGTCAGCTCCCTCGTCAATCAAGGCATCAAACGTGTGTGTGCATTGGGCGGTGGCCGTGATGTGCAAGTATGCTAGTGCTACTACCTCCTCGTCCTCGTCCTCTAATTTGGTGGTGGTGGCTATACGGACATTGACATGGGATTCTAGCATAGGGGGCTCATGCAGTGGATGTGTGCAAGGGTAGTACTTCGTCATGCGACAGCCATTAAAGAAGCCTATGCCCTCACCTTCAAGGGTTTCACGTTCTATGTTGCCCATCCTACTAATGGTGCGCACTCGAAAATGTCCTAATCCTTGGAATTTCATTTTTTGCTCGTGGCCCTTTACCGAGTAGAGTAAAACAAGGTCTCTCTACTCAAAGTTGTGTTGTTTGACGTGCTTGTCAAACCGCTTCTTCCGTTGTGCTTTCTCACAAATTAGGGCATGGGTGGCTAGGAGCTAAGTCTCAGTGAGTCGTTCCAATTTCATGAGATGGTCGGTCCAAGCTTCCTCCCCTTCCCATCTCTCTTGTACTACTATTCGCAAGCTAGGCACAAAGAAGTATAATGGCAAGATGGCCTTAGTCATAGGTTAGCCTAAAGGGCGTATGTCCCATAGCCATTTATAGGCTGTTTGATAGGCCCATAATGCTACCATAAGTTTGTTGTCCCAATCTCTTCACGACGTAGAAACTACCTTCGTAAGGACATTGGCTAAGATCTTGTTTGTGGATTCTTCTTGGCCATTATCTTGAGGGTAGTAGGGTGAGGATTTCCTGTGGATGATTAAGAAGGTTGAGAGCAAGTGGGAAATCACCTCATTGATGAAGTGAGTGCCTTGCTTGCTTACTAATTTGATAGGGCAACCAAATCATGAGATAACCTAATCCCATAAGAACTTTGTTGTGGCCCTAGCATCGTTCTTCCTGGTGGCTCGTGTCTCTGTCCATTTCTAAGATAGTTAGTTTCTATGCTAATGTATCTAGCCTACGAATATTGTGCTGCGAGACTAATGGGTCCAAAAAAGTTGATTCCCCACTTTTCAAAGGGTTGTCATGCAATGATAGGGGTCAACTCCATCTTATCCTTTCATGCAAGAACTTTAGTACTTTGGCACTCATTGCAATGCTTTACAAACTTAGCAACATCATGAATGTTTACCGTGTTTACCGCTACACAGAGGAGCGAAAAAATGGAAAAAAGGAAATAGCAAAAAAGGCACAGGATAAAAGAAGGAAAATGCACCTTAACCGGTAACCAGACCCTGAAAAATTTAAATGTTCGGGCATGACCCCCAGAAAGTCTCAGTGTCGTCCCGAGAAAGCAAAAGAGTAAAAAGTGCACCATTAAATGTGGAAGCACTCCCAAATCCTTGTAAAAGAGTGCCAGGCTCGCTCCTGTGCAAATTGTATGCATTAGTTGGGAATAGGATAAATTAGAATGGTGGGAAATGAGAAATGGGCTTAGGCCAATGGCTGGCCAAGTAAAAAAAGGGGATGACCGCCCAAATAAGGGAGGGCATATATATAAAGTTCAAAAGTGAATGAGAAGCTCATTCTTGTGTGTGGCTAAAGCTTCTTCTTCTTCTTCTCTTGTTTCTTGCCTTCTTGCTTGTGCTTGAGAAAGGGAGTGAGGGAGTGTGAGAGGGTAAGGGAGTGAGTGTGTGAGAGTGAGGGATCGTGGAGAAGAAGCTCTCCATCTCCTCTCTCCATCTCCTCTCTCCATCTTCTTCTCTTCTCTTCTCTTCCCTTGTCTCGCGCGTGGCTATGGAGGATGGAGCTCATGGGAGAGAGATTGAGGTTGCTTGAGCTTGCCACAAGGATCGTGGAGCTACCGGTATGCAAGAGAGAGGAGGGTACTCGATCGAGCATCAAGGTAAGCTCACTACACTCGTAAGGTAGGCATGGCGCGTCGGTTATGTGAGAGGGAGCCATGGCCACTCGGCTTGAAACACTTGATCAATAAGCGATCCGTAGGTCTCGGGGTAGAGCTTGTAGCTCCCCTTTATTTTGGTTCCGTACTAAGCCATGCAGTTTTAGAGGCATAGGGAAACCCTCGTGTAGAGACTGCCAGGTTCAATGTCACGTTAGCAAATGGAATGAAGGTAAGGCCATTCGGAGTCTTAAAGAACTGGCCAGTAAAGATTGCAGGTGTGCAGTTTTCCATGAACTTCATTGTCATGGAGTGGACTACAATATATTGCTAGGCCGACCTTGGATGAGAAACGCTCGAGTCACTGAAGATTGGGGGAATGGTTTGATCTTCCTAGGGAGTAGAAATGAAGCAGTAAGGGTAGAGATGGACACTTGGAAAATGATCCCCGTTGACCTAAATGCCATCTTAGCCATGCTAAAAGGCAATGCTCAAACGACCAAACCCTATGGATCACTCACTAAATATATTCCCTACCCTGAGGATGAGTGGGATTGGATGCGCGTCTTGGCAACCATTGACCTACCATTCTCAGATGAGGAAGAACTATATTGGCAGGCTGCTAAAGCTGCAACCATGCCAATAGAGGAGCCAATTGTGCCACTCTGCATGATGGCAGGAAGCTCACTCAACCCAAGGAAACCTGTCTCGTTCCATATCCCCAGCAATAAGCTAGAGCTTCAGGAAATCGTAGAGTATCTGACAGACACACTGAAGGGCAACTTGGCTGCCAACCTAAAGCCTCTACGTGATCTGTTGACTAAGCCAGAATGGAAATGGACCAAAGTCCACGATCTGAATTTGTTATACAATTGGGCTTTAGTTACTAAAGAGGAAAGCTTAGGCGATGATGAATGGTTTGAAGAGCAAGATTCTGACGACGAGGAATATGAGGACTGCCGCTCTACAGGAGATGAAAGTGAGAAAGAGATAGATACAATAGAGTATGACACAGAAGGGAGAACAATAGAACAAATCAAGGTAGACTCGAGACACAGGAAGGAAAAGATGAATTGGAGTGAAAAAAGAGTCATGTGGATGGAGTGCGATAGATCCTGGCTAGAACACATAGGAGCAGTGGATTACGAGCAAGCCGGAATAGCACGACCATGGGTAATCCCAGTGCTCAAGATGGATGCACCTACTGAACTATGACCCCCTGGGGAAACTCCTTCCTCGAGCGAGGGATGCGAGTTTAACTCGGAGTCGGAAGTAAGCACTGAGAGTGATCTCGAGATACCCTAATCCTCTAAGGTCAAACGTAC
Source organism: Lygodium microphyllum (assembly GCF_053477565.2). NCBI lineage: Eukaryota > Viridiplantae > Streptophyta > Polypodiopsida > Schizaeales > Lygodiaceae > Lygodium > Lygodium microphyllum. Next base: position 99,327,211 of record NC_141146.1, on the reverse strand, counting down.
AAAAGGGGACTTGCCAATCCACCTAAGGTGTAGGAGATTAAAGGAGGAGGCCAAGATGCGAGCGAAGGACTCAGAAGCGGAGAGGCAAAAGAAACCGCAGAATCTACCCAAACAGTTTACAAAATTTAAAAAGGGTGACAGAGTAGTGATTCTGCTAGGTGCAAAGAGGTAGGGCCAAACTAGTGAACCGATCAAAGGACCCGCCAAAGTCAAGGAAGTCAACTTGGCTGGGGAGGGCAAAAAGCCAAGATGTGTATTCATTGTAGACGATTTGATCGAGGATGAGGAGGCCAAACTTATTGCAGTCTTGCAAGAGTATATTGATGTATTTGCCTGGACATTGGAAGAACTTAAAGGGGTCGACCCTAGGGTTGTGACTCATAATATCCCAATGGTCCCTGATGCAATGCCAACAAAGCAATGACCTTACCCCATGAATCCCAAACACGCCCATGCAGTAAAAGAGGAGATTGATAAGCTCATGAAGGCAGGATTCATATATGAGATTAAGCACACAGACTGGGTATCACCGATTGTGATCGTGATGAAGAAGAACGGAAAAATCCGAGTGTGCATTAATTACAAGAAAGTTAATGCCGCTACGAAGAGGGATAACTACCCTTTACCATAAGTCGCCCAAGTCTAGCAAGTTTGTGTTTGCTCCTGACATCATCTCTGCTTCTCACTCCAGAAGGTTATTGATCAGTCCGAGTAGCTCTAGTAGTGCCTTGTCCTCAATCTTGCTGTCCTGTCGGTCCTATCACCATCTTCAAAGGTCCTATCAATGGGGCTCTAGGGCACCCAACTATGTTTTGGCGGTCTTCTCCTACTGGTGGGTTCCTTCAAGTTATTATGTATGAGTGTATTCCTTGTTATTGAAAACAATCCTCAACTTATGTACACTCAGTGATGGGGGCTTTGTTGTGCACGATGAAAAATCAGGCTTTCCGTTTGTTTGGTGCACTTGTGTCAATGAAATCACTATGGGGTACGCAAACAAAACAAAACAATCATATAGGTATGGCTACCCCCTTGGCTTGTCTACGACCTAGTATCCTAAGTCCAAGGTCTATGTTGCTCCCTCTATGCTCTATCAAGGATGGGTTATAGTCTAGAGGCCAACTTTGGGCTACAAGTCTAGTCGATTATGTGAGCTGGGCTGTTAGAGGTTGCCTCTAAGTTTTTCAATTGTAGTTTTTACTAGTTTCTGGATTTGGCATGCCAGGGTGGGCTTTTAGGGGTGATTTGGGATCTAAGCTAATTGTCCGTGAGTTGTGGATGTGGTCATGGCTCAGTGTTTTTTGCTTTGGTTTGTTGGTCCGATTCCAAGAATCAGAATGTCTGCAACTTTTAGAGTCGCACGGTCCCCGACTGTGGTGGTCCCAACTCCCAAAATTGGTCCGATCTAACATCTTGGTCAGATTTATACTGGTTTGAATTGTTATGCCGATTGCTATGTCTGATTGGCACCGGTTCGATTGGGTGCATGTCCGATCGGACAAGCGGGGTGTCTAGCAATTGGGTGTCTGATTGCACAGTTGGTTTGATTAGACCAAGGAGAATGGTCCGATTTTCAAAGTTGAATGGTCTGACTCTCCTAGTTGAACGGACTTTGGGAGTCGGTGGACCTGGACACACTGGTTTGAAGCGATGGGGAGTAACATGATGATTTTTATCTATTTCTTCAAGCACCTCTCACAACCTCCTACAAGGCTTTCCAAATAGCAACAATGATATACAAGGGAGGGTTTGGCATACCTGGATCACATGAATAGCTCCAAAATTGAGTGCCCCAATCTCTTCTGCTCAGTAGGTCTTTCTCTCTCTCTCTCTCTCTCTCTCAAGCTCTCCTCAATCTCTCAAATGCAAAATGAGGTCTCCCTTACCATTCCTGGCCTCTTATTACCTTGCCCACTAGGTCTACATTCACCTTAATCTTGCTCCTCTTACCAGCATTTAACCCAAGATTTCATTTTTTTCTGTTCTTTCCCCTGTTTCATCCTGTTATATAGCAACAAAAACCCTACTATGTGCTCACACTATTTTGATCCTATCCTTCCTAATACAAGAAAAAATAACAAGACAATGTTCATGGTTCTTTAGCCTACTCATCGACACATCCAAACCCAAAAATATTTACTTTTTTTTATGATTAACACTGGTGCACAGATCGGATGCCGTAAGCACGCGTAGTGAGCGTCAGAAGGTCCCCAAGAACAAAAGAACTCTACTTTTTGCACACAAATCAATGTAGAAGACTTGCATGACATGAATAAGAGACCAATTTGGTGCAATCTTCCCCCACGCCTTGTGTGAGCACTCCACAAAGCATGTATTTTTATGTATTAATCATCTTCAAGCTCAAATAGTAGCCCAAATTACAAAATAGCACACTTTAGCTTTTGAGTTTGCTTTTGTGCCATATAGAGAATAAAGCTAATGAGCTCCCAAGAAGTCAGGTGTATCCAAATACAATGCCCAAATACAAATATCTAAATCGTGTGCCCATGCGCATATAAAAATAATAAATAAATATCAAACACCTTGATAAATAGGCGCGACAAAATACAGGAGCCATGCCTAAGGTATGTGCCTATCAAAATATTGACAATAAGTTTGAATACATGCTATCCTTCAATGCTTTCCACCGCCACTGCTACTATCTCTACACATCAATTGAAGCATTCACAATCCTTAGTAAAATAATACAATTAAACCGACAAAAGTGAATACCTAGCAGTCTTCAGCTACATAAATAAATTAATTGGTTAGAAATCAATCCTAACCTTAATTTATCACGAGTGTGCACTCTAAAATCATAAACGCTTATTAATTTAAATATGTATTTTGCGGAATCACCTGCTATGGAATCACCCATGTACACACTAAATTAACAAAACACCCGAAAAGGATAGGCGTCCCCATCGACTTCTCGCACAAATAATCCACTTTGTGTATGAGCCCCGGTAATAAAAGTTTACGGAATCCACCGTAAAACCTCACGAAATCCACCGTGGCACGAAATCCACCATGTAATATGCCTCCTGGCATCATACCCTCGGGGTGAGATAGCAATTGTCCTCAATTGCTATTAGCTCAATGTGGAGCTAACAGAGTGGGGAAAGCATTTAACTCTCTAGCGTGCATCCATTGGGCCTCTTCAATAGGATGGTTTTTAAACTTGACCAAATATCTAGAATATCTACGGCTAGTTCTAGTGGTTATAAAGTCAGTATCTATAATAGTTTCAAGCTTAAGGATTTCAGTCTCTTCATCTAACAAAGGTGGGTTTTCATAGATAGGGTATACAGGTAATTGGCCTCTAAAGGGTCGTAGTAAACTAATATGGAAGGTGTTGTGAATTTTCCAATGTGGTTCTAGTTTAAATGCATTGCCATTGATTTTGTGTATGATCTTGAATGGTCCATAGAATCTAGGTGCTAATTTCACAACTGGGTGTTTATCTACACTTTGTAATCTACGTTTTTCTATTCGTAACCAAACATAGTCATCAACTTTAAAATTCATGGCTTGTCTTTTCTTATTTGCTTGCTTTGTATATGATTGCTGGGCTTTGGCAATCATATCTTTAACTTCATAAAAAATAGTAGCGTGCATGTTAGTAATATCATCAGCACTTTGAATTTTATTTGATAGTGATGCAACAGGTGTAGGCAATCTATATCCATAAATAACTTCAAATGGTGCTTTCTTTGTAGCTGTATGTGGTGTATTATTATATGCAAACTGAAGTAAATGTAGATGTGTATCCCATGTGTGTGGTTTTGAAATAGTGTAAGCACGCAAAAGATCTAAAATAGTACTGTCAGTAGCTTCTGTTTAACCATTACTTTCAGGATGAAATGCAAATGAAAAATCAATCTTTGTTCCTAAGTTAGCAAACAAAGTAATCCAAAAATTATTACAAAATCTAGAATCACGATGAGAAATAATAACTTTTGGTAAACCATGATTAGTAAACACAGTTTTCAAAAACAATTGAGCTGCTTGAGATGCAGTTAAAGTTTTCTTGCATGGAATGAAATATGCTTGTTTGCTAAACCTGTCGACAACAGTCCAAATCATATCATGGTTAGCTTTAGTGTTAGGTAAACCAGTAATAAAGTCCATTGAAATTTGTTCCCATGGTCGTGATGGAATAGATAATGGCATTAGTAAACCATACTGTTTACCATGATGCCTTTTAACTCGTTGACAAACTAAACATTCAGATACAAAGTTAGATACATCAGTGTCCATATGTGGCCAATAAAAATCTTTAGTCAATGTATGCAAAGTAGATATAATACCTCTATGACCTTGATATGGAGGACACTGAATCTCATTCAAAACAAAAGATCTAAATGGAACTGTAACACATAATCTCTTTTCATAAAACATGAATCCATTATTGTAAGACAGTGAATCAATAGGAATCCAATTATTTGCAACTAATTTATTCCAATCAAATTGAAAAGTAATATCCTGATGATAAGTATGTTTCATAGGGATAAGAGAATCAAATGATATCACAGAAATATTATGAACTATCTGTCTTCTACTTAAAGTGTCGGCTACAACATTCTCTTTTCCTGGTTGATATTGTATAAGGGGATGAAAACTTTGAATGAAAGGTGCCCATTTAATATGTCGGTCAAATATTTGGGGTTGACTAAGGAGATGTCTAATGCTTTGTTGGTTAGTTTTAATCATAAATTCGGAACCCACTAAATAATGTTTCCATTGACGTAAGGCTTATACTACAACTAGCAATTCTTTATTGTAGGTAGATTATTTAAGTTCAAATGGTTTCAGTTTACAACTACAGTAGGCTATGGGATGATTATCTTGTATAAGGAGAGCTCCTATTCTAGATCCACTAGCATCAATAACTACTAAAAAGAATGGTCTATTGAAATTAGGTAGTTGTAATACGGGAGCATGGGTTAATGCATGTTTCAATAAATCAAAAGATTTTTGTTGATTATCAGTCCACTTATACACAATACCATTCTTTAAAAGTTTAGTCAAAGGTAATGCAAGTAATGAGAAATTTTGCACAAACTTTTTGTAAAAACTAGCAAGACCTAGAAAAGATCGTAACTCATGCAAATTTTTGGGTATGGGCCAATTTAAAATTGCTTCTATCTTTTTAGGGTCAACCTTAATACCTTCTGATGAAACAATATGACCTAGATATTCAATTTCTGTTTGAAAGAATTCACTCTTTTCTGGATTAGCATACAATTGATTATATTTTAACAACTTGAAAACTAAAGACAGATGTTTATAATGCTCATTCTCATTTTTACTGAATACCAATATATCATCAAAGAATACTATAACACAATGCTGATATTTCAAAAATATTCGATTCATCATTCGACTAAATGTAGATGGTGCATTAGTTAGACCAAAAGGCATCACTAGAAATTCATAATGTCCAAATTGTGTTCTAAATGCAATTTTGAATATATCAGATTTATCCAATCTTACTTGATGATAACCAGATTTAAGATCTATCTTACTGAATATGACAGAACCTTGTAATTTATCCATAAGATAATCTACCCTAGGAATTGGATGTCTATTCTTAACAATAATTTTATTCAGGGCACGATAATCAATGCATATGCGATAAGTATTATTATTCTTCTTTACTAATAAAACAGGTGCACCAAATGGAGAACTACTAGGTCTAATTAATCCTCGGTTAAGAAATTTCTCTATTTGATTTTGTATTTCTTTCTGTTCAATTTGGTTATGCCTACATGTGCTTTACATGGTGGTTGTGTACCATGAATTAAATCTATTTTGTGATCTTCAGGTCGTGAAGCTGGTAGTCCAGGTGGTAAATCATCATCAAAACAATATTTAAATTGAGCAAGAAATTGTGTATGCCTAAGATACATATGCTTTTCTTTAGCTTGAAGTTCATTCACCCATATTAAATAAGATTTGCTACTTTTACGTAATGCACGTTTAGCTTGAGTATAAGTAAGCAGTGGAAAATTATTAGAAGCATGCATACCATGCAATGTGATTTGTTTTCCTTGAAAATAAATTTTAATTGAATGCATGGACTAATCTATGTCAGGATTATACTGATGACGCCAAGGCATTCCTAAGATAATATCACTAGACTACAAAGGTACAACTAGGAAATTCGTACATTTAGTGTATTCACCAATTTTAATTTCTAAGTTATGCACTTCTTGTGTTCCATTATATCTCGTGCCTAGGAATGCTGCTTTAATGTGATAATGTGTAGAAACAGTTTGTAAATTCAATTCTTTCACTAACTTTGTGGAAATAAAATCATGTGTGCTACCATCATCATGTAAAATAATCTTTTCTTTGCCATGCACTAAACATTTCATTGTCAACAAAGAATGTGGAGTTGGCATACCTGGAAAAGTATCCGAAGTAGTACCAATGTTGTCATCATCTTCCGTAAAATCAGGCATTTCCTCACGTTCTTCTTATTCCATTGCTCCAAGATAATTGATATGGACAGGTGGCTTTTTCGATTGACAATTGACTGCTAGATGTCCAGGTTGATGGCATTTGTAACAAACTATGGGTTTGGCTTTAGATACATTCTTGGTAATGGCAAGAAGTTTAGGAATATTAGGATTTGGCTGTAAGGATGGCTTAGGGTTTGGATTGGTATTTGATGGCAAAGCAGGTGGTCGTGTCCAAGACTTACGGAAAGAAGATGGAAGAAAAGGACTTTGATTGAATATTCTAAAATTTGAATTGAATTGCTTGGAACCATAGTTACCATTACCTTGAAATTGTTGTGGACGCTTGTCTCTTCCGCGAATCTTGTCTTTAGTGTCATGAGCCAAGGAAATTGCATCTTCAAGGGTTGTTGGCTTGAACATATTGACTTCAGCATAGTTCTTGACTTGGAACTCACTAGTAATGTAGTGTGCATGAGTTTGTTGGGAAAAGTACTTGAGGCAAGTCACATACATCTTTGCTTGCTTCACATCAATTGTATTCATAGTTTTTGATGTGTCTTCCATTGTTTACATGTATAGACGCATACATCTTTCTAAACAGTTGGCATTGGGCTTAGCATGTCTAGGAGCATACAACCTGAGTGATTGGTACTAGGCTTACCATGTAAAGACTTACATCCATGACAAAATCATTTTTCTTCCTTTGTAAATCCTTTGAATGTTTATCTTTACCTTGAAAAGCCCTTTGTAATTATATAATCTTGATCCCTATTACTTTGCCTTCTCAATCTCTATCTGTGCAAGTCTATATGTGCATGCATATCTCAACTATTTTATTATTTATAGGTTTACTAGGTGTCCCAAGTAGAACTTGAGCCATATAGGGTACCAAGTAGTTCCTTAGCGAGTAAAGGATTTACTAGCTAGAGCCCCCCTAGCACCTTAACCACCTTCTACTTAATATGATCCTTGCTAGGAGACCTCTCACCATCGGAGTGGTATGCTTCCACAGTTAGAGGGGTTTTTGTTGAAAGGTCATATCCATCGGGGATTAGAGATAGAAGGAAGTACAGATAGGAGATGGAAGAGAAGAAAAAGAATAGACAAGAGGTAAACACGATAAAGAAAAAGCACAATGAATCAAATCAATATGTATTGACAAAACGTGGAACCCCTTGTCTAGCACTACTTAGAAGCAATCTCCAAGCATTAGATCTCTTGGAGCTGCATTGTAGACCAAAAACGTGCACAAAACAACAGCTTCCACTCTATTGCTCGGAATCCAAATATAATGGCTTCATTGGCTTCAAAAAGGGGGTAAAACCTCACGACACCTACTCTAGAATCTCCCAGTTCACTCCCCTTTTTCTTCTTCTAGTTCAAAGTGTTTTTTTCAGCCTGTCAATTGTGATCGCGACATGCACGATTTTTCCCCTCTTTCTTTTTCATGAAAAATCCCAAAACTGACTGAAAAAGCAACTTACTTTTTGCATGCCATCCTAATCTAGAAGCTTTCCTAACTTTTTGGGATTTTTACAATAAATAATGTAAAAAATAGGCTAAAATGATCCAAAAAGCTAGTATTTTTGGACCATCTATGCTAGGACACTAGCACTAATGAGTCAGATCACATTAACTCTCTTGATCAATAAGAAAGTCAGATGATGATGCACTCCAGAGTTTTTCACGCTATGCCCGCCTAGTGTCACGACATCTAGCCCCTTTGAATTTGTACATCCTCTGGTATGTGCCAAAATCCTAGTTGTCACTAGATTCTAAGTTCTCATCCTCTACAACCATATCCTTTGCTTCTTCATCTTCCATATCTTCCTGGCTAGCTCTTGTATCATGGCCACTATTTTCTTCCAATTCCAGCAACTCATAGGTAGTAGAATCCTGCCTCTTGAATAATTTGATTCTTTTATGTGCTAACAGAAGTTTTATGGCTATCCCATCCAGCTCATTTAATGCATAAGTAGCATTATCAAATATTTATCTTACCACATAGGGTCCAAACCATCTTTTGGAAACTTTACACATGGCACTTCTAAACTACTATCATAAATTAATACCCAATTCCCATCTTATATGGTTCTTGGTCTCAATCTATGTTTTTTGTCAAACCATTTATTGTTTTGTATCCTTGCTGCTCTTAATCTTGCAACTGCTACCTCTCTGTCTTTTGACTATCTTTTGAACTTTCTAATACACAAGGCCAACTACTCCTCTCGATTCAACTCCTCTTCCCAAAGTAGCACACTCCATGTGAGTGTCATCTCTTCTATCGAGCATGATAGGTTTTTGACCATACATCAATTCAGCAAGAATATATCCTCTAACGTCACTATGAGTTGTTTTGTCAGCCCACAAAGCATAAGGGAGCAATCATGGCCACTCTTTTACTTTCTCTTCACATGCTTTTGCAAATGCCTTCACAATAGGTGGATGAACTCTTTCACTTTTTCCATTTCCTTCAGGGTTATAAGCTGAAGTTAGAGCAAGATTTATTGGAGCCCCAAGAGGAACACCAAGGAAAAGGGAATTAGGGTTAGTGGACCCAAAAAGGAGGCGTACCCCCCCGTCCCGCGTGCGTGCGCGGGGCGGGGGTAAAAAAATTTACAGTGACGGGATTGGGCGTCCGGATGCTGGGACGAGGCACGCGGATGCAACTGGGGCACGTTAAGACGCTTAAAATCGAAAACGGGCGTGTTCACGCGCAAGACGGGGCGCGCGAAAACACATAAAAATAAAGAAAAATTAATATCTCCCAATCCGGACGTCAAAACGAAAGGGCGTAAAAACAAAAAGTGGACAGGACGGCAGGGGGAAGACAGGGAAAATATGCAACGGGGGTTCCGGGGGGGTAAAGGGCGGTCACGTGCAAAAAACACAAAAAAAACGAATAACAAATGCCATTAAAAATTAATATTGGAAGTTCCGTGCATCGGATTCAGTGTAGGAAAAAGGAAAAATGTGCACAAAGACGTGCCCAACAATCCTATCACGTCAAAACATAGTTTCGACTAAGATAAGACGCATTCACATGGGAAAAACCCAAAAAACAAATGCGAAAATGGGATCGGAAATTAATATTGGATGAACCGGTCACCGGAATGACATGGAGTAAGAAGGAAAAATGTCTGCAGGAAGGGGTGGCACAGGATTGTCATGTTAAACCGCGGTTCTGATGGAAGTAGGAGGGGTTCACATGCAAAAACACCAAAAATACGCCCGAAAACACATTTAAAAATTAATAATAATAAATCCAGAAGGCGAAAGAGGGTGGAGGAAAAATGAAAAAGGTGGAGGAAGGCATGGAGGACACGGCTGTCAAATCAAACTGGAATTTCGATGCAAACAGGGCAGGTTCACATGGAAAAATGTCAAAAAGACACCCAAGAAAGTCGTAAAAAAACCAAAAAATTAATATTGGACAAACCGTGCATCCGAATGAATCGGAGTAAAAAGGAAAAATGTCAAGGGAAAAGTGGTTATCAGGGCTATGACGTCAGATAATGGTTCCAAAGCAAGAAAAGTGCGTTCACATGGAAAACCGACTAATTTGCGTAAAATACTTCAAAAATTAATAACTCAAAAACCGTACACCAGAACAAGGGTAGGCAAAAAGGAAAAATGCTCAGTTCAGAGGGAGGAACAGGGCTATAAGGTTGGATGTGGACTTCGGTGAACGTAGGGTGCATTCACATGGCAGGACCACAAAATCAGGGAATGAAGGAAAACTGCAAGGGAACAACCCCAAGGGTGGTAACAGAAATTAATAACTCGAAAACCATACTCACTTTCCCATTCGATTAGGGTGAAAGCTCACATCACTCAATTGTTTGTCGACGAAGATCACGTCGTCAGTTGTTGAAGAGGCGTACCCAGGGAGGTAGCCATCAAATCGAACATTGAGGTGAATAGGATATGTCGTCTGCTAGAGGACAGTTAGACGCTCTGTAGAGAGACCCAGGACACAGCGTACCAAGGGAGGCAGCTTCGGAACTGGATCCTGGGAATATCAATTGATGAATCCACTTTCTCGACTACTGGGTGTTGCCACCTTTTCCACAGCCAGCTTCTCGCCCAAGGGTGTTTGCCACCTTTTCGTGGAATGAGGCCTGCTATGACAGGGAATTGCTTCCTTTTCTCCCATAACAGATTTGTTTTTCTTTTTTTTTTCTTTTTTTTTCTTTGCTTGTTTTTTTTTCTTCCTCTTTTTTTTTTCTCCTACTCCCGAGGGTGTTTCCACCTTTTCTCGAAGAATAGGGCGGCATGACAGGGACCTAAGTCCTTTTCTCCCATGACCGATATGTATATTTTTTCTTTTTGTTTTTTTTTTCTGAATTAAGCAAGGGAATGGTAGAAATACCACTTATCAGAACCCACCTCGCCACTGTCGCTATTGGAAAATAGAGGATAAGAGATCAAGGCTGGAAGGTAGGGTTGAGGGGACAGAGGGTTTCATCCACCTCATCAGAAGTAGCTGAAGAACGGCTATCAGAAGTAGCATCATAAGAATTACAGTGCCATGCCAACGAGGAAAAGGATCAGGTGACCATGATTGTCAAGATCCCCAAGGAGGGAAGTACTTCTTCAGGCGATATCCATTGATCAGGAAGGGATCATCAGAGGCCTCAACGGTCTGCACTTGGACAGAGCCATTAGGGTTGACAGCAAGTACCTTATATGGGCCCATCCACCGCTATTGGAGCTTGCCAGGAAACTTGCCAAATCGTGAATCATAGACTAGGACCAAATCACCTTCTTTGAACTCCTTGTGCTTGATGAAGCTGTCATGGTAAGCCTTGCGTCGAGCTTGCGTGGCTTCCATGCACTGTAGAGCCATCCTGCGAGTTTCTTCCAAACATTCCAAGTGTAGGAGACGGCGTTGCAGTGAATCATCGTTCCCCAAACGCTCTTTGATAGCCACTCTCAAAGAGGGTAATTCTAGTTCAACATGGAAAACAGCTTCTGTACCATACACCAGCTGGAAAGGTGCCTATCCTGTTGCTGCTTTATGGGAGGTTCTGTACGCCTAGAGGGCCTCTGTAAGTCGATCATCCCAATCACGACGATGTGCGGCAATCGTTCTTGTCAGAATCGAGCAGAGGATGTGATTCGTGACTTCGACTTGGCCGTTGGCTCTGGGGTAATAAGGAGTGGACTTGCGATGGCGGATCTTATACAACCCTGTTAATTCTTCCATGACTTTATTAATGAAATGAGTGCCTCTGTCACTTACCAGCTCTAGGGGATTGCCAAAACGGGTGATGATATTCTCGTACATGAACAGGGCCACGCTATTACCATCGTCCCGCTTTAGGGCTTTAGCTTCACACCACTTTGTAACATAATCCGTACATACGAGGATGTATCGGTTCTATTTCCTTCTGGTAGGAGGATCGATTGGACCTACGAAGTTGATGCGCCACTTCTCAAAAGGCTTCAAAGGAAGGATAGGTTGCAGTGGCATGGCACTTGTCTTGGTGGGCTTCCCCATTCTCTGACAAGCATCACATCTTTTACAGTAATCATAGGTATCCTTATGAATGATAGGCCACCAATATCCTGCTAGCAGAGCCTTCCTGGCTGTAGCTTCTCCTGCAAAGTGGCCTCCACATGGCTCGTCATGGCATGCCTTCAAAACAATCCCAATCTCATCTCCTGCAACACATCTTCTGAGCACTTCATCTTTGCCTTTCTTGTACAGTGCACCGCCTAATAGGGTGTAGGGGGCTAATTCTAACATAAGCTTCTTCCTTTCTCGACTAGAAATACCAGGAGGATACTGTTGGGTTACCAGCAGATTGGCAATGTCTGCATACCAGGGAGTTACAGTTTCTACCAGGAATAGGGAAGCATCAGGAAGGTCTGGATCATCCTGCTCCTCTTCTGCAATTTGTGGGATACGCGACAGATGATCAGCCAAAACATGGGAACGACCAGGTTTGGTAATTACCTCAAAGTTGAACTCCTGGAATAGAAGGAGCCATCTCATCATTCGTCCTTTCACATCTGCTTTGTTCATCAGGAAGGATAGGGCCTCATGATCCACATAAAATTTAAAGTGGGTAGACAAGAGATAGTGGCGGAACTTTTCCAGTGCAAACACCATTGCCAAGCACTCCAGCTCTATCACTGTATAGTTCCATTCCCTATCAGTGACTTTTCGGCTTGCATAATAGATCGGTTGATCCAGCTTAGAGGAGCCCTTTTGGCAAAGGACAGCACCTAAGCCTTCAATAGATGCATCAGTGTGTACATGAAACTCCTTTGTCCAATCAGGAGGTTGCAGAATGGGTGCCTCAATTAGACACTGCTTTAGAGTGTTGAAGGCTTTGTCACATTCTTTTGTCCAAGTAAACTCTGCATCTTTCCTCAAAAGCTTGTGCAAGGAGGCTGCCTTTGTTGCAAAATGAGCTATGAACCTTCTGCAGTAACCCATATGGCCTAGGAATCCCCTCAACTGTTTGAGGTTGGTGGGTGCTGTCAAAGCTGAAATCTTTTCGATCTTTGCAAGGTCTGTTGATATCCCTTGTGAAGAGACAATGTGGCCCAACAGAACTCTAGAAGAGACCCCAAAGATGCATTTGTCGGGGTTAAGGGAAATCCCATACTCGCGACATCGGTCAAAGCATTGTTCCAAATGTCCCCAGTGTTCACAGATCAAACTGTAGACACAGAAGTCATCCAAATATACCTCAATAAAGTCGTGCAGATGATTTTGGAATGCGGCCATCATGACTCATTGGAAAGTAGCAGGGGCATTGCAGAGTCCAAACGGCATCACTCGGTAAGCGTAGGTCCCCCATTCTGTGGCGAAGGTTGTTTTGGATTGGTCTTCTTCTGCTGTCTGGACTTGGTTATATCCACTGAATCCATCCAGAAGGGAATAAAGCTCATGTCCTGCCACTATGTCCGACAGTTGGTCTGTGAAAGGAATCGGGAAGTGATCCTTCTTCGTCTTAGAATTGAGCTTACGAAAATCCACACATATACGAAGCTTGCCATTCTTCTTGGGTACAACCACGACAGGTGAAACCCATTCACTATTTGCCACTGGATAGATGAACTCGGCTTCCAAAAGCTTCAGCAGCTCTGCTTTCACCAATGTGGAATAATTTGGGTTCATCCGCCTTTGTCGTTGCCGTACTGGCTTGGCATCAGGCTCCAAATCAATATGATGCTGACATATTGTGGGATCAATCCCCTTTAGGTCTTTGTAGGACCAAGTAAACATGTCCAAATTCTCTTTCAACAAGTTGTACAAAGTTGACAACTCCTCTTCTAGGAGGCTGCTACCCACCTTCAAGTGGCGTTCAGTGCCATCTGCCTCCACAAAAGTTAAATGCCTTTCACCTTCTACTTCATGGATGAAGGTCCCATGGACTGCTTCTGGATACAGATCCGACTCCTTCAAGGGAGTGGTGTCCTCTTCTGATGTTCCACTAGAACCAACTTCTTCTTTGGGTGGAGACTTAGGTTGCTCCTTGAGATGTTGAAATGGGATTAGAGCCGTTTCGGGTTTGGTTTCAAGATTAATTACCTCATGGCTTGAAGACTCATCTTCTGATGACACATCCAAGAACGTCACATAACAGAGACCCTTTGATGCCTGTTGGAATTGTGAGATTGGTGCTTGTTGGCACGGTGCATCATCATCATTTTTCTTTGGCAAGGGTGGGTGAGGACGGCAGGAGCCACTGCTAAAAGACGGCTTGGTCTTCTTGAACCATTTCTTATAAAGATTTTGCATATGAGAAGATCCATTTACCAAACTAAATGGTACCATCGCCATTCTGTCCCATACATGAGCTCGTTTGCTTCTGATGCCTCTGGAACTTCTTCTTCATATATATCCTCTTCGGGTGGGATAGATTCTTCTGTCTCGCTTTCATAACCTTCTTCTTCCATATCATATTCATCCTCTTCTGTCTCTGCTTCTGTCTCTGTCTCTGTCTCTGTCTCTGTCTCTGCTTCTGTCTCTGTCTCTGTAGGAGCTATGTAAGAGAAGAACAGGTTCTTTGTTTCATCTTCTGCCTCTATCTCTGGCTCTGCTATGGCCATGTAACAGGGAGAGCAGTACATCCATGCTTCTATCTCACTGTTAGAAGTGATTTCGGAAATCGTTTCTGGTTCAGGCAGGAAGTATTCACCCATTGACAGGGACTTTGCATCTTTTGGAAGTCGGCTTACAGTATCCACTGTTAAGGAACGTGCCACTGTTTTCTTGGGAAGGATCTGTTTGACAACATCTTCATCTACTGATGTTCCATCCATAGCCTCATTAGGCGAGTCAGAAGATAATTCCAAGGAGGTGGATCCATGTCCTTTTTGAGAACTATATAGCTTCAGCACCACTTTGTTGGGTCCTCGTCCCAAGGTCAAGGTTCCTTTGAACCAATCCGTCCTTGCTTGGGCTTCAAAAAGCCATGGTCTGCCCAGTACAGGGGGTAGGATGTACCATAAGAGTTTGGCTTCACCACTAGATAGGTTAGCTAATAATCTTTTCGAGCCACTGTAGTCTTCACATATGGGAGAATGCCCAAAGGCTTGATTCTGCTCTGATCCGCCAGTCTGATGAGCCATTGGGTTGGTTGCACACCTTGTAGGCCTAGATCCTTCATTGTCACATCCGTCATAATGTTCACTGATGAACCACCATCAATCAGTGCATTTGCGATGAAGCAGCCTTCTATCCACACGCCAGTCTTCTCTGGAGTACCCGGATCTAGGAAGGCGTTAGCTAGGTCCACTTCTTTTACAGGCTCTGGAGCTTTGTTGGACTTTGTTGCTGTTGAGGGAGCAATCCTTAATCCACGTCTTCTTGTCAGTATACTTTTGAACCTTTTTCGGCAACTGGGAGACAACACCAATAATTGTTGGAATGTGAGGTTTGGTTTAAAGGTATCTAGATCTCTGACCAGATCGTATTCTTTAATAGGATCCACTGGCTTCTCTAAACCGATTAGGGAATGAGACAACATCCATTTTCATTTTCCTTGTTTCTTCCAACAGAGGCATCATGGGAACTTCTTCTGCCACTTGTGGCACCTCCTCCTCTTCTATCTCATGGACCTCTAGTCCTGTCTCTGGAATTGTCTCTGTAACTCTCTGTGGCACTGTAGTGCTCTGTACGGCACTATCAGGCTCTGTTCTGTTCTGTTCTTCTGGTGGAAGATTCAACTTCACTGTTCTAGCAGGAGGATTATTTTCTTTATGGATAGGTGGTTCCTTCTTCTTTGCACGTGTGATGGCAGCAACTTCCAATTCCACTAAATTGGAGGTAGGCTCTTGGGCCTTGGCCGGACTATCAGTAGCACTGTTTTTCACTAGGATTGGGCTTGGACAGTCTTTTGCAGTGTGGCCTTCTCATTTGCAACGACTGCATAAGGGCTTGTAATCCACTGACCTTCTAGGATTTGGACAATTTGGTGAGATGTGTCCCTTTTCTCTGCATCTGTAACACTCCACTTCTGATCTCTGACCACCGCCAGACTGTCTTCCTCTGTAACTTTGAAAGGGAAACCTTCTGGGTCCAAAATTAGGACCAAACTCTCTAGGCTTGGGTCCAATAACTTGTGTTGTCATTTTGGATTCCAACAAGTTGAATCTTGCATCTTCTTCCTTTCTTCTCCTATCATGCATCTTCCTCAGAGAGCAAATGTTCTCTGTATGGTTCTTCCGCAAATAGTAGGAACATAAAGCTCCAGGAATGGTTGGTTTTCGTGTACATTCAGTGGCTAAATGACCTGCTTGATGACACTTACCACACCAAGTATTTGACCACATCACATCTCTTTCTGCTCCTGCAACATTGGATATGCTAGCGGTATTCACTTTCAGCGTCTGTAGCTGTTCTGTAATCACATCCATCAACTCCTTTTTAATATTTGCAACTGAGTTGGATAAGTAATCCTTCAAGCTTTCTCCTCCTGAGGTATTGGCAGTAGGGTTTTGAGAAGTCTCTGTAATCACTGCATAAACAGGTTGGGCTGATGCAGAGGGGTCTCTGTTCTAGTTCTGATTCAGAGCTCCTGTTTGAATTGTTGGCTGTTGGTTCCAGTTGGTAGGGTTCCACTGTTGCTGCTGATTTGGAATTGGAAAAATTGGTTGGGACCATTGTTGTTGTGGTTGAACCATCATTTGAGGCATTGATTGTGGCCACTGTGGATTTGGTGCACTGTACTGTGATACTGGGGGCATCTGTTTGGTAGGGATAGGTTACTGTCCCTGGGACTGCATTTGTTGGGTACATTATTCCTGGCATCAGAGGAGGTAGGACTCCTCTTCCTGGATTCATCACCAATCTAGCTTCCACTTCATCGTATAGTCTTGCACCTTCTGTAGCAGCTTACAGTGTGGCTGGTCTTTGCAGCTCCACAAACTTACGGACTTCTGGTTGTAATCCTTTGAGAAACACCCCCTTCCAAATGCCATCATCTAGATTATGGTTAGTCTATCTCTTCAGGATGGATTCCATTCGTGAGACATAAACTTCTACTCTCTCTCCAGAGGGCTGACTTAGGTTCATAAATTCCTCTCGCATTCGCTCTTCAAAACCTTCACGCCTGAATTTAGTGAGGAAGGCCAACTTCAGGTCGTCCCATGTGCCAAAAGTTCATGCTGCTTGTCTCTCATACCACTGAAATGCCGCGCCCTTGAAAGTGGCAGGGAATATTGCTAACCAATGCTCAGGGGTTCTGGCATTGTTAGCCACACATGCTACCATAGACTCTGCTACATGAAGATCGGGGTCTTCATTGTACTCTCCCTTAAAAACTGGCAATGGAACTACATTCGCTGGCCTATCATCAATATTTCCAGGACGGATCTGGCTTGGAAGTGGACCTCCAGCAAGGAGGAGGAAGGGCTTGATGTGCCATTGGGACGTCTGTAAAGAGTTCCGCAAGGGCGTCAAAGGCGGCTTCTGCTGCGAGCTCGTTCTCGGCTTTGATTTTTGCTTTCTCTCTTCTCACGTACCTCTGGACTCGTTCTAACGCTTGCCTCTTTATTGCGTCATTCATCAGGGGGTTGGCTCCACTATGTTGTTAGTGCTCCACAGAGGGTTAACAGAAGGCTTCAGTCTCTGGAGGACTGTCTTGCCAACATTTCTTCTACTTCTTCCTTTTCAACGTCTCTGAATTCTACTTTCATGCCATTGCACAGAGGAAGGTATTCGGTTTTGAAGGTGTCAAAATGCATACGTCTGAGCATTGTGGTGGTGCCATCATTATAGTAATGCCAGCTTCTGATGGTTTCAACAGTGTATGTTGTAAAGAACACTCTGTCTACCAACTTCCAGTGGGTTTCCAATTGAACAAACAGAAGATTATCAGTGCACCAAGCATCCCATGTATCTTGCTGTTGAGCATCTACGAACAAATTCCAACTCTTTTCCTTCTTGTCTCTGTGAACCTCTACAGACCAAGACTCTTGAAGCTTCTTCACAATCTCCCACTTGATGATGTCTGGAAACTTCTCAATGAATGCCAAATCTTCCATGGATGGTCATTCTCTCTATTTTTGCCCTTCATTTTGTTCCCAAACAGTTTGCCACCAAGATGCAAGTTTCTGCTGCTTCAACAGGAAGAGGGAATTGTCCACCACATAGAGCATGCATCATGATGGTGATGTGTTTCCGCCATTGTGGGATGAACTTCTTGTGGAAAGTGGCTTTGATTATGAGAAATTCCAACTCTTCAGTGGAAGAAGGAACTTTACAAACATCCATTGAATTCTTCTCTTCTTGGCAATGCCAATTCCTTCATTTTCAGCCTCTTCTGGTGCTTGTTGATGGCAAGATTCCCCGGCTGCGAATCAAAAACATGGAGCCCCAAGAGGAACACCAAGGAAAAGGGAATTCTCTTGCAAGAAAATCTATCTTGTAACACCAACAAGCTTGTTTATTATGTTTTATATGATCACAATGAAGAAAAGAACACCAGGCACAACAAATCTTCATGCAGCATCATGTAGATCTCCCACGGATTTGATAGAATCAATCATATTCTTCAATATCTTCACAAAATCCATCAATATAGCAAAGAAAGCAAAGGAATACACCATCTTTGAATGGAAATATATCACATAGTATTCATCTTCAATATCTTCATAGTCTTCTCTCTCAATCTCTCATATACAATCACTCTGTTTTAGTAGAATTGGTTATCTCTGACTCTCTCTCTCTCCCTCTCTATCAATAATACATCATCTCCTCACTAAAATCTCTCAAAATAACTCTCAATAATCCTTCTTAGGTCGTGGATACCCCTCCCAAGAGGTATGTCTGATATGAAGGGTCACCAGAGCCAGTATAGTGTCCTTTCATAGCTCACTATTGTCACTTCACTCCAGTCTTTACTTGAGTCTTCAATAGCTACTTCTTTCACTTCTTTCAGCTCTTTTGCACTTTTATTCACCTCTTTCCAAGGCTAGAAAACTTTCCCAAGCTACACTCTCATCCATCAGAACACATACAGAAGCATACAGAACAGTCTATAGAATAGTACCAGAATAGCTACAGTACAGAACAGAACAGAGATAGAAGCTCTACAGAAGGCCTACAGAAGGTTACAGAAGGTCATCAAAACCACTTAACTCATACTCAAACCATTCCAAACTCTCAAAAACTATTCAATAAGCTTTCAAAATATCTCAATCTTCATCAATCAATACTCCATCCCTCCTTACAGAAGACAATTAGAACAAAACAGAACAAAACAGAAGCTATACAGAAGGTATACAGAACCAATCAAAACCTCTCAGAACATCACAAAACCTCATATCTCCACTAATAAATAGCATGAACTTCCAAAACACAATCAATATCATCCAAAACACTCTCAAACCACTTCCAAACCAACCAATCATCTCATAAAATCAACCATTCAGCTCTCAAAAACAACAAAAATCAACCAAAAAACAAGTCATTTCAACACTCAACATTTATCCTCAACCGTGCAAAGAAATCATGAGCTTCATCTACATCTAGTTCTCACCCCTATCTACATTAACTTTTCCCACATAGAAATACCAACAAAAGATCTCTTCTAAGAGAAAAGTACACACGTCATTTGTTGTCTTAGTATGTAGACATCTCCCTTCCACTTGATTAGTCAAGTTTTCACGGGAAAGTGGAATATATATCATTTGCCAAAGACATGTAGGCATTGTGACTAAATTCACCACCCACTTAAAATGAAGAGACAATGGATATGTGGGTTGCAATCCATCCTGATGTCTGACATATGAATACATTTGACATGTCGTACATGTTTCCAAAAAGTGAGCAACATCCTTATACATACCTTGCCACCAATATCTTTCTTTGATCTTTGTAAAAGTACCCCAAACACCTCTATGGCCAGCCCATAAGCTTTCATGAAATTCTTGCATAACATTTACTTGTGAAGCTTTGCCACCCAAAACTCGCAATGGCATACCCTATTTCTTTTTAGCATGTTTCCATAAGTATCTATCTTTTAAGACCCATAGGCTTTCCTTTTGATCTTCTTAAACTTCTCATCTGACCATTCGTCTCTCCTTGTTAATGTACTGAGGTATTGATCAATTCTTAGCCACTCTCCTGCATATTTGTCTTCCAGAAAAACTTCTACACAAGATACAAAACATATAAAGTGTATTCTCTTTGTTGTCCAAGCTTCTATTAATGTTGTAGCAACTCCTTGCATTGCGAAATTCACTCTTCCAACATCATTTTCAGCTGCAAGAAAGTCATCTTCTTCCTCCTCATCCATCTTCCCATCTTCATTCTCATAGTGTGACTGAGATAACATGTCTACCAGTGGGTTATCTCTTCCTGCAATATGCTGAAATTTAGGGTTCAAAATTTTGATGTATGCAATCCACCAGAGCATAGCAATGTCTAGGGTAGCACAACTAGTAATCATACCCAATACTGGCAAACAATTAGTCTCAATGACTATACAAGCGCCCATAAAATACTCCTTATCACATTTAAGGATTGTCACAATTCCCCATAATTCTGTTTTTACCTGTGGATACCTTCTCTATCGTTTAGTCAATACTTTAGCACCAGAGAAAATTGCATATCTTTTCCCTTCCTTATCATCTTGCTGAATTGCCCATCCAATCCTGATTGGGCTTGTATCAACAGTAATAATGATAGGCTTTCCATGTGCATAATCAGCCTTTTTCAATGTAGGAGCAGATTTCAAGAGCTGCTTCAATTTCTTCAGTGTCCCAATGAAACCTTTGATATTTCCTCAAGAGCTAATATAGAGCATTAGGTATATGTGCAAAGTGAGGAATCCATATCAAATAGAACACACATGCTCCCAAGAATCTATGCACCTCTAATGCATTTGTGCATATATCTTAAATTATATCAATCACATCTATTTTTGTTGGTGATGGTCTTTGCCCATAGGGCCCACACAAATGCCCAACAATCAAAACCTCTTCAACTCCAAAGACAGAATTTTGTCCAGAAAGAGTTAAATGCACCTCTTCTAGATGCGTCAAAATCCAGTCACAATCCACAATATGGTCTGTAACAAACTGTATGCACCCATGAGCATCCATCTCTTCATTCTTTTCATCCACTGCATACCCTTTGATTGGAACATCATCCAATAAGGGCATTGTCAATTGTGGTATAAAATCCATGAGTACCCTATTCAAAGCATTTGTCATGTGTGCCATTGAGTTTGTTGAACCATGTGGGAGAGTACGCATCCGTACTAACCCCAAGGGAGTCTTCATAGTTGTGATATCCTTGCTTTCAACTATAAGCTAAAATTGTTCATACCCTGAGTAAAGATCATCCAAAGAATAGATCACTTTGCTTGTAAAAGCCTCTACAAATTCATCAACCATAGGACCTGCATCCACATTTCTTATGGTCACTTTATTGACTAGTCACATGTTTTGAATAAATCGCAAAGCCCCATTCTTTTTAGGTACAGTAAACCAACGATTTGAGTATGGGGCTAAAGAGGGCTCCAAGATCTTCATGCAAATCTTTTCATTTAGCAAATTCATTAGCTTTGGCAAGTAAGATTTAGGCTCTCGAATAGGCCTCAAGTTCCATGGTACATGTGGCATAGTAAATATTACCACAGGAGAGACAACATGTGGATCCACATAACCTATTTCAGTTGGCTGAAATGCAAATGCCTTTCCATGCCTAGCCAACATTTGCATTAAAAAATCTCTTTAAGTAGGCAAAAAAAAACATTTTTCACCAACTTTTAATTCTTGTAATATTTTAGATGTAAACTGATGACTTATATCTTTAGGATCCCGCAAGCTTGGCTGCCTTGACACTTTTTCATACAGACCCTCACTTTTTGGTGGAAGCGGCAAAGCAATTGGATTCACCTTTTTTTCAACTGTCTCATACTTTGTCTCCATAAGTGCTTTAGCCCATTGTAATCCTTCTTGCTGAGCAAACAATGCTATAACATCATACATGGCCAAAGAACATATTGACATCACTCTATTTTTAGCCTCATTTTCTACATGTATAGTTGCTGGAATTTCAGCCACAGTGTCATTAATATTTAGCTCATAAAAGATACCTGAAATGCCTTCATTTTTAGCTAATAGTCCTAATGCTCTTAGTTCCTTAGTAGCCCATTTCATAGATAGGCGTTTAGCCTTGCACATAGCTTCCATAGGTTGAAACCAACATGAACTGTTTACTGTAAATTGAGAATAACCAATAGTAAATACATGCTTCATTCCATCAAAAGGCGAGTACAACCTCTGAATAGCACTACTGTAGCCTTGCATTACAATAGTGCTTAATGAAAATCTAGGTCTTTAAATTCCCTTGCATTTGGAGCCAAAGGAGACTCTCAAAGCGTATCTTGATTCCTAGGATGATTAACACAAATAGTAAGAAATTGGGCTGCTTTCCTCCCATCCTTGCTTTTGACTATTGCATAAGAAAAACCATCATCAAGCACCTTTGTTTCCATATGTACTCCTGTGATAGGATGATTAATACAAATAGTAAGAAATTGGACTGCTTTCCTCCCATCCTTGCTTTTGACTCTTGCATAAGAAAAACCATCATCAAGCACCTTTGTTTCCATATGTACTCCTGTAATAAAGGGCTGTTCTAAAATCACTGCATATGAGGAATTATCATGCACAAAGAAGTGTTGCTCTTCTTGTACATCACCAATCATCACTTTTACATTAGGACATGCAGCATATAGCTCCCTTGAAGAATTATTTGTAGCCCTCATACACCAACCATGATCAGTGTCCATAGGCCATGCACCATTTTCCTACAATCCACACTCAATGACATTAATCTCAGACCCATGGTCAAGCAAAGCAACACAAGGAGTTTCGCATTCCTCTATTTTCATTATTGTTTCAGTGGTAGCCCTGACCTAATGATTTCTTGTGTAATGACTTCGAGGAATAAATCCTGGAGTCTCTTCCCCATATTGTTGCATTTTCCTTACTCCACCATGCATATTGCTACAAGACAATGCATTTTTAGCAACTTTGTTATCTTTTCCACATGCTGTCCCCACTGATTACTAGCATCCTACATAGATAATCCATTACTTACTTCATGCTCATATTCAGCCCGGATACCCAACAAACTAGTTTCCTCTTCAAATTGCAACAATGCACTAGTTGTACAATCAAGAAACTGATGCTTCCTCTTAATTATGCCGATGATCTCATCATGAAATTCTTGCTTGGAGATTCCAAGCACCTCTCCCATGTGAATTCTACCCGACTGTTTAGGATTCGTTCTTCAAGAAACTTCTTAAGATCTATGGCTATCTCAATGTCAGACTGCAACTTATATCCTCGTTGCTTGCCCTTCTTTTTGCCCTCTTGTTTGCTATCCTGTTTTTTCTTCTGACTAACCTCTTCCATAACATGCTCGAGAGGTGGCTAATTTGTAGCTTTAGGCTGATCCACACTTCTTCTTGTCACTCTTTTAGATGTCCCTACACTATCTTCATCTCTCTTTTGTTTTTTTTTCACAAGTACATCCGTGTTTTGTATCTTTGCTAAATATGCATACACTGAATATGCATTTAACGGTGATTCCCAACCACTTATGTCATGAATATCTTGCCTTGCATGAGACATTTCACTATCATTAACTTTTCTCTTTTTAGCTGCATGTAAATCATGTTTCCATATTTCACTCTTTGAACTAACCATCACTTGACCATGCATTTTATCCAACTGAAGTAGAAGCATGTACAGCTGCATAAGCATTTCGGATAGCCAAGTCTTCCAACAACTTCTTGATACCTCCCTTTCCAAAATTCAAAGCAAGAGGCAATCGTGTTTCTTGTGCATGGATCTTGCCATCTTTTGAAAAGATGAGATGTCATGCCAAGGCCTCCTGATAGGCAACACGACCCTTTCTCTCATGTTACAAACTATCAAACCACATATATCTTTTTCCTTGGCTTAGGGACTGCTGCTTGTCCCCTTTTTTGTTGTCCTTTTTCATCCAATTTTGCGACCTTCAACTGAAGATCGCGCATGCCTTTGACCAATTCATCTAATACATCTTCCCTAATAGTGGGAACAATAGCAGATACAACCATAGGGTTAGCCACAAAAGTGGGTGGATTACTTGATACATCAATTGTTTTGCCTGTAAGAGTAGGAAAACTAGAGACATGCAATATTTCTCTTCTTCTATGCTTTTTCATAAGTGCAATAACAACTTCCTTGACATGTCTCCACTCTGTTTTAAGACCTGTGTTTGTAGTCTAATCCTCCAACAGATCATCAAGCTTCTCTTGAAGCTCAGGATCTGCTGCTTGTAGAAACAATTCGATTTTTTGAATTGAAAGAGCTTACTATTCTGCAAGAACTAATTGCGCAAATCAACTTTCAAATTCTCTTAATAATTATGTAGCCACAAGACCCTTATTGGGTTGTAAAACCCACTCCTGAAAAGTCTTGTGCGTAATCAAACTGGTGTCTTCAATGTAAAATTCTTCCTTGAGTATCTTCTTGAAAGCTACCCAATCAGCAACCTATATGTACAATTCAGTAATTTGTGCTTTTAGCTCATGTACACTGATCCAAACAAAATATTGGATCCATGTAAGTTGAGCCACTCCAAAGAATTCCATCTTTTGAGCATAGGTTTGTACATATGCAGATACATTCCTGCCATTGAACAACTTTATCTCACTCTCAACTGCTTACATAGCATTCATCACAGTACTTCCTATTTGAGCAAAGGCCTGCATTACCTATTGTTGTTGTTGTTGTACCTACATAAGCATATTCATATTCTGCACCAACTACTATAAAAGATAATTGGAAATTGTGCTCGAAGGTTCTCCCATCTTGTCTTTCCTTCATGTTGGGTTCACCAATGTTGGAGGGGTTTTGACAACCTTTCATGTTGGGTTCACCAATGTTGGAGGGGTTTTTGTCGAAAGGTCATATCCACTAGGGATCAGAGATAGAAAGAAGTAGAGATAGGAGATGGAAGAGAAGAAAAAGAATAGATAAGAGGTAAACATGATAAAGATAAAGCACAATGAATCAAATCAGTATGTATTGAGAGAACTTGGAATCTCTTATTTAGCACTACTTAGAAGCAATGTCCAAGCATTAGATCTCCTGGAGCTCCCTCGTAGATAAAAAACGTACATAAAAACAACAACTTCCTCTCTACTTCTCGGAACCCAAATCTGATGGCTTTGTTGGCTTCAAAAGGCGGATGAAACCTCAAGACACCTACTCCAGAATCTCCCAGTTTACTCCTTCTTCTTCTTCTAGTTTTCAAAGTGTGGTTTTCAACCTATCAACTGCGATTGTGATGCGTGTGATTTTTCCCCTCTTTCTTTTTAATGAAAAATCCCAAAACTAACTGAAAAAGCAACTTTCTTTTTGCATGCCATCCTAATCTAGAAGCTTTCCTAACTTTTCAATATTTTTCAATAAATAAGATAAAAAATATGCTAAATTTTTCCAAAAATCTATTATTTTTGGACCATCTATGCCACAAACACTAGCACTAATGACTTAGATCACATTGACTCTCTTAATCAATAAGAAAGTCGGATGATGATGCACTCCAAAGTTATTCACATTGTGCCCATGTAGTGGCACAACACTGCAGCAGTAAAAACATCCCACCTTGGTATGAGGATTCAACACTTATTCTTGGGGGAGGTATAGGGCTCCTCAATTTATATTTGTTCCAATACTTAATTCAATCAGGATCTAATCTAGAAAATCACAAATAAGATTGATGTCTTCAAGCAACTATGACTTCAAACACTCATACAACTTTCAAATGATGATTAATCTCCTAGCAATCGACCTTTGAAATTCACGCAGTGAAGTTTTTCCCTAGGGCATCTAGATTTTGGGATCTCTAACCTCTTAGCTTAAGGTTTATAATGACATTCATGTAACCAAGTTTATTGGCCTTAAGTCCTTTTTTTCAACTTAGAGATATTTCCAGTCTTAAAATCTTTTATCAAAGCTTCTAGATGAAACTATATCCTTGACTAATTTCTTTTGGGTTCGTTGTTAATAAATCCGTCTAGAAAATTTCCTCATGATTTCTCTTAAGTTCTATAAATTTGTAATTTCCCTAACAGTTTCTAGCCTATAAGATGTTCTAATATTTTACCAAGCAAATACTCTAAGTTCACATTATTTCTTAAGGGACTTATCTTATTTCTATTGAATTCAAATAGAAATTTTTAGAAAAAAACCTGTGGTATCGAAATTGGTAAAGGGTTGTTATCCGCGCCCGTGACTTCGTTAGTGACTCTCATGCTCGCAACTCTAACTGTTGCTTCCACGTTAGTAGGGTCATTCACAATATTTGCTTTTGAATTCTTTTTCTTCAGGGCCATGATGGAAATATGATTTGTAGAAGAAGAACACGATAGTAATACTAGTTAGCAATGATGTAAGACTCTCGATGATAGTGATGGTTATTGCGGGATTCAATGATATAGGCCTCATGAATGGTTCTTCTTGCCTCGTGGAGAGCAATACTTCTCTCTCTCTAGTAGATGGAATAGGGACGAGACTAGAGGCATAACTTCTAACCAAATTGATAGAATAGGATAAAGTTTTTCAGTGTCTTCTCTTTTCGGATTATCCCCTTCCTTGGGTTGAATGAAATGATGTCTCTTTGTCTCATGGAATAGAGTCTCCTCCTTCTTGATCAACGTCTCATCCTCATCAAGATTGCTCTTGTTTTTCGTTCTTGGTTATCCCCAAGCCCTCAATTTATAGTTTTTCAAGGGGGTAAAAGGGAAGATGCTTGTTTTTTAGTATTTTTCGATGACAAAGAGAGAACACTTTCTTTTAGCGCTTTTGATGGCATTATTGATGATGTCAGAGAGGAAGCTCTATTTTTGTAGCGTGTAGATAAAAATTTACAAATATATGGGCGAGTACTACGTGGCGCATCATCGGGCGGCTATCACTCCAAGGCTTACAACTGAGGCGGTGACCAAGGTATAGAACTTGGCATCTTGGCCTTGGCATACTTGGCAATGAGCTATGAATGCTTCGTTGGTGCCGTTGGTTGCGCGCAAGAAGCTCCTACTAGCTTGTAGGAAAATCTTCATAGAAGGTCACGCATCTTAGTATTGTCGTTACCCAAGTGCACTTAATTGCCAAGTGACTATCCACTAGGCTAGTTCTTTTTGTTGTTCTATATTACAAATACAGTTTTAATAAGCTAGTCTTGGAAGGGTCTCCCAAGTATTTTTTCCACGAATTGGCATAATACCTCATTAATTTAATAATAATAATCATCTCCGTAATGAGAGTCTGTTTCATAATAGAGCTAGTTTTTAAAATTAAAAAATGTGCAACATAAATCAATTTTCTTTGGAATGTATACGCACATTAAAATAAACTAAGCAATGGGGACATTACAAATTTTCATGCTACTTAGTTGGAAAATTGGAAATCTATTCACCTATAGTTGTCATCAGGATATCTTGGATTGCACAAAGATGACAACATTGGTACTTGGGTGTATGATGTGTGAAGTGCCTTCTAGTGTGTGTAGATATAATATGCTGGACTCAATGAGTACTAATATGTTTTGTAATATTGTGGTAAGACCTTGAGTTGTATTAGGTAATACATGTTGGATAAAGTAGGCAACTTGCACTTAAGTACATAAGGAAAAGAGAAAAGGCTTTTATAGTGGCATGCATAACCAAATCAAGATTTCTCAAGCGACTTTCTTGCTTGGCAGGGTGGGGGTAGTAGTTAAGAATATAACATGGCATGTGGATACTTTTGAGTCGTGGGGTATAGATTGATACTTGGGAGTTATAGGAAATAGACATGTTCCAAGATATCTTATGGATTGTGATAGGGTTTTCTAAGGTGGGAGCTGATGTAGAGGGAAAATCACATCATTTTCAAATAGCCGCTGAATTAGTCATGGATGCCACGGTTAGAACGCTAGGCTTCGAATTCCCTAAAACGAGATGGGAACAATCCATCTACCTAGACATTTGAACGAGCGGGGCCGGGTGTCTTCGATGCAACGACCTGCATCCAATGCAGCCGCAGAACGGGTTAACATACTCGAAAACCATCCTTGCTTGCTTTCCTAAATATATCACGATTCACGACCTTAATACTAAATATAAGAGCAAGACAGCAGCGCCCAGCCATCCCGAGTCAACGGTTCGCGCAGTCTGGCGCCGATCGACGTTAGATTGATAGGCGTAGCTAGAAAATATAGCAAAGCATTCCGATTCAGCCCAAGATTGAAGAGTCGATGTAACTAACCTAATCCACAGCTGGTGAACAAGCCGTAATTTAGTCGTGGATACTACTGATAGGCACTTGCAGCGCGCAGTACGTTTGCACGCCGATGATCAGATTCGAATGCTTATAAGAAGCACAGGATATGGAGCCAACGAAACATTAATTACGTGCAGGTGGGGAAACGCATAGTTCCATAATTCCATAATTCCCCTTCTTTAGTTTAAGAGTCGATGTAATTAACCTAATCCACAGCTGGTGAACAAGCCGTTTAGTCGTGGATACTACTGATAGGCACTTGCAGCGCGCACTACGTTTGCACGCCGATGATCAGATTCGAATGCTTATAAGAAGCACAGGATATGGAGCCGATGAAACATTAATTACGTGCAGGGGGGGAAGACGCAGCTGGGTGAGGATCGAGTGTGCGTTTGCCGTAGCTGCAGAAAGCAGAGAAGGAGAGCCGCCATTGATCGCCACAGAGTACTCATTTTGTCAGTCATAGTATGTGAGTTATCCGAATCTAGAAACGGAAAAGACTCGGTTGTACTCTCAATACGGTACCGCTCAAAGCCAATCGTCGGCGTTCTTTAAGTCTTTACTAGGCGTTCCGCGTCTAGACTCAGCCCAGTGCTTCGTGTCGGGGGTAACCTTCGTGTCGGGGTCGGTGTTACGCGTAAGCTTTCTTCCGACGCTTCGCGTAGGGATGTGAAGTACAAATGTTTTAATTTATTCACACATTCTTTCACTTAGTAATGAATCAAATAGTCTTGTAATTTTTAAACTTCATTATAAAATCTAACAATTTAATACAATAACATTGATTATCTCAACCATAATAATTGAAAAATATAACTGAAGCAAAAGTGATTTTTAAATATCACTGAAAGAATTCCAACTATAACAATATGTAAATGGAAAAGAAAGTATATAATGTTTTCAAAAAGATAGTTGTACTGTCGAAAATCAACTATAAAAAAGAAAGCTTTCTCTTCTTAGATGAATTATCAACAGTGGATCTAGCATGAGGAACATGTGTGGGCGAAGCTGTGACACGCCTCGTCCTAGATTGTGCTGCAACATCTAAAAACGAAAAAAAAAGACTTTAGAAATAACAATATTAAATTTATAAAGCAAAACATTAATGAAAATGGTGAGTAAATATTACATGGGGACGTGATATGATTGGCTCTAACATTAGTAGAGCAGTCGGCGGAATTTGGATGAAACTGATGCAAAGTTACAAAACATGATAAATCTTGAAACTCCCATTTACTCCAGTCATTCGGTATGTGTCTAGTGTGGGACCGAGATATGAAGTACTCAACATTTGTTTGTCCAACATAGTAGCATTGGACCGATCCAAAATATAAAATTTCTACATATAAAGGAGTGTTTCCATTAGTAAATCCATCATTGGGTAATCTTTCGACTACCCTAGCCAAAGTTCTATGGATAATATCATCCGTAGCAATAGTTCGCAATGCTTCTTAAAGTCTCATTTGATAAGGAGAGGCACGATAATATTCAAATACTATTTGGGCCATCTATCATAAAATTTAAAAAACATAAAAATTAGTAATATTGATCAAATTTTTTAAAAAAGAAAAAAAATGACTTTACAATATTGAAATTAGAAGATCAATTTAGAAGAGAAAAAGAGTTTGTAATGCATATTGTATAAAAGAACTTTATACATGATAATTTCTCAAAACTTACTTTTGTATAAATACAAACAAAATTTCATAGAAAATAAGTCAAACATGGTTCTATTCAAGGAATATAATATTTCAAAAGAGCATAAGAGATTAAAACATTTCATTTTTTGTTAAAGAAAAAAAGTTGAACTTACTTTTCTTTGAAAACCTTAATACTTAAAAAGAATAGGAGACAGTAAAATAGTTCATTTCTTAAAAATGTATGATTAAAAAATAATAAATAAACTTTGATGATATTGCACCAAAAATTTTATGCAAATATAATATGATAGAAAGTTTAAATAACGTTTTATAGTAGAAATAATTTAAACACAATGTTCTCAGATAGTAAAACAAACATACATCTAACTCCACAAAATCATGAATATCTATCCATACATGAGAGATATGATTAAAACATTAAAGTATTAAATTAGAGAAAATAAGTCAAACTTGCTTTTCATCGACGAAGAACTCACTACTGAAAAAGAGCATAAGAAAGTACAACACTACATTTTATAGATATGTGAACAAAGAAGAAAAAAAGGCTTTGATTGTATTGAAATAAAAACATTATGCAAATATAATATGAGAGAACAAACATTATACTTTTGAAAAAATAGAGGTTACAATACTTTCTGTAAAACTTTATTATATACAATATTGATGGTACCATTTACCATGTACTCTTTCTCATTAATCAAGACTTTCAATCTGTCCGGAGACTTTACTCTTGAGAAAGCAACATAGAGTTGACCATGAGTAAAGACTGAGGTTTTTAGATATATCCCCAAACATGATAACGTTTGGCCTTGAGATTTGTTGATTGTCATTGCAAACACCAAACGGACTGGGAATTGCAAGCGTTTCATTGAGAAAGGAAGTTCCACTGTAGTTGGGATGAAAGTTATTCTCGGGATAAAAACTCTGTCACCAATATTGGTCCCTGTAATTATCTCTGCATCAATGAACTTGTTATTGAAAGCCTTGCATACCAGCCTAGTACCATTGCATAAACCTTTAGAAGGATTCAAGTTCTTGAGCAATATTATTGGAGCATTTACTTTGAGCAGCAAGATATGAGTAGGAATACTTCCACCGAGGTCAAGGGAATTTAGATATTCCACAGAATAGAGGAATGAGTTCTCCTCGGTTCTATCCATAGAATCAACACTGTAGTATTGTTTAACCTCTCCCGGCATCAGTTGCAATGCATGATTGTTTATCATTTCCACATCATTGTTTCAAGGTGCAAGAGTGGCACGTCTACTAAAGAACGTTTTGTAATCAATTACACAATTCATTTCACAATAGACAAAATTGATGAAGTCTTGCATAGATCCTCCCTTTGACAACAATGCAGGTGGAATTTGCAATATATTATTAGTATGTGTCAAATCTTTTCCATCTCCAATGTCTTGCAACCATGCAACAAACCGATCCTGATCTGATGCGACCCGCATATTTTGTGTAAGTTTCAAAACATTGAAATATTGCCACAAATTGGAACAACATATAGCAACACCGACAATATCCTCACGGGTATCCTTTGGTACAACAAGTAATATTTGCCTAAAATATCCACCTAGTAGAATAACTTTACCACCAAATGGCATATCACACTGCATTATATCCTTTAAAGTTCTGTCCAGTGCCTCAAAGGTATTACGATGTAACATAGGAGCTTCATCCCACAAAATAAGACTTGCCTCTTTTAATAGTATTGCAAGGTGACTTTGAATAGGTATATTGCATGTATAATTATTATCTGCCTGCAATGGAATTTTGAACTTTGAATGGGCACTACGACCATGTGGCAAAAGCAATGCAGCAATACCAGAGGATGCTGTAGCTATTGCAATGCGACCTTGATTGTGAAGCTTTGCAAGCAAACATTTGTATAGGAATGTTCTTCTAGAACCGCCTGGGCCATCTAAGAAAAATGGTTTACCCAAACCACTATCAATAGCATTCATTATTGCCATGAAACAATTTCTTTGTCCATCATTCAACAAAGCTTGCATTGTTAAGAAGGTATTCTCTTGTTCTACCTTATCATATAGTTGTTCATCAAGGATCAAAGGATTTGTGTACTCTTGCATTGTCACCTCAGGCAATCCATGATACTCTGCCAAATTACGTCCATGTTGATCTAAAAGTTTTTGAATATGCATCAATGCATGATTATTGGCCTCATCTTGCATATCAACATTTCGCCTATTTTGCAAGGAGAGTCGATGTTTTATATCCTCTGTCACTGGACCTAAGAACTCTTCCCATAGAGCCCCAGGTCGGGCAGGCGAACAAAATACCAAGATGGATGCAAACAAATTTCTTAATTGAGCACCGATTTGCATCAATGCAGCTTCACGCAAACACATTTGCCATTCATAATCTGTTTTCAACATTACTTTTGCAATGCAAGCCTCCTTAAAAGTTGAATATACCATATTATCAACCGTACGCGATGTCTCAAAGGATGTGCACCCCTTGCATACAGTGAGTAGTAGGTGCAAATAGTATTTTTCTCCACATGTAGGTGAAACAAAGTATATTCGACCACATGTGTTTCCTTACTTTCTCTTTGTCCACATTTTTTTGTGTGCATTCCAAACCCAAAACATTGGAAAGTCTTGATAGAGAACTGTGTTAGCCTCAGGGTGCAAACGATTGCATGTAAACCATTCTATGAGAGTTGTTTTTTGAGCATTTTCATTTTGCACCACATCACAAATGTTATCAGAGTCACGAAAGGAAACAGTATTCTCTCCAGGTAAATGTATTTGCAATCGTTGAATATTGGGTTTCTCATCATGAAGTTTGAATTCAAATATTCACCAACATGCTTCAGAAGCTGAAATATATCGTGCATCTAAGTACCTCTCAATCTCATCAATATTTTGTGCATCAATATTTTATGTGTCAATATCATTGGATCCGAAACCACGTGTACTTGTAAACCGAATGGTTGCTTGATCATGGCCCTTATATACATATTTATACAAATATTTGGCAGCTACAATTGTCGAGCAAACCTCAACATTTATGTGAGCA
The DNA here is from genome assembly GCF_053477565.2 of Lygodium microphyllum. NCBI lineage: Eukaryota > Viridiplantae > Streptophyta > Polypodiopsida > Schizaeales > Lygodiaceae > Lygodium > Lygodium microphyllum. The sequence goes on along the minus strand of NC_141146.1, from coordinate 99,294,234 downwards.
CTATATTTGGAACTCAAATAGGGATTGTAAGGCACTATCCATCGGTTATCCAAGAGGTTACCATTAGCATTATGAGTCCTTCCATCCTCTCGACGTCTGTATAAAGGATAATCAGTTTTATCAATTATAGTTGTATGTATAAACTTTTTTGGATAATCCTTTATACACTTTCCGTCTACCATGCAAGCATTTTTTGGATTGAACTCACCACACGGACCATGTATGTTACATTTAGTAATAATTCGATACAAATTCGAAAACCTTTCCTTATCAGGTAGCTCAGCGCACACCAATCTATCATAATGATGTGCTTCTAGTGGCTTAAAGCATGGTTCTAATATCAAGAGCGTATGTGAATGAGGCAAGCCTCTCTTTTGGAATTCTATGACGGAAACATATCCAACAACTTTACCAAACAACTCCTTTTTCACTATCGACTGCATCATGCCCTTATGTTTCAAATGAAAAAATCTAGCAGTTAAATCTGGTCGATCATGTCCAGTTTGACCAGGAAACAAAGCATCTGTAATTTCATACCACTTAGGATTGCATGTCATGGTGATAAACAAATCAGGTTTACCTTTGCTAAGCACAATTGCCATAGCATCTTGATATAATTGGTACATGAATCTTGGTCCACTTGTAAAGCTAGATGGTAATACTATTCTCCTGCCCACACCAATCCCAGCAATATTAGTATCAACTACATCTGAACCATTGACCATATCAGTCAATCCCCTATACATTCCAACTCGCTTTGTTGCTTGATTACGACAACACCAAGCCAATCTACATTGTTCAATGCTACAATAAGCATCGACAATGTATTGTTGTAGCAAGCGACCACCAAGCAAAAGACATGCATTAGTATAATCTCGAATCTGAAGTCCAAAAGCGTAATACTGCATTTGAGTGACACAATCTTTATTTGTAAGATTATTGGCATTAATATGACCATCCATAAATGCATATGGAACTTTAGTATGCCATCCATCCTCTCCATTTGGAAAAAGAAGAACATATAACAGTGGCATATATGCCTTGTGTAAGTTAGAAATATAAATCAAATGGCCTTGTCGTGTGCGAACTTGAATGCTACGATGATCAAGTGTATCATCATCACCTTGTCCAGGCATGATCGCAACAACCTCACTTGCAGTGGAAACTGAATATTGTCTAGAGGTGGATCAATTTTGAAAAATGGACATTCTTATTTCTACTGATGGATTGCGTTGCAAGCTTGTACCAACTGCTATAAAGGCCTGTGCGTAAGCATTGTGATCATGCATCATTTGTTGAAGCTCTTGTAGTAAGTCTGGCAAAAGCCTAGGTAAAACCCCCATGCGATTCAATAACTCATGATCAGTGTCATAAATATAAAGTTTTGCAGACTTTGGTATTTGTTGTCCATCCTCACTTGGCAATAGGGAACCCATTCGGTGATATATTGATCCATGAACTCAAAAAGTATAACCATTTCCATTTTGAGGCAAAAGCTCATCAATTTTTGCACCCATTGAAACAAAAGCCAATGCGCTATTATAAGCACGTATATTTTTTTTGAACTCTCTGCTTTGTGGATGTGTGCCATCAAGAAAATTACATAGAGGTTGTGGTGGCTGCTGTAGAGGTGGAAATTTTACTTTCCCTTCTCTACAGCAATGCTTTCCAATCGAAGTTGTACGCATTGTTTTAGTTTCATCGTGCCACAATTTAGCCATGCAATGGTGACAAACCTTGCAAAGGGTACCAATTGCATGCAAATTTGGTTTTTGGAAGAGCAAAATTGTTACTGATGGATGAATATCCAAATTAGGTGGTATGTCATGGAGAATTGAACAAAATCCACCATTTTGAGGTAGAAATATAGGAGCTTGAATACTATACTGGTCATGTACCATCTCAGTACTTGCAGCTGCATTATGGATAGCTTCATTCTCTTCTTGAATAATGCGAGGCAATTGAACATCTAAGGACAGTAATGGTGCACCAGGCATTTGAGCACTTATATCAATTGTATTTGTTGTAGTGCGATGCAATTGTTGTAATTGCACTCTTGCTCTTGCCCTGTGTCTACGTTCAGCTCTAGTAGCATCAAGCATTTGCCTACAATTTCTTAATCCACCATTTGGATTATTTGTGTTTCCATTTCTTTGTCCACTTGTGCTACGTACCCCCACTCTGAAGGGTAGCAATTCATGGTTATCCAACATCTCAACATCTATATTGTGAATAGTTGCATTGTCTCCTTGACGAATAGGAGGTGATTGAACTTCCAACGGCAACAATGGTGCAACTGGCATTTGGACACTTGTAGCTTGGATGCCATTGTATCTATCTCTATTTATGGTAGCATGATGCAGTTGTTGCAATTTTGTTCTAACTATTGCCATGTGCATACGTTCAGCTCTCGTAACATTAAGCATTTGCCTATGCACACTCAAGCCACCATTAGGATTGTATTGTCGAGTTGTGGTAGACATCTGAATCTCAAAGGATACCAAATCATGAGCAGCAGAGCAAGATGCAGCGTGAAATTGATTGGTTTGATATAGCTGATTTGAGATTTGAACATCCATATAGTTTCCATTTGCATAATGTTGTTCATACATATCTCTTGCATAGTCACAAACATGTAATTCAGTCCTAACTCTTGCAACATGCCTATGTTTATGTCTAGTAATTTTGAGCATTTCCCTACGTGCACGTAATACACGATCTCTAGGCACAAAATGTGTTGGAAGTACCATTGTCGAGAAAAACCTGAGATAAAAAGAAAAAGGTACTTTGATATTAGTAATTGCATATTTTTATGACCTAGGCGTACTAAAATTTCTTCCTATCCCTTAGAGAAGACTTTAGCAAAGATATACCTCAATATAAATTTATTCTAAACACTATTTCAATATAAAATTTGAAGATTATAACATCACATAAGCAACAATATAATCTTACATGTGCAAGAATATAAATTGAAAGAGCATATTATGTCATTATCATGGGGCATACAAAAGTCCAAATCACATGAAAATTCTCAAACCCAACAATAGAATGACATATCTATCAGAGGATCTGACGAAAAGTTATTGAAATCCTTAGATATGCTAAGAGAACTATGCATTGGATGATGAACTCATGCGACGATTCAATAGGTTCAACATTGCAGAGAACCTATTGAGGCAAACTTTTAGAGATGTGACATGCACATTGAGGCAAATGCTCTCAGGTGCAAGCACGCTTGCATTCTTTTGAGCCAGTAATTCACACACTCCATCCTCTATACGATTATTGCTCTTAGCAAGGTCTCACAACTTTTCTGCATGGTCTTCCAAAGCACACCCTGGCCACTGCTTGCGAACCAACTCATAGATTTCTCCTATATAGCCCTTTATTTCATCTATCTCATCTTGCAACATTATCCCATTAGCTAAGCCTCCTTCATATTTTTCTGCCAGGATTTTTTCGATCCTTTGAAGGTGATCACCAAAGTCTTGACAGAAGGAGTTCGAAGCTCTTTGACGTTTGTTTAAACTCTTGATTTTCTTCTCAATTGCATCCAACCGATGCAGGAGCTTTAGGGATACAATGGAAGTGTTGTGTCCTTTGACATGTTTGAGGGCACGCCGTACTGACTTCCTCCTAGCCATGTCTTTGGCTTTACGCACATTCATTCGTGCATTGGGAGCACACAAAACAATGTATGGTACATGGACATTGTTTCTTGCATCAGATGTTTTAGCATGCTCCATACTGCATTGGTTACACAAAGTATTAAGAGATCACACACACACATGGAGAGAGAGAGAGAGAGACAGAGACAGAGAGAGAATATATTTAAAAAGTAATTGAATACTTTCATGACCTAGGCGCACCAAAGTATTATAATATTTATGCATATATGAGAGAGACACGATGAGACTATGTCGAGAAAATATTTGACACATCTTTTTCTCCATATCAAAGCATGAATATCCATACACACATGAGGGACATCATAAAAGCATTAAACTATTAAAGTATTCAAGCATTAATTACAACTTAAAAGAACAAAATATTAATTAAAATATTATTAGTACATATATACATATGAATACATACTATTAACATAAACATAATATTGTTATCACACATTTATACTAAAACACATAAACACATTAATTAATCAAACACTTAAAACACGTAATACACCTTAACAATGTAATGACACACATAACACATTAATTAATAACACGCATAAACACATTAAGAAATAATATTAATACACTTTCATATCAAAAGACATGACATGCATACATTAATAACACGCATAATACACATTATTTAATAACACAATACACATTAATTATTAGCACATATATACATATGAATACATACTATTAACACAAACATAGTAACGTTATCACACATTTATACTAAAACACATAACACACATTAATTAATAACACGAATAAACACATTAAGAAATAATATTAACACACTTTCATGTCAAAAGACATGATGTGCATATATTAATAACATGAATAATACACATTATTTAAATAACACACATTCTTTTTTAAATACATAATACACATTAATTATTAGCACATATATACATATGAATACATACTATTAACACAAACATAATAATGTTATCACACATTTATACTAAAATACATACACACATTAATTAATAACACACTTAAAACACGTAATACACCTTAACAATGTAATGGCACACATAACACATTAATTAATAACACGCATAATACACATTATTTAATAACACACATTCATTTTCAAATGCATAATAGACATTAATTATTAGCACATATATACATATGAATACATACTATTAACACAAACATAATAACGTTATCACACATTTATACTAAAACACATAACACACATTAATTAATAACACACTTAAAACACGTAATACACCTTAACAATGTAATGACACACATAACACATTAATTAATAACACACATAAACACATTAAGAAATAATATTAATACACTTTCATATCAAAAGACATGACATGCATACATTAAAAAAACACGTAATACACCTTAACAATGTAATGACACATATAACACATTAATCAATAACACGCATAAACACATTAAGAAATAATATTAACACACTTTTATATCAAAAGACATTACATGCATACATTAAAAAATTAAACATGCAATAAATTAAAATATTTAAATTTTAACTTTTATAACTTTTAGAGAGAGAGAGAGAGAGAGAGAGAGAGAGAGAGAGAGAGAGTTTAGAGAGAGAGAGAGAGATGCACCTGAGAAGTATTGACGATGACGAAAGAGTAGAGTTGATGACGAAAGCAAAAGTACAAAAACTGCATGGAAAAATGGAAATGATGTTAGAGAGTAACGTCAAATATATTTAAGTGCATCATAAACATTGGCAATGTAATAATGCACATTAATTATTAACATGCCTACACACATCCCCCTCTCTCATTCTTCACAATAGCATATACACACACACACACACACACACACACACACACACACACACACACACACACACTCACTCACTCACTCACTCACTCACTCACATGATATCCTTACATTAATAACTCCCATGCTATAGACTATAGAACCACCATTTCATATACCCTCGTACATTAATAACTCCCATGCTATAACTCCCATACATTCATAACTGATGCTAATCCTTGCCCTTAAGAAACTCAAACCAAGGTCTATAGCTACTCTCCCAAGATGCTAACCCTTTCCCTTAAATAAACTTTACTTTCCTCACTTCTTTCCCATGCATTATAGTTTTCTTTTCCCTTTTTTCTTAGTAAGGAACTTAAGACCACTTCATGGTAGCTTATTACATGAAGGTATCACAAAGAAGCATTGAGAAAGGAAAAAATCTACCAACCTCCTATATCATTTGTTGGCCATGAAATTTTTGCCTCTTATGTATTATATTCCTTGAATTTGATTGTTAGTTATGAAAGATGCATTTGCTATTTTGAACTTTGACCTATTTAAGAAAGTTTTAGAAATGGCTACCATTACACAAAAGGACTCACCTAGAAAATGAGACCTAGAGCTATACTTTATAGTTTGTAAGCTATCAAATATAGCTTTTAGAAGGAACCTAAAGAACGTGACCTAGAGCCATGCATTGAATATGTGAGAAATTCTATGTGGACTTTCTAGAATAGCTTCAAATTGTGGGACTCTTCTTTCCAAAAATATTTTATTGAGCCTACTAAACTTTGAATTCCTAAGTTCAATTTGGAAAAAAAAAGTCATACCACTTGATCAATATTAACCACTAAAATCATCCTTATGATGTAAAGATAAGATAGAGAATTTGAAACATTGTTTTTATGGAAACTTTTTAACTAAAACTATGTACACTTTGAGAAGGCATGTTTCTTTGCACCATTTTGAGAAGGTTGGTCAGAAACTTGCGCCAACTCCTAATGAGTCTGAAGTACATTGAGTAAGATAGTACGGACCTCCTGATTCAGTTTGGTATGCTCTCCTGATTCAGTTTGCAAAGCGCGGACCTTCGTCAAGCATGCTCTCCATCAGGCATGCTCTCAATAGTAAGGATGGACCTCCTTATATAGAGGAGGAGGGTCAAGGAGGGTCGAGGCTTGAGGAGGAGGGTGGAGGAGGGCAGCGGGGGTAGGTCGAGGATCGAGGCCACAGGCAAGAGCAGGTCGAGGCACAGGTCGAGGAGGCTTCTAGGTCGAGGCGCAGGTCGAGCATGTCGGGGAGGTGCAGGTCGAGCAGGTCGAGGAGGCGCACGTCGAGGCGCTGACGTTGAGGCGGGTAGGTGCTGTCGTGGCACCTGCCCCCGCCATCTTCGTGGGGACGCTGGGGGCTACCACGTGGCAGTAGCCCCAGACCTCCCATTAATATATAGTAAAGATTGTATTTACATGCTGTTATAAGAGCGTATGTAGTAGAGGATAAAGAACTATAATCTATAACCTTTGTAAGAAATCTGTCTTTTTGGTTGCCTTTATCTAGAGGAGCTTTTGTTCGTATTGCCTGTAAACTGCATTGCTCATGTAATAGAGCCCATCTTGTTGTTTAAGCCTTAGAAAATTACCACAAATTAACTAGAGTTAGTTGAATATGCAATCCTCTCTCTCTCTCTCTCTCTCTCTCTCTCTCTCATAGGAGATATATGGAGAGAAAGATGTATGGACTCCATAATTCCCCTTTAGTTTAAGAATTAATCACTTTACTAAAAAAGAAGATTATGAGTTGGACCAATGGAAGTAGGGGTAGTGTGTAGCATTCCTATCTCCTCCAAGTTTGTTCAAAGTTTACCCATTACCTCAATGTAGGCTGCCACATGTACAAAACATGCAAAGGGCAAGTTTTAGATTTGAATTCAAGACTCCATTTTAAAGAATGTCTTATAGGTGTACTTAGGAACATAGTTGCAAACCTTTTGGGTAAACTTACATACGAGAAACATTTGGAATCTTTTTGGAAATTTCCTTACAAAAAGATAAAATTCAATACCAAATTCTAAAAATGAAAAATCACATGAAATCCCTTAATTTCAAGATCTTACGAATCACATGAAATCCCTTAATTTCAAGATCTTACGAATTTTAAAAGAGAAGATAGTTTGAGTTCATTTACCACTTAGTGTTTGATGTTAAATGCAAAATCACATGAAATCCCTTAATTTCAAGATCTTACGAATTTTGAAAGAGAAGCTAGTTTGAGTTCATTTACCACTTAGTGTTTGACGTTAAATGTACAAAATATAAATATGGCCCTCATTTTAATAAGTAGATTCAAAAAATCAAACGCAAATTTCATTTCTTGAATGCTTAATCTAGTCAAATCTAGCCATTTTTTAGTTAAGTCATAGGTCCAAAGTTTCTCTTTTCCAATGACCTATTACCTTCTTTCCATGCAACATTTATTTGACAAAATAAAGTATGAAGTATTGACTAAATGAATTACCATACTACATGAATTCAAAATCACATTTAGAGGTGTACTGGCTATTTTGAGACTAAGGCATACAAGTTGATGGCACGCACACACACACACACACACACACACACACGCACGCACGCATGCACGCACGCACGCACGCACACACACACACACACACACACACACAAGGCATGCATACACACATTCAAAGCATTACACATTGCTTGCATATACATTGGTATATTCAATTTTACTTATTTGATGAAAGAGGTATTGTTTGCATCTTAATTTATAGTATAACTTGTAGCTAATAAGAAGTTATTAATATCAACATGTCCATGGCTTAATATACTAGCTTTGTGTGCATCCGCACGTGCGCGTGCACGCGCGTGCACACACACACACACACACACACACACACAGACACACACACATGCACACATAGGGCATGCATATACACATTCAAAGAATACACATTGCTAGCGTATACATTGGTATATTCAATTTTACTTATTGGATGGAAGAGGTATTGTTTGCATCCTAATTTATAGTATAACTTGTAGCTAATAAGAAGTAATTGATATCAATATGTCCATGGCTTAATATACTAGCTTGAGATAATGAAAGAACTAATGATATTCATTCAACAAAATGACAACAATGAAGGATGTATGACACTAAACATGGTTGTGGAATATTATATCTATATCAATGATAATAAAGGGTTGCTTTTTGGTCTCTCTCTTTGGAATCTAGGTCCTACAGATTTTTTGTGTCAAATCCAAGGCATGCTAGATCATTGTGGTGTGCAACCTTTCAAATCCATCTCTTTGATAGCCTGATCAATAAGTTGATTGATAATAGTATCTTGCTTCTTGATGAATCAATGATGGGCTCTAATAATGTGCAATAGCACTACATACTATCAATGCAATGGGAAACTATGAAAACTTTGGAAGCTAAACCATGTTAATTAAGCTATGAGACTGATAGAGGTGTTTTTATATAGGAAACACCACCAACTATGATGTAGAGAAGAACAACAATGGTGAAGAAAAATGTTGAAGCTCATACAAATGATTAACATGATTAGAAGGTGCAAAGAGATCAAAGGTATTACTTTTTGTACTAATTGCCATAAATTTATAATGCATTAGTGCATCGAAGTCCAAGCAAAAGTGTAATTTCTCCCTTGGTTTCAATGTAGTGCATTGGCTTCTAGTCAGAAATTGTCACACTTAAGCTTTTGCTTTTGCTTTTGATGCAATGTATCAAGTCTTATCACACTTATGAAAAATATTGTAGCTTTGGTTATTTGAGTTAGAAAAATTATCGAGAAAGTATAGAAATTTATCATTGTCTTTGATGTAATGCATCTTGTTTCTTAACAAATTGTGCTGAATTTTTTATTTTTTGTATTCTATTTTGATGCATTGCATGAAGGTTGATTAAGATGTGATTTGTACCTTTACTTTGTACTTTGCATTAATAGTTGCAAATTGATTAGGAATTGGAAATCTTTCATCTATAATTGAAACAAAAATGTAATCACTAAAAAATGGCATTCATATATGCATATCTAGTAATATGACTTGTACATATTACCTTTTGTTTAATATTCACCTCCATATACACACATACTCTCTCCATCTTCCTTCATCACTAATGTCCTACTTTCTCCTTCTTTTGTTCTTTCTCTTTTGTATTTCTCACTAAGGTTCTACTACATGTGCACATACTCTCTCTATTTTTCTTGCTCGCTCAATCTTCTTCTAGACATCTCTCTCATTACCCTTCTTGTCCCTAGGTCACACATGCACGCACGTAGGCATGCACGTACGCACGCTGTCGGAGGGGTTTTTATCGAAAGGTCGAATCCACCAGGGATCAGAAGTAGAAGGAAGTAGAGAGAAGAGATGGAAGAGAAGATAGAAAATGCCCAAGTGATAAACACAACAAAAACAAATCACAATGAATTGATTCAATATATATTGAAAGAACATGGAATCTTTGCACTACTCAGAAGCAATCTCTAGGCATTAGTTCTCCTGGAGCTCCTTCGTAGACAAAAAACGTGGATTAAAAAAATCAGCTCTTTCTCTGCTACCCGGAACCCAAATCTGATGGCTTCGTTGGCTCCAAAAAGGGAGTAAAACTCTAGGACACCTGATCAAAGATCTCCCAGATCACTCCTTCTTCTTCTTTCAATTCAATCTGCAATTTTCAGCCTGTATACAGTAATCGCAACCCGCGCGATTTCGTCAATCTGTCTTTTTTATAAAAAATCTCCTAACTTGTTGAAAAAGCAACTAGCTTTTTGCATGCCATCCTAATCTAGAAGCTTTTTCTAACTTTTTAGGATCTTTACAATAAATAATATCAAAAATAGAGTAAAAGTATCCAAAAATCTAGTATTTTTGGATAATCCATGTAACTCACACTAGTACTAATGGCTCATATCACATTGACTCTCTAGATCAATAGAGAAGTCGGATGATGATGCATTCCATACTTTTTCACACTGTGTCCTCATAACATGACGACGTCCACCCCTTCTGAACCTGCACATCCTCCGATATGTGCCAAAATCCTAGTTTTCACTGGATTCTGAGTCTTCCTCATCCTCTACAACCATATCCTTTGCTTCTTCATCTTCCATATCTTCCTGGCTAGCCCCTGTATCATGGCCACTATTTTTTTCCAATTCTGGCAACTCATAGGCAGTAGATTCTCACCTTTTGAATAATTTGATTCTTTTCCCTGCTACTGAAAGTTTTATGGCTGTCCTATCCAGCTCATTTAATGCATAAGTAGCATTATCAAATACTTGTCTTACAACATAGGGTCCAAACCATATTTTGGAAACTTTATGCATGGCACTATGCTGGTTATCTAAACTGCTATCATAAACCAATACCCAATCCCCATCTTGTATGGTTCTTGATCTCAGTCTATGTCTTTTGTCAAATCGTTTCTTGTTCTGTATCCTTGTTGCCCTTAACTTTGTAGTTGCTGCCTCTATGTCTTCTGACTTTCTTTCCAACTGTCTAATGCGTAAGGCCAACAACTCCTCTCGATTCAACTCCTCCTCCCAAGATAACACACTCCATGTGACTGTCATCTCTTCTATCGGCATGATAGGTTTTTGACCATACATCAACTCTGCAGGCATATATCCTGTAACAGCACTATGAGTTGTTCTGTCGGCCCACAAAGCATAAGGGAGCAATCGTGGCCACTCTTTTACCTTCTCTCCACATGCTTTTGTCAATGCCTTCACAATAGGTGGATGACCTCTTTCACTTTTTCCATTTCCTTCAGGGTTATAAGCTGAAGTTAAAGCAAGCTTTATCCCCAACCGTGCAAAGAAATCATGAGCTTCATCTGCATCCAGCTCACCCCTATCTGCTGTAATTTTTCCCACACAGCCATATCGAAAAAAGATCTCTTCTAAGAGAAAAGTACATACGGCATTTGTCATCTTAGTACGTAGAGCTCTCCCTTCCACTTGATTAGTCAAGTCTTCACGAGCAAGCACAAGATACCTTATTTGCCAAAGACCTATAGGCATTGTGACCAAATCCACCACACACTTAAAATGAAGAGACTATGGATATGTGGGTTGCAATCCATCCCCATGTCTCACAGTTGAATACATTTGATATGTCATACATGTTTCCACAAAGTGAGCAACATCCTTATACATACCCTGCCACCAATATCTTTCTTTGATTTTTGTAAAAGTACCCCAAACACCTCTATGACCAGCCCATAAGCTTTCATGAAATTCTTGCATTACTTTTACTTGTGAAGCTCTATCACCCAAAACTCGCGATGGCATACCCTGTTTCTTTTTAGCATGTTTCCATAAGTATCTATCTTTTAAGAAAAATTCATAGGCTTTCCTCTTGATCTTCTTAAAATCCTCATCTGACCATTCATCTCTCTTTGTTAATGTATTGAGATATTGACCAATTCTCAGCCACTCTCCTGCATATTTGTCTTCCAAAAACACTTCTACACAAGATGCAAAACATCTAAAGTGTGTTGTCTTTGTTGTCCAAGCTTCTGTTAGTGCTGTAGCAACACCTTGCATTATTGAATTCACTCTTGCAACATCATTTTCAGCCATAAGAAAGTCATCTTCTTCCTCCTCATCCATCATCCCATCTTCATTCTCATAGCGTGCTCGAGATAACATGTCTGCCAACTGGGTTATCTCTGTTGGAAACTGCAAGGAAGACGAGGAAGCAGCCTGTCTGGATGTCCCTGGAAGGTTTTTACATAGTTGAAGATGTAATCCCAACGCCCGCAGGGCTCACCCTGCATCTTATTATCTACAGTAGTAGCTTTTTGCTTTGACCCTTCTGCAAGCTTACAAGTCATTTGGTGTCCTGCCACAGTCTTCGTAGGCTCTTCTAGCGCATGCTTAATAGACTCTGCTCACTTGTAAATAAACAAAGCATATCCTTTTGACTTACATGTCTGCTTATCAAACCCTAGAGGACCTTCTTCAGTTTCTCCGTACCTGGATAACGCAGCCAGGAGCTTCTCAGTTGGCATGTCACGGGGAACATTCGCCACATAAATCTTGTGCGCACTCGTAGATGCTGCATGTGCAAGTTGCGATTGAGTGGATGAAGGCCCCTCGGATGCAAACTGGCATACGCATTTACGACCATCAGTCTTCTTGCTAGGCTTCTTGAGCAATGCTGGGAGATCATGCTGGTGCCATTGCCACGGGCAGATTCAAGGCCCTTGATCCTCCAGATTTCGATGTTGTGGTTGTGCACCTAATCTGTGCCATGATCAGAGGCCATCTCGTGATGAAGGATAACCAAATGTGATAGATATGAGGGATTCTACAATGTCTTTAGGCAAGGTCAGGTATCTCGATTTGATTGGATGATGAATATCGGCAGACAGACGAGCGATTAATAGCAGAGGCACACAGAGAAGCTGGTGGCTATGGAGGGTAAGAGGATAGCTATTATTAGGTTATCACAGAGCTTACAAGTCTTCTTGTCGGGGATGACGAGGCATTCTTCGATGTCATCGTAGGGTCTCTGCCCTGAGAGTGCCATGGTTTCGTCAGATGCCAGAGGTGGCATCAGCGCAGCAGCACCTCCAGCAGTCAGAGGGACGATGATGGCGTCCGCCTCTATAACCCTTTCCAGGAGTATCGTGGCACTGCCTTTGACCCGCGGTCCGTCAACACCCTCTATTGCCTCCCCTCGTCTCCTGAATTCCTCTACTCGGAGGAGGCTGCCGTGCAGCACCGCAACTGGAGCGAGAACTTAACCTACTACACTGGCTGTGGCTACCTCAGAGTGGGCTAGAGGCAGGGAGTGAAGGCCGCCTTGAGAGTCTCAGAGGAGGTCTCCCAGCCGAGGCCATGGACGAACAATTTCCGGTGCGAGGGGCCTTTGTCAGTGTCAGCGAGGTCTTTGATCTCCTATAGGATATCGGCATGATCCATGGCTGCTTCTTGTAAAAGGGTCCATGAGCTACTCCTTGGAGAGAGGCTTCATGAGAGAGCGAACGTCCTCAGCGTAGACATCAGACTCGCCTCCCCCCTCACACGACAGCATTGCTCACCTCGTCTCCGCCACTACAGCTAATGGATTGGAAGACGATGCCAACAACATGTATCGAGCGTAAACACTAATGCTGGAAATCTCTTTGTGATATTGTAGAACCTCACTCTGATACCATGTTGGAAACTGCAAGGAAGACGAGAGACGAAAGGAAGAGAGGAGAGAAGAGAGATATGAGACACCGGAAGTGGAACCCCAGAAGTGTGTCAACTGAGCACACATGATAGGAATATATAGAGGGGATCTGGGGCGCTATATATAGATAGACTATATATAGCGCTATATATAGACAGACTATATATAGCTAACAATCTCTTCCTGCAATATGCTAAAATTCAAGGTTCAAAGATTTGATGTATGCAATCCACCAGGGCATAGCAATGTCTGAGGTAGCACAACTAGTAATCATACCCTATACCGGCAAACAATCAGTCTCAATGACTACATGAGCACCCATAAAATACTCCTTATCACATTTAAGGGCTGCCACAATTTCCCATAATTCTCTTTTTACCTATGGATATCTTCTCTGTCATTCAGTCAATACTTTTGCACCAAAGCGTATTGCATATCTTTGCCCTTCCTCATCATCTTGCCCAATTGCCCATCCAATCCGGATTGGGCTTGTATCAATAGTAATAATGATAGGCTTTCCATGTGAATATTCAACCTTTCTCAACGTAGGAGCTGATTTTAAGAGTTGCTTCAATTTCTTCATTGCTTTCTGATGCTTCCTTTCCCAATGAAATTTCTAACATTTCCTTTGAAGTTGATAAAGAGCATGGCTACATGTGCAAAGTGAGGAATCCATATCAAATAGAACACACATGCACCGAAGAATCTATGCACCTCTGATACATTCGTGCATACATCTCGCATTCTATCAATCCCATCTATTTTTGTTGGTGATGGCCTTCTCCCATAAGGCCCACACATATGCCCAACAATCAAAACCTCCTCAACTCCAAATACAGACTTTTGTCCAGAAAGAGTTAAATGCACCTCTTCTAGACGTGTCAAAATCCTCTCACAATCCACAATATGGTCTGCAACAAAGTATCTGCATCCATGAGCATCCATCTCTTCATTCTTTTCATCCATTGCACATCCTTTGATTGGAACATCATCAAAGAAGGGCATAGTCAATTGTGGTATAAAATCCCTGAGTACCCTATTCATAGCATTTGTCATGTGTGCCATTGAGTTTGTTGCACCATGTGGGAGAGTACACATCCGTACTAACCCCAAAGGAGTCTTCATGGTTGTGATATCCCTGCTTTCAATTGCAAGCTAAAACTGATCATACCCCGAGTAAAGATCACCCAAAGAATAGGTCGCTCTGCCTGCAAAAGCCTCTGCAAATTCATCAACCACAGGACCTGCACCCACATTTCTTATGGTCACTTTATTGACCGGTTGCATGTCTTGAATAAATCTCAAAGCCCCATTCTTTTTGGGCACAGTAAACCAACGATTTGAGTACGGGGCTGAAGAAGGATTTGAGTAAGAAATTGGACTGCTTTTCTCCCATCCTTGCTTCTGACTCTTGCATAAGTAGAACCATCATTAGCACCTTTGTTTCCATATGCACACCTGTAATATAGGGCTGTCCCAAAATCACTGCATATGAGGAATTATCTTGCACAAAGAAGTGTTGCTCTTCATGTACATCACCAATTGTTACTTTTACATTAGGACATGTAGCATAGAGCTCCCTTGAAGAATTATTTGCAGCCCTCATATGCCAACCATGATCAGTGTCCATAGGCCATGCACCATTTTCATACAATCCTCGCTCAAAGACATTTATCTCAGACCCATGGTCAAGTAAAACAACACAGGGAGTTTCACGCTCCCCTATTTTCACTACCGTTTCAGTGGTAGCTCTAGCCCAATGATTTCTTGTGTAGTGACTTCGAGGAATAGATCCTGGAGTCTCTTTTCCATATTGTTGGATTTTCCTTACTCCACCATGCATATTGCTACAAGACAATGCATTTTCAGCCACTTTCTTCTCTTTTCCACATGTTGTCCACTGATTAGTAGCATCTTGCATAGATAATCCAGTACTTACTTCATGCTCATATTTAGCCCAAATACCCAACGAACCAGTTTCCTCTTCAGATTGCAGCAATGCACTAGTGGTATCACCAAGAAACTCACACTTTCTTTTAATTATGTCAATGATCTCATCATGAAATTCTCGCTTGGCAATGCCAAGCACCTCTCCCAAGGTAAATTCCACCCAACTGTTTAAGATCCATTCTTCAAGAACCTTCTTAAGATTTGTGGATGTCTCAATATCAGATTGCAACTTATATCCTGGCTGCTTGCCCTTCTGTTTTCCCTCTTGTTTGTTATCCTATTTTTGCTCCTGATTGACCTCTTCCATAACATGCTCGGGAGGTGGCTGATTTGTAGCTTTAGGCTGATCCACACTTCTTCTTGTCATTCTTTTAGATGTCCTTGCAATATCTTCATCTCTTTTTCGTTTTTCTTCCACAAGTACATCCGTGTTTTGTACCTTTGCTAAATATGCATACACTGAATATGCATCTACCGCCGATTCCCAACCAGTTATGCCACGAATGTCTTGCCCTGCATGAGACATTTCACTATCACTGACCTTTCTCTTTTCAGCTGCATGTAAATCATGTGTCCATATTTAAGCCTTTGGACCAACCATCACTTGGCCATGCATTCTATCCAACTGTAGACCAAAAGTAGAAGCATATACCGCCGCATAAGCATTTCGGACAGCCAAGTCTTCCAACAACTTCTGCATACCTCCCTTTCCAAAATTCAAAGCAAGAGGCAATCCCGTTTCTTATGCATGGATATTGCCATCTTTCCAAAAGCTAAGCTGTCATGCCAAGGCCTCGTGACAGGCAGCACAATCCTTTCTCTCGTGCTGCAAACTCTCACACCACATACATCTTTTTCCAGGCTTAGGGGCTACTGGCCGTCCCCTTTCCTCTTGTCCTTTTTCATCCAATTTTGCAACCTTTGAAGATCCCGCATCTCTTTGACCAATTCATCTAAGGCATCTTCCCTAAGAGAGGGAACAATAGCAGGTACAACCATAGGGTTAGCCACAGAAGCGGGTGGCTTACTGGATACTTCAACTGTCTTACTCGTAACAGTGGGCAAGCTAGAGACATGCAATCTTTCTCTTCTTCTATGCTTCTTCACAAGCGCAGTAATAGCTTCCTTGACATGTCTCCACTCTGTTTTCAAACTTGTCTTTGTAGTCTGATCCTCCAGCAAATCATCAAGCTTCTCTTGAAGCTCAGGATCAGTCGCTTGTAGAAACAATTCAATTTTTTGACTTGCAAGGGCTTGTTGTTCTACAAGATCCAACTGCTCAAATCGACTTTCAAATTCTCTTAACAATTCTATAGCCACAAGACCCTTATTGGGTTGTATAACCCACTCCTGAAAAGTCTTGCGCGTAATGAAACTGGTGTCCTCAATGTAAAATTCTTCCCTGAGTGTCTTCTTGAAGGCTACCTAGTCGGCATCCTGCAAGTATAATTCAGTAATCCATGCTTTCAGTTCATGAATAGTAATACATACAAAATACTGGCTCCATGCAGATTGAGTCACTCCAAATAATTCCATCTTCTGAGCATAGGTATGTACATATGCAGATACATTCCTGCCATTGAATAACTTCACCTCACGCTGAACTACTTGCAAATCATTCATCACAACACTTTCTGTTTGAGCTGAAGCTTGCATCACATGTTGTTGTTATATCTGCATAAGCATATTCGAAGGTTCTCCCATATTATATTTCCTTCTTTTGTGACGACCTTTCACGTCGGGTTCACCAATGTCAGAGGGGTTTTTGTCGAAAGGTCGAATCCATCGGGGATCACAAATAGAAGAAAGTAGAGATAGGATATGGAAGAGAAGATAGAGAATGCCCAAGTGGTAAACACAACAAAAACAAATCACAATGAATTGATTCAATATGTATTGAAAGAACCTGGAATCTTTGCACTACTCAGAAGCAATCTCCAGACATTAGTTCTCCTGGAGCTCCTTCGTAGACCAGAGACATGGATCAGAAAAATCAGCTCTTTCTCTGCTACCCAGAACCCAAATCTGATGGCCCTGTTGGCTCCAAAAGGGGGGTAAAACTGCAAGACACCTGCTCACGGATCTCCCAGATCACTCCTTCTTCTTTCAGTTCAATCTGCAGTTTTCAACGTGTTTATAGCGATCGCGACGCGCACGATTTCGTCAATCTGTCTTTTTTATGAAATATCTCCTAACTGGTTGAAAAAGCAACTAGCTTTTTGCATGCCATCCTAATCTAGAAGCTTTTTCTAACTTTTTAAGATTTTTACAATAAATAATATAAAAAATAGACTAAAATTATCCAAAAATCTAGTATTTTCGAATAATCCATGCAGCTCACACTAGTACTAATGGCTCACATCACATCGAATCTCTAGATCAATAGAGAAGTTGGATGATGATGCATTCCATACTTTTTCACACTATGTCCTCATAACATCACGACAACGCACACACACACACACATACACACACACACACACACACACATCTCACAAGCACATTACCTTGAGCTTCTTCTATATACAAATTGGGTCCTTCTAAAGTAGTGTATTGTGAATAGAACTCTCATAGCTACAATTCATGGTATGACTACTTTAGGGGATTCACTACATATAACCCCCTATCTCATGTGTATTAAAGGCCTATGTAGTACACAGAATGCAAGCAACATTTGCACTAAAGAGAACAATGTTCTCAAGTTTAGATCTTTTGAAGTAGACTACCTTTCTAATTTGCAATGCATTCTGACAAGATACTGACAAATTATATATAGAAGTTGAGCAAGTTACATGAACTAAGGGAAACTCTCCAACGAAAGAAGGAGACCTTGTTGAGGGTCGAGGGTTTCAATGCCATAGCTAAGAGAGTTAAGGATGAAATTATCATGTTTGAGCGACATCTCATTGAGCTATACCAGGAAGGTTTGCTTTGATGCTAAAGAGCTAAAAGAAGTTCAAGCCCCATGTGATTGTGTTGAAGTGCATGCTCTATCGACTAGGAATATTTGCAGCTTCTTGCCTAGGAAGTGGAAGCTCAACATGTACTTTTAGCATCTTTTTTTTGTTTGTAGCTATTCTACTCATTTGGACTTGTATTGTTATTTATTTAGATGCATTTTGAAAAAAAGGGATCTTTTTTTTTACAATTGATGCTTTTAAAAAAAAAGAAGAACATAAATTTAGCACATTTTGGTATAATTTGGTACATTTTGAAATGAAACTTCTAGATCCTTTTGGTACCTTTTGGTACACTTTGTACATTTTGGTATCATGATCTTATGCTTGTTTAACTTTTTGTGGTAGACCTTTGGAAACTTATATATCATAAAGCCATATAAATGGGTTTTTAGAAAAATATTCTGAATTTTAAATATTATTTGATGTATGTCTACACACCCTTTTGTACTAGTGACATTTTTGTAGTGTTGGTACATTGTTATATATTTGTTTTATGAATGCCATTTTATTATATATAGGTACATTATATCTTAGCACATTTTGAAATATTTTGCAACATATGGGTACATTTTGATACATTATATCTTGTTCTCTATTGGTATATTTTATTTTAATATCTGTTTGTACTTTTCGTAGTGAACCTTTGCAAAGTTGTACTATTTTGTATTTTTGGTATTGTTTGGGATCTATTTGTACTATTTTGTAGTGTCTCATGTATTTTGGTACATTTTATCATACTTTTTGTTTGTACTTTTTGTAGTAAACCTTTGCGGAGTTGTACTTGTTAGTATTTTTGTACTATTTTGGGACCCATTTATACCTTTTTGTAGTGTTCGATACTATTCGATACCTTTTTGTAGCTCATATACATTTAAAAACATTTAATATTAGTGAGTTTGGGAAACTCCCAATTCCCATTTTTTGAATACTAAAAAGGTGGCACCCAGATAACATGTCCATAAGTTTCTCAAAACCATATGATGTGACCTATCATTGGAAAGCGCTTGAAAAAAGGAATCTATTAAGCTATAGACCACTCGATTTGGAGTTATAGTGTTCAAGTTATGACAAATCCAAAGATTTGACCACATGTCCCAAAATTATGGGAAATTCCCATATTCCCAAATATGGTGCTTGCTACCTTTTTGATACTAATTTATATTCTTTGCATTCCAAGTTTTTCAAATTTATATTTGAAAATCTCGAGTGTTGTATCTTGGTGTGAATCTACTAAACTCAATATGTATTTGTGGTACTTTTTGGTAGTTTTTACAACCAAAATATATATTTTAATGTGTCGGTACAATTTGGTAGGATCATCATATGCATATGTATCTTGAGCACCAAGTTTGGGTTCCTTTTAGTACCAATCTTACTTTTTTGTTGGTAGTGCTTAATTGCTTCAATGTCAGCTCTAGTATTTATTGTTTATTACTCCCTACAGTAGGACATTCTATTAGTATGATTTACTTACATGGCATTTTCATGTTTTTCTTGCAAATGGAATGTGATTTTCTCAAGGCCGAGTGTGAAGATGCTTCAGTCCAGATAAACTTTGTTAAAATTTTGATTGCAAAACTGAAAAGAGATAGAAGTTTCACATTATTTTTGAGACCCCACATTGTGGATGAAGGCAACACCGTCCATGTGTTGGGGCCATGTGTTACTTGTGGGGAGTGCTTAGACTTTGCTTATGTGGTTGCTTCTTTCATTTGAGAAGCATGCATGTACCAATACTATCTCCTTTGTTTCACTACCACTCTCATGACAAATGACACTTATACAAAAGTTGGATGCAATGAGTGAGTCCTCGAAGTAGCCTCAGAGGGGACATCTTCAAAAGAGTAACTATCTACTTATACTATCCCCCTTATTCTTCTTTTCCTTATTTATAATGGGTCATTGTGTTGAACTTTGTAGTTTATGAGGACTATGTTGTAGATAAGGACCCAAATGGTAGAAATGACTTTTATGAGAATATGAAAGAGGTGCAAGGGGTTGATGATCCGAATAAAAACTTGCATGACACGAATATGGACAATACCATTATAGAACAAATTTAAGATGTGCTAGATGATCTACAAAAGGACATTTCAAAGGGCGACAAGGGTCCTACTACAAGACTTGATGAATATGCATATCAACCTTGTAGTGAGTCCCACTCATAAGTGGTACATGAGGAGGTGCTAGGCATAAATGATCCCTGACTACTAAGTCTTTTGATGAGGTGATGGTCGATGTAGATGTAGAAAATCAATTGGGTATGCATGAATCTGCAGAGCGAGAGTCCAAGGTAGATGGAGTCAAGGACCATAAGGAAGAACCTATTACACTTGGAGAGAGAGAAGGATCCCATTGATCTTGCTATTTGTGAAGTACAGAAGGGAGATCTAGACAAAGAAAAGAACCCCATTGAGCATAGTGCCTATGAAAAGTAGAAGGGGGAGCTAGAGGGATAGGAGGAGTCCACAAAAATTCCTATCATTGAAGAGGACAAGGAAAAGCTAGAGTAAGAGAAGGATCAAGTTATAGAACCTATAGAAAATGAGCAGCGACAAGTGAAGATGATGCTCCTCTAGTAGGAGCAACCCATTGAAGCTCCTATTTGTGAAGAGTTGAAGGGGGAGATAGAGGGAGAGGAGCGCACTATGGGACTTATAGAAAATGAGCAGTAACTAGGTGAAGATGATGTTGCTCTAAGAGAGTTTTTTTGTGTAAAAAGGAGAAAGGACTCCTATATATATATATGCATAAGATGCACTATGCAAGATATAGTGCATCTGCAACAAGCACTACCTGGCCTTGTAGCTCAACCTTTGGTTATGAGTCTAACATGCCACTTGATTGCTAGTGTCTTTTGAGTTCAACTATTTGTTTTAACTCTTGTACAATTCTTATTGTTAATTCTTTTTTTAATCCACAAGACCTTGGTAAATTGATGATAGTAATATCATAGAAAGTAAAATTTCAAATGAACTTCCTCCATTAAAAGAAAGATTGATAGTTATTGATGCCAAGGGGAGGTCCTGAAGGATTTAGAAATAGCACATCAAGGGGATCAACTATTGCAAGGGTCCAAACCAACCTAGGTTAATAACAAGGCTTTCTATATGTGAGACCCATTACCAAAACATTTTTTGGAAGCTTGCATCTTGAGTATGTATCATGATTTAAAACTATTGTAGGAGAGCAAAGCTCATGTAGATTTTGTTTGCATATTCCTTCCCATTCACTTGAAAAATCCAAATGTTCTTATAGGTAAAGTTTCTTCGAGGCCATCAATCATTATGTGTTCCATAATCTTATTGTGATTATTATGTTATCTTCTGTATATGAATAGATATATCTCCTCAAGAGAAGAGTGCAAAATATGGTAGAAAAGTTGTGACATTCCTTTTGTTAATGCTAAATATTGGCCAAAGCCTATGTTTTTAAAGAACTTGTGGAAAGAGTGATCAAAACACCCTCAAATTGATGCTAGTGACATGATAATTTTAGAAGACACTTGCTACAAGTCTTTGAAAAATGAATATGAAAGTTGCTTAGTGATCTGCTCATATGAGACAAAATTGAAACCACTTGGTTGCCCCTCCTAACTATTAGATAAAGTCAGTCCTTGGCTTCAATGATGATCTCTACCCACTAGCCTACTATAGGTAGCACCCAATGTTAGGTATGGTTGTCCTTTCTTTTGAATGTAGCAAGATTTTACATCTCTCTCATAAGGAGAGGTTGTATATTAGCAACATTTTTCTTGGTCTTGAACATCAAACCTTTGTAGTCAAAAACTCTTAAACCATATCTTAGCATCTAAACCACAAAAAAATATGCTTTCAAAAACAACAAGACATTTGTGTTGAAGGGAAGTTATACATCTATTGTGTTTACTACTACTTTGGTTGTGGATTTGACCTTCAAGGTCTTTTTCAACCTACATTTGACATTAGGACTCCATGAAAAATGTATTGCTCTTATCTTGAACTCTTAGCCATATCACCTTTAGCACCATGCTTTGCTAGCTCAGATAGCAAGCACTATGAAGACTGGCTAATTGAAACTAGTTTTAGAGTGCAAGTGTGAACATGGCTTTATAAAAATTGGTCTGACTAATGAGGTGTGAAAGGGGTTTTTAATAGGAGATTATTTCATCCCTTGAATGTAAGGATCAAAGAATAGGACAAAGAAGATGATGACAAATAGGGTCAACTTCTTTCTAGCAATTGAAAATTCACCATTCGAGGCATTCAAGATGACGATGGTGCACTTGAACAGATTGACATTACCTTCAAGCACAACATCTAGATGATCTTCTTGGAGCTCAATGGCTCATCAAACTCCTCCTCTCTCTTCTCTTTCTTTGTGTTGGATACAAAAGGTGACCTTCAGATTTTTATTGTGCCAAATAGTATAGCGAGGAGACTTTCTTGAGCTATTGTGTTGAATATGCCTAGCACACACAAGAGAAAGCTCACTTAAGAACACAAGAAGAGAGATGGAAGGCAAAATGTTCTCTTCCTCATTTTTATACTTATTCCCCATAAAATGTAATGAATCCAAAGTATAGATAAGATACAATATAAAGAAAGTGGTCAATTAAGTAAAATAGTGTATAACTGACTATACTAATCAATTGGTGCTATAACTATGCTACTTGTGGATAGGTATAACTAATCAAAAATATAAGTGATAAGTCAGTGTGGCCATCTGAGGATCATAATGACCATTGACATGCTAAGCATAGGTGTGCAAACCTATTTAAGCAAGTGGTCTATATCATTAATATCTGCATGTATTAATCTTGCTATCTCAACACTCCCCCTCAAGCTCAATTGCATCTCTACAACTCTAAGTAAGCTTCAAAATTTTCAAAGCTTCTTTGCACCCAATACCTTTATGAAAATGTCAGGAAAATGTTAGCTATCTAATCTTGTGTGTTGACATATTCCTTTATGAAAATGTTAGGAAAATGTCAGCTATCTAATCTTATGTGTTGACATATACCAAGTTGATCTCTCTTGCAAGTACCTTCTCTCTCAAAAAATGTTAATACACCTCAATGTGTTTTGTTCTAACATGGAACACTAAGTTTCTAGCTAATTGTATACCTCTCATGTTGTCACGACGAATGAAAATTGGAACGAGGAAAAAAGACCAAAAGCATAAGGACAATCTTAAAGATTCAAGGTAAGCGCAAAGGAGAGAATACACATTTTAAACATAAAAGTGCACTCTAAATCCTTGTAAAAGAACGCTAGGCTCTCTCCTATATAATTTGTAAATGTAGACGGGCATGGGTAAAGGCACAATTCAAATAGGAATGAAATAGGGGAGGAAGAACTAGGCTAAAATGGCTGGTCATGTAAAAAAGGAATGGGTGCCCAAAGGGGATTAGGGTTAGGGTTTTGTATAAAAGTCAAAAAGTGAATGAAGAAGCTCATTCTTGCTGTGTGGCAAAAGTGGCTCTCCTTCTTCTTCTCTACTGCTTCTTCTTGCTTGCCTATGCTTATCTTTGAGAGAGGGAGTCTAACAACAAGTCTAGCCGCATGATTGTCATATAGATCAAACTCCCTACTATATTCCTAAACATAGAAGAATCTTCTATCTCATCCCCAACATCAGTACTCAACTTTAAAATTGCCCCAATGACATTGAAATAGGCTTACCTATTGTCATGCCATACTTGGATAATATCCAAGCCATATGAGCTTCTAGACAGCCATATACCATCATCACATGTGAACACTTCAATGCTAAGGAAGTACCTCACCTCATCCATATACTTTATCTCAAGATTTTGGCGCAAAAGGCCCTTGATATTAACAATTCCAATGTCATTACCACATGTAATAATCAAGTCATCCACATAGATTACTATGATGGCAAAACCTATATCACCTTTCCTCACATAAAGTGAGTGATTAGCATCAAAAACATAAAAGAAAATATTGATAAGATACTTTCATATCTTTCCATACCATGCTCTAGGTATTTTCTTTATCACATATAGTGCATTCTTCAATGTGCACACATATGCGGAATGCTCTTTCATATCTTTCCATACCATGCTCTAGGTATTTTCTTTATCACATATAGTGCATTCTTCAATGTGCACACATATGTGGGATGCTCTATATCCTTATAACTTGTTGGTTGCTCCATATACACATATTCTTGCAAATAAAAGAAGGCATTCTTCATATCTGTTTGCTATAAACTCCAATTTTTGGTTTGCTGCCAAAGTAATCATATGTTTGATAGTTTCCATCCTAGCAATCGGACTAAATATCTCTTCATAATCAATGCTATATATATGTGCATAGCCTTTTGCAACCAACTTGTCGTCATACTTGCTAATAGAACCACCTCTATTATACTTTATTTTATAGACCCACTTACAACTAATAGTTTTCTTGCCCTTGGGAAAAGGTACTAAATACGAAGTCATGTTGGCCTGTAATGCAACTATGTCTTTATCCATTGATGCATCCCAATGAGCATGACTAATAGCCTCCTCAAAACAAGTCTACTCAACATCCTCAACTTCCTTTACCATATAAGCATAATGATTGAGTACATAACCTATCATATTTGCATGCTCATCAACCCTAGCTGTATTCTACACATTACTATATTGCCTACTCATTTCATAAAAAATAATATCCTTGCTAGCTCTCAGCTCTCGTGTATAATAAGGTTATAACATCTATACTGAACAAATACACATTTTTCTATTTTTGGATCTAATTTATTGTGCAACTCATCAAGGATATATACATAAGTAATACATCCAAATACTTTCATATGGGACAGATTTGTCTTTCTATCCATAAAGTTCTCTTCAGGTGTCATACTATGTACAACATCAATGGGAGTACTATTCATAATGTATAGAGTAGTAGTAGCTACTTTAGCCCAACAGGAATGAGGCAAGTTTCCTTTTGAGATCAGTGCTGCATGAGCCACCTTTGTAATATGCTATTTTTTCTACTCTCAATAACTTTATTTTGTTGTGGAGTATATCAACATGTATACGACCTCTGTATATCATTTTTTAACAAAAAATAGAAGAACTCATTGGAGAGATATTATCCTCTTCGATTTGACCCTAGGCTTTAATATACAACTCTATCACCTTCAAACTAAATCCTTAAAGCTTTTAAAGGGAGTAACACCTCACTTTTCTCACTCAAAAAATAAATCCATACTTTTGGATATGATCATTAATGAAAGAAACATAATACGTACAACCACTCAAAGTTGCAGTCTTTGTAGGATTCCATACATCAGAATGTATCAATTCAAGTGGCTTCTTGTATACATGCTTTTCATGTGGAAATGCATGCCTTGCTTACTTTCTAAATTAACATGCTTCACATACTTTATGCATCCCATCAACCCTAAATATACTTTATGTATACCTTGCTTACTTTCCAATTTACCATGCAACTCATCAAGAACATATACATAAGCAATACATCCGAATACTCTCATATGAGAAAGATTTGGCTTTCTATCCATAAACTTCTCTTCGGGTGTCATACCATATACAACAACAATGGGTGCCATATTCATAATGTATACATCAGTAGCATCTGGTTTAGCCCAATAGTAATGAGGCAAGTTTCTTTATAACATCAGTGTATGAGCCACCTCTGTATATGCATATTTTTCTATTGAACAACTTTATTTTACTATGGAGTATATCTACATGTATACTGCTTATGTATATCAAATTTTTTACAAAAAATTAAAAAAGTCGTTGGAGAGATATTCTTCCCTTTCATTTGACCTTACACTTTAACATGTAACCCTATCTCCTTCTCAACCAAAGCCTTAAAGATTTCAAAGGGAGTGAAAACCTTACTTTTCTCACTCAAAAAGTAAATCCATACTTTGCGATATGATCATCAATGAATGATGCCAGGAGGCATATTCCACGGTGGATTTTGTGAGACCATGGTAGATTCCGTAAGGTTTTGTGGTGGATTCCGTAAAACTATATTTATTTTCCAGTGTTCGTACACAAGGTGGATTCCTTGTGCAAGAAGTTGATGGGGATGCTTGTCCTTTTCGGGTATCATGCTAATTTAATGTGCATGTGGGTGACTCCACAGTAGGTGATTTTGCAAAATACATATTTAAATTAATGGACATTTATAAGTTTAAAGTGCACTCATATTAAATTAAGGTTAGGATAGAGTTTCAACCTATTTATTTATTTTATAGCTGAAAGCTATTAGGTATTCAATTTTATTAGTTTAATTTTATTATTTTCTAACAATTGTGAATGCTTCACTTAATGTGTAGAGCAAGTGGCGGTGGTGTTGGGAAGTACTGGGCGATAGCGTGTAATCAAATTACCTAGAAGAAATTATCATTTTTTATGGGCGTGCCTCTTATTATTAAAGGCATGGCGCTAATATTTATTTAGACATGCTTATTTATTGAAGCACTTAACAAATATTTATTATTTTGTATGTGCATGGGCGCACGGTTTAAATATTTCATTATTGGACATTGTATTTGGGCACAGCCCGACTCTTGGGCCACCCAACCGCTTTATTCTTTATTTGGAAAAAAGCAAACACAAAAGCTAAAGCATACTTATTTGTAAAATTGGGCTATTTTTGAGCTTGTAGATGAATAAATTTATAAATACATGCTTTGTGGAGCGCTCACACAAGGCATGGGGGAAGATTGTACCCAATTGGTCTTTTTTCCTCATGTCATGTAAGTCTATTCTCTTGATTTTTTAGCTTAAAGTAGGGTTCTTTGTTCTTGGGGACCTTTCGGTGCTCACTATGTACGCATCCAACATCTGATTTGTGCACCAGTGGTATCAGAGTGAAGCAGATATCAAGGGCTTCCAATCGCTTACCATCTCGTGCAAAGGTAAAGCTCTTGGAACGAACGGACTCTATAGTTAGTCTTGCGACAATCCATCAATACCAGTGTGTTCTTAGTAGTGAAGAACCCTCTGCTTTGCTATCAGAATGTGAAGTACCACTCTCTGATGATGGAGAACCACCCGGAAATATCCTTTGTAAGTCTCTTGGATATAACAGATAATAGAGAAGAAACTTTATTGAGTTTAATTTTATTAAGCTTAAAAAGCTTAAGAAAAGCTTAAGCTTTTCCAAAACTCGACATCGACGGCGGTAGCATGTACTCCTTGGCGGCGACGTTGACGTCAACATCCTCTTATCTTGTCGCAGATCAGACGATTAGTCAAAGATTTTTTCTTTAAAAGCTTAAGCTTAAGGCTATGAGCTTACACTAAAGTTTCAAATTTCGCTATTTAAACTTCCCTCTAGTGGGTGCTCACACGGAGTACTTCTACAAATCAAACCCGAATCAATTCTATAACTCCTTGCAAGCCTTTGTTCACACTTGTGCTGTGATAGAGATAACTTCCAGCAAGCAAATTGTTATACATAGTCTACACAGGCAAAGTATTCATTGAAGAAGGATTTCATCAATTTCTGTACCTCCAAAAAGGAGAAAGATCGCAAAAAAGCCATTTAAAAAAAAAACAAGCCTTGTAAACTGGACTTTGAGCTACGCTCATCCCGCTATAACAAGATTTTGAGTGTGTGAGGTTGTTTGAAATTTTTTAGGATGATTGATCAAAATATGGAAGATTTAATGGCTGAAGGTGACTTATGGGAACCAATGATGGAGCAAAAACTGAACCTAATTATGATACAACTTCAAGAGGAACAAAAAGCACATCAAACTTTGCAAGCTCAACTAGCCACTCTTCAACGATCTACTGTCGAAGAAGATGGGTTGCAACCCAAAGATGTTATCTGAAAAGAAGCCAAGATAAGTAAAAGAAATCTATGCGAAAAGAATCCAAGATAAGTAAAAGAAATTTCAAATTTCGTACTTTTAATGGGCCATGTGATGGAAAGATTGTTTTCACTTTTATCAATCACTTTGATGATTATTTCCATTAAGAACAATATGCCAAAAAAAACAAACTCAAGTGTGTCACTACTTATTTAGTGGACAGAGCATCACTATGGTGGACTGTTGTCTGCAAAAGTATTGATTGTCCTACTACTTAGGAGGCTTTTCCAAAGAAAATTTTGCAAAATTTTCTTCCACCTGAATTCCATGAAAGAGCAATAAAACAGTTGGATCTTCTGCAACAAAGAGATCGTGAGCCTATTTCACAATATACCGAGTGTTTCTGGGATGCCTTATTGCAACTTCGAATGCTCGAAGATGTACTTGAGGCGATCCATAAGTGCAAGTTTATGTCTAGTTTGCTTAGTCACTTCTATGCGGAGGTGAACATGTTCAAGCAAACGACTCTCGAGGATGCGATTTATTTTGGCCCATGATGCTGAAGACACTCAAAGCAAAATCTATCCGAAAAGAAGCCAAGATAAGTAAAAGAAATTTCAAATTTCGTACTTTTAATGGGCCACGTGATGGAAAGATTGTTTTCACTTTTATCAATCACTTTGATGATTATTTCCATTAAGAACAGTATGCCGGAAAAAACAAACTCAAGTGTGTCACTAATTATTAAGTGGATAGAGCATCACTATGGTGGACTGTTGTCTGCAAAAGTATTGATTGTCCTACTACTTAGGAGGCTTTTCCAAAGAAACTTTTGCAGAGTTTTCTTCCACCTCAATTCCATGAAAGAGCAATAAAACAGTGGGATCTTCTGCAACAAAGAGATCGTGAGCCTATTTCACAATATACCGAGTGTTTCTGGGATGCCTTATTGCAACTTCGAATGCTCGAAGATGTACTTGAGGCGATCCATAAGTGCAAGTTTATGTCTAGTTTGCTTAGTCACTTCTATGCGGAGGTGAACATGTTCAAGCAAACGACTCTCGAGGATGCGATTTCTTTGGCCCATGATGCTGAAGACAAAATTTGAGGACGAGAGAAACAACCACAACAATTCCCAACTAACGGTAACTTCAGTACAAAGCAATTCAATTATAACTTTCGAAGATTCAATCAAAATCGCTTTGTTCCATCTTCCTTTCGTAAATCTTGGACACGACCCCTCGCTTTACCAACAAACACAAATCCAAATCCTTAGCCATCTTTCCAACCAAATCCCAACATTCCTAAACTCCCAGCCATTACCAATAATGTTTCCAAAGCCAAACCCATAGTCTGCTACAAGTGCCATCAACCCTGATATCTAGTGGTGAATTGTCAATCCAAAAAGCCAAGTGTTCACATCAACTACTTGGGAGCAACTGAAGATGAAGACTATGAAGAAATACTGAATTTCACAGAAGACGATGACTATATCAGTACTACTTTAGATACTTTACCAGGTATGCCAAATCCTCATTCTTTATTAACAATGAAATGTCTTGTGCATGGTAGCGAAAATATTGTTTTACATTATGACAGGAGCACACATGATTTTATTTTTGCAAAATTGGTCAAAGCATTGAATCAGCATACTCTTCCGACCCATTATCGCATCAAGGATGCATTCTTATGGACTAGATATAATGGAACACAAGAAGTTCATGACTTAGAAATTAAAATTGGCGATTATGTTGAGTGCAGAAATCTCTTAGTTGTGCCTTTGCAATCTAGTGACATTATCTTAGGAATGCCTTGGCGTCAAGAATATAATCTCGATATAGATTATTCCACACATTCAATGAAGATTCATTCTAATGGGAAACAAATCACATTGTATGGTACGCACACCCTTGATAATTTTCCATTGCTTAGTCATACATAGGCTAAACGTGCATTAAGAAAAGGTAGCAAATCGTACTTAGTATGGGTGAATGAAATTGAAGCTAAGGAAAATCAGATACATCCTAGGCACACACAATTTAAAGATTGTTTTGCTGCTAACTTACCACCTGGCTTACCACCTACACGTCTTGACAATCATAAAATAGACTTAATACCAGGTTCTCAACCACCATGTAAAGCACCTTATCGACATAATCAAATTGAACAGAAAGAAAGTCAAACCCAAGTTGAAGAATTGTTAACCTGAGGACTCATTAGGCCTAGTAGTTCTCCTTTTGGTGCACTTGTCCTATTTTTCAAGAAGAAAAATAAGACCTATAGGATGTGCATTGATTATCGTGCCCTAAATAAGATCACTGTTAAGAATAGATATCCGATCCCTAGGGTAGACGATCCCATTGTTAAGCTACAAGGAGCTACAATATTTAGCAAGATAGATCTTAAATTTAGATACCATCAAGTACGATTGGATACATATGATATTTTCAAAAGTGCATTTAGGACACAATTTAGACATTATGAATTCCTTGTTATGCCATTTGGTTTAACCAATGCACCAGCCACATTTAGTCATATGATGAATCACATATCTTTGAAGCATCAGCATTGTGCCATTGTTTTCTTTGATGACATATTGGTTTTCAGTAAGAATGAGAATGAGCATTATAAACATTTATAATTGGTTTTCAAATTATTAAAAGAGAATCAATTATATGATAATCCTGAAAAGAGTGAATTTTTCCAAACCCACATTGAATACTTAGGACATATTGTTTCATCTGACGATATTAAAGTTGATCCTAAATAGATAGAAGCAATTTTGAATTGGCCGATACCTAAAAATGTGCATGAATTACGTTCTTTCTTAGGTCTTGCTAGCTTTTACAGAAAATTTATGAGAAATTTTTCATTGCTTGCATTGACTTTGACAAAAATGTTAAAGAAAGGTATTGTATATCATTGGTCTGATAATCAACAAAAGTCTTTTGATTTACTGAAGCATGCCTTAACACATACCCCTGTATTACAATTACCTGACTTTAATAGACCATTCTTCCTAGTAGTTACTGACGCTAGCGAATTTGGAATATGAGCTATCCTTATGCAAGATTCACATCCCATATCTTACTCTAGCAGCAAACTTAAACCATCTGAACTCAAGTATTCTACCTATGATAAGGAATTGGTAGCAGTAGTACAAGCTTTACATCAATGGAAACATTATTTTATGGGATCTGAATTTACGATCAAAACTGACCAACAAAGTATTAAACATCTCCTTAGTCAGCCACAAATCTCTGACCGTCATATTAAATGGGTTGTTTTTATTCAAAGTTTTCATCCACTTATCCAATATCAACCCGGAAAATAGAATGTTGTTGCCGATGCCTTGAGTAGAAGACCGACTATCCATAATATCTCTATGATATCTTTTGATTCCCTTATCCCTATGAAAGATACCTATGATCAAGACCCTAATTTTCAAGCTAATTGGAATAAAATAGTTGCAAATAACTTGATTCCAATAGATTCATTGTCTTATTCTAATGAATTTATGTTTTATGAGAAAAGGTTGTGTGTAACTGTTCCATTTCGATCATTTGTGTTGCAGAAATTCACTATCCTTTATACCAAGGCCATAGAGGCATTATTTGTACTTTATGTATATTGGTTGAAGATTTTTACTGGCCATAGATGGAATCTGATGTTTCTAAGTTTGTATCTGAATGTTTAATTTATCAAAGAGTTAAGCAACACCATGGTAAGCAATATGGTTTATTAATGTCTTTACCAATTCCAGAACGACCATGGGAACATATTTCAATGGATTTTATTATTGGTTTTCCTAACACCTAAGCTAATCATGATATGATTTGGACTATTGTAGATCAATTTAGCAAACAATAATATTTCATTTCATGTAAGAAAACATTAACTGCATCTCAATTGTTTTTGAAGACTGTTTTCACTAACCATGGTTTGCCAAAAGTCATTATTTTTTACCGTGATTCTAGATTCTGCAATAAATTTTGGACTACTTTGTTTGCTAATTTAGGTACAAAGATTGATTTTTCATTTGCATTTCATCCTGAAACAAATGGACAAATAGAACCTACTAACAATACAATTTAGGATCTTTTGTGTGCATACACAATTTTAAAACCGCAAACATGGGATACAATAATACACCACATATAGCTACACAAAAAGTACATTTTGAAATCATTTATGGATATAGATTGCCTACTCCTGTTACCTCATTGTCAAATAAAGTTAAAGCTATTGATGATATTGCCAATATGCATGCTTCTATTTTTGCTGAAGTCAAAGACATGATTGCGAAAGCCCAGCAATCATACACAAAACAAGCTAATAAGAAAAGAAAAGCTATGAGTTTCAAAATTGATGATTATGTTTGGTTACACATTGAAAATAGAAGATTACAAAGTGTTTGAAAAGAGAAGATTACAAAGTGTTGAGAAACATCCTGTTGTTAAGTTATCTCCTAGATTTTATGGACCTTTCAAAATCATTCATAAAATCAATGACAATGCATTTAAATTAGAATTACCCCAACACTGGCAAATCCACAATACTTTTCATATCAGTTTGTTACGACCTTTTAAAGGCCAATTACGTGTTCACCCTGTCTATGAAAACCCTCCTTTATTAGAAGAAGAAACTGAACTGCTTGAACCTAGACACTGACTTGATGACCACTTGAACTAGCCGTAGATACTCTAGATATTTGGTTAAGTTTAAAAATCATCTTGTTGAAGAGGTCCAATGGATGCACGTCTATGACCTAAGTGCTTACCCCTCACTGCTCGCTCCACATTGAGCTAATAGCAATCGAGGACAATCGCTATCCCACCTTGGGGTATGATATTAGGAGACATATTCCACGGTGGATTTCATGAGGTTTTGCGGTGGATTTCGTAACACTATATTTATTTGCCGGGGTTTGTACACAAGGTGGATTCCTTGTGCGAGAAGTTGATGGGGACGTTTGTCATTTTCGAGCATCATGTTGATTTAATGTGCACGTGGGTGACTCCAGAGTGGGTGATTCCGCAAAATACATATTTAAATTAATGGACGTTTATGAGTTTAGAGTGCATTCATATTAAATTAAGGTTAGGATGGAGTTCCAACCTATTTATTTATTTTGTAGTTGAAGACTACTAGGTATTCACTTTTGTAGATTTAATTTTATTATTTTTTAACAATTGTGAATGCTTCAGTTGATGTGTAGAGAAGGCGGCGGTGGCGTTGGGAAGCATTGGGCGATAGCGTGTATTCAAATTACCTAAAAGAAATTATCATTTTTGATGGGCGTGCATCTTATCATTAAAGGTGTGGCACTAATATTTATTTATGTGTGCTTATTTATTGAAGCACTTGACAGATATTTATTATTTTGTATGCGCATGGATGCACGGTTTAAATATTTCATTATTAGACATTGTATTTGCGCACAGCCTGACTCTTGGGCCACCCAACCGCTTTATTCCTTATTTGGACAAAAGCAAACATAAAAGCTAAAGCATGCTTATTTGTAAATTTGGGCTAATTCTGAGCTTGGAGATGAATAAATTTATAAATACATGCTTTGTGGAGTGCTCCACAGAAGGTATGGGGGGAGATTGTACCCAATTGGTATTTTTGCCTCATGTCATGCAAGTCTATTCTCTTGATTTTTGAGCTTAAATTATAGTTCTTTTTTCTTGGGGACCTTCCGACGCTCGCTATATATGCATCCACCATCCGATTTGTGTACCAATGAAAGAAACATAATACCTGCAACCACTCAAAGTTGCAGTCTTTGTAGGATTCCACACATCAGAATGTATCAATTCAAGTGGTTTTTTGTATACATGCTCTTCATGTGGAAATGCATGCATTGCTTACTTTCCAAATTGACATGCTTCACATACTTTATGCATCCCATCAACCCTAAACTTGGGAAAGCCATCCCATTCTATTTTGATTGCATATTTTTTAGTTGTTGTACATTAACATGACCAATTTTCTTATGCCAAATCTCAATATTATTCACAGCACCTTAACCTTGTGCAAATATGGCACCATCCATTTCAGGTAGACTTACATCAAGAGTAAACAATTTGCCAATATGTTTCCCTTTTGCACTCAACCTACAATTATTTTTGAGATATTCTACATAACAACCATCAATTGTGGACCAAACTTATAATCCATATTCTACCATTTGACCAATAAAAGCCAAGTTTTTAATAATATTTTGTACACTATTGCCATGTCTCCTTCAATGAAATTCCAAATACCCTTACCCTTCAAGAAAATTTATATCGTGAGCTTTCATGTAGAATAATTTTTCTTATCAAGCTTCTCGATAACAATCTGGTTAAAGCTGTTAAGTATTTTGACAAAAAAAATTCAAAAATTTACAATTTGCAAGCAAGCTAATACCAAGTGCACTAAAACTAAACACATAGCCTTTTTATAGATTGCATAATAATAAATGCAATCTACAATCTTTGTGTGTATATTTATTTTGTGTTTGCAAGTCAATAAACACTTGAAATCTTACAGGTTCAAAATTCGTGACCTATGCACTTGTAAATGGCTAACACAACCAAAATTGCAGTATACCCAAAAACTCCTATCGAGATTACTTATAGGTCCAGAATGGAGGTCAAAATGACCTCATATGCAAAAAATCAATGTTCTTTCGACTCATCAAGTTTCGTTGCAATAATCAAAAACTGTAGATTTGCTAGCTTGAGGAGCCTCATGCAGTTATAACCTAAGGCAAATTGAGCAAGGTGGAAGAGTTTATCACCTATTTCTTGCTTGCTTAGTTTTATGCTCCACAACCTTCAGCTCAATCTCCAATCAAGCTTCACATAGTCTCATACAACTGTGATACTATGAAAATAGACAAGAGGGGAGAGAGGTGAAGCACCCAAGAGCACACACACATGATAGCAATCGAGGCTTAAGAATATAGAGAGATAGGGCTGAAATCATCATCTTTTTCTTTCTTCTTCTTCCATAGAAAGAAAATAAGTGTATAACATGATAAAATACTAATATGAAAGTACCACAATGTACATACACGTGGTGAACCTGGTAGGAAAGAAGAGGTGACACAATGAATGTGCCATAACCAAGGATGGACTATGGGGGTGTAGTCTAGCTATTAATCATTGGCGTATCCTCATGTTAGTCAGCTAACATGCCAACTCAGAGTAGTGCTCGACATCTCAACAATCCCCAACCATGCAAGAAACCCTAATGTTGGATATATTATGGTTGAACCTCCTTTGAAAATGGCCTCAAACTTGATTATGCAACTTCCATCCTTGTTTCTAACTACCTTCAAGTAGAATTAATTAGTACTTGTACCTTTGTACACTTCACTTTGAGCCTCATTTGAGCACTCATATAATTCTTGTATTTTTTACCTCTTGTACTCACTATTGCTTTTCTTTTAACTCCTTTAGTTGCAATTCTTCCTTTGATATAGTTAAACCCCATGGCATCATCTATCCTAAGATCAAATGTCGTAATGCTTGATTATGAAGCCAGGTTGGAATAGAAATCTAGAAAGTGGATGCAACTTAAATAGAGCTACATGAAGGGAAGCGCACTTTTGGATATGTGGAGACATAGAAACTAGAAAATGCCTCTAGAGCTAGTCAGTAATATCATGAGGTATTTCTTGCACACATATTCAATGATAAGTTCAAGTTCTAGATGCCACCTAATGGCATAATGTTTCCTAACTGAGGGTACACATTGATCACTCTCTAAATTTGAGTTACTCTCTTCATTATGTGTCTCTTTTGTAGGGATCACGGATGACATATCACAAAAATATTATATCCATGACAAGTTGTTTACTAGATCCTTGAAATTTGTACGTGATGTAGTGTATAATCTTGTTGAGAACATGGTGATGTGTTGGAAACAAGTACTTGTCCCTTCTCTAATTTAAAGAGATTGAAAGCATGTGGTGCAAAAGGAGAGTTAGAAATAGACTACAAAGTACATGCAAAGATCAGGGAATCAAGATTAGAAAATGACCATTTCATGATCAACACACTGTTGAATAAGTATGAAAAATGTGGCTCCCTTATAGAAGCTCCAGAAGTGTTTGAGAAGATTGCTATTTGAGTGGAGTGGACCTTTTGCAGGGTATGGTGAAGATAGCTTGGATCATCAAGTTGAATAATATTGTAGTTATTTGAATTCATATGGCATTGATCATGAGAAGCTAAAGCAAGCCTTTCAACTCTATCAAATAATGCTAGGGGAATCCACACAACCAAATAATTGTACTTTCTTATATTGATGAAAGCTTTGAGGGATGCAGGAAGAGGGTAGACACTCCACACTAAATTTATTAAAATAGGATTTGATATTGATGTGTATATTGGAAAAAATTTGGTGAACACGTATGGTAACCCTAGCTTGCCTATTGTAGAAGCACAACACGTATTTAACCTATTGCCTATTAACGAACTAGCTACATGGAATTCATTGATTTTAGGATATTTTGAAAATGGGATTCTTGTAATTTGAAGGTGGGCACCTTGAGGAGGATTTTGATCTTGAATAGTATGAGATGAAAATGAGGGAAGAATTTGGAGAACAATATTATGGAGGAGATGCTGTGGACGATACTTTGTAGGGTTATAGGATAAAGATGAGCAAATAGGAAATTCTGGGTTTGTTGCTATCAATACAAATGTAAAGCAGATTCAAACAAAAGGTTCCAAGAAAAATGAAGAAGATCGAGACTTTGAGAGAATTGCAAAAATTGAAGAACATGAGGATTATGAGGAAACTACAGAAAACACTAAAGAAAATAGGTCATTTGAATGTTTGTCTAAGAGAAATAAGAAAGGGAGGATTTCTTTATAGTAGGAGAAGTTGGCTTTTGATAAAAAATGAGAAGTGCACTATAAAGTAGATTAAGATGTGATTTGTGACTTGCCTACATGATTCAAGTAAACTCTAATACATTTGGTTTGACTACATTTGAGATATTATCAATGGATGACAAAGAATTCAACAAGTATGTTTCCTTGAAGTTGGGTACATGCATTGCACAAGATTTTAAATCAAAGTGGTGATTTCAAGGTAGTCAAAAGGCAAGGAAAAAGAGGGCTCTGCAGAAGCAAGTTTCTTCACAGGTTAGTAAATCACACCCAATCCAATGAGGATGTTAGTTTAAATATGTATCAATCCAATTCTAGAGTCAAAGATTTGAATGTTGATAATGCAAAAGGTGTTGAAGGTTCTTTTAAGAGTGAAGAGGGAAAGAATAAAGAAAGGATATATGTACACATATACATACATACATACATTTGTATATATTACACTCTATATTTTGGCTAGAATAATGCTATATTTTTTGGCAAGTTGAAATTCATGTCCAAAGTCAAGTACAATGATATTGATATAGATAAATTATTTCCACTAATCTTTGTATCTATATCCCAATTCTAATAAACTTGGCATAATGGAATATTAATCATAACACAATGTAAGATTCACATTACAATAGAAGTTTTAGAAATGACTTGCTTCAGGCTTAGTATCTATATTCAAAGTTCACCTTGTTAGAGAAATACCAAGATTCAATGTAAGTATCTGATGCTTGCATTAATATAAGTATCTACATCCCAAATCTTATACATTTGGCACTAAATACTACCAAAATTTATTGTAGGTATCTAATGCTTGTACTAAGCTTAGTATGCATGTCCCAAGTCTTATAGATCTTGTACTTAGGAATGCAAAGTTTAGTCCAATCACATATGTAATCTCAACTTAGCCATATAAGATTATAAAAATCCCGATTAGAGCCTTTCTACTATATGAAATGAGTTTTAAGCATGGAGAAGGGACACCGCAGAGCTTTACTACTACAAGTCCTTGTGGCTTGGCACTCAAGGGACACCATGGTTTCGTATACTCATGCATTTGACTTAAGTGGTTCATAACTTTAACTTTTCACTTTGTGTCATGTGTTTGTGTCGCAAGTTTTATTGGTACACAAAGATACAAGGCTTTCCTTATGCCTACACCATGGTGTCTTCACTTCATGTCCTTGTGGCTTGGCATTGAAGGGATACCATGATTAGGGTAGTCATGAATTTGACATAAGTGGTCTATAGCTTGTACTTTTTTATTTATGTTGGTGTTCTAGGCTTGCTTGGCACACAAAGATACAAGGCTTTCCTTATCCTTGCATTGAGCATGGTGTCGAGGTTCCATGTCCTTGTGACTGGCTCTAAAGTGACACCATGGATTAGTGTAGTCATGCATGTGACTTTAAGTTAAGTGGTTTGTAGCTTGTACTTTTCACTTTGTGTTGGTGTGGCAAGCTTTCTTGACACAAAAGATACAAGGATTTTCTTATGCTTGTGCCAAGCATGGTGTCTAGGTCCTACTTCCTTATGGCTTGGCACTAAAGGGATACCATGATTAGTGTAATCATTGACTGAAATAAGTGATTTCTGCTTTGTGTTTGTGTTGGCACACAAAGATAGAAGTTTTTCCTTATGCATGCACTTAGCATGGCATTTGGGTTGCATGTCCTCGTGGCTTGACATTGAAGGGACACCATGATTAGTGTAGTCATGCATCTGACTTTAGTGACTTGTAGCTTGTGCCTTTCACTTTTTTTTGGTGTCCCAAGCTTGCTTGGTACAAAAAGATACAAGGGTTTCCTTATACATGCACTAATCATGGTGTCTAGGTTCCATATCCTTGTGGCTTGGCATTAAGATGATACTATGATTAGTGCTCGGGGGGGGTCACTCATGAATATATGTATATATAACGTGAGTTCAAAATAAGGGATTTTTAAAATAGTATTTTTATACATTTTTTTACATACAGAAGGGTGTCATATAAAGGGGTTACTTACAGATTGAATAGAAAAGGGTTGTGTTTTATTCAAGAAAAATTCACAGATTAGGATATTTATAAATAGGCCATGAATGCACGTTATGTAGAGAATATATATATAGTGAACCCCCCGAGGATTAGTGTAGTCATGCATTTGACTTAAGTGGTTTTCAGCTCATACTTTCTACTTTGTGAAAATAAAAATAATTCTAGATAGAAGTATTTATATAAAATGTGTATACACATATGAAATTGAATACAAATTCTTATATCTATAGATTACATAGAGTATTACATCTAAAAAAGGAGGTATGCTATAGATGTTTTTGATACATTGTATAAGTGGAAAAAGGGAAGTCATATGACTCTTGCATGAGTTGTAGATAATGGGTTTTCTATCATTCTTTGAACATAGATGACATCTTGCCTTTAAAAAGAATGAACTCCGTTGACTTGGTATACTATCTACAACATATCAAATATCAATGATACTAAAAGCACATTAGATGGAGTTCCATGGTAATCATGTAACCAGTCCACACAAAATCTACTACTTATCTATGCAAGATTATAATATATGATTTAAAGTTTTCCATTTTCCCTCAAGTCCACCAACCTACTTTCTAATCTAAAAATTAAAAGGCGGCTTATTTCTCGTTCTTCTTTTCCTTCTACTTATTCATTCTCTTCATTCTCTCTCTCTCTCTCTCTCTCTCTCTCTCTCTCTCTCTCTCTCTCTCTCTCTCTCTCTCTCTCTCTCTCTCTCTCTCTCTCTCTCTCTCTCTCTCTCTCGTGTTCTTTTTGTGTTGGAGATGATCTCAACATGTAGCTTCTCGTATAGAGATTAAGGAAAATGAGAAACCTTTAGAGTTAGTGTGTTTGAATACTTTCAAACAAATAAACCTCCTCAACCCTAAGGGACAAAATGGGAGCAAGTTCTTTATACAATCCTAGAAGAATGAGGTGGGATATTAGAGCAAAAATGACTCTATTTTTAAATTAGTTCATTACATAAGTACTCTATATCATTGTGCACCCATGAAGATAGCAAATCCCAATTCACACTCTAGAGTAAGAGTGTAAAACACTATATGAGTATTTGGGAATATCCTAAGTCCATCCAACTTTGAAAGACCAACTTCCTTTAAATAGTTTTAGCATTGTCTTTACTTTTCAATGAGTTCTCTACAATCTATCCTAAAAATGTGCATTTAAGTCGCACAAGACTTGAGAATTTTAGTAATAAAGTATTGGTTATCCAACTACTAGGATGCACTTTGATTCCATTGTATCTTAAGTAATGTACTAGCAAAATGTAATGTGACATGGTGGAGACATCAAGAAGACTTGACTAGGACATCTTTAAAAAGCTCACAAGATTGATAAAGAAGTATTTTAGGTTATATGAGCACTAATATAGTTATTACACAAGAGTCTCAATAATAATATAAGGATATATTTTCATGGTCAAATATTATTCTAAAAACCAAGAAATAAATTGCTCATTGATAACTGAGATGTTTAAAACCACTAATGTAGTTAGAAAACAATTCAAATTCGTACCAAAATTGTGTCACAATCAATTATCTTTGTTTACAACATCTCTAAATAGGATAAGTATTAACATGTCCACTTGGAACTATTTTCTTGTTACATCATTCATATTGGCCAAGTACAACTAGGTAGATTTTGTATGCAACCTCTAGCTACACT
Source organism: Lygodium microphyllum (assembly GCF_053477565.2). Lineage (NCBI taxonomy): Eukaryota > Viridiplantae > Streptophyta > Polypodiopsida > Schizaeales > Lygodiaceae > Lygodium > Lygodium microphyllum. The sequence continues at coordinate 99,253,281 of NC_141146.1, read as the reverse complement.
ACCATTGGTAAAATGTTTTTCATATCCTAATGGATGCAAGATGTACTATTTATGTATCTTTTTGTGTAGAGACCAAAGAGTGGATACTACCTTTCAAAACTTTATAGGATCCCATTTCATGTCCCCAAAACAACCCAATATTTGATTGCGTGGCAATTATAGAATATAAATAATGATGCATCAATGTGAATTATTTTCCATAATTTTTCACTTAGAGAGAAATCAAGAACCCATATAAACATTTTTTGTGATGTTTACTTCTATATATATTTTGTCTAATACTTGGCCATATAAGTGAGACTTATATCTGATATGGTAGTGTATGAATTTCCAAGTTTTAGGATTGTCTTTGATCATGGTTTTACATTAGTTATTACAATAATGTTTGACCATGAAGTAATTTGTTATAAGATTTGGCTATACTAGAAATATACAATGATCAATGGCAATGGGATTGAGAATGGAATAAATGTTGGACACAATAAGAAAATAATATCACCATATGGATAAACTTGATGTTGTATCTATGTCCAAACCTTAGGTTCTAAAGAATTCTGAATGGTATGTACTTTTGATATGATAAGAAAGGATTTTGACCATGTGGCAAAGTGTCATGTTCTAATGGATTAAAAGCAATATGGATTTTGGACACAAAAAAAGAGTATTCAATCATATAAAAAATCCTCATATTCTAAAGTGACAAATTGGTATTTCCATTTGATATTTCAAAAAATGGTTTCAATCCAACTAATGGCATATGCTTTTAATATGGCAAGAAGATATTTTGATCTTACGTCCAAATCTCATATTTCAAAATGTTCAATATCTCATGTGCTTGTGATATGATAAGTGTAGGGTTGGATCACAAGTCCAAATATCCTATTCCAAATTTAAAAAATGGCTTTAATAGATCTAACTTGGTATGTAATTGTCATATGTCAAAGTATTGAAGGATTTGACCATTTGGACAAATGTCACATTACATATGATTCAAATTGATATGAAGTTTCGAATTTCTTAAAGGTTTAGAATTGATATGTGCTTTTATTATGGAAAAATAATGATTTGAGCACATGGATAAATCTTATATTCTACTGGAATCAAATTAATTTATATTTTTCATACTATAAGAAGAGGATTTGACTATGAAAATAGGATCTCACAGTATGGGAAAATCTAGTATTATACATTTTTTAAATGATAAAAAAGTATTTAATTAGATGGCCAAATATTATGTTTGGTATGTGCTTCTGATATGGCAAGAAAATGACTTGACCAAATACCCAAATCTCAATATTTAAATGACTATTGTGACTTTATTAGATCTAGCTTTGTTATGTACTTACAATATCACAAAAATTGAAAGATTTAACATTTGGTCAAATGTCATATCATGGCAAGTAAAAGACTTGACCATATACCCAAATCTCAATATCTAAATGACTACTGAGAGTTTATTAAATCTAGCTTGTTATGTACTTACAATATCACAAAAATGGAAAGATTTGACATTTGGTTAAATGTCATATTGTAAAGGATTGTGATCATGTGAACTTTAAATGTGGTGAGAAAATGGTTTAAGTTATGGCTAAATCTAAAGGTTCTAAAAGTTTAAAATTAGTGTGTACTTTTGAAATTTGCAAGTTAATGATTTGACCATATAAAAAGATCTCTTATTCTAAAGGAGTTAAGTTTGGTATTTAGTTTAATTATCTTAAGAAGAGGATTTCAACATATAAATGAATCTCCAATTCTCATGGGAATAATATATTATTATACATTTGATCCATGAAAAGGATTTGACCACATGGACAAATCTTGTATTCTACTCACTTGATATAATAACAAATATTAGATTTAATGGAAAAATCTCATGTTTGGTTTGTGCTTTTAACATGTCAATAAGAGGATTTTTATGCATGGTCATATTCTACATGATCAAACATGGCTCTAATAGATGTAACTTTGAATGCACTTTTGATGATAAGAAATTGAAGGATTTGACAATCTAGCCAAATGCCATAGTGTAACACAAGGAAGTTTTAATCATTATCTATAAAGGAAAAATGGGAATTTCCCATGGACTTCCCTAGTTAGAAATACACATAAGTAGGGATCTATGAAAAATGGAGCATTTCATAGTTAAATTAACCAAGGAATGAAATAAGAGATTTTCTATATAGGAATGTTTTTTTTGAGGTGACTCCCTAATTAGTTGTATAAGTAGCACACATGCACACGCGCACGCAGGCACACACACATGCACACACGCACACACGCACATGCATACGCACACGCACGCACGCACGCACGCACGCGCACACGCGCGCGCGCGCACGCACACACACACACACACACACACACACACACACACACACACACACACACACACACACACACACACACACACACACACACACACACACACACACACACACACACACCAGCTTTCTTAGTTTACACGTGTTATTTCCAACTATGAAATCACATAGAGAATTTCTAACTATGGAATTTCAAAATAAGGAAAAATGCACATAAGATATCTTGAAAAGATTCAACAAATAAATATGTGAACACTACATGCCAAAAATAGTCAAGAGAAAAAGTTGATTGATGACTTGAGAAGATGGAGCTAGGCTTGTTGATTAGAATCCCTTGTGTATTTAACAAATCAAGTGATCAACATTAACAATAGAAAAACAAAGAAAAAGATCAACAATGACACTTGAAAACATAAAGCTAGGCTTGTTGATTAGGATCCCTTGCCAATAAGATGTTCTTCTCTCTATTGTAGGGCTAGAACATCTCCATAAAATGTGTGGTAATCCCTTTGATATTCATAAACTCGACCACCCTTTTTGGAGACACAAAGGTGACCTGTAGTAATCCATTGGATATTAATCATAGCCTTTGCTACCCTTCTTGAAGACACAAAGGTGACTTGTATACACTAGATCATGCCAACTTCTTTCTCAAAGTGGCCTCTTGTGAGTACACGGTATGGCTATCGAAGAAGTAAAATAAAAACTAGCTTGTACTGAAAAAACATGCTATATCTATGGTCCTTTATGAAGAGCACCTGCCCTCATTTAAGACATTGTAGCGTTCTTTTTATAGTCATGCATATCATCCCCTTCTTTTGCAAAATGCCCTCTTACAACTCCTTCACTTCTTCTTTCTAAAAAACACATCATTAACTATCTCTGACTTGAACATCCATACACACTCTCTATTCTCCTAAGAATATGGGTAATAGATGATGCCCTTTTTGCTCATCTCTTAAACCTCTTACAAATGGAAACCCTACCCATCCTACTAGCACAAGGATCCCCAAACCCCAGTCAAAGCCTTAAATACCAATATAGACAAACCTTCAATAATATCCTCTAATAGGACATGGTAGCTCCCCTCCTTGCACATTGTAACAGAGATCAAAATAGCAGCCTCCTTGTGAAGAGCTCCATGTCCCTTAATTGTAGTATTTCTCTAGGCCTTACACAATGGTAATGGACTTTCTTTGAGAACATGTAGATGCTTAGGTAACAAATCTTCTTGAAAATAATAGTCCCATTTATTTGAAATGGAAACCTCTCAATAAGCATTGCACCATCCATTTGGTAGGTCATTTCTTGTACTACATCACTTATCGATCATAAGTAACCCCACTAACTTCTTTGGGAAACAACATAATGTAGCTTCCTATCAATTGAAAGAAGCTCCAATGCCTAAATAGTATGGATCTTGAGAAGAAAAATAGTGGCCTTAAGAGCCCCCCCTTAATATGTACACAATAATAGTCCTTATTTATGAAAGACCTTCTTATTTTGGTATAATAGATCCCTTTCCTTTTCAAAAACCCTATAGCATACAACCACAATTCTGGTACAAAGCAACATGAATAGTCCTCCTACATGATCAAGTACTATACTCCTTTCCTCTCTTCTTAGCTTCTCGAAGTCATGTGGTTGCAAGTTTAGTGGAGAAAAACCATAAGAGAGACCATTTATACAAAGACACATGGTAAGGAGTCTTTGTAGGGTTTTCTAGGAACAAAACTAGTCTTTCACATAGTCCAAGTATCCAATATTAACTTTTAATGAGTTAATGAGATCTTTGGGTGGATTTAAACACATACAAGGACTTATCTTGAGTGATACAAGTCGTCCAATATGAAAGACATCAAAACACAATGTGTTTACAAAAAAGTAATGATTATGACTATTCTAGGATGATTTTCCTACTTTTGCCCATGTTAGCTTGTCAATCAAGGTTTTTCACTTTGATTTGAGTACCTAGATGACCCTATTTTGAGCTCATATGATGTAGCTATAGTCACAATAATTTGTAGCTAGGCACAAGGCCTATACAAAAGAAAGCATATTCAAGAAAAGCATGGAAGTAAATAGAGAGAATATTGAGAGATACTTATGGATGTATTATAGATGTGGGTGAGATTTGGGACTATTCATCTACTTTTGTATAGGGATTCACACAATTGAAGTGTGTGATGAGAGTTTATAGAAGATTTTGACTTGATGTGAATGCTCTCCCCTACATGTTGAGTGTAACTTTGAAAAGATGTTTTTGGTGAATAGATTAGGCTCCCTCTTATACTACTGCTATAAATCAAAGAGTTCTTGGATTTTATGCTTAAATTATAACATTTTTTAAGTTAGTACTATTCAGGGAGTACACTGCTCTTTGGGTTGTTTTGATATAAGTGTGTCATAGGGTTATATCAGCCCTATTTTAATGTTCTATTTGCATTATCTCTACGGAGATTGATGTATTGCAATCACTAAAGATTTTGGACTAAAGTATTTGGTTTGAGCTATCATCTACAAGTGTTATTTAACTAAGATATCATCTTGATCATAGGGTTTTAAGTCTAAAAGTGATAGTGGAGTATAAAAATTGAAGCAAAGGTTTTGTGCAAGAAAAATAGGATATAGTTTGATTTCTCTCTTGCGTACTTCTCTTACATGTGATTTCTTTCATCTATCATCTATAAATTCTTATTCTTAGGACTGAAGTGGTTTTAGGCCTACAACTTCTTTTGTCTCTCATATGTAAATTTGTATTCTCATGACCCTAATGGTTTTACGCCTAACACTTTAACCCCCTAACATGAACTCGATATAAAAGGATGACTCGAATGATGTGAGAACAAACTAAAGAGGTTGTCATAGCAAGAGATATCAAGAATTTTGTGTGCACTTATAAGATAATCAAGCATGAAGAGCTAATTACCAGAGCTTTGTAGGAAGTGGTTGCAAAGTTGAAGAAATTGGATGGAACGAGTATATCTAAGTTTCTACATACCTATCTATAGAAACTAAAGATGGTCATTGTTCTAGTTGATGAGATGCCATTGTACTTTAGCAAGGTTGTGGCTCATGAGTTATGAACTTGAACGAATGCAATTTACATAGAGCATGATTTATGAACATGGGCTGATTCTAAGAAAGCCATAAAAGATAAGTATTGGATTGAGGATGGTAATAGGATAACAAAAATGTCTATTTTTTAAGTGGGTTACAAGACCTCCAAAGGTATTTCTACTCTAGAATTATATAGGAAATTCGAGCATCGTTATTATGACCAATTGACTATTGTAGAAAGAACTTTCTAGAGATAGAGAAGATTACTTTATTCTTGCATGCTGTAAATCTACCACTATAAATTGAATTGGAAAAAATCTTGGAAGATGATACCACAAATTAGAGTCTTAAGAAAAAGTGGAATGATGCTCAAGAAGTTGTTTCTAAATTAGTGTAACGTACCCACCCTTGATTATGTGATGCATAATGTTTAAGTAGTTGCCCAGAGTTTACCCTACAACCGTCGCCATCTGTACTCTTACTAGAATGATCAGATTTTGTCTAGCTAGTTAACCCTAGGTCTACCCTAGAGGGGAAGCATCCTATCATTACCCACAAAGGACCGACTTGAAGGTTTCTAATTGACCTAAAAATCACCTATCCATAACTAGCTCACATTCGACGGAGGTGTCCTTCGAGAGGCTTCTTGTTCGGAAGGAGTGACTACCATTACCCTTGGTTCATGGAGTACAACACTTTTTTCCAGTAGCAAACTAAGGATTTATGAAATCCCTCACAGTGCTCTGGCACAGCCACTATACCTTTCCCCTAAGATAATTTATAGTTCGGGTTCAGAGATAAAACCCTAGGGAAGTCAGAGAATCGACCCTTCTTAGAGTTTCTTCCTAGCATTTGTTTTTGGGGAAACCTCTTGACTAACCGAGAACACCCTGCCATAGGACTGGATTTGTCGGAAATCCATCCACCGGCTTCCCTCTATGGAAGTTATAAGTTACCTAATTACCTACCACATTACCTGATACATATAAAAATAGCTTCGTTAATTAAAAAGAATGCTTTTATGCACGTTAGTTTGCGTAATTTACTCATGGACATACAACTAGAATAAAAACATTCATTGATTATATTCCATAATGTGTGTTGTCCCACCCATACTATAGGAGAAAAATTACAAATTCACGTGCTGCCTCATCCAGCGCATCTGCACGTCACCAAGATCAAATCCACCTATAGCTAGCATTTTTAGGTATTCCAAGTAGAACTTAGAACTTGGACCATACAGGGGACCAAGAAGTTCCTAGGTGCATAAATGATTTACTAGCTAGAGCCCCCCTGGCACCCTAACCACCTCCTACTTAATGTGATCCTTGTTGGGAGACCTCTCGCCATCGGAGTCGCTCCATGCTTTAGTGATGGTAAAAAAGTCCCCTCTTAGTATGGGGATTCAACACCTATCCTTGGGGGAGGTGTAGGGATCCTCAATTTATATCTGATCCAATACTTAATTCAATTAGGATCTAATCTAGAAAATCACAAACAAGATTGATGTCTTCAAGCAATTATGACTTCAAACACTCATGCAACTTTCAAGTGATGATTAATCTCGTAGCAATCAACCTTTGAAATTCACACAGTGAGCTCTTCCCCTAGGGTATCTAGATTTTGGGGTCTCTAACCTCTCAGTTAACATTTCATGTGCATAAGAACCCCCCTTTAAAGATTTTAAAAATTAGTTCCAACTTTTTTTTTCTCTCTCTGTCCCTACCAACAGTATGTTGGGGAGAGAGAGAGAGAGGGAGTAGAGTGGGAGAGGGGGCATGCACCCCCCAGGTGTAGGGGTGGTGGCCCATTAAACGGCCCCCATGAACCACCCCCTCCCCACTACATAAGGGGAGCCCCCCCTCCCCCCTCGGGCAGGTCGCCTGACACGTAGTGCCGCCTCCCCTTGCTTCACCTTACATGGAGCTCCGCCACCCCCCTACTCCACCTTCACATCGCCAGGCCACCGGACTGCCATCCCCACACCTCGTAATCAATGTTTTCATCTCCTTCATCATTCCCAGTACAATTGAGGAGGAAAAGATGCTGTCAGGTCCAACTGACAGGAAGGAAGAAACCAAAGAAGCTTCCTAGAAGCTTCCACTAAAAGATTCTTAGGGGTGCTTCACCCGCAGATCGCATGTAGGGCACAATTTGTTTGTGAAGGGAGTTCCCTTGCGGGAAGGAAGGACTGCCAACTTGTAGAGAATTTCAGCACGCCCTCCACCTGCCCGACCAAATCCCAATTGCGATTGCCCCAAAGCACCACATAAGAGGAGCACACACGGGAGCAAGAGGAGCACGTGTAGGAGTCCCCACCCGAAGCACAGGAATCGATAATACCCCTTCTGTGGATGTTGAGGTTCCATCAAATTCACCTTCTTCATTTCCGCATGATATGGGTGCATTAAGTATAAATTCACATAGGGAAAACTTAATCTCATTGGAAATTTACTATAATTGAGCGCTTTGTTTTGAAAAAAGATCATAGGAATGTTTGAAAAAGTTTTAAATTGCATGTCAAGGTACTTGTAATTCTTGCACCATCATGATGAAAGGTTGTTGCATTTTTGAATATATGGTTCATGTGTTAAAAGATGCACTTATTCAATAATGTCCTAGTTGCATCTCGCATATAGGTTAAATATATATTGTGATGTTCTTGTGCATTGGAAGGCTTGCATTGGGTAATTTACATTGGCAAGAATGAATTATGTTGTATACAATGCATTTGTGCAATAAAAATCCCTTATGATGACCGTAAATAGGTTAATTCATAATAGGATGTTTAATTAAATAATAGATAGTTGCTATGGAGAGGAATAAAAGAGTTATATTTTCGCATAAGCAACTGCATTCTATTTTGCGTGACTTGCATGGGAAAAGAAAAGATTATGTTTTTATTTTAATATCATTGTAAATGTACATAGCATAACTTGCATGCATAAGGAACTTGCATGCATAAGTAAATGTATGAAAAGAAAAAGGGTTATATTTTATTTGATGAAAAGCATATAGGATGCAATACGCATGAAGTGATAGTTACATTCGATATGAAAAGATAGGCGCTTGCAAAGTTAATCCAACATTATCGTACTTAGATCATTCTTTGTTGCGAGTAAGAGAGGGTACTAGGCCTTAAGACACAAATACTAGTAAAATCGGCAAACAAAGGATGTTAAGCAACCAAGCAAGTTGCTTGCAAACTGTCATTACAACCTTAGACTATGGAACAAGGGCGCTTCCCTAGTCCAATGTCAATTGATAGGTTAAACTCTAGGTTGGATTATCGATCAAGGCATACGCCTTGGATATTTGGAGAGGATAATTTCAGACAATCATCGGATTGTCTGATTGGACAATCTTACTAGGGACAAGTGGTCCATAGGGGAAAAGGATGTGATCTTAGGGTTCTCTTCTTAAAGACCAAAGGACCAAACGATAAAATCTCACAAGAAATCCTAGTCGAGCCAAATCAATCTTCAACCTAGTGGGACTAGGATTTTGGATTGGGGTCAATGGGACTTCCAAATCCTATACCTTAATCAAAGATTGCCATATGATAGGAGATGTAATTCCTCAAGATAGGTACTGCTACCTATCTCGTGCATCAAGTCTGCAAGGTCATATGCTATTACAATTAAATCATAAGATGACACTACTACATCCTAGGCCAAGGAAGGCGAGTTCTAATTACAAGTTAGATTCATTAAGAGTTGAGTAATCGCCCTACTACAACTCTCTCTCTTGGGGATTGATTTTTCAAAATTAGGACACTTGCGAATTGCCAAGAAGCAAATTGACCAACCAAGCACGACGAGGTTGTCCAAGATCTATTTGACTGTAGTACAAGAAAACCTAAGGTAATGATAATTGGGGTCGATAGGGTATAAACCCTAACCCAAAGCAAAAGGGTAAACAAGAAACCTATCTTGCCAAGCCCTTGGAATCTCGGCAAGTCGCGAACAATCCAATATCGAATGCTAGGAGTATTCAGGAAGAAGGAATCACACCTTAGCAGTTGGTCGTACGAACGACCACAGAAATGATCGTGATTGTACACTTAGGTACGTTGTTTGAACTTCTTGCTCAAGGAACTAATTCAAGGAAAAACTCTCAATGCTTCAGGTTAATAGCCTGGAGGGAGGGGCAGGTTCAGTTACCTCGGACTTCCTGCCTGGCCCTATCATAGCGGGTTGTTAATCGCGCTGAGTACAAGGACCAAACCCATCGCAAGAGGTCTCTCCGTGGGTGTTGCTTGGAGCGGGAGGATTCTTGGGTGCCAGGGGAGGCTCTGGCCATAAATTCCTTGTCTCCAGATCCCGCACAAGAGGCCAACGTGACTCGAGATGGGATCTTGAGGCCCGTGTACTAGTCAATGGGCAAAACTTGGAGTAGCAATCCTGATGATTGCTGGGATAGCCTTCGGGGAAGATACTTGATGTATTCCAAGACCATGATAAATAAAGATCAAATATTTGAAAAAGGAACTTCCTTGACATTGTTTTTTTTAAATGTCAATGCCTAAGTTACGTGAAGGATATTAATTAAGGAAGTTGCCTTTGCATGTCAAACATAATGTGGTAGGTAATTAGATAACTAAGAAACCCGAGGAAAGTGCGGTGGACATGACTTGGGTCCATCCTACGAAAGGGTGGTCGCGGTTAGCTAGGAACTTTTCTCAAAAGATGTGATAATGAAATTGTGAAGACCTAGAGTCAGAGTTAGAATCCCGATTTATGTTGTTTTAGGGGAGCGGAATGGGACTATGCCTTTTGGGCAGAGAGGTTGAGCTTCGCATCCCTCTCATTTTCCATTCTCTATGAACCAAGTGTAGCATAAATCCGCTTTGACTCTGTTGTTCCTATGCAAAGTGGTTCATCTGGAGCTCGACGCTAGCTGCTTCCTAGAGAATTGGCTAATAGAGAACAAAAAAAGTATGACTTCAGTTCGGTTCTAAGTGGGAACGGTCAGATACTTCCTCTTTGGGGCAGAATAGGGAAGACCTAGATTGTAAACCGTGTGATATTCCTTGCGAGTGCCAAGTGGTGCTTTCTAGACTCTCTTCCCGATGGGCTGCTAAGATGTGTCCCACAAGTGGACAAGCAGACACGTTATAGTTGGTATCAAAGCAAACCAATGAGATCTAAAGATTATAAGGGAGCTTAATGGAGGAAAATAAAGGGAATAAGGGGATAAACAGGGGAGGGTGAGTAGAATAGAGCAAATTTTTCTATTGAAAATATTTCTTTACTCACTTATGGATGCTGGGTTACAGAGTCACGAAGCATGGAGCAAGTTCTTGGTGTTCCAGGTCATGTTCATGACTGCAATGCATGCTTCGAATTATCATCAGAGGCTTGTCATGATGAATATTTTGGACCGTATCTATAATCCTTTGCCCTTGTATGAGGAGTGGAGATGGACGGGAGACTCAGGAATATACTACATAGCAGCCCACCGACTTGCATACCTTCAGACCAACTTGAAGGGAATCAAGTGGATGGAGGATTTAAAGATCGTGAAGCTGTTCATCTTTATCGAAGCTCCCGTAAACGTAACTTTGCATGTTAGCGGTCGGCAAGTCATGTAGAATAAGTATGTCTATGAAGAAGTGACCCAGGTGATCTCTGCTGCTACTGACAGAATCAAAGTGTAAGGGTGCTATGAGAAGAAATGGTATCAAAGGAAGGGATAACCCAATCTTCCTATGACTTACCATTTCCTAAAAATCCATGACCCCACTCCATGTTATTATTCCATCTCTGTAGGCCGATTCTAACACAATCCTATTTTCCCCGAACTGATGTATCAATCAGCATGTCCTACTTACCCAAAATAAATGTACTCAAAGGGATATGCCTTCATGAATAAATAAGACCTTTTACAATTGTCTATCTTGATCATAAATGTTAACTAAGGTGTTAAGTGATTAAATTACTTAGCCAAAAAGCTGTACTAGTCATATTAACGTAATATGAGAAAGTATAATAAGATGTTAATGTAAAGAATCTTATTGATCAGACACAACCCCAAGCACAATTTCCAAATCCGACTCCTGCACTAAGTCTAGCTGCTGCTCAAGAGAAGAAATTCCTTCTCAAAAAAATTAAGCCACTTGAGTTTGATGGCAAGGGAAGGACTACTCAAGCCGACGCCGAGATCTAGATTGAGTCCATGGAGGACTATTTTGAGGCGACAGGAATTGCACCTGCTAACCAAGCCATGCTCGCCAAACTTAAGCTAACACGCAAAGTGAGACTTTGGTGGAAACAGTGGTACAGAGACCAAGCAATCTCGGAGGGGATAGTCACTTAGTATAAGCTTAAGAAAGCTGTGCGAGGGAGGTATTTTCCACCTGCCTACCGCACACAAAAGATGAATGAATTCTATGACTTTAAGCAGTTAGGATTATCCCTTGAAGCATATTATTCGAAGTTTGTCTTACTCCTAAAGTATGCACCTCCAATGGATATGACATAGTAGGTGTCAAAATTCTGTATTGAGTTGAATCCACCCATAAACACTCCATTGGAATCAATGCACCCAACGGACCTACAAGATGCACTCATTCGAGCTGCTCCAATAATATAGGAGGTGTAGACCAAACCAAGGAACAATAGGATTTGGCCTTACAAGGATTAAAATAAGGGCATGACTAAGGCTCAGACTAAGAGAGCACAGGGTCAGAACTAGGGCCAAAGAAAGAAGGCTAGAGTCAATGTTGTCAACAACTTTGTTCCAACACAAAGCAACGATCACAACCCACATTGCTTCCATTGCAATGAGCCTGGACACTTCAAGAGGAAATGTCCCAAGCTTGGTAGAGGGCATCGCCAGGGGCAATTCCAAGGTCAAAATAGAGCTACTCATAGCCAAGAACCATCATTATGGCCAGACGGAGAACCTCCAATGTTTCCACCAAGGAGCTGGACAATGAAGAAGATCCATCCATGGATGCTAACATTGAGAGGGAAACGGTTCACACCACTCTTCACAAAAATGGTCGGAATCACCAATTCTCAGTGATTTAGACTCCATCAAAATATCAAGGTAAAAACTTCAAAACTTTGATTGACTGTGGCAGTACACATTCCTTCATTTCACCAATCTGTGCAAAAAGATTAGGGATAGCCACAATAGATGCAACTACCTTACTTGTGGAATTAGCAAATGGTCATGAGGTCACTTATACTAGGCAAACTGCTAAGGTGAAATTCCTACAAACTGCTAAGGTGAAATTCCTACTGGGTGGGAAGCCAACTTCTGTGAGATTCAAGGTAATGAACCTAGGTGTTCACAAATGTTTACTCCGAATGGATTGGCTAATACCCAATGATGCCCACATCCACTGTGGAAAGGGCCAAGTCTCCTTCCGCAATTCTGAAGGGGAACTAGTCATGACTCAAGGTGAGGCTGGTAAGCCAAAAATACAGTTGACGAAAGCAACACGGATAATAAAAGGTGTTCAAAAGGGTCTACCTGTCTATCTGATTAAACTAAATAAGCTAGATCAAAATCAGGAATTTGGAGAAGAACCTTCATGGTTAAAGGAATACGCGGACGTATTCCCCGAAGATCTGACAGAACTTCCTCCCCAAAGGGAAGTCGACCACGAAATCAAACTTGTGCCGGGAGCTGCATCGGTCGCAAAGAGGCCATATAAGATGTCCATCCTGCAAGATATCGAACTGAAAGAGCAACTCAAGCAACTGTTAGATCAAGGCTACATCCATCCTGGCAGTTCTCCATGGGGAGCTCTAGTGTTGTTCCAAAAGAAGAAAGATGGAACACTTCACCTATGCATTGACTACAGGGGGTTGAACCAAGCAACCATCAAAAATAAATAATGCATTTCAAGAATAGATGAATTACTTGACCATCTTCAAGGGGCGAAGATCTTCTCAAAGATAGATCTCAGATCTGGATATTATCAGATAAGGATCAAAGAAGAAGATATCCCCAAGACTGCATTCCGTACAAGGTATGGACACTTCGAATTCCTAGTGATGTCATTCGGGCTGGCGAATGCTCCTTCGACCTTCAATAGGTTAATGCAGGATATCTTTAGGCCCTATCTTGATGACTTCATTCTCGTCTTTTTCGATGATACCCTACTCTAATCAAAACAGGGAAAGGTTCATGAACCCCAACTTCACATTGTTCTTGAAACAATGAGAGCACACAAGCTTTATGCCTAGAAGAAGAAGTGTGCATTTTTCAAGCGATAGATTGAATATCTAGGATTTATTGTATCAGCACAAGGAATTTCAGTAGATCCAACTAAGGTAAGAGACGTTCTGGAATGGCCAACACCAACTTCTGTCAAAGAAATACGTAGTTTTCTTGGGTTGATAGGGTGGTACAGAATTTTCATCAAAGATTATGCTTTGAATGTAGCACCTCTGATTGATCTACTAAAGAAGCAAGTAGCAATTGTATGGTCACCTACTGAACATACCAGATTTGACAAACTAAAGCAAAGCTTAGTATCAGCACTCATCCTAAAAATTTCTGATCTTAGTAAGGAGTTTGAAGTGGTAACTGATGCTAGTGCACTTACTTTAGGATGTGAACTTATGCAAGAAGGTCATCCGGTAGCATATTCTTCAAGAAAATTGAAGAGCGATAAAAGGAATTATGCTACCCATGACCTGAAGCTATTGGCTGTCATTCATGCTCTCAAACTTTGGAGACATTACTTGCTAGGTAACAAATTTTCCTTAGTAACGAACCACAAGAGTCTTAAATGGATTTTGACCCAAAATGAGCTCAATATGAGGCAACGTCGATGGATCATACTAGAAGAATATGATTTTGAAATCAAATATAGGCCTAGAAAAGAGAATGTAATTGTCGATGCACTCAGTCGCAAGGCATTTCTAAATTCTCTCATTTTGCAAGATCCATCAATAGCAAGGTCTCTAGCCACAAAGGTATCAATGCCAAACAACTTGATTCTTGAGCTAGCAAAAGAAGGGGCATATCTTGACCCACTCTATCAAAAAATGCTAAGGGAGATCCCCATCAAGGATCAAGACTTGACGCTAAAGATGAAGTATCAAGAATTCTCCATCAATAATGGACTTTTCTACTTTAGGACAAGATTATGTATCCCTGCAAGCCAAACTCTCAAGCAGAAGATACTTTGGGAAGCCCATGAATACCCTTTCTCAGGGCATCTTGGTTATGCCAAGACCCTTAATACAGTCAGAAAGAGCTATTATTGGGAAAGGCTCAAGGGAGACGTACTCAAATATGTCACGGAATGTTTGTCTTGTCAACGCATTAAGGCAGAACTTGTTAAAATGCCTAGGAAATTGCAACCACTTGACATTCCACAAATGAAATGGGAGTTCATTAGTATGGACTTTATTGTTGGCTTACCCCAAGTTTAGGGAGGATATAACTCTATTTTGGTTGTAGTAGATATGCTCACCAAGGTCGCACATCTCATCCCTATCAAGACGAACTATAAAGCTTCAAACATCGCAAGATTATTCATCAAGGAAATATTCAAACTTCATGGGTTCCCCAGAAGAATCATTAGTGATTGTGACTCTCTTTTCACATCACACATCTGGAGGGCTATCTTTGAGGCTATTGGAACTCAACTTTGTTTCAACACAGCTTACCATCCCCAAATTGATGGTCAAACAGAATGAGTCAATCAAGTCATTGAAGATATGCTTAGGGCATACTACTGTCGTGAACCCAAAAAGTGGATTCAATACTTACCACTGGTTGAGTTTTCTTACAATGCTTCTTACCAACAGAGTATTCAAATGACTCCTTTCCAAGCATTGTATGGGCATGATTGTCTTGCCCCTTTGAACTTCTCAAATCCAACCTTGAGGGTAGAAGCTTCAAGATAGATGCTGAAAGACATGGATTATCAAATCAAATCAATAAGACAAGACATTCAAGCTACCAAGGATAGATAGAAGGCCTACACTGAATTGAAACGGCAAGATAGATCCTTCGTTGAAGGTGATATGGTCTTCATCCGTGTACACCCTAAAAAGAGTTCACTGTCCTTGGGAGAGTACAAGAAGCTAAGTCCGAGGTATTGTGAACCTTATAAGATCATCAAGTGCCTAGGGACTAATGCTTACAAACTACAACTTCCTGCAACTCTAAAGATTCATAATGTATTCCATGTCAGCCTATTGAAAAAGTATCTATCTAATCTAAATCATGTACTTGATGATCAGGAAATTGTAATACCTAGCCAAGGAGTCCTTGAGCTACAACGTGATAGAATCCTAGATGTTAGGGAAAGACGTTTGAGATCAAGGACCTCGAGAGAATACCTCATCCACTGGAAAGACTATTCCAAAGAGGATGCCACTTGGATGGATGAAAATACTCTCAACCAACAATACCCCCAGATCTTCTCGAGATGAGGACATCTCCATTCCTCTAAGGGGGAGAGGATGTAAAATTTCCCGTGCATAAGAACCCCCTTTAAAAATGTAAAAAAAAAAATTAACTCTCTCTCTCTCCTTGCCGATAGCATGTCGGGGAGAGAGAGAGAGAGGGAGTAGAGTGGGAGAGGGGGCATGCACCCCCTAGGTGTAGGGGTGGCGGGCCATCAAACGGCCGTCTCCCCCCCCCATGAACCACCCCCTTCCCACTACATAAGGGGAGCCCCCCCTCCCCCCTCGGGTAAGTCGCCTGACACGAAGTGTCACCTCCCCCTGCTTTTCCTGACACGCAGTGCGGCCACCCCCTACACTGCCTTCACGCCACCAGGCCGTTGGACTGCCGCCCCCACACCTCGTAATCAATGTTTTCATCTCCTTCATCATTCCCAACACGATTGAGGAGGAGGAGATGCTGTTAGGTCCAACTGACAGGAAGGAAGAAATCAAAGAAGATTCCTAGAAGCTTCCACTAAAAGCTTCTTAGGGGTGCTTCACTCGCAGATCGCATGTAGGGAAAAATTCGTTTGTGAAGGGAGTTCCCTTGTGGGAAGGAAGGATTGCCAACTTGCAGAGAATTTCAGCACGCCCTCCACCTGTCTGACTTATTCCCAAATCCCAATTGCGATGGCCCCAAAGCACCACACAAGAGGAGCACGTGCGGGAGCAAGAGGAGCACATGTAGGAGTCCCCACCCGAAGCGCAGGAATCGATAATACCCCTCCTGCGGATGTTCAGGTTCTATCAAATTCACCTTCTTCATTTCCGCATGATATGGGTGCTTTAAGTATAAATTTGCATAGGAAAAACTTAATCGAATTGGAAATTTACTATAATTGAGCGCTTTTCTTAAAAAAAAGATCATAGGAATGTTAAAAAAAGTTTTAAATTGCATGTCAAGGTTCTTATAATTCTTGCATCATCATGATGAAAGGTTGTTTCATTTTTGAATATATAGTTCATGTGTTAAAAGATGCACTTATGCAATAATGTCCTAGTTGCATCTCGCATATAGGTTAAATATATATTGTGATGTTCTTGTGCATTGGAAGGCTTGCAGTAATTTACGTTGGCAAGAATGAATTATGTTGTATACAATGCATTTGTGCAATAAAAATCCCTTGTGATGACCGTAAATAGGTTAATTCATAGAAGGATGTTTAATTAAAGAATAGATAGTTGCTATGGAGAGGAATAAAAGAGTTATATTCTCACATAAGCAACTGCATTCTATGTCGCATGATTTGCATGGGAAAAGAAAAGATTATATTTTTATTTTAATATCATTGTAAATGTACATAGCATTACTTGCATGCATAAGCAACTTGTATGCATAAGTAAATGTATGAAAAGGAAAAGGGTTATATTTTATTTGATGAAAAGCATATAGGATGCAATACGCATGAAGTGATAGTTACATTCAATATGAAAAGATAGGCGCTTGTAGAGTTAATCCAACGTTCTCATACTTAGATCATTCTTTGTTGCGAGTAAGAGAGGGTATTAGGCATCAGGACACAAATACTAGTAAAATCAATAAACAAAGGATGCTAAGCGACCAAGCAAGTTGCTTGCAAACTGTCATTACGACCTTAGACTATGGAACAAGGACGCTTCCCTAGTCCAAGGTAAATTGATAGGTTAAACTCTAGGTCGGATTATCAATCAAGGCCTACGCCTTGGATATTTGGAGAGGATAATTTCAGGCAATCATCGGATTGTATGATTGGAAAATCTTCATAGGGACAAGTGGTCCATAGGGGAAAAGGACGTGATCTTAGGGTTCTCGTCTTAAAGACCAAAGGAACAAACGATAAAATCTCACAAAAAATCCTAGAGCCAACCTAGTGGGACTAGGGTTTTGGATTGGGGTCAATGAGACTCCCAAATCCTATACCTTAATCAAGGATTGCCATATGATAGGAGATGTAATTCCTCAAGATAGATACTGCTACCTATCTCGTGCATCAAGTCTGCAAGGTCATATGCTATTGCAATTAAATCATAAGATGACACTACTACATCCTAGGCCAAGGAAGGCGAGTTCTAATTACAAGTTAGATTCGTTAAGAGTTGAGTAATCGCCCTACTACAACTCTCTCTCTTGGGGATTGATTTTTCAAAATTAGGACACTTGCGAATTGCCAAGAAGCAAATTGACCAACCAAGCATGACGAGGTTGTCCAAGATCTATTTGACTGTAGTACAAGAAAACCTAAGGTAATGATAATTGGGGTCGATAGGGTATAAACCCTAACCCAAAGCAAAAGGGTAAACAAGAAACCTAGCTTGCCAAGCCCTTGGAATCTCGGCAAGTCGCGAACAATCCAATATTGAATGCTGGGAGTATTCCGGAAGAAGGAATCACACCTTAGCAGTTGGTCGTACGAACGACCACAGAAATGATCGTGATTGTACACTTAGGTACGTTGTTTGAACTTCTTGCTTAAGGAACTAATTCAAGGCAAAACTCTCAATGCTTCAGGTTAATAGCCTAGAGGGAGAGGCAGGTTCAATTACCTTCGACTGCCTACCTAGCCCTATCCAAGAGGGTTGTTAGCTGTGTCAGGTACATGGACCAAACCCACTGCGAGAGGTCTCTCCATGGGTGCTGCTTAGAGCGGGAGGACACTTGGGTGCTAGGGGAGGCTTTGTTCGTAAATTCCTTGCCTCCAAATCCCACACGAGAGGCCGACATGACTCGAGATGGGATCTCGAGGCCCGTGTACTAGTCTATGGGCGAAACTTGGAATAGCAATCCCGATGATTGTTGGGATAGGCTTCAGGCAAGATACTTGATGTATTCTAAGACCATGATAAATAAAGATCAAATATTTGAAAAAGGAACTTGCTTGACATTGTTTTTTTTTAATGTCAGTGCGTAAGTTACGTGAAGGAACCTGTGTTTAAATAGATTAATTAAGGAAGTTGCCTTTGCATGTCAAACATAATGTGGTAGGTAATTAGATAACTAAGAAACCCGAGGAAAGTGCGGTGGACATGACTTGGGTCCGTCCCACGGAAGGGTGGTCGCGGTTAGCTAGGAACTTTTCTCAAAAGATGTGATAACAAAACTGTGAAGACCTAGAGTCAGTAGAGCTAGAATCCCAATTTATGGTGTTTTAGGGAAGCGGAATGGGACTATGCCTTATGGGCAGAGAGGTTGAGCTTCGCATCCCTCTCGTTTCCCATTCTCCATGAACCAAGTGTAGCATCAATCCACTTCGACTCTATTGTTCCTACGCAAAGTGGTTCATCTGGAGCTCGACGCTAGCTACTTCCTAGAGAATTGGCTGATAGAAAACCCTGACTTCAGGTCGGTCCTAAGTGGGAATGGCCGGATACTTCCTATTTGGGGAAGACTCGGGAAGACCTAGAGAGCAAACCCTGTGACATTCATTGCGAGTGCCAGGTGACACTTTTTAGACTCTCTTTCTGATGGGCTGCTAAGACGTGTCCCACAAATGGACAAGCGGACACGTTACACTTAGTTTAAGGTTTATAATGACATTATTGTAACCAAGTTTGTTGGCCTTAGGTCCGTTTCTTCAACTTGGAGATATTTCCGGTCTTAAAATCTTCTATCAAAGCTTCCAGATTAAACTATATACTTGACTAATTTATTCAAGGTTTGTTCTTAATAAATCCATCTTGAAAAATTCCTCATGATTTCTCTTGAGTTCTAGAATTTTGTAGTTTCCCAAACAGTTTCTAGCCAATAAGATGTTCTAATAATTTACCAAGTGAATTCTTGCAACTCCAACTGTTGCTTCCATGTTAGTAGGGTCATTCGCGATTTCTACTTTTGAATTCTTTTTCTTCGAGGCCATGACAAAAATATGATTCATAGAAGAAGAAGAACATGGTAGTAATACTAGTTGGCAAGGGTGTAAGACTCTTGATGATGATGATGGTTATTGCAGGATTCAATGATATAGGCCTCGTGGATGGTTCTTCTTGCCTCGTGGAGAGCAATACTTCTCTCCCTCTAATAGATGAAATAGGGACGAGAGTAGAGGTATGACTTCTAACCTGATTGATAGAATAGGATAAAGTTCTTCAGTGTCTTCTCTTCTCGAATTAGAGTAGAAGAAGATGAGAGACCTTCAGCATATCCCCTTCCTTGGGTTGAATGGAATGATGTCTCTTCATCTCATAGAATAGATTCTCCTCCTTCTCAATCAGGGTCTTATCCTGGCCAAGATTGCTCTTGTCCCTCTTCTTGGTTATCCCCAAGCTTCCAATTTATAGCTTTGTAGAGGGGGGGTAAAAGAGAGGATGCTTGATTTTTAGCGTTTTTTTATGACATCATCGATGACAAAGAGAGAACGCTTTCTTTTAGCACTTCTGATGACATCATTGATGACGTCAGAGAGAGAGATCCATTTCTGTAGTGCAAATATAAAAATTTACGAATATGTAGGCAAGCACCACATGGCGCGTCGTCGGGCTACCATCACTCTAAGGCGGCGACCAAGGCATAGACCTTGGCGTCACTTTCATAATTAGAGAAAGTTTTTTTTTTAATGTGCAACATAAATCAATTTTCTTTGGAATGTATATGCACATTAAAATAAACTAAGTAATGGGGACATTTCAATTAATGAAAAGACATAGAAGAAGGGAGCAGTTAACGCCTATGGCTATTACTAGTTTGCTTTGATAGAGTCAATGTTAAGGCAATCATAGACAATGCCTTTTGTTATTCCTTTGAAGGAAAATATACTTAATGATCTTGTCAAGAATATGTAGGATTTGTAGATTAAGCATGTGTTTACCGCAGCACAGAGGATTGGAAAATGGAGCAGAGGAGCGGAAAAATGGAAGAAGGAGAAAACCAAAAGGGCATAGGACAAAGGAAGGAAAAGGCACCCCGGATGGAGGTCAAACCTTGAAAATTTTGAATGAGGACCTCTCCAGAAGGCCTCAATGTCACCTCGAGAAAAGAAAATAGTAAAAGCGCACCATTAATTGTGAAAGCACTCCCGAATCCTTGTAAAAGAGTGTCAGGCTTACTTTTGTGCAAATTGTATGCATTAGTTGGGAATGGGATAAGTTAGAATGGTGGGAAATAGGAAAAGAGGGCCTAGGCTAATGGCCGGCCATGTAAAAAGTGGGAATGACCACCCAAAAAGTAGGGCATGTATATAAAGTTCAAAAGTGAATGAGAAGCTCATTCTTGTGTGTGGCCAAAGCTTCTTCTTCTTCTTCTCTTGGTTCTTGCCTTCTTGTTTGTGCTTGAGTGAGGGACTAAGGGAGTGTGAGGGAGTGAGGGAGTGAGTGTGCGAGAGTGAGGGATCGTGGAGAAGAAGCTCCCCATCTTCTCTCTTCATCTTCTCTTCTTCTCTTCTCTTCTCTTCTCTTGCATGGCTATGGAGGATGGAGCTTGAGGGAGAGGGCTTGAGGTTGCTTGAGCTTGCCACAAGAATCGTGGAACCACCGGAGTGCAAGAGAGAGGAGGGAACTCGATCGAACATCAAGGTAAGCTCACTACACCTGTCAGGTAGGCATTGCGCATCGGCTATGTGAGAGGTAGCCATGGCTGCTCGGCTTGAAATGCTTGATCAATAAGTGGTCCGTAGGATGTCTCGAGGTAGAGCTTCGTAGCTCCTCTCCATTTTGGTTCTATTTTTGGGACAGACGGAATCGAGCCTTAAGCGCCGTGCGCATCGAATCGAGCATAGAAGTAGGGTTTGCAGCATGAACCGGTGCTCGAGATAGTTAGGAGATTTAGGAGGTTTTGATCCTTGGAGCAAGTAAGTATTTTGATTTATTGTTGAATATTAGAGTAGGACCATCCATCTCCATCTCTGGTTTTGATTTTGGTTGCATTAGGTTAAGATTAGGATAGGAAAAAGAAGGAAAACAAAAGGGTTCTGCTCTGCTGCTGGAAACAAGGAAATAGGGGCACAAATTCAAATTTCTGGTTGGAAGAGTATGAGGGATTAATTTTTGAGGTTACAACAGGCTGGGATGGGGCAATAAGAGGCCCAGGGAACCAGGAAAGACCACATTTGACATTCTTCCTTCTGAGAAGAGAGTGAGCTTGAGAGCCAGGTGAAAGGTGAGAAGGATCGAAGCTTGCATGCGAGCTATGGCGGGAGAGCAAGAGCAAGAAAGAGAGAGATAAGAAATGGGAACTCCAACTGTCACAATGTGTGACCGGGCCTTCCTTTATTCAAACTGTCACTAAAAGAATAAAGAATAAAGTGACGTGACGGGCGCCCGCCACCTGCAGTGTGTAGTGGCGAGTACTGTCAGTGTAGTAATACACGGGGTGACATGGCGGAGGCGCCTTTACCCCCAACAAAGACTTGGGATTTGGTTGCCTTGCCTAAGGGCAAGAAGGCTTTGCCATGCAAGTGGGTGTACAAGATGAAAAGTACCCCTGGACACCCCAAGCTGGCATACAAGGCTAGATTGGTAGCAAACGGTTTTAAGCAGGAACATGGTGTGGACTTTAATGAGGTCTTCTCTCCTGTGGTTAAGATGACCACCCTGCGCTTAGTCTTGGCTTTGGTTGCACAGCTTGACTTAGATCTATATCAAATGGATGTCAAGATGGCTTTTCTACATGGGGACTTGCATGATGAGATCTATATGGATCAGCCTAAGGGCTTTGCAGAACCTGGTAGGGAGCACCTAGTGTGCAAGTTGAAGAAGAGCTTGTATGGCTTGAAGCAGGCACCTAGGGAATGATATCATAAGTTTGATGCCTTTATGCAGTCACAGGGCTACAGCAGGAGTGCTATGGATCCGTGTCTTTACACGAAGAAATCCCGTGATGGCAGTTTGCTTATCTTGGTACTCTATGTTTATGATATGCTGATAGTAGGGAAAGCTCATGATGAGCTAGATGCTCTTAAATCTCAGCTGAAGAAGAGCTTTGAGATGAAGGATTTGGGACAGGCCTCACATATACTTGGGATGCGCATTAAGCACGATAGGCATTAGGGGCTTTTGTATCTCTCACAGCGGGAGTACATTCATAAAGTCCTTGAGCGCTTCCGCATGCAGGACGTAAAGCCTATTGGCTGTCCATTACCTTCTTATGTGAAGGTATCACAGGCCGATTGTCCGCAGACAGATGAGCAGAGGGCCGAGATGGCCAAGATCCCTTATGCTTCAGCCGTGGGCAGTTTGATGTATGCCATGATAGCCACTCATCCAGATATTGCGCATGCAGTTGGTGTTATGGCACGCTATATGGCTACACCTGGCAGCAGACATTGGGATGTTGTGAAGGGTATCATGAGGTACTTGAAGGGCACAACGGATATGTGTATTTGCTATGGCAGCCAGGATACAGGGGTCGTGGGGTACACTGACTCCGATTATGCAGGACATGCAGATAGTAGGAAGTCCACTTCTGGCTATGTATTCACCTATGCTGGAGGGGCTGTCTCTTGGATGTCCAGGGTTCAGAAGTGTATGGCTTTGTCTACCACTAAGGCCGAGTATGTTGCAGCCACCACTGAGGCTTGCAAGGAGGCCATATGGCTAGGCCGTCTAGTTGCTGACCTTGGGATTGATGCTATACCTACATTGCATTCGGATTCTATGAGTGCCATTCAGTTGGCTAAGAATCCGGTCTTCCATGCGAAGACGAAACACATTGAGGTGAGGTATCACTTCATACGTGGTGTCGTGGAGGACAGGTCTGTTGACCTTGTCAAGATCTCCACTGACGAGAATCCTGCACATCTGCTCACGAAGAGCCTCACTACTGAGCGCTTTGCCTTCCTCAGGAGGTTGATGGGCGTTGGATGAGATGTCGCCTTTCCTCATCCCTTGTACCTATGTACATTTGTACTGTCTTTTCTTTTTTCTTTTCTCTCTCACTAGGGCAGATTCGCCTTTAAGTGGGAGGTTGTTGGGGGTAAACATAATGCATAGAGGGCTGAAATCTGTCAGGTGGATGTCTGTCTCTAGCAAACCGTCTCACCGCAGGCTCTGCTGCCTGTCTAACTGCCTGTCCAACACCCTGGCCCTGTGGAGGAACTGCTGCAGGCTGTACTACTGGCTGTGCTGGAGCTCTAGGCTCCTCCTGAAAGATCACTCTACAGATCTCAACCACCTTCTCAGGCTGCCTGTGCATCTTGTCTTCATGGAAGACGACATCATGGCTGCGTACTATTTTCCGCGCCTGCGGATCCCATAGGCGATAGCCCATCTCTCCTGACTCACCATAGCCAAGGAATATGCATTTAATGCTCTTTGGATCCAATTTACTCCTCTTTTCCTTGGGCACATGGCAGAATGCCTCACATCCAAAGACACGGAGATGCGCATAAGAGGGTGGCTTACCAGCCCAAACTTCCTCTGCAACCTGGAAATCCAATCCACTAGAAGGTGATCGGTTTATGGCATGCATTGCTGTACTAACTACCTCAGCCCAAAAACTCTGGGGTAGGCCTGCATGGCTAAGCATAGAGCGCACACGCTCCTGAATAGTCATGTTCATTCGCTCAGCCAAACCATTCTGGGGTGGGGTGTAAGGGGCGGTCAACTGACGCTTAATACCCCTGTCATCACAAAACTGCTCAAAAGCATGCGAGACATATTCTCCCCCATTATCTGTCCTAAGGCATTTCAGCCTATACCCAGTCTGGTTCTCAACAAGAGCAAGCCATCTCTGAAAAACTACCAAGACATCGGACTTCTGCTTTATGGGATAAGCCCACACTTTCCTAGTAAAAACATCAATGAAGGTAACGAAGTACTTCGTGCCACCCATAGACATGCAAGGCATAGGCCCACAAACATCGGAATGCACCAATGCCAAGGGCTCACTCATGCGTGGCCTACCCGATTTCTTATGCGTAGACCTATTCTGCTTACCATAAAGACAATGATCACACGAGTCAAAACATGCATAATCCAAAGGCGGAAGATACTACAAACCAGATAACATTTTCATTCCCTTCAAAGACATGTGCCCTAAACGAGCATGCCAAAGTGATACATGTGGGATAGAACCCATTGCCAAAACATGGTCAACTGAGGACCCAGATACAACAACAGGATAGAAGCTGCCAGCCTTGGCGCCTCTAGCAAGCACAAGTCTGCCTTTGGTAATCTTCCAGGTAGAATCCCCAAAACAGACATGAAACCCTGCATCATCCAACTGTCCTGCAGACATAAGACTGCGCGTAAGCACAGGTACATGACGTACATCCCTGAGCAAAAAGGAACTGCCTGTGGAAAACTGCAACTCAATATCTCCACGGCCTACAATATCAAGAGACCTATCATCTCCAAGTCTGACTGATCCAGATACACTACGGTAAGAGTGAAACCACTCATGGTAAGGCGTCACATGGAAGGACACACCTGAATCCAATAACCAGCACTGTGCATACATATTAGCTGTCTCAGTCAAGTGTGAAGCATCAGAAGAACTAGCTACAAGTATGAACTCATCACTACCATCGGAATCCTCGGTCTGCATGACATTAATTTCTTCAATCTTGACGCTGGACTTAGCAGATACTATGCTGTGATCAGAGGACTTCTCCTGCACTTTCTCTTTGCCCTTATCCTTGCACTTCTCATTGCACAACTCATGACACTGTCGTCTGATATGGCTCTTTTTCCCACAATGATGACAAGTGACATTAGCGTTGCGCCCACGCGACTTACTACGCGACTTTCCACGAGATTTAGACCGACCCTTCTGCGAGTCACAGCCACGGTTATTACCACGATCATTCCTGTCATTCCTGCCTCTAACTGTCAAAGCATGTGAAACACGAGAGGCATCCAAGTTTTTGCGATTAACCTCTTCCTACAGAAGAGCACTCTCAACATCATTCAGTTTCAGAGTAGCACTAGAGGCACATAAGGCAGTGAGGAATACATCCCATGACTCATTCAGAGTCCCAAGCAAGAAAAGAGGAGTTACTTCCTCTCCAAAGGTGATATCCTGCGAAGTCAGGTTCTTCAATATAGCATGGAACTGGCTCAAGTGAGCAGACATAGTCGCATTATCCTTCATGCGCAAATCCATAAGCTGCTTCAACCAGTACATCTGACTCGCCGGACTTTTCTTATCATAAAGATTCTTGATCTTATTCCATAGATCCCATGCACTTTGTGCTTCCTCAAATACATTATAATGTACCTGTTCAGTGAGAGACAATACAATCGTGGACTTGCATAGCTCATCAAGTTCAAGCCAGTCGTCATTGTCCATAGTTTCAGGCTGCTCCCCACTCAACCGAAGTGGCTTAATCTGAGATTTCTACACCAAGACCTACCAAATTTGACTCTTCCAATAAGAGTAGTTGGTACCATCCAACTTTGTGATGTTAAATATGGCATTATCAGTCAAAGAGGACGCCATAATGTAGGCTGGAAATGCACAGACAATGTAAAACTGCTGGCTGTTTTACTGCAGAAAATGCCCAAAAATTACCAAAACAGGGTCCAAAGGGCGAGCAAAGTGTGCCAAAAGTTGCTGCCCACTTAGTACTAGGTGCAGTACACCAAATCAGGATATTTCAGCATGAAAAGTACACCTCAGTCCACCAATAACTGCTTGCTGTAATAAATTGCAGGTATGCAGTCTAGAGAGCAAACTGTCCCAAAATAGGATCCAATGTCAAGCAAACAATGCTAGGTCCAAAGCCGGCATGAAATGGACATAAGAAAGGCCAATGACAGTGAAAAGAACATGAGCTCAACACTGAAGCATGTCAAAATAACATCTGCCAGTGAAAGGCACACCCCCATACACTCTAGGCAAAGTGTTCCTGTAACTGCCAAAACCTGACACAAATAGGTGTCTGCTCAAAGAGAAAGATCCAAATATGAGACTCAGCTCATAAGCATCCTATGAACCAAGAGTACATCAATGCATATCCATAAAGATCGGAGTATGATCCCAAAGTTTCAATGCGTATGTAGCTGCTCAAGACATAAACTGCTCCAAATACATGTAAGTGCTCCAATAGCATGCAACTGTCAAAGGTCAAGCAAGCATGTAAAATGCTCCCACTGGCACAAAAGGCGTACAAAGCGAGCTCAGAAGCTCAAACAACCCAAGAGAAAGTACCAGTTGATAAGTGACCCTGTCAATGCATCAAGCACATCCAAGAGAGCATGACATACATGAAGCACCGGTTGTATTAACCATGAAGCAATACATAAGCCCAAATAAGCTCCCGGTCAACTCAATGACATCCAAATAGTAACCAAGTTCAGTGATCAAGTAAGCCGGGAATGCTCAAATACATCCAAATCCAAGCTCCAAATGTCGATATGGCATACACGAACCAAATAGCATATGTCACGAACCAAAGCATGTAATGCAAAAGCCTAACTGTCAAGTAGAGACATGAGGCATAGGCAGTCCACGAGCATGCCAAGTCGGTCCAAATGCCAGTGAAGACGGAGCTAATGCGAAGCTCAAAAGCATCCCATAATCTCATACATATGCTCCAAGTCGTCCCCAAATGTCAGAGACATCATGCCAAAGCTCAAAGCATACATCCGGTATCGGTAGGTAAGTGCCAAAGCATGTAAAGTACCTTCAGCCCACTATTATTCCAGCATGTATTTACTGTTCTAAACAGTAGATTTCAGCCCCGAATTCAAGCCAAAATCATGGTCAAACCAAATGCATACATCCCCAATACATCCGGGTAGGAAGTAGACCGCATACGGGCATCAAATAGCTCCAATGGAATGAGGCATAAGCAACAAATGTCAGTGTCAGGGGTGATGCCCTGTTTCCAGCACTGTTATGCAGTGAATGACAGTTTCAAAACTGAGAATGATCAGCTCCCAACCTCAATGTCAAGCCAAAGCATCAAAATGACATCCAAAAAATGGTTCAAATGCCCTCCAAATAGGCCAATGATGAGTGCTCCATGAGCAACAAAGCATTCAGCTGTAAAACGTGGAGGTCAAAGTCTGAAAATGGGCACCATATTCAGCATGTTGAGGCCTGGAGTGCTGCTGCCAATCACGTAGAGTTATGATGGTTGGGGGACTCCAAAATAAGCCCCAATAGGCCACACACAAGGGCTTGATGAAGATCAAGTGGCTACAGCTTCAACACGTGAGGAGGGGAGGGCTGAATAGGTGCGCTGAAATCAGCGTGAGTTGCTGGAAAATGGCTACTGATCAACATGGCTGAATGTTGAGTGTGGGGGGGGGCTCGATGATGGCCCAAGGTAGACACATACCAAGCCATGAAGGCCCAATGGAAAGGGGAGGGAAGATATGAGCTATGGAGCTCAAGAAGAGTGGCTGCCCTTTGTTCCTGCCCTGTTTCAAACTGAGAATACACTCAAATGCCTACAAATGCTGAAGCAATACCTCAAGGGCAAGGCCCTGATGAAGCTCAAGAAGGCCGGGATCGAGCTCGGGAAGCCGAGGAGAGTCGGGAGCTCGAGAGGTCGGCTATGGCTGCCGGGATGGATACCCAATGCGTGAAGCGAGTCGATGCGAAGGTCGGGAAGCACTGAGTCGAGCTCGAGCAAGAGAATGCCAAGCTCTGATACCAGTTGAAAGGTGAGAAGGATCGAAGCTTGCACGCGAGCTATGGCAGGAGAGCAAGAGCAAGAAAGTGAGAGACAAGAAATGGGAACTCCAACGGTCACAATGTGTGACCGGGCCTTCCTTTATTCAAACTGTCACTAAAAGAATAAAGAATAATGTAATGTGACGGGCGCCCGCCTCTTGCAATGTGCAGTGGCGGGTACTATCAGTGTAGTAATACACGAGGCGGCACGGCAGAGGCGCCTTTACCCCCAACACCAGGGAGAGAGTGAGAAAGAGAGAGAGAGCTGTAGGGAGATCGTTGAAGTGCCGATCAATTCAAGCGCCACATTGATTCCAAGTATGCTTGGCAGTGTCTTGTATTGTTTTGCACCTATTTGGAAGGCACGGGATGATTCCGTGGAGTAGGCATTGACCTTGAGTCATCGCGCGCAATGCGTAGGCCGTCGTCCGTGCCATTGGACCAGTCTGTCTGATTCCCAGAATCGGACCATTCAATTTCGGGAGTCAAACCGTCCGACTGCTAGAATCGGACCACCCTGTCTGATCCGATTCCCAGAATCAGACCTAAAATCCATTCGGCTCAATCAAAATCATAGAGGTTTTTAGACTTATAAGATAACTTGGGCAATAGCAAATCTTTTAAGCTAGCTTGTTCTCCTCTCCATGTTGCACTTTCAAGCTAGGACTTGCATTCAAAATCTTCACACTTTGTAGGTTACCACAAAGAAAATTTATTGAATCATCAACACCCTTTTGCACAAGTAAGATGATTTCAATAACCTCTAAAATTATCCATTGATCACTCTTAGATGGAATTGATGCAAAAAACAATTGATCCAAACTTGCTACTCCCATCCATTGTGCGTGGCATTTGTTCAAAGCTAGAAGGTACCTTCTCGCAAAAAGCATGAGAGCCCTAGCATTTCTCTCTAGTCTAATGCCTCTAGAATGATGACAAACATAATTCAAAGTCCAATTTAATCAAATCACAAGTTCTTCAATGTCTTCATTTGACAAGCTTCTCATCCGAATAGCATTCCCACATTCAAAGTAGCCTTACTAATGGAATTTTCAATTACTCTCTCCTTTTCTTCATTACTTTTCCTAACAACTTTCTAATCTACTCATATAACTTCATTCTGTTGTGCCATCATTGGATCAAGCCATCCCTTGTGTATTCCCACTTATTCATAATTCGTCCTATGCCTTCTTCCATAAACTCCTTTATGGAATACACACCCTTGGAGTCTTCAAAACATATATTCTCTTCATATGAATCTATACTTTCATGCTATGTGCTCTAGCAAGAATATGCTATGAAATAGAACTTCATGCCCATCCAAACATGATTTGAGTAAAATATGCAATGTGGGATCCATGCTTATGCAATCAAACAAGTGATGCTTCACACAAAAATAATGAATGCAATGAAGAAATTGTGCCTAGCCTATCTACATGTGCTCGTGCATCATGCAAGATGAAAATACAGTTCCTTGATTGTTTAAGATAATTATCCTCTCCTCTCAACACTTAGTGAGAAAATGCCATACCGTAATCCACCCACCCAAAATCTCACTATCACTCAAAAAAATGATGGTCTCAGGATGTTGACTAGGAAAACAACCCATCTCACAACTAGCGACATCCTTCACAAATGTCAAACTCACCCAACCACCTTACCCACTCAACGAGAGGTTCTTAACTCGATGGTGAATATCCCAAATATTGTGCATGCAAGAAACTCTGTGTGCTCATTGAAGGTGCTCTCTCAAGTGTGAGTGCAACTAAGATTTACTACATATAGTTGCAACAGTCCTCATGGCGTGCAAGTGCTCAATGATAGTGCATAACGTGCATCAACCCAACCCATGGCATGTGAGTAATTAAAAAGATCAGGAAACAACCCCCAAGTGTAGTGCATAGACAAGTGCAACATGAAGTGCTCATGAACCCATAGTCCCCTATGATGTACAAGAGTCTTGGGAAGAAAACATACCTATTCCACAATGTTTGACAAACACATACTAGAAAACTTTAGCTCCAACTTGTCCAAATAATAATAATCAAACTTGACCAAAGCTATCAAGTTTCCACACAAAAATATCCAAATAAAATGACAAAACAAATCTTGAGCTAAATAGACACAGAACATCCAACTACAAAATAGCAAAACAAATAGTCATGCAAACAACTAGGCTAACAAAAATCAAACCTAACTACAATTTCTCTAGGGGGTTTCAGTTTTTGTGAAAACTCTTGACATTGCATCATTACTTGGACAACATATACTAATGCTTTAAGTGCCTCATATTGACAATCCTAGCACAAAGTCTCAAAGCCTTAGCACCTTGGATGAAAAAGTAAAGGCTCAAAGCCTTAGCACCTTTAAGGTGCCTCATATTGACAATCCTACCACAAAGGCTCAAAGCCTTAGTACATTGGATGAAAAAGTAAAGGCTCAAAGCCTTGCATTGGATGAAAAAGTAAAGGGTCAAAGCCTTACCTTGAATGTAAAATGCAAGAGTCAAAGCATCAACTCAGAATGTCAGTTGTCAGCAATCTTAAGGCTTAATGCCTTGAAATTCGGACAACATGCGCATCGGCAATTCAAACGGAATTAATTGTAAGGCTTCATGCATTTATCAATGGTCAAGTGGGATGGGTCATCCAAATTATGCTTCATGGGATAGCACCAAAGGATTCATTCCTTAATCTACTCAAATGGAATCGATGACATAATGCATGCCTTAGTTGATGGTCACTCAGACACCTTCAAAAACTATGTGCATACCTTCTTTGACGTTCATTGAGAACTTTTGCTCCAAAAAGAATTGCATATCTATTACCTTTAAGATCCTCTTGGCCAACAGCCCATCCTATCCCAATGGGACTTGTATCCACAGTAAGAATGATGGTTGACCATTTGAATAATCAGCCCTTTTGAGAGTGGGGGTTGAAATTAACAGCTTTTTTAATTTACGTATAGTGAGAGTATGCTCATTACCCCAAGAGAATCTTTGGCCTTTTCTTAATAATTGATAAATATTTTCGGCTACATGAGCAAAATGTGGTATCCATATGAGATAGAATACGCATGTGCCAAGAAATCTTCTTACTTCTGAAACATTTGTGCATTTTTCTTGCATTTTGTTGATGGCATCTATCTTGATTGGCCAAGGTTTGCATGCATAGGGGCCACATAGATGACCAACCACTAGGACTTCTTCTACTCCGAAAATTGACTTAGCTCTAGAAAGGGTAAGATGTACCTCTTCTAGCCTTGTTAAAATCATGTCACAATCATGAATATGGTTAACTACAAATGTCTTGCAACCATCTTCATCAAGCTCCTCATTCTTTTCATTGACTTCACATCCCTTGATGGGTACATCATCAAGAAATGGAAGAGTAAGTTGTGGAATAAAGTCCCTTAAGACTTTGTGCATGGCATTCATCATATGGGCTATGGAGTTTGTTGCACCTTGTGGTAGAGTGCACATGTGGACCAATCCAAGAGGTTTCTTCATTGTGG
Source organism: Lygodium microphyllum (assembly GCF_053477565.2). Taxonomy (NCBI): domain Eukaryota; kingdom Viridiplantae; phylum Streptophyta; class Polypodiopsida; order Schizaeales; family Lygodiaceae; genus Lygodium; species Lygodium microphyllum. Next base: position 99,221,434 of record NC_141146.1, on the reverse strand, counting down.
TAATGTCTCGACTTTCTAATGAAAGTTGAAATTGGTCATATCCTGAATATAGGTCGCCCATAGAATAAATTGCTCTATCTGCAAAAGCTTCCAAAAATTCATCAACAATTGGACCTGAACCAACATTTTAGATTGTGACATGATTAATAGGCTATAGATCTTGAATGAATCGTAAAGTTCTAATTTTCTTGGTCACAGTAAACCATCGGTTTGAGTAAGGTGCTAAAGAAGGTTCTAAAATCTTCATTCTGATCTTCTCATTTAGATGTTCCAATAATTTGGGCAAATGCACCCTTGGAATGGGAATGGGATTGAGGTACCAAGGCACATGTGGGACCATAAAATTGACCATAGGAGCCACAATATTTGGATCCACACAGTGTACTCCACTTGGTTGAAATGCAAAAGCTTTTCCATGTTTCATTAGCATTTGCATAAAAGAGTGTTTTTCAGCCAGCAAAAGGAAATAATTTTCACCTATTTTGAGCTCTTTTATACTTTCAGATGTGAACTTGTGACCAATGTTGGAAGGATCACGAAGACTTGGTTGATTTGCTGCCCTATCAGCGAGCCCTTCACTTTCAGGAGGCAGTGGGACTTGACTTTCTTATCCACCGTCTTATATTTTATCTCCACATGCGCTTCAGCCTTGTTCAGTAAACCAATGTCTTCCTGCTCAACAAATTCTTGAATTGTTTGATAAAAACCCAATGTACTTCTATGGAGTGATTTTCAGCCTGATTTTTTGCATGAGCAGCTACATATATTTTAGCCAATGTGTCAGTAGTAATTAGTATTAAAAAAAAGCCTGATAAGTTTTCAGCTCCCTTTTTACATGACATAAGTATTTTCTTTCAGCCTTTGTCATGGCTGGAAGAGACTTATAACAACCCATACTATTGGTTGTACATACATAGAGATTTGCTAGAGACACAATTTCTGTAGTATAATGAGGTTCAATCTTTTTACATGATGCACTACCATAGCCTCGTTTTATAGCAGTGCAGCTCGAAAATCCTTGAATTCTCGGGCATTAGGAGGCACAAGATAATCACGCAGTGGATCTCTATTTCAATGATGGTTAACACACACAATAAGAAATTGGACAGCTCGTTCATTATCCTTTTTCAGATTCAAGCATAGGAAGAACCATCATCAAGAGCTTTTATTTCCAAGCGGGCTTCAGAAATGTAAGGTTGCCCAAGAATGATAGGGTAACTATAAGAGTCTTAAACAAAATAGTGAAAATTATCTATTATGTCTCCAATAGTTGCCTACACATTAGGACATGCAGCATGTAACTCTCCAAAAGAATTGTTTGTAGCTCTCATTTGCCAACCTAGATCAACATCTATGGGCTATCCGCCACTTTCATAGAGACTCCTTGCCATGACATTTATCTGTGGTGGCGAGCCATGGTCTAAGAGTGCAATACATGGTATTTCTTTTTCTCCAATTTTGATGACTGTCTCCATTGTTGCTCTTGCCCAATGCCTACGGGAGTAGTGACTGCTTGGAATGAATGAGTCTCTTCCTCCTCATGCATGTGCTATAGATGGCCTTCTTTTTTAGAGGTGGGCTGCCCAACTGGTTTGAACCAGCCGACCATTAAATTTTCAACTTTCACTTCTTTAATTTTTGCATTCATGCTTTCTTTATCTTGAGCTTCAATTGCTGCAATTAATTCTTTAACTCCTTCAAGTTGAATTTATTGTGAAGTCAGCTTCTCTTCATCTTGCACAAAAACTCGAAGAACTTGCAAAAAAGCATACATTGTTTCTTTAGCTTCATCACCAACATATTGTATTTTCCTTTTGATTACATTAATAATTACATCATGGAATTCACATTTCACAATTCCAAGAACTTCACCTAAGGTGAATTCAATTTTGCTTCCTAGAATTCGTTCTTTTAGGACTTGTTTGAGATCGGTTGCAGATTCTATGTCAAGCTACAATTTGTAGTATGACTGCTTGCCTTTCTTCTTTCCTTCTGTCTTCTTTGTTTATGGCACATCTTCCATCTCTTGATCTGGGGTTATATTTTCAGTAAGCTTTGGTTGTTCAGGCATTCTTCTAGTTATCTGTTTCGGAGGGCCAGAAGAGGAAGGCCCTGATTCATCCTCTTTTCTTCTCTTTTCTTCAATCAAGACTTCTTTATGATTGACGTCAACCACATGTGGCAAGGCAAAAAAAGAATCTATCGATTCTTTCCAACCAGTTATTCCTTGAATGCACTGACTAGCATTAGCCAAATCTTCTTTGGTTGCTTTACCATGTTCCATTTGATCTAGTTCCTACATCCATACTTTAGATTGCACATTAGCTTTACATGCTTTCAAACTTGATTTAATTGGCTCAATTGTAGCCCATAGGTAGCTGCATCAATTGTTGCATAGGCAATCTTTAGAGCTAAATCTTCTAATCAGCTGCATGAAAAAATTCGTCCAGCAAAAAAATTCTTTACAGAAAAAATTCCACAATTTTCTTTATAGCTGCATGAATTTTTTCGTCTTTCCAAAAGACGAGCTTTTGTGCTTTAGCCTCAGGGAAGGCAAAACACTCCCTCTTGTCATGTTGTTGATTGTCACACCAAATACAACGCCTCTTAAAGCCTTCTCTCATGGGATCTTTGAGTTGATGAACATTCTCGTTCTTCAACTTTGACATCCAGCTTCTCCATCTTGGAACTAATTTCTGTAAGATTTAGATGAAGGTCACGCATGCTTTTAATGAGTTCATCCATGACATAATTTTTAGAAGAAACAGAAGAAGAAAGAGTTGGTTGATTAGTCAAAGGAATAGGGAATTTTGAAGGTGGAACAAGCTTCATCAATGGAGTTGTTGAAGTTGAAGTAGAGCCCAATCTTAGTCGCATCTGCTCTCTTCGAGCAATCATGTTAACTATATCAGTAACATCTATCCATGCAGTCTTGACTCCTGATTCGGAGGTAGCATTTTCTAGGCGATCCACAAGCTTCTCTTGCAGAATGGGATCTGCAGCCTTAAGGAATAATTCAATCTTCTGACCTTCCATACTTTATTGGTCTTCAACATCAAGTTGTCCAAATTTACTTTCAAATGCATGGTATAAAGCTTTTGTTGGGTTTCTCAACCCAATTAGTGAAAGTTTTCTTCATCGCTAGGCCAGAGTCTTCTAAGAAGAATTCTTCGCGTAGGGCTTTTTTGAATGCAACCCAATCTGCATCTTGGTGAAAAAGACCATGGATTCTCTCTTGAAGACCATGCTTGGCTAGTCTGGCAAAATAGCGACTCCATGCATGTTGTGGTACACCAAAGAAGAGCATTTTTTCAACATACAAGCGAATAAAAATAGAGACATTGTGAACATTGAATTGTTTTAATTTCTGCCCAACTTTATCTAGGGCCTTGATAGCTATGAAATCAATCTTCTCTTCATCTTGCCTTTGTTGTTGTTGTTGTAACATTTGGATTTGTTGTTGCTGAGTCTACTATAGTATATGTGCACCAATTGTTGTAGAGTATCTCATAAAGAATCCCCCATCTTGGAGTTCTCTTACACTGACCTTCACGTCACGTTCACCAATGTCACGGTGTGTAGGGTTGAAGGTCACCACATGGGTTTAGCAAGAGAAGAATGTATGGGGGTTCAAGAGCTTAGACTCCGGAGATGGTAGAAATAAGAGACGGGTTGAAGGTTTCAAGCCAATTTCTTGAAGATAAGAGATAGCAGGGTGAAGGTAGATTTAGGAAGAGGAGTAGATGGAAGAGAAGGGGTTCGAAGAATTTGAAGACGTAGAAGAATACTAAAAAAAAAGAATTAGAAAATGTAGAAGAATACTGACAGAGATGAAGCCTATCAGTTTCTTTTAGCATTATGAGAAGATATAACTCTAATATATAAAAACGTGTATAGAATAATACCTTACTCTATGCTGCTCAAATTGCCAATGTGATGCTTCCATTGACTCCAAAATGGAGGTAAAATACTAGCACACTTGGCCAGAATTTTGCCAGATCACTCCTTCTTCTGCTCCCCCTTCGAAGTGTTGTTCACTACTTGAAAACAATGATCGCGCGTCGCGCAATTTCATCAATCTCTCTTTTTACATAAAATCCTCTCAAATTGCCTGAAAGCTATATGCTTTCTTTTACATGTCATCCAAATCTAGAAGTTTTCTATAGTTTTATGGATTTTTACAAGAGATAATATGTAGAATATTAAAAATTGGCTAAAAATTTATCCAAAAAAACTAATATTTTGAACCATGGACACTAACACTAATGCCTAAAGTGGCACTGGCTCTCTAAATCTAAAAGGAAGCCACAATCTAGATTTTTTTACACGGTGTGTGCGTAGTGGCACAACAATGTGATGCACACATATATTCATGAGTAACTTACCTGAGTTAATAACCATTCTTCAACATAACATCCATTCAATCATTTTCAATTGGCTAAAGCTACATTTGAGACCCATAGATTAGTGATGCACATTTATGTGATGAGGGCAAGTTTTGTATAAAATAAGTGAGCAAACAAGGCCAAAGATATGGCTTGAAAAGTTGTATAGGCTTATTTTTCATCAGTTTGAAAAGTGCCAAAAATATGAAAGTGTCAAAATTCTTGAATTAGTCTTATAATATGTTTGAATCTTCTTCTTGGCATAACTAAACCAAACATGAGATTTGGCCATGCCTAAATCCCAAATTGGTTAGTCAATTAAGAAAACCCTCTCATAAAAGGAATATAATCCCTCTTTTGCTCTAACTAGTCTTTAAACTAGAGGTCTAATGACAAATCTTCATCTACTTAAAGAAGCTTCATCATGAGTTCCTTATATGCTTAAAAAATATTAGTGTTATTGTTTGCAAACCTCTAAGACACAAAGGCTTCATTTAAAAGTGATGTAACAAGCCTTGAAAATATTACTAGAACTATATGTTAAGATTAGGAAGGTAAGATTAGAAGGAAATCCTTTGTTGACAAGAGAGTGACTATCATAGTTAAATAAGCTTCACTATATTGTGGTTCTTAGAGAATGCTTAATGATGATTACCATAAGGGAGCATACACACCTCCATGTAAAACCAAAAGCAAGTAGCATATTTGCAAATGTCAATAAAGACCACAATCTAGGGTGAGTTAAGTATGGCATTTGTTAGTGCCAAGAGTGAGTGAGGATTTTCTACACTATAGGGTTAGCCTAAAGCCTATAGTGGTCCTTAGAGAATGACTCTAAGGACCACAATAAGCTTCACCATATTGTGGTCCTTAGAGAATGCTTAACGATGATTACCATAAGGGAGCATACACACCTCCATGTAAAACCAAAAGCAAGTAGCATATTTGCAAATGTCAATAAAGACCACAATCTAGGGTGAGTTAAGTATGGCATTTGTTACTGCCAAGAGTGAGTGAGGCTTTTCTACACTATAGGGTTAGCCTAAAGCCTTGACAATACTTCATTTCAATCTAAAAGGGCTACCATTGTACTTTTAAATGAAAGGGGCAGTGTACTTCATATTATTTTTAAGGTTTTCATCTTCATATTTGCAAAAGGAGGCTAGTTTAAGCTCTAACACATTGCCGTAAAAAAGGGCCAATGTTGCAATAGATGGAAGGCATGCCTTGTAGAAGAGTCATTATAGCACAGCATTAAGATCCCCATAATCATGATAGAGGGCTACCTAGGGCATCTTAGACTCCTCATTCCTTATTAATATTGAAATGGTTTAGCTATTTGAGGACTTGAAGGCCATTAGTGCTACATGTGGTGATGTATGCCAAAAGACATGAGGCATTGCCTACTGTAGGCTGATGTCGAGGGGGATAAAGTATTAGGCCTAAAAGCATTGTCATCCTAAGAATATGAATTTATAAATGCTAGAAAAAAGAGGTCGTAGGCAAGAGAATCATGCATAAGATAAATCTGTTTGTATCCTATATTTCTTTCACATAACCTTTCCATTAATTTTTGTACAACATCATTATCACTTTTAGACCTAGAACCATCTGATCAATATGATAGCTTAGTCAATTAACACTTCTGAGATGATAGCTCAAACCCAAATACTTTAGTCCAAAAGCTTGAGTGATTGCAATATATAACCTCCGCATTGACAATACAAATAGGACCTTAAAATAGGCCCAATATAACCCTATGCCACACTTGAATCAAATCAGCCCAAAGAACCATGTATTCCATGAATAAAAACTTCAAAACTATTTTAATTTAAGCATAAAATCCATGCATTCTTTCATCTATAGTAAGAAAAGAGAGAGGAAATTTTTTCCACAAAAACCCTCATTTTGAGTACTCAACATGGATTAGAGAGCACCCAAATCAAGGAAAATTATTTGATAACTCTAATCATAGCACCTCAGCCCTAGAAATCCTTGGATGACACTATTAGAATAGTCCTAAATCTCACCCAGATCTACAATAAGCATGCATCCACAAGCATCTCTCAGTCTTCTCTCTATTTAGGTTAATGCTTTTCTTGAATTTGTTTTCTATTGTGTAATATTATGCTTCATAGTTGCAATTTGTTTTGAGCATAAGTTTCACATAAAAACTCAAAATAGGGTCATTATATTCTCAAATAAAAGTGAACAAACCTCATCGACAAGCCAAGATGGACAGAATTGCAAAAATCTTACCAAAATAGTTGTAAATACTACTTTCTTGTAAACACGTTACTTTTTTATATTTTTCAGCTTGGACCACTTGTACCACTCTAGAATAGTCCTAAACACTACTCTTTTGTAAACACGTCACTTTCTAATATTTTTGAGCTTGGGTGACTTGTATCACGCAAGATAAGTTCTTACATATATTAAAATCTACACAAAGATTGAATGATGTCATTAAAGCTTAGTATTAGATACTTTGGCTATCTCAAATACCAATTTTGTTCCTAGAGAATGTTGTATGTGTCTTTGTATTAATGTTCTTTCTTTTGGTTTTCCTTCACCAAATCTCTAACCATGTGACATCCACCCTCATGGAACTTGCATATTCTATGGCATGTGCCACACTATGCTACCTGCTCAAGTCAAAAGGACACATAGTAACCACCCATTAAAGTATCATTCTTATCATCATGTGATCACATCTACGATCAAAAACCAAAATAATCATTATGCATAAGTCTTCAACATTGTAGCATCTAACTAGATCATGAACCTGAATATTTGTCTCCCTCATAAACATGCATTCAAACCGTTTTCCTCCTCCCAAATCATAGGGTATCATAAGTTTGTGTAGCCCACATAATGCAGACCCTAGCATGGTCATCATGTCACATCTAATAAATTGAAGCAGAGACCCTACGATGGTCATTATATGTCCTCTAATAAATTGGGGCACTTGAGAAATTGAGTCAACCCATCCATAAGAGACTCTTGTTATGGGAGTGGTCCACTCACTCTCCACCGATGCACCTAAGGCATTCTTTTGATATCTAATTAGGACCCTGACATGATTAATATCAATAAATAAAAGTAGTTTCTTTAATTAGTCCTTTAGTACAAGTCTAAATTTAAATTAAGGATATACAAACATTGTCAAAAAATCCTTTCAAAAATAGCTATAAACATAAATCTAAATACATATGCATGAAATCCATGGACCCTCTTGGATCAAATGGTAGAGATAAACCATCAAATATATTATAGCCTACAAATCCTCCAAGATCATAGGATAACGTTGAATATTCCAACATTCCTTTCACAATATGCTCATACTCTCATAGGTCATATAACATATTCATGTTTGTTCCATCAACATGTATATAAAAGCATGCTTTCCCTCAATCTATCATGAATGTTTGTGTACCCTACAACATACATAGAAATATAGATGAAGTGACTTCACCCCTTCTAGTTTTGCAACCATCATTATGCATCCATTGTGAGAGGATATCAGCTTGATGAGTGTCTTCTTTGTCTTGCATAGGTTGAATAACATTTGCAATCTTTATAGTTGCATCCTCAATCTCAACATCCATATCTTCTACATCCTCATTCAAAAACTATAATTTATCAAACTAACATATTTCACAGCCTCAAACAATCTATCTATATAATTGGATAACTCTTCCATATCATTAGCATCTTAAAAAGAACTTGGTATCCATGTATCATAAGCAAACTTAGCCCAAACATCTATGGAAATCACATCTACATCATGCAAGTCACTTGCATCTTTCACATCCAGAACAACATCCCAAGAAGCAAGTGAAAAATCCCCAAGGTAATCTTGCACAAACTTTGATGCATCTTGTTGTAAAGCATTCTCATAAACCAACTCTAGGTCATCATCTTCCTTTTTTCACTTGTCTTTAAGCAATAACATCAATTTTCTATACCTTTGCTAAATATGGACAAATTGAATAAGAATTCAGAGGTGAATCCTATCCAGTCTTTTCCTCAATATTCCTCCCTACATTATCCAACTCTATTTTAGAGATATTTTCCTTAGTTGTATTTTCATGGAATGAGCCAAATTTCAAGTTTCCTACTTGATCTAGCAACATTGTCTAGAAATTCTTCTATCTAGAGTCCATGGGTTATGGCATCTACTACTTCATAAGCATTTCACACAAATAAGATAAGTCATCAAGAGTTTTTTGCATACCTCCCTTCCTATAATTTTTAGCAAGAGAAATCTAGTCTTAGTGACATGAATCTTTCCTTTCTTCCAAAAATTTAGATTTTTGTGCCAAGCCTCTCTATACAAATCACAATCTCTACAATCATGATCTAGACTATCACACCAAATACATCTATGGATAAATCCTTCCCTAGATAGAGTCTTTGGCATTACTACTCTTCCTAGATCTTCAAGCCTTGCATGTTGGAGGGGAGCTACGGAGCTCTACCTCGAGACCTACGGACCGCTTATTGATCAAGTGTTTCAAGCCGAGTGGCCATGGCTACCTCTCACATAGCTGACGCACAATGCCTACCTTACGAGTGTAGTGAGCTTACCTTGATGCTCGATCAAGTTCCCTCCTCTCTCTTGCACTCCAGTAGTTCCACGATCCTTGTGGCAAGCTCAAGCAACCTCAAGCCCTCTCCCTCAAGCTCCATCCTCCATAGCCGCGCAAGAGAAGAGAAGAGAAGAGAAGAAGAGAAGATGAAGAGAGAATATAGGGAGCTTCTTCTCCACGATCCCTCATTCTCACACACTCACTCCCTCACTCCCTCACACTCCCTCAATCCCTCACTCAAACACAAGCAAGAAGGCAAGAACCAAGAGAAGAAGAAGAAGAAGCTTTGGTCACACACAAGAATGAGCTTCTCATTCACTTTTGAACTTTATATACATGCCCTACTTTTTGGGCGGTCATCCCCACTTTTTACATGGCCGGCCATTAGCCTAGGCCCTCTTTTCCTATTTCCCACCGTTCTAACTTATCCCATTCCTAACCAATGCATAAAATTTGCACAGGAGTGAGCCCAGCACTCTTTTACAAGGATTCGGGAGTGCTTTCACAATTAATGGTGCGCTTTTACTTTTTTTTTTCTCAAGGCGACATTGAGGCCTTCTGGAGAGGTCGTCATTCAAAATTTTCAGGGTCTGACCTCCATCCGAGGCGCTTTTTCCTTCCTTTGTCATGTGCCCTTTCAGTTATCTCCTTGTTCCATTTTCCCACTCCTCTCCTCCATTTTCCAATCCTCTGTGCTGTGGTAAACATTACCCCCCTCCTAGCTGAGTGCCAGTCCCATGGCACTGTGGTGGGGAATAGTGGGGTAGTCGGGGTTGTTGCTAAGTGGAACTGTTGGGTAGATGACCATGATCAAATGGTGCTGTTGTGAATGAGAGGTGATGGAGTTTGATTAACGATGACCGGGAGAGATTCCGGCGTGCTTTAGACTTCATGAAGATGCTCGACATTTGTCACGCTGTTGTAGCTCCCATTCTATGATGACATTTGTCACACAGTTGTAGCTCCCATTCTGCGACAGCTCTTGAACCTGGGGATCTCTAATCATTTGGAGAATAGAAGGTTCCAAGATCTATGCCAATGGTGGGTCGATCACTGAGTTTTCCTTCTGTTTGATTCGGTTGAGTCATGGTAGCCATCAACAGGCAGATGGTCAGCTACATCAAGTATGTTGGTCTATCCAACCATTGGAATATGCAGAAGTTTTTCCTAAAGCTATTGTAGTGGTGTTCTATTTGACTCAGAGAAAAATTCTTGGGCATTGGTAGATGTCACGGATGATCTTCTTTAGCTAGGTAGCCATTCACTGAGTCACGATCATAGCCTACAAGACAAGGTTATGCACTCCCTAAGGGGTGTGTCTGTCTCACGGTGTGGTGTAAGTGCATGTGTAGTGGAACTGGGAGATGGGTCTAAGGCAGTGTCCCACACTTGAGGACCCAGTTCGTGTGTCGTTGAAGGTGCAGTGAAAAACTTAGGGTGATAGGTCTGGGAGTCCTGCCCTTGATGTGCCCTAAGCGTGAAGTGGGGGAGGGGCTAGGGGTGAGCCCTAGATGTAGTGAGCAAAGTAAGCCCTCATGCTTTTTTTAAAAAATTATAAAGAATTGCATACAAGGAAGGTGTCGTGGCTAATGCCTATCACCTTCAGCCAGATTACGAGATGGTCGCAAGCATTAGGATAGGAATGCACGACTTTGTAGATATTCTTTAATAGCGGCCCGGGCCTTCAGTGGTGTGGATGACAAGAAAGGATGATTGCACCTCATGAAGCAGGTATCATTCATACCTTTTAAGATTTCTAGGCAAAATGAGGGAATCAGGGTTGCCCTCATCATTAATCTAGACATGGCCCTACTATCTATCCCCAGGTTGATGTCAAGAAAGAGTGGAGGGAGGTGGGCTTCCTCGGTTGTGGGTTTCTGCATTAATAGGAATTCAATAAGCCTAAGATAATAACAGGTGGATAAGAAGGCTGGATCCGGGCAAGAAGAAAAATCCGGGAGAAAGCAGTTGATAGATGGGAGGAGATCCTCTAACCTAAAGACTAGGCATTCCTCAAGGCTCCCAGCGTTTATGTTATATATCTTAGGAAAGTCAAAATCCCCATGAATGTTTCGATCATAGTCAACTCCATGCCTACGGGGGTAGGGCATGTAGATGGGGTCGTTGCGTTCTTCAGGGAGCGAGCTGCAGAAGGCGGTCCAGGCGTCAAAATTGGTATCCCAAATCCTCCTCTGCCACTTCGGCTATGCCTCGTAGCCTTGGACGGTTTTGGAAACCCTGTTTACCTTGTCCTACCAGTAGTCTACAGGCTCTTGCCTCCACTTGGTTATGATGAGGCTTCTTTCCTCTATCCACCCGTTTACAAGATCATTAGCTAGATCCTTGATCTTGGCTAGAATGCCTAGAGGCAACACACGGTCCAGAGAGCATGGATAAGAAAATGAAAGCTCAAATGGCCTCGTCTAGAATTCCCATTCACGCCATATGACCAATTCCTGAGGCCAATCGATAGGATTGGGATCCCCTTGTAGTGACACTGGCTCTTCAGGGAATTGTCTTGGCAGTGACCGTGCTCTGCCTTGGGCTTCCTCTGCTAGTTCCTGTCTTCTTCTTCTAGCTGCCACAATGCGCTCGGGCATGTGGGCATCTTTGGGCTCTTCAAGTGGGAGGCCTGGTAGAGGCGGACTAGGCATTCTTTGTTGCTCTTCTTCAGCATCTTGCTCAAAGTCCGAACCCTCTTCAACATTCTGCTCGGCTACTGCTGGGGCCACTTGTGGTGGTGGTGGTGGCTGCTCATGTTCTTCAAACTCAAGTTCCTAAAAGCTCAACAGTGGTGGAGAGGCCGACACGGCGCAGGTAGTGAAATTACTGCTCTTTTGTGATTTCTATGCCTGTTGGAAGGTCCTGTTCTTGAAGGCCATACCTTAGTGCTCAGGTAGTCAGTTCTAGCTTCCTTCTTACCTTCTCCACTGAATCATTGCCCTCCGCTTGGGTGACATGTAGTATTGTGCTGAGAAAGGCTTGCCTATGTGCATTGGCTCATACATCGGCAGCTTCTGTCTTGGATTCGGCAAGCTCTCTCTCGCACTCAGCTACCGCCAAGCATTCCATTAATTGCCTAACTCTTTCAAAATTGTTCTTTTCCCACACGTTGGCTCTCTCGTCCATCTTCTTTCTTCCCTCTTCCAGCTCACTTGCCAAGGTGGTCGCCACCTGCTCTGCTGCTCGTTTGTTAAGAACCAAAGTTGGTTCCTCTCCCTAGATTTTTGAGCCAGTTGTTCTTCAGTAATTTCTTTTGCTTGATTTGCAATGTTGAATCTATGTTCTGCCTCAGCAATTAGTTCTGACTTTTCTTGCACAAGCAAGCTGCTCGTGGCTTTGGATCTCTGCAATGTGCAATCTTCTTTGTGTGAAGGCCATGGCCATGAGAGCCTCTATGTCTCCCTTGGCAATCTCCAATGCACCTTGCAGTCGTTGTGCCTCATGTTGTAGCCTTTGTGCTTCTGTTGCGGGGGTTGTCGGCCTTTCCTATGCTAGGAACTCTATCTCTCTCTCTAGCCTGTCTTGTTCCTCAAGTCCATACCATAGTTGAAAAGCTATGGTATCTTCTTGTCACTCACTTGGCTCGCCTTCTTCAGCTACTATCTGTCCGTACCTTTCTAGTTTGGCAGTTCTCTATTCTAGGTCAGCATACTACTGCACTAGTAACTTTAAGCTTTGCTACTATGCCACCAGGTTTTGCTCTTTGTCTTCCAGCCTTTGTCTTAGGTGGCTCTCATTTCCTGGGCTTCCTTCGTTTTTGCTTCCAATTGATCTTGTAGTGCTTTCACCTCCCTTTTTCGGTTGGCTCCTTGCTTTGAAACTTCTAGCCTCAAGGCTGCTGAAGTTTCCTTTTCTTTCTCTAGCTCCACCAAGGCCACCTTCTTTTCTTCTTTTGCCTTGTCCAACTGTGCCAGAAGCTCAGCCACATAAGTGTCGTAGTGTGCACTAGGTGGCATGGGAGTAGGGGCTATAGTGGTTGATGCCTCTAGCTTTTGTCCTTTTGGATCTTTTCTAGACTCGGCATCTGCGGCGGCAGTGGGTCTTTTCGATCCGATTTTCAGTACAATCTCAGCCACTTTACTAACAAGCATTTGCATCATGCTCATCAGTTGGGCCGTGTCTAGAGAGGGCATGGATTGCGGGGCGGTTGTGGTGTCGATTGGCACCGGCACAAAGGATGAAGGCACGGGGTGTAGGAGGGACTTGCCCTTGCCTACAACCACTGGGGCCACTTCCACACTGCCACTTGCTTCAGCCTCATGGCGAGGACTCAAAGGGTCGATCTCTCCTCCCCCATGGGTTTCTTCAACAGATCTGTGAGTGACCTCTGCCAACTCAGCCAGTTCTTTCATCCTTAGCTCATGGGCTTCCTCCTCCGCCCTTCTTTGCCTCTTTTCTTTTGCCCTCTTTGATTCTTCTCTAACTCTTTCGAGTTCTTCCTCTTCCTTCTTCCTTTGTTCCTCCCCCACCCTCCTTGACTCTCTTTGATCCCTCTTCATCTCGGCTTGCTCTTCTTTGCTAAGCCTTTCTTCCTTCTTCTTCTAGCTAATTCAGGCTCTTGTCAGTCTTCTTTTGCTTCTGTGGTTTGGCCGCTTGAGTGGGTGGTATTTTTGGCTCCCCTTTGTTGCTTACCGTCTTTTCGCTCAAGCTTTCTTCCTTGTGGTGAGGTGAACCTCGGTGCACAGCTTACTCTTCATCTACGCCAGCATCTTTGATAGCCTCGTCGATGATTGCCATCAGGACACCTTCGTATTTGATTGTAGAGGTTTTTGTGGCAGGCTTTTTTCTCATGGATCATGCAGTAGAGGCTGGAGATTCCCCACCAGCTGTGGTGATGCGGCTAGAGTCAGGAGCGTGAGTGAACTCTTGATGGTTTTCTGGAAAAAGCCGTTCCAATCCACCTCCTCTGGAACTCCTGCCATGATGCTTTCCACCAATGGCACCCCAATTCTTTTCATTAGTGCATTGTATCTATGTCCTGAGAAACGAGCATGTACCATTTAGCTTGCATCCTTGTCATAGGGTTTGGAATGTCAGCCAAACTCATTCCATCCACCATGTGCACGTCTTCTTTTTTGACTCCCATCATGGCATACACATCTCTTTTTGGGTGCCTCTCCTTCTTGGACACAAGCCCGAGGGCTTTCTCGACAATATCTGCATTAAGGGGCACTTGCACCCTTCTTTCCTAGTCACCAGTCCTTACTGTGACTATGCCACAGCTCCTCCCTTCATCAAAGCTCCTTAAGAAGTCAGCACACATGCTGTAGTCTACAGCCTGCCTTTTCCACATACTTTTGGAGGTTGCATTTGTCCACCAACTCCTTCACTGCCGGCTCTTCTAAGATGGCTTCATCTAAATTCATGATATGCTTGAACGTAAACTAGTTAAATCGACGTGTCTTGATGATGATTCCATACTTTGTCAACTCCTCTTCAATGAATGGAAGTTTACTCTGTCCTACCATGGTAGGTGCCTATCATCACACCATGCCAACATTAGCATTATAAATTGACTCATTACTAACAAAAACCCAAGAAAGAATGCATGTGACAATTTGCCGTACTGATTCACAAGCATGAAACTTGGAAATTATTCAAAAGCAACATCTATTTCCTCCTTGCATTCTTTCCTATTTGAATTCAATTGATCATTTTCATCCATTATACATCTTGCTACATCACTTGGCTCTCACTTTGCTGCCCCCCCCCCCCCCCCCTCCCTTTCCTTAAGTCTTAAGGGAATCCTTCCTAGGATTAGCAAGGGGAGAAGGAGGGTTCGCATGGACTGTGTGGGGCGAGTTACTTGGCCAACAGCCAAGTATAAATGTTAGGATTATATTCAAGCTGGGCATGATGATCAAGTTTGCATGGTCATATGGAAGCTTGGGTGATATAGGTCAAGACATCATGAAAGATGTCCCCGGAGTTGAGGCGACTAGCAACATGCAACTCCTCTTCCGTGAGGAATTGGTCAATGTAAGGGTGGGCCAACACTTGATCATCTAAGTGTATGTTGCATGTAATGGCCAAAACCCTAAATGAAAGAGGTGCCACATAAGTAGGGTCATGTTCAATTGTTTTGATTGCCCTTCTTTGCTCGGCATTGGTCATGATACGGCAGCCTTTTTTCTCCCATTGGATTCGCAAGGCATACCACAATTGTAAGAATGAAGAATCAGAGCTGGCCAGCTGCATGAGCTCCTCTCGTTCTTGTTCAGGTGTAGAGCGAGCAGGCTTGCGATAAGAGGTAAATAGTCTTTTGAGAATGGCTTGCTCTTTTGAGATTTCTCCATTAGTGATTAATTCGGTGGCAGTTTTGGGGAATTTGACAGTCATAAACTTGTAGTTTTCCCAAGTGCATGGCAATGCAGAAGATCAGAAGCAAGGGGTTCATCAAGAAGTCCTATGTCAAGCCTCTCATAGCTCCTAGCGAATGTGGTGAAGGTGTTGTCTAACTCCTTGATGCATGTCACTATGTCATCTCTCGAGGTCTCAGCAAGATCCTTGGCCACTGAAAGGAAAGATCATCTTTCATATGAAGGCCTAAGACCTACTGGTGGTGGTGGTGCAATTGGGCCGAATAGTGGTGACTCCATTGATAGCGTCACAGATGGGATTTTGCACTCAGGAGCATTTTGAAATGCTGCAAGGGGCTCCAGTGGTATAGGAGGTGTGCAGCATTCTACCTAAGCCGGCATGGGGGTGCGCAACTCCTCTGACTTGGATGATGCTGGGGCATCTAGCTTGGGACGATAAATGTGTTGGGATTCATTAATCACAACCGGTGCTGGTCTAGCTTTCTTTACAGTTTGTGCTCCGTATGGGCAAGCCTCTCTAGCTGGAGTGGGGTTGCTTAGAGTTGAGCTTATCGAATGTCCACTCTTAGGCACTCATATCCAGGGGTTGAGCTTATCGAATGTCCACTCTTAGGCACCCATATATAGGGGTTGCTCTCATAATATCCTTGTGCTTGCAAGAGATCTTTGGGGATCCATCGCGGCGTGGTAGTGTGCCTATGTCGATAGCATCTGAGCTACCTCTTAGGCTGTGACTGATAGTTTTTGCGTTTAGAAGCACATTTCTGCGGTTTACACAGAGGTGACCCTTGTCGTTTTCGCACCCATATGAGCGTGGACTCTTTGGCCTTGTGAATGGCCTTGGTGGGCTTGGTTCTAGCAGTTTGAGTGTGGGGTGAGATATCATTGCCCTTCTCCCTAGGCTTGGTCATGGGCGTGGCCGTAGGGGTCTCTATCGGTGGCTCTGCAATTGTAGAAGGCTCAAGATAACCCTTGCTGAAAGTAGTCACTATGTGCACATTACCTACAACAAGATGGATGTGATCTAGGTTATAGTCCATATTGCAGTTCGTCTGCTTTTTAAAAGTGCGACCTAGTAGTGACTTATTACCAGCCCCTTTAGTGTTTGGCAACACATAAAAGAAGACTAGGATACTTTCAGACTCGATGGAGAAAGCTACTTTGCATTTTCCTAAGAGTGAGTAAGTGTTGCCCCCAAATGGGCTGATTTTAGCATTTGTGGGATGTAATTTAGGTTGACCAAGGCATGTCCAATGGTCATGCGTCAAGATATTATAGTCGGCACCTTTGTCGATCAAGGCATCAAAAGAATACATCCGTTGTGCAGTGATCGTGATTCGTAGGTAGGCGGGTGCCACTACCTCTTCATCTTGATCTGTCAGTTCAGTAATAGTGGCCACACAGACGTTGACAGGGGCTTCAAGCATAGGTGTCTCGTGCAAAGGATGGGAAGGGGGATAGTAATTTTTCATGTGACTGCCATTGAAGAAGCCTATTCCTTCACCTTTGAGCGTCTCCAACTCAACATTGCCTGTTCTACTAATTGTACATACTCAGAAAGGTCCTAATCCTCAAATTTTCATTTTTTATTTGTGACCCTTCACAGAGTATAGTAGAACGAGGTCCCCCTGATCAAAGTTGCATTGTTTGACGTGCTTGTCAAACCACATCTTTCGTCATGCCTTCTCACAAATCAGAGTGTGGGTGGCTAAGAGTCAAGTCTCTGTGAGACGCTCTAACTCCACTAAGCAGTTGGTTCAAGCCTCTCTTCTCTCCCAACGCTCCTGAGCTGCTATCCTTAAGCTAGGGACAAATAATTTTAAGGGTAGAATGGCCTCCATTCCATAAGTCATCCTAAAGGGCATCTTTCCTACAGCCGTCTTATAAGCTGTACAATAGGCCCATAAGGCCGCCATCAATTTGTTATCCCAGTCACTTCATGATGTGGATACTAATTTAGTAAGCACGTTGACTAGGATTTTATTTGTGGATTCTTCTTGGCCATTTTCTTGAGGGTAGTAGGGCGAGGACCTTCTATGAATGATTAGGAAGGTTGAGGACCTTCATTAATGATGTGTGTGCCCTAATCACTTACTAGTTCAATTGGACAACCAAAACGTGAAAAGACCTACTCCCACAAGAACTTTGCAGCGGTTCTAGCATCGTTCTTCCTAGTGGCTCTTGCCTCTATCCACTTCCTCAGGTAATCAGTTGCCACAATGATGTAGCGTGCCTCGGAGTACTGTGCCGCAGGACTGATAGGTCCAATGAAGTCAATGCCCCATTTTTTAAAGGGCTATTGTACTATCACGAGGGTCAACTCCACGATCTTATCCTTGCACATGGGCACCTTAGTCCTCTGGCACTCATCGCAGTGTTTGACAAACTTAGCAGCATCACGGAATAGGGTGGGCCACCATAGTTGGGATTGTAGCACCTTACGGGCGGTTGTATCCCCCATGCGCTTCTCTCAATACATCATGCATCTCGTGCTTACACACACATCTATGCAACAAACTGTCTTGTCCTAACCTATAGAGTTGATCAGCAATCAGTTGGTATGGCTGGATTCTTAAGATAAGTCTCCTTAGCTTGGCTTTCTTAATTGGTCTCTCAGGCAAACCGTTCTCTAGCACTTGAACTACATCATTGGGCCAATATGGTGTCAAATGAGCCCTAAACAAGTCTCTTTCGCTAGACAGGCCAAAGAGATGAGTGTCCGGTAGGTCGTCAGGTATGCCTTGTCCAGCAGCTTCTCCTGTGGGTATGCAGGACATGTGATCAGCCATGTAGTGATGCTTTCCCTTACATACAACCATAGAAAAATCAAATTCCAACAAGAGAAGTAATCATCTCGCTATGCGACCTATAGCGCACGGCTTGTTCACAAGATAAAGCAAGGCTTGATGGTCAACAAAAAAGACGAAGGGTGTGGTCAACAGAAAATGCCTAAATTTCTTTACAGCAAACACCATGGCTAACCCTTCCCTTTCTGTAGTGGAATAGTTTAGCTCCATTTTGGTGAGCTACCTGCTACTGGTAAAACTCACGGAGTAATCTAGGTTATGTTCACTAGGTTGGCATAGAACAACTCCAATAGCAAACTTAGAGGCATCTATGTGTACATGGAATGTTATGCTCCAATCCCCTGCAACCTTTACTGGCCAGCTCTTTAGGATTGCAAATGGTTTGACCTTCATTCGTTGACCAATGTGACATTGAACCTAGCAGTTTCCATGGGTGGGTTTGCCCAGGCCCGTACAATTGCGTGGCTCAAGACACTGACACCGGCGCCTGTGTCTACAATTTCTTTTCGTGTTACATCCCCCAAGGCTAAGATAGGTAAGACTGCATGCATCTCAGTGACTTCCCAGAAAGCATTGATGTGTAGTGACCTTGGAATTGAGTGTAGCGTTGGGCTTGGAATCTGCATGACTGCGTCCTGCTCTTGTAAGTCAGTGGCAATGTGCTCCTCTTTTCCCTCCACCCAGTGCTTTAATTCTTGCCATAAGGAAGGGTGCTACCGAAGTAGATCTCCTAGGCTCAAGGTTATTGGTGTGGTTACCAAAGTGGTGAGGAGGTTGCTGAGTGGTTGCCTTCCTCCTTGGTCAGCACTCTTCGGCCATATGTCTTGGTTAGCTTGCTGACATGCTTCTTCCTAGTCTTGCCTCTGTGGCATCTCATGTGGTGTGGGTGCGTTTCCCAATTGAGGTTGCTACAGTGAAATGGGTGTACTCACACTAGAGACTTCTTCCATTTGGTCTTCCAGTATGGGCTCTACGTCCTTAAGGTGTTCGTGGGCGTCCTTGACCCACTCCTTGACTTTGGCTATTGCCTCAAGTTGCTGTATGGGGTGGGGGTATTCCCCTACCTTGGCACTCCCTAGTTCTGCTATCTTAGGAGCTGAGGTCTCTGCCTCTGCATCAGTGACCCTCTTTCCTGTCACTAGCGTTGTAGCTTCCTTAGTCTTAAGGGTAATCTTTGCGTCTGTTCTCTTTCTCCTTCTCCTCCGGCCTTTCTTTCCCAACGAGGCTGCATCCAAGTTACTTGGCCCAGGCAATGAGATGCCTGTTTGTTTTGTCTGTGCTCATGTCATGATATGCAGTGGAATGGGTGTATCCTCACTACCAAAGGTCTCCACACCGAAGAGCCCCAAGGGTACGGAGGGCACGTTGGCAGAACTAGTTGATGGCTTCCGACTAGGACAATCAGGAAATAGGTGTGTGATTCCACACTCGATGCATCAAAGGTCAGCACGCGCAAAAATGAGGCCCCCGCACGCATTGCGAAATCAAGGCTAGGGTTGAAGACCGTAAAAGTCACGGGGGAACACCCCTTTTGAAGGGGCAATTGGGATAATGATGAAATTTAAGTAAAATTTTTAAATAATTATCCCTTCCCCCAGCCGATGCATGGCTGGAGGAGAGGGAGTCTGGGAAGGAATGGCCTAAGGTAGAGTGGTATAGGGAATGCATGAGGAGGGAATGGCATGAAGCCTCCACGTGGTGGAGCTTCCCTTCCCCCCCCCTTAAGGCTATATGAACCCCCCTATGGAATAGAGAGGAAAGGGAGTGGAGGTTGCTGCACTGAGGAAGGCATGATCAGAAAGAGGTGAGTGAGAGGCTGCGATGCTGCACAATCATGGAGGAGGAACAAAGGAAGGAGTGGAGGCTGCCATTCTGAGGAGATAAGGCAAAGGAAGAGACTGCCGACTATGGACGAACGAAGGAGAAGGAGACGAAAATGAAGCCACCATGAGGGAGCCGCAGACAACCGCCACCCGACCATGCCCAGTCCGCCGCGCCGCTGCCATACCACTGCCATCGTCCTAACCACCCCCGACAACAATCTTTCCCTCTTTCCAATCATTGGGGCCCTTCCACGTCGATTCTGTTCAAAATCAGAAGCTTCTTTAAGAAGCTTCTAAGGATAAGGGCCATAAGCCTTGTTCCTACGTGCCCTTCCCCGGTTTTAAAACCGGGTTCGTAAAGCTCCAATTCTTACACGAGGAGAAGGTATCGACCTACAGGCAGTCTCGGAGAGCGAGAGTAAATGCTAGAAGGAATCAGCAGAGTCCATAATCACGTCTACGATGGCTCCCAAGAAGATGCAAGGCGCACCCGTGGGAGGTTCTTCCCCGAACATACACATGGACATCCCCACGGATTCACAAGCCCAGGTTTCACGATTTTGATTCCACGTAAACGAAATACATTAAGCACGGTAATTTTTCATGGAAAGGAAGCACTTATGCATGTTCTAATTCACCTAGCCTTGTTAAAAATGCATTTGGGGGGAAATTTGCCTACTCGAATGATTTACCAAAATTAATGCATGTCATGCAATTGGGATTTTTGCATTTTCAATGCGATGAATGTAAATTACCTATCCATCTTACGACCTTAGTAACATGCTGCCTTGTAGTGCATTTCAAAGTGACAAGCCTAAAACGCCTATTACCTAGCATTAAAAGGTTGAAATTGTTAAGTGCACCCTTGATTGGCTGTGAAAGAACAAGCGTATCTTGCATTTAGTCAATATCTTCCTTGTTATGTCTTGCATGGAAAGAATTGTTAACGTCTGTTGCACAGCACGAAAATGAAACAATGGACATTGCATGTTGCATGCAAGGACACTTGTGGAATGGATTAAGGTTACATGGTACATAATCGTCTTGTGTGAACTTCTTTAACGATTTTGTATCTAGAAATTCGATAGCTTAGATAAAAGGTTGTAGGTATAATTCCTTGATATAAAACCTAGTAGGTCCTATGTAAGTTACTCTCCAAATTATCATGTGTAATAACTTTAGCAAGAAAAGTTAGGGTCATTGCAAACCTTTTGGTGCGTAGAAGTAATGAATCGCATGTTTACATGTATTGTGATGTCTTGCAAACTAGTTTAGCATCTCTAGGAAAGGGATCGTCCTTGTCGCAAGACAAGTAAGTCAATTTACCCAAATTACTTGTTATATTATATCTGTTAGGGTTTCGTATAGGCATAACTAGTCGACGCGATAAACACCTTAAGTACTAGCTAGGGCTTGGCACGTCAGAAAGGCAACCTAGTATCGTACTTGGACGCCAAGTCGAAACCCTCAAACCCAAAGGTCCTACCCACATTCACAGAATGATTGGGTCAATTGGACACCCTTGCAAACAACGATCTAGGGTTCTACCCTAAGGATCGACCAACCTAATGTTAAAACTTGGATTGAGTTTGGAAACCCTAGGACGTCGGCCTAGTACATATAGGGTTGGGTTGGGTAAAAAAACACCCTAAACCCTGCATCTTGTCTAAACAAAATTCCTTGACCAAGAAATCATTCAATGGGTGAAATGATCCCATGAGTTAGATGCAACACTATTCAACAAGTTGCAACATTGCATGGCCTTGTGGTTTAATCACAAGATAGATTTTCCATTCCTTGGAATGAGGTTGGCAGGTTCTTGCGCAAGTCTAACTTGCAAGAGGATGAGTTGACATCCTGTTACATCACCTTTCTTGGGCTGATTTGCCAAGTTAAGGGAGATTATGCTTTGCCTGGTAAGCAAAGGATCAATCAAGTTAGAGTGACATGGTCGCCTCGATTTACAGTCTTAATTTAAGAAACACTAAGGTGTTGGTTAATTTGGGTTAATAGGGTATGACCCTAACCCAAGGAAAAAAGGGTAAACAGACAAACCCTTGGGGAGCTTGCCAAGTCGCAATTGATCCCGGATCGAATGCTGGATGCATTCAGAGATAAGGATTCACTCCTTAGCAGTTGGCCAATTAAACGACCAGTGGATTGATTGTGTTTGTAATAGTTTAGGAGCATTGTTTGCATTGTTTGCTCAAGGAACTAAAGATGGAAAGATAATAAATGCTTCAGGTTGAAGGCCTGAAGGGAGAGGCAGCTTCAGTTACCCCCGACTGTCTACCTGACCCTAACCAAGGGGGTTGTTAGCCGCACCGGAAACATGGACCAAACCCACCACGAGAGGTCTCTCCATTGGGCGCTACTTGGAGCAGGAGGACGCTTGGATGCCAGGGGGGCTCTAGCCGTAAATCCCTTGCCTTCCGGGCCCTGTACAAGAGGCCAGCGTGACTTGGGATTGGATCTCAAGGCCCAAATACTAGTCTACGGGTGGAATCTTGGATTAGTAATCCTTGTGGATTGCTAGATAGCCTTGGGGCGGATTATGGATTGCCTTCGGGCGGATTATGGATTAGCCTACGGATTGGATTATATGGATGTATTCCAAAGATAAATAAGATAACCTGTTGAAAAGGAACTTGTTTGACACTATTTTTCTATGTCAAGTGCTAAGATTACATGAAGGAACCGGTGTCTAATTAGCTAATTAAGGAAGCTATTTATGTGTTTCCAACAAAATGTGATAGGTAATTAGACAACTAAAACAACCCTGAGGAAAGTGTGATGGATGTGGCCATGGGTCCATCCTACGGATGGGTGGTCCCGGTTGACCGAGAACTTTTCTCAAGCGAAATGGACAGCAGGGAACTTCTCTCGAAGGAAATGAACAGCAAGGAATGTTGACCTAGAATCTAGGTTACTAGAACCCCAATTTATGCTGTTTTAGGGGAATGGAATGGGACTATGCCTTATGGGCAGAGAGGGTGAACTTTGCATCCCTCTCGTTTTCCATTCTCCTTGAACCAAGTACAGCATGAATCCTCTTTGACCCTGACATTTCTGCGTAAAGTAGTTTGCCTAGGGTTCGATGCTAGTTGCCATTCTAGGAATTTGGCCATTAGAGAAACCCTGATTCAAGTTGGTCCTAAGTGGGGACGGCCGGAATACTTCTGCTACATGGCACACTTAGAAAGACCTAGATCGCAAACCCCAAAACATTCCATGGGAGTGCCCGGCGGAGCTTTCTAGACCCTCTTTCCGACGGGCTACTAAGACGTGTCTTGCAAGTGAACAGATGGACACGTTACAATAGTCCATTAGGACTGGATTGCCTTCCTCATCATAGGATATGCACGGGTTCACATAGGTCTCCTCTTCACTAGGTTCTTCCACATAGTGAATAGAAGTGTCACTTGGTGGATGGGTTACATAGGGCCCTAGTGGTCTGGGTATGCCTATTGGGTTCATCTCTAGCCTAGGAATGGCCAGTCTTGTGTCATTTGGTGCTAGAAGCACCAACTGGGCTCCCCTGCCAAAGAGATTAGGTGGCCTGTTGCCTAAGTATGGAGGGTTGTATTGCTGCACATATGGAAATCTCCTTAGCAATCTACAATGTAATGCGTCATGACCGAACCTACTACAGTTCGAGCACGGCCTAGATCTAGGGTCTTGGTACTCGGATGGGAGGTGGTTACCACCATAGTGTATACAGTGCACATGCGACCGCACAGGCTTCCTCATTTGTTCTTGCAATCGTGCAAGCTCCATTCTTACCTCAGCCAGCTCCTGGCCTTGGTCAACACTCTTTCCCTTATCCCATATGCTAGAGTTCTCTCTCTCTCCTGAAACTGTTGATCACTCTGGAGCTCTCTGGCTTGTACTCTCCCGACTGGTGTTCCTCATTCTTTGCTCCCTAAGCTGATCGTCCACCCTTATTTCCTCTTCAAAGACTCTAGCTAGAGTGGATTTGCTAGCCAAGGCCTTGTAGAGCTCCTCGCTTCGAATTCCATTTATAAACACGGTAGACACAGCCTTCTCGTTAGGTCGCTCATTGGTAGGGATCCTCTTGAAGAGACTACGTACATGAGTGACATAGTCCCTTACGTCTTCCTTTTCCCTCTGACTGACATTCATCAATCGAATGATGAGATTGTCAGAGTACCCTGCCTCAGATAATCTCTTGATAAAGAGGTCCTTAAGATGGGCAAAGTTTGTGCGCTCAGCTGCATCTAGACTAGTGTACCAAATTCCTCCCTTATCACCTAAGCACAGACCGAAAGCTTGAGAGCATTGTGCAAGGTCCGTGAGACCGTTTGCTTCACAAAATTGTTTAAATTTCTCAACAAATCTATATGGATCATTGCTAGGTTCATACTTGTCGAGCTGCTTGGGATCCTAGATTGCCCCTTTGCCCCTTGCGTAACCCCTAATCCCGAGAGTAATGCTATGGCTAAGGCTGTTGCGCTCTGCTCAGCTGACGTATTGTCCATGAGCCGCTTGGCTACAAGTTCACTCAACGATAAGTCAGCCTCTGCTGCTTGCTCTCTCTCTGCATTTGGTCGTGCTTTGGCTGCACCAGCTAAGGCTAGCACACACCGGGCCTCGTAAATGTCTACATCTTATTTGATCTTTCTAGCTTTTTGCTCGTGTTTATAGGCAATTATGCTCTCTAGCACCTTTCTAATCGCCTTTCTTTTCTCTTCTAGGTTTGCTACCACTTCCTCTACTGGTCTGCCCTGAACTACCATCCTAGTCAACAAGTCATACTCATTGACTAACTCCTGCACTAAGACTAGGAATTCCCTCAAGTCCAGTCAGTCCTCTCCTTGTCCGCCTCGTGATCCTGATATTGCTCCCACTTCTAGCTCCACAAGGTCTTCAATCAATTTGAGTAGCTCTGGGTAGCGTTCGATCCTCTATGTTGTCACCTTCTGGATCTTTGTGTCCTCTTAGGGTCCTACTAATGGGGCTCTCAGGTAGCCAACTATGTTTTGGGATCTTCTCCTAATAGTGGATTCCTTGATGTTATTATGTCTCCTGATGAGTTCCTTGTTATTAAAATCAGTTGTCAATCTTATTCACAAGGTGTGCTTTGTGCTTTCTAGTGAGTTCAATGCGAAAACAGGCTTCTCCTTTTCTTGTAAAGCACCTTTGGTGATGAAATCAAAAGTGAGGTGCAGATGAAA
Source organism: Lygodium microphyllum (assembly GCF_053477565.2). Classification (NCBI taxonomy): domain Eukaryota; kingdom Viridiplantae; phylum Streptophyta; class Polypodiopsida; order Schizaeales; family Lygodiaceae; genus Lygodium; species Lygodium microphyllum. Next base: position 99,196,309 of record NC_141146.1, on the reverse strand, counting down.
GAAATGCTCAATGCAAACTCCACTCTTCCCCTAACGATTGTAGCCTGATATGGCTTTAAGCATAGGTTCTGGCTGATCTAAGGTCTTATTGAAATTCCATGCTGTGTTCTCTATTCTACTTCAAGGTTGGTTGGTTGGTTGGTCACCGAAAGTCAAGTCAAATTCTAAATTTGGTCTAGCTGTTTGGGGTGAATCCTTGGTTATCCTATCTGGCCTCTGGCTTCTAAGGGCTAAATTGGGTTTCCTGGGGGGTCAGAGATGTGAACAGGGTGGCTAGGACTGTAGGGCAAGTTCAAAAACCCTCTATTTAAAGTTTGGTGAAGTGGTCCGATTCTAGGAATCGGACGGGTTGTGTGAGTGTGGAGTCTTCAGCTACTATCAGTAGTGATCAAGAACTCACACAAGTGTTGTTTCCAAGTTTTTTTAAAGGTACAAGAACTAAGCACAATTGTTTTTTATTTTGCATTGTGTGTTTTCGAACATTATGCAAGGTGTGTAATGCTATACTTAAATTGTGTTTTTGATATTTTCGAGCTATAAGAGGCATTGTGTGTCGTGTGGTTTTGTGTGTGTCTTGTGTGGTGTTTTTGAAACTTTAAAATTTTCCATGTTGGTATTGATCAACAACAAAGTCAATTACTCTAATCGGCACTCTTTAATGTCTTGTTATTGGGTTGTGAGTGAGGCTTGCTCTCTCGATCACCGCTCCCATAACATCTCTTTTTGGGTTCCCCCATTGAGGAGTGCAAAAAAAAAGGTCACTTTGTGTGTGATTTGTGTGTTGATTTTTTATTTGAGATTTTTTTTTAAATGGCTGATTCTTTTCCTGAATTTTATTCGAAGAAGGGAGAGGATCCTCAACGGTTTCTCCAAAAATTGGAGCTCAAATGTATTATTTAGCGAATAAGTGACCCAACCTTGAAACTCCAAATTCTGAAATTTCAATTGTTGGATGGTCATAATTGGTTTGAGGATTATGAGAAGACTCTCACATTGAGAAATCCTCCTATTCTTATGTAATATGAAGCAACCAAGTAGGCGTTTCTTGACCATTTTAAGGAAATTGAGACTTCCTAGGACCTTTGGAGAAAAATAGAAACTTGTTAGAAAAAAGAAGACCAGACCATAGAATTTTTTACCTTAAAGCACACCAAACTTTGGAATCATTGGAATGAATCTTTAGGCCTAGGAGAGAGATCACCAAAATGTTGAAAATTAAACATTTTGTTGAAAAATTAAGGGAGAGGTGAGGAAAAAATTGGAAACTAAGGAACCAGGTACTTTTGAGGAAGTTGTACTAATTTCCATAGAAAAAGAGAGAAATTTTAAAAAACAGAATCATTTAGAAAACCCTATGTTTAAAACAAAGATCAAAATTGGCAAGGGGATGGATAAAATTTTCAAAGTTTAACACGACAAAATGCTCAATTAGCATTAGAGGTTGAAGATCAATGGTCAGGTCAATTGCAAAATATGAATTTAGGAGCTTTGACAGGAAGACCTTGGGGAAGAGGAAGTGGAGGATGTGCATATGACAAACTAATTAGGAAAATTTAGGAAGTGGAAGAGGATATTTTCGAAGACCAATGGTGACATGTTTTTCATGTGGACAGTTAGGTCATGTGAGCACAAATTGTCCTTATTCACCCTAGAGAAAGAGGGGATATGTATCATTTACCTCAAAGCTTGCTTAACAGATAGAATGATTTTGGGATAGAAATAAAAAATGATTCCACATCTCAAGATCCTAGGTTGATTGAAGAGGAAAAATGGAAAATTGCCATTAATTTCATTCTTCTAGAAAATTAGAATGAGGAAAAGAAAATTGTTGATGTAATCCCTCGAGAAAGTTACTCATGAATATATGTGTGCATCATGTGGGTTCAAAATAAGGTATTTCAAAATACAATTTTTATACATTTTTTACATACATAAGGTTGTAATACAAAGGGGCTATTTACAGATTGAATAGAAAAGGGTTACGTTTTATTAAGAAAAAAATTATAGATAAGGATATTTATAAATAGGCCTTGAATGCACATGATGTAGAGGATATACATATATTAACTGCCCCGAGTGTAATGCCTGCAATAAAGAGAAGGAGAGATGGTGAGAGAGATGAATGTGAAACTAGTAAGGCTGGTGAGGAAAGAGGAAGAAAAATAAAGAGAGGAGAGAAGAAAGAAGAAAATAAATCGAGAGCACCTAGAAAACACTATCATGTTGTTGATATTCCTTTAGGGGAAGAAGAGAGTGACTATGACCTTAAAAGGGATATGATGGGTAAGAAACATGATATATCTTTTGCCCAGTTGATGGAGTTGTGCTCTAAGATGACAGGACAATGGAAGAAAATAGTAAATTTGAAGTATAAAGATAAAAAGAAAGGAACATTGAGAGTTTTGAGTGTTAAAGAGTTGTCTGATATTTGTTCTATTGTTGATACTTGGCATAAGAATCAAGATATAGGTGAAGCATGTAGTGATGAAGGAGCACAAATTAGTGTGATTACTTAGGCTTGTGCTCAGCAGTTTGGACTTGGAATTATTGAAGGGTCTAAGTTTCAAATCAGGCTTGCTACTAATGTAAGAAACTTGAAACAATAGTTATTTAGTGTGAAAATATTAGTAATACCATATCACATTGACATAGGTATAAAAGGAAGGGACATGTAAATTTTCTCATCGTTTGAAACATTAATATATTACAATCTCTCTCCTCATTAGCTTGCTCATAGCTTTAATGGCTTCTTGAATCTTTCTGTCTTTCTCTCTCTATTTCTAGTATTTCTCTCTCCTCATCACTCTCTTTCTCTCTTTTCTACACTTCTCTCTCTTTTGCAATATTCTCTCTCGTCTTCCTCTCTCTCTAGTTCACTTCTTGACAAGTGGTGTCAGAGCATTGGTCTTTGATCAAATTTTCTTCTATTTTGGTTTAGTTTTTCACCATAAAAACCAATTTTAGACAAGTACTATAGGTAGAAGACATGGATAGTGACTAGCAATGGCTTGGAGGATATCTATACTTAGATGAAGACTATATCTGGAGATATTTGGGATAGATATGTTGGTAGAAGGCCAAAATAGCAAGTCGTCATCAAACTTTCATGCAAATTTTGGAGGTATTTGGTAAAATAGGGACTAATTGGACTAGGAGAAAACTTAAACCTTAGTTACTTTTTTTTAGTAGAGCTTTTGTCTCTCTCTCTCTCTCTCTCTCTCTCTCTCTCTGTCTCTCTCTCTCTCTCTCCCAAGCTTTGGTTGAAGCTTCCATGGTGGGTGCCAAGAAATGCATCAATCTTGCTCTCCAGAGCGATATCGTCTTCTTGTTAAACCATGGGGCAATGATTATTCAGCCCTTATGCATCAGATAGAGTACCAATGTCTAGCATATGATGCAATGTTGAGGCCAGGAAGCACCCCGAAAAATGTGCTGAATTCTTGTAGCAAATCATAGTCCATAGCCAGCCACAATCATCTTCTTGATGGATTACGTAATCATTGAGCTACTACTAAGCCTTGTCTTCAACAAGAACAAGGCTTAAAGGTCACTAATATTCATCTTTTCTCTTTGAAACCCTTATGCACACCAGCCATAGCTTCAGATAGGGAAGCTTTTATTTCTTGAATATTTGGCCCTTCCTGACCTCCAAAGTCTCTCTAGCAACATTTTGAAGCAAAATGGACTCTAAGATTGAACACATTACAATGATTTCAGCCTATTGAGGATTTTGAAGCTCATATTGAAGGATTATTTTAGGGATTTTCTTCAAGAGGCTTGAATCTTTGACATTCAAGTGTTCAAGCAAGCCAACGGCATTGATTCTTCACGGATCCAACCATATTTGAGCTTATATGGGCTAATCTTATAGATTTTTCCCGCTTTATGATGGATTCATGGTGGATTATGGAAGGCTCTTCTAATATTTGGATTTCAGTTGACATCAACCATCTTCTTCAAGCTTAATCAAGGTATTCCTCTTGTTCAATCTTTGAAATCTCTCAACTTATTGATGAGAGATTATTGGTCAATAAATTCTCTGAATTGATCAATAGATTAGAGATTAGTACTCTCACCACTAATTAGAACCTATTACTTTGAATCTCAGCATTCATTTCAATTTATTCCATCATAGATATCATTTACAATGTTTTGATGCATAACCTTGATTTTATTGGCTAGATTCTTTTACCCAAGGTTGAGATATTGTAAAGGGTAAGTACTAACAATCAGTGAGTCATTGATTTGCATTGGTAAAACCCTTGTCCTATCCATTTTACCAAAATTTCAATTCCCTTACATTACATGAAGAGAGTTGAATAGACATTTCAGTAATGCATATCATGGTGATTAATTAGAGTAGTATGCCACTGCCATGTTGATATTCCCACCAAGGAAAAGCTGGATGCCAAGGGAGATAGTGAGACAAAAGATAGCTGACTCTCCCTCACTATTACAGATCTCGAAGGGGTACAACCAACTGACTCGGGGGAACTTTTCCCACCTCCAGATGATTTGGAGCCTATGTAGGGAGCCTGTCCTACTGTTTTATCCCTCACACAGATACAATGAGTGGAGAATTGAAGATTGAAAAACTTTGAAAGACTCAAGTATCTTCAAGAGCAAAAAATGGTGAAAATAGGGAATTTACATGACACTACTATAGGATGTATATAGGTCATTATGAGTACCATCTTTATTAGTGAAGTACATGTACAGGTATTATAGGGTGCCCAAAGGTTCTATCCAACTTCCTATAGGGTTTGGTATTAAAGGTGGAACCATGGGACTTATAGGTTAAAACAAGGTGCAGATCTAGACACTTCAGACTTAGAAATTGAATTGCAGAGTTTTTTATCCTAAACGTGTTATCATGTGCTATAACTGGTCTTGAAGAGGGCATGGTTAGCATTGATCTTAATTAAAAATTTTGGAAATCAGAGTTTCCTAGCTCAAGTTATAGCCAGTTTTCTAACAAGGGATACTGCAAGACTGTACTACTATGGAAGGTCATAAAGGTAAGAATAAGGCCTAGGATGAGTATGCACAATAAATCAGAGACTCCATGCTAGATAATACACTTCAAGAGGGCCCTAAAGAGCCTCAAATGCAAGGTGAAATAAATGAACTCAATAATACCATGTGTGAATATGAGAATATACATGCTCAAAGGCATATGGAGCTACTATCTAGAGTGGAGCAGATGATATTGTCTACTAATCAACGAAGTCTTCCATTGAGAAGCTGGTGGATTCCACTACCCAAATAAAGGATTCAATTGACAAGTTAGTAGAATATAATGCTCAAATAATGGCTCAATTCTCCCACTGCATGCAAATGAAAATGGGAACCAATGAAGCTAAGAAGAAAGCTCATTCAAACAATGAACCTTTAGTCCCACTTTAGACACCTAACCAAAATTGTCAAGGTCATGGTATCATTAGACGAAGGGGTTTTCCCAATAGTCAAAATAAAGTAGATGAGACTTCACAAAGGCATGATGACTATTTGTGCAATTTGAATGGTACTAATTCACAAGCTTTTGGGCTGAATGGTACTATTTGTGCAATTTGAATGGTACCATTTGTGCAATTTGAATGGTACTAATTCACAAGATTTTTGGCTGAATGCCCAACTTCCTAGAGATCCTCTTCCAACCAGAAGGTTTCATACTAGTTCTCAACCACCTATTAGGAGACTACCATCTTATTTTGGGGTTTCCATGCCTAGTACCCATGAGCAGTCTATTTTGGGACAACAACCCTTTCATGGAAGAGAGCTGAAGGATAAGATTATTTTGGCCAAGTCATTTTCACCATCGGAGGAATGGATTTCAAAATTGGAATCTTACTTTGATGTATTCCCTAAGACTGATAATATAAAGATTCACTTTGCATCTTTGCATTTTGAGGGATTTGCGCAGACTTGGTGGAGATAAATTAAGAAGGAGAACATACTTGTAGAGAATTGGGATGCATTTAAGATACTTATGGCTGAGGTCTTTGTTTCTCCTCTCGAAAAAGAGAAATTGGCACATAGATGGTATGGATTAGAGTAAAAAGGCCTAAGTGTACGAGAGTATACAAACAAATTCCTCAATCTTACCATGTATATAGAGAGCATTAGTGGTGATGAAGCTAAACTCCATAAGTATATGTATGGTTTAGAACCTTCTTTATCAATTAATGTTATGGCACAAAACCCTATCAATCTCTTCAAAGCTATTGGGCTTGCATAGTGCCATGGAAGAAAATATAGAAGGGGGTCCCCATTTCAGTCTAGTTATGGACAAGCAAGGATTGTTTTAAAATAGGGACAAGTTGGCAATGTTATTGGCGCCAATCATGCACCAAGTGGGAGTTTAAGAGTGTCAACTTATCCATCATTCAATGATTCAAGACCTCAAAGCAATTTCAAGATAATAAATAGTCCAAGAGTAGACTTTAAACAAGGGGACAACAAGCTTAAACCTGTTTTAGCCAATATGGATCTAAAGTTTATTCCTATGGACCTCTACAAAGAAAGAAGGGAAAAAGGCTTATGCTTCAAATGTGGGAAAAAGTATATAGATGACCATGCTACAAAGTGTATATATAACAAAAATGCAAAAGCCAAGGTTCATAGTATGTTAGTCTTTGAGGATTCTGAAGATGACATTGATGAGGTCATTGCATTTGTACCTATTGCTGTTGAAAATGAAGATGTTGAGGAACAAGTTAGGCAATAACATTTTTATGATCTTGTAGAATCTTTTCCTTTTGATCCAAGTGGAAGTGTTTCTTTCAACCTAGGAGTAACTTATGATGAGCCACTTACTTACACTAGTTTTTCCATTTCCATGGATGCTTGGACATGTTCTAAGAGCCCTAATACACTTTTTATGAAGGGTAATATTCATGGGAAAGATGTGTTTATCCTGATAGATAGTGGCAGTACACAAAGTTTTGTGGATAAGTCCATTCTAGATAAGCTGAATTGTCTTCCCACTGACTTAGAGCAGCCTGTAAGAGTTAAAGTAGCAAATGGTGAAAAAGAAATATGCACTCAAATATGCCCATACGTTTCTTTACAATTGGTTGAAAATTATGAAGCAAAAGTAAACATAATAACCTTAGAAATGGGGCCCATAGATATTGTACTTGGTTGTGATTGGTTGATGACATTGGGCAAAATTACTATGGATTTCTCACAGTTGTATATGGAGTTTATCTTTGATGGACAACTCATCCATTTATAGGAAATTCTAAGTTAAACAGATTTTCAACTTATCACCATTTAACAACTCAAAAATGAGTACAAGAGAGAGGCATTGTACTATAGATCTTTGTTTTGCACCTGAATAAAGAGGTTGAAGATCATTCCACAAAATCAACAAGTCATCCAGATTTGAAATCTCTTCTAAAGAAGTACATGGATTTGTTTGAAGTGCCTACTTCATTGCCTCCCAAGAGAGAAGTAGATCACCCAATTGATTTGGATCCCAACTCAAAGCCAATTAACAAGCCACATTACATATTATCCAAGTGTGAACATAAAGAAGTAGCCAAGAAAATTAAGGATATTTCTTGAAATAGGATTCATTGAACCCAGTTCTTCACCCTATGCATCTCAGATCTTGTTAGTTTTTGAAAAAAAAGATGAATCTTTCAAGATGTGTATTGATTACAGGGATATAACTAAGATTATAGTGAAGAATAGGTATCCAATACCCAAAATTAATGATTTTCTTGATGATCTCAAGGAGGCTAGATTCTTTACAAAAATTGACTTGAGGTTAAGGTATTATCAAATCTGTATGTGAGAGGGTGATGAAATCAAGATTTCTTTTAGGAATGATAGGGTCCTACCATTTCCTAGTGATGCCATTTGGGCTTACAAATGTTCTAGCTACCTTGCTATTGATAAATGGTCCTAAAGGGTCTTCTTTGGTGACATTTTGATTTACAATAAGACCCTTCAGAACCATTTATCACATATGAGGAAGGTTTTTGATGTATTGAGGCATCACAGACTCTTTGTTAAGGAGAAAAAATGCTCTTTTATGTAGATTGAAGTGGAATAATTGGGACATATTTTCCAGATGGACCTCGTCGAACTGTTGCTCTAGCTCCTCCAAGTACCACTTTGAACCACTGCACATCAAATAGTATTATGGAGAAGCTACGGTAATCCACCGTAACAATACTTTGCAAGTTCCCAAAATACTCCATCTCATCCACAACCGTGTTTGGATCTGTTGCTTGTCGCTGACTCTCTTGCTCGAACCTTGCCATGATACCACAGTCCATTGTGAAGTGCATTTTGTCAATACGCTGTCGTATTGCTGCGCATTCGAAGTGTGTAAATCACCCAAAAGTTGTGCATGGGAAGTTGTGCATGGGATTTGGTACTTTGTACATACTTAGTTGTTGTGATAACATTTATTTTATGCATATAAGTATAGTGGGGAGGAGTTGGAGACAAAAGTGGCGAAAATGATGAGATGCTTTCAGCCTATGTTGAGCAAGGTTGAGTGGAAAGCACAACTGATGCTGGTGAACATGTTAGGACTTTGTCTTCTCCTTCTCCAGCTACATCAAAAATACCTAATGATAACCACATCCAGGAGTTGGAAAGAAGGAGGCTAAGCATTGAAATGTCCTATGAGAAACATGGAGTTATCATTGTTACAGTGTGTGCTTGTTTTGGGTTACAATGTGTTGTTTACATGGGCACCAAAGATATGGAACAACAGGCTCTTAAAGTATTCAAAATGAGACTTTTTGGAGTTGAGGTACGTGCTGTCCAGTTTGGTACAGGTACGTTGAAAGATGTGGCATCAGAAGCAATAAGATACTTGGTTACAAATGAAGAGACTGCACACTATATTTTAAGGTCCGTAACTGGATCTCACTCTTATCCAATGCTGGTGAGAGATTTTCATGCCATTATTGGTAAAGAGACTTGATGACAGTGTTGCTAAAGAGGGATTTTAAATGCTAAGAAGGGAGGGAAAAGAGGAGAGTGTGACGAAAAGGAGGGAAGGGGCAATGCTAATTGGGGTAGAAAGGTGAGAAAAAGCAGGGAAGGTCACGAACGGAAAGAGGGGGGGAAAGAATTTGAATGAAAAAGCTTTTTCTGTCATTTTGGGATCTCTCGGTCTGTTTGTGTCTGTGGTGGGTCTACCTGTGTACGGCAGGTCTGCATTTTCGGCCTCTGGGCTTTTCCGAGATGGTGGCAATTGTTGAAGACGGCGAGACCAGAACAGGCCGCCTGTGGTCATGAGGGGGAAGTGGAGTTCAAATTGGGGAAGAATTCGAATAGGGGGGAATCAATGAAGCCACAAAGGAATGAAAGGTAAAAGAGCTCTCCCGGTGACGAAGAGGAAGGAACCAATCGATGGCATCGACGAGTTCAGAGAGGCACACAGAAGGTGACCTACAGATGAAGACGGGTCGAAGAGACAGATTGAACGGGAAGATCAAAGAAGAGAGCCGAAGTCGATGATGACGCTGAAGATGAAGTCGACGACGGCAGTAGAAGAGAAGGATGTAAAGTTGAAGACGCTACTACAACAACAGAAGAGAGGACGACAAGACGGCGGAATGATGAGCGATGATGATGTTGCAAGAGGGGCTGCAATGCACTTGGCTTTGGGTTTCCACATTTTCCTTGGCTTCTGATTTGTAATCCAAGACTGTTCGAGCACCTGATCCAGGAGGACTATCTTTCATGGCACTCTGCTGTCACCTCGGATGCCTCAAATTTGGACGCTCCATCTCAGGATTAAAGAAAACATGGTGCTTGTTCCCGTTCTCTGTGGTCTTTCTTGGTGAATCACAAGAGAAAGCAATCTCGGCGGTGCCGCACTGCAGTCAGGCGCGCACGCACACTTGCAGCTCTTCCCATGCGTCGCCTGCAGGAGCGACTTTGTGGTTCTCAATGGCCCTCTTCTTTAACCAAGCATGAGATTTGGTTATTAGGAGTACGATATCCGGTCTCCAAGAATGGAGAAAATGAAAGCCTGAAGCAAGATTTTCTTCTGGATCTTCGGTCTCGAGTTTGGTTCTCGTACCGGAAAGGTTTTGAAGCAATAGGGCCATCGAAGCTAACCACAGATGTTGGCTGGGGGTGCCTCCTTAGAAGAGGACAAATGCTTCTGGCTCAGGCTTTCATCTGTCACTATTTAGGGAGAACTTGGCGAAGGGTGCCTCAGGGTGGCTTACAAGAGTGATCCGGTGTTGGTGATGCAGTCTAATGCACGGGTGTATTTGGAAATTCTGGAGTTGTTTAGGGATTCTCCATCTCAAAGGTGAAAGTCCTACAATACGCACACTTCAGTGAGCTGGACAACATTGCAGACTTCTGTTGATCATTCACAGCCTTCACCGTTGGTCCTAAAAGAGTTTAAGAGCTGCATAATTCAGTTGACTTCAGGCATTGACATACTAGGTGCTTTAGTGAATGCGACATTGTTTGACCCAGAGAAACACATCGATGAACTAATCCCTGTGATGGTGAAAGAGCAACGTGAAAGCAGTTTCCTACAGTCTTTGTTGGTGGGGCTGCATGCATTGCTGCTATACCTATTCTGAAGAAGATCCCATTTCTGTACTGTGGGGCTATTTTACTCTCATAGCCATTGAGAGTTTATGTGAAACCAAGTTCATACACTTATTGAAAAACAGAGGACAGATTGACATGCTTTGTCATTTATTTTTGACTCTTCTTTTGTAAAATATTTGACAAACAATATAATGAACTTGGCATCAAACTTTGTGTTATCGTGATCTTCTTGATAGTCTTTATTTCTTGCTATACCTTGAACCCCGTGTTCTGCAGCCTTGGCACGAACTCTACGTCAACGCTCCATGCGAAAATGTCGTCCGCGCGACTACGCTGCACTATATATTTTGTACTGTACATTTAAACACTCAAATTAGATGTCGCATATAAAATTTAGATACGACAAATCCTAAACCCCTCATCACCTTTGGACTACAACCCCTCAAGAATTCCCACTCCTCCATTGAGACCTCTGTCCCTTCGCGAGGTTTTGCGATCAAAGCTCCATGCAACCATCGTGTTGACATGAACCGCGGCATCTCCTCCATGCCCTCGGGATATCGAATCGGTCAATGATGTGTACTATGTCGGAATTCATCTCACGCTTCCTCTCGATCTTGCCTAGTGATCTGGTACTTGGCGAGCCACGTCTCCATAGAGGCATGGTGCAACATACAAAAGCGATTCACCTTCTCCTCCATTGAGGCATCCATTCTTTTTTCTACCCCATTTCCAACCACCACATCTCTAGTCATTCTATCATCGTCCTTCAGTCCCCATAGCATTTCATTGTTTAGATCCACCATTGGTAGCCATTGTGAAATATGAACTAGCGCCTCAGATACCAACCAACCTTCAGCCATGCTACCTTCTGGCTGAGCTCGTTGTCGCACAAAGCCTTTTAGGGTTTTCATGAAGCACTCCAAGAAGAACATCCATTGCATATGGACAGGTCCAGCAATCTCCACTTCATCTACAAGATGCACAAGAAGGTGGATTTGTATCGTGAGCATGCTAGTGGGTAGGTATTTCTCAAAGAGACCGATCGTCTCCAACTGCTCCCTTCCTCGCAGATTCAATAGAGGACGTCTTAATCTCCTTCTCTAAGATCCATTGCACAAAAGTCGACAACCTGTAAATGGCCTCGTGTATTTCTGGAGTAAGACATCCTATGATCGTGATCGGTAGTACAAACTGCCACAAATGAGAAAGCATTATGAATAATGGCTACACTCCAAATAGCAAAATGCACACATCAATTACAATCCATTCATAGTACAAACCTCACATATCTTATGCCCGTCATGGGATTTTAGCCCTGATAATTGGTCGTTTTTAGAAAATGCAGACCTGAGAGAACGCATCATACCCGTTGGAGTGTAGATAGACTTGACTACTTGCTTCACAATGCGCTCTTCTTTAGTGGAAAAAACCCAAGGAGCGCGAGGAAGTTGCACGTGACCATCAGCCCTCAACTGTGGCCAAAGCGCCTCTATCTTACCTACCTTCTTCAAATCCATTCGTGCCCCTATAGTGTCTCTCTTTCCTGTGATATGGTCCCATAGCAAGCTACCCACATTCTTGAAAATATGCATGGAATCCGATAAGTGGTTGACCTGTAAGTGGGTCCAATATGGCAACTCGTAGAAAACTGAGAACTGCCGCATTTCGTTTGGATGTGATTCCGCATGGACCATTTTCAGCTCGTACCAGCTTGCGGCGTTCATATGTGTTGGAGGTTGTCCAAGGAAACCTTCCCTGAGTTCATGATCCTCTGGCGAGAAAGTAGTGTGTCCTTGATATACCATCTTCTTCATGGTTCGTGAGTCTCGGGAGTCTAACTATGGCCCACACAATGGACATGCATGATAACCTGAGGTAACCAGACCTGTTCCAACACCACAACCCAGTGAATACTTGCTTAAACGAGAGAAAATATAGATATTACCAACGAGAACAGAGGCTTGTTCACTTGAGCACTCTCCAAATCCCGAAAAGTCATGCATCGTCCACATGAGAATGGCTTGAATATTGGCTGACCGCCAACCATCGCGCCTGCTCATATCTTGCATGATGACCCCCTCCTCCCACAAAATCTTAAGCTCATCGACTAATGGACGAAGATACACGTCCATATTTTTTACTTTGTAGCGGCTGGGGACAAGTAAGCTAAGGATGAGGTGTCCTTTCTTAGTAGAAAGCCATGGAGGGATATTGTAGTTGACAAGGACTATAGGCCACACACTGTAAGAAGTTGAGTGCAGACCAAATGGGTTCACGCCATCTATTGCAAGACCGAGCCGAAGATTCCTTGGCTCTCGGGCAAAGCCTAGGCAGGTAGAATCAATGTGGCTCTATGCGCGTGAATCTGCTTATATTCATTGGACTCCATCCGTGGACCTATTCTGTGCATGCCACTTTGTCAAGCTCGCCATGCCGGACATATGAAACATGTGGTCTATGTAGGGAATAAGCGAAAAGTGTCTGAGAACTTTTTGAGGGATGGTTTACCTTTGCAAGTCCTGTCAATACCTGTGAGCACCACACTTTGGACATGTCTCCATAGTCTCGTATTCTCCTCGAAACAGTATGCAATCATTGATAAATGCATGGATATTATTGTATTCCATGCCAAGCTTTCGTAAAACATGTTGTGCATCATCACGAGACTCAAGCATGGTATTTGTAGGTGGTAATATATGATATTTCAATAACCTGAAAAAAATCATAAACACCTTAAAAAAGCAGTGTCTTCAGGCATGGTATTTGTAGGCATGGATTTTGCTTGCACACTTAAGAGTGCAAGCAGTGTCTTCAGGCGAGATACTCGGCACCCATCATATAATGGTATGGATGCTTCCTCTCTAAGCAGATCAGAAGTCTCGACATCCATGGGAATCAATGCATCGATCATTGCCTCCATCTTAGGCTCCAAGATTGTAGGTAGGTCTGGAAGGTTGCATGTCTCCTCTGGCATTGACAGTATAGATTGGCCTTGCAAGTGGTGGATTGGCTCATGCACTCCATCCATCACATGCCCACGAACTCTTTTAATTGGCCGCAAAGGGTGCACTCCTCCTTGGGACGAGACATCACCTCCCTGGATAGAAAATTTGCTAGCAAAACCCAATCTTATTGTATATGGTATTCAATTAGCTTGCGAGTACAATGCATGACTGATATTAACTTTTCTTATGGTTTGCTGAAAATTCACAATCGCCTGATCAATGATCTCAGATTGAAACTCGCCAAATCGTCGTACGTGTTCTATAGACAATCGGCATTTTCGTCTAATTGCCAGCTTGCATTGAGAGCAAGGACATGGAACACGCTGATTAAGATACGCCTCGCGATCTTGAACAATAGGACCTTCATCGTTTTCCATTTTGTCTATGTTACAACAAACAATTTGTTTTTGTTATCATTCTTTTTTTTTCTTAGATTGTTATCCTCTCCTTCCATCTCTCTCTTTTTCTACGACCACGACTACGACTACGACCACGACCACGACCACAACCACGACCACAACCACGACCATGACCACGGCTACGACTATGACTATGACTACCACCACCACCACCACCACGACTACGACTATGACTACGATGACAACTATGATGGCAACTATGACTACGACCACGGCCACGACCACAACTACGACCACGACGACCATGACTATGGGTAGGTTGCACTCACTAAGAATAGGATTGGCGATTCACCTCATCTTCTCTCCATCATCAATAGAATTCTCCTTTACCATTTACAACTCACCTATCTTCTCTCCACACTATTACACACTACAATCTCTATAAAGGCATGAGATTGGGATCTCCACAGATACCAAAGCATGATCTCTAGCTTGATGGTTGCATGTATACTACTACTAATGGAATAAACCTTAAAATAGATATTATGCTCAAATATATAAGGGTTAGAGCATAAATTTGTTCCTAAGACTATTTTAAGGAAAAAAGAGGGTTAATGATAAAATAGTGTCATTCCTTGCAAGTGATTTTATATTATATGTATTAATTAAAATTGATAGTTGAAGATGAGTTTCCTAAGAGATCTTGTGGTGATGCTGTTTTAGTTTTGTGAAGTATATATATGAATGATGCTGTTTTAGTTTTTTGTATTTGTCTTTTTAAGAAGAGATTGATTTTATGGAATATCCAAAGTTATTTTTGGGATTACGTTATGAAAAATGAATGTTTTTCATACTGATAGGCTGATTTCCTTCGTTGTATATTTGTGTGGTGGAGGCTAGGATAAGCCCCATGTATGAGAGGTCTCTTTGCAAGAAGAACATTATGCTAGGAGGCACAAGTATGCTACGGCTCTCTAGCCATATATCCCTTAGGTTTGTTGAGGATCGGCCTAACCCCTATGAGCCTAGGATGAGCTTATTGTAAGGTCCTATTTACTTTTCTCCCTTTCTCTCCCTCTCTCATTTCCTCTCCCTCCCTCACCCTGACCCTCTCTTTCTCTCTTTCCCTATTAGGTTTAATGATTTTTCTCTTTTTCTCTTTCCTCTCTCTCTCATATTTCTTTTTCTCTCTCCTCTCCATCTCTCATTTCCCTTTCTCTCTTTCTCTCCCTCTCGCATTTCCTCTCCCTCTCTCACCCTCACCCTCTCTTTCTCTCTTTCTCTATTAGGTTTAATGATTTTTTTCTCTTTCTCTCTCTCCTCTCCCTCTCTCATTTTTTCTCTCTCCTCTCTCTCTCTCATTTCCCTTTCTCTCTTTCTCCCCCTCTCTCATTTCCTCTCCCTCCCTCACCCTGACCCTCTCTTTCTCTATTTCCCTATTAGGTTTAATGATTTTTTTTTCTCTCTCCTCTCTCTCTCTCATTTCTTTTTCTCTCTCTCTCTCTCATTTTCTCTCCCTCCCTCACCCTAACCCTCTCTGTCTCTCTTGTTCCATTAGGTCTCTCTTTTTTCTCTCTCCTCTCTCTCATTTTTTTTTCTCTCTCCTCTCCCTCTCTCATTTCCTCTCCCTCCCTCGCCCTCACCCTCACCCACACTCTCTCTTTCTCTCTTTTCACATTATGTTTAACATCTTATCTCTTTTTCTCACTCCTCTCATTCTCTCTTTTTTTCTCTCTCCTCTCTCTCTCTCATTTCCTTTTGCTCTCTTCCTCTCCTTCTCGCATTTCTTCTCCCTCCCTCTCCCTCTCTCATTTCCTTATTATGTTTTCGTCTCCCCCCCTCTCCCTCTCCCTCTCCCTCTCCCTCTCTCATTTTCCTATTATGTTTAATGTCTCCCACCCTCTCTCTCTCCCTCTCCCTCTCTCATTTCCCTATTATGTTTAATGTCTCCCTCTCCCTCTCGCATTTCCTCTCCCTCCTTCTCCCTCCCCCTCTCTCTTCCTTTCCCATTTCCTCCCCCTTTCCCTCTCCCTCTCTTTTTCTCTCTCTCCCTCCCTCTCCCTCTCTCTCTCCCTCTCTCATTTCCTCTCCCTCCCTCTCCCTCCCCCTCTCTTTCTCTCTCCCTCCCTCTTCCTTTCCCATTTCCTCCCCCTCTCCCTCTCTTTCTCTCTCTCTTTCTCCCTCTCCCTCTCTCATTTTCTCCCCCTCCCTCTCCCATTTCCTCCCTCTCCCTCTCTTCAATTTCCCTCTCTTTCTATCTCTCTCTCCCTCCCTCTCCCTCTCTCATTTCCTCCCTCTCCCTCTTCCTCTCCCTCTTCCTTTCCCTCTCCTTCTCTCTCATTTCCTCTCCCTCTCTCATTATTAAAAAAATTATACAAAAAATAAATAAAAAAGAGAGAGAATACACTCTCCCTCCCTCTCATTCTCTCATTTCATCCCCCTCCCTCTTCCATTTCCTCCCTCTCCCTCTCTTTCTCTCTCTCCCTCCCTCTCTCTCCCTCCCTCTCCCTCTCATTTCCTCCCTCTCCCTCTCTCTCTCTCTCTCCCTCCCTCACCCTCCCTCTCCCTCTTCCTCTCTTTCTCTCTCATTTCCTCTCCCTCTCTCAATATATATATACAAATTATATTAAAAAAAGTAAAAGAGAGAGAGAATGCACTCTCCCTCTCCTATTTCCTCCCCCTCTCCCTCTCCCTCTCTTTCTCTTTCTCTCTCTCCCTTTCCCTCTCTCATTTCCTCCCCCTCCCCCTCCCTCTCTTTCTCTTTCTCTTTCTCTTTCTCTCCCCCTATCTTTCTCTTTCTCTCCCTCCCTCTCCCTCTCCCTCTCTTTCTCTCTCATTTCCTCTCCCTCTCTCAATATACACAAATTAAACCCTAAACAAGTAAAAGAGAGAGAGAATGGACTCACCGTAAAGATTTGGTGAGGGTTTAGCGGCTTCTCTTCGCGACAGCGGCTCCTCCTCTCCTTCATGAATGGCGTCGACGGCGGCAGCGGCAGCAAGCCTTCTTCCTCTCCCTCTCTCACCCTCTATGTAAAACGATCGCTCTCTCTCTCTCTCGCTCTCCTTCTCGAAATGTCTCACAAATGCGCGAAATGAAATGCGCTCGGGTTTCGGCCCTCTTTTTTTACCCTGTGGGGCGTCGCTATTTGTGTCGCAAATGCGACGCTAATAGCGACGCAAATAGCAACGCCGTTATTCCTGCCTTGCTACCCGCTGTCGCTATACATGTGTTTCCTTGTAGTGATGTATGTTTTCTTGTAGAGACTCTTGCATATCACAGGGGACTATGGGTTCACAAGCACTTCGCATTGCACTTGTCTATATACTACACTCATAGGTTGTCTCCTAGCCTTTTCAATTACTTCCATGCCATGGGTTGGATTGATGCATGTTATGCACCATCGTTGAGCACTTGCATGGCATGAGGCCCACTGTAGCTATATGCAATAAATCTTAGCTGCATGTGCACTTGAGAGAGCACCTTCACTAAGCATGCATACTTTTCTACACGCACAATATTTGGGATATTTGTCACCACTTTAGGAACCTCTAGTTGAGTGGCTAAGGTGGTTGGCTACCACAAAAACCATAACATCACCAAAATCACCAGTGCGTCTGATTACAAACCCACTCTCTACAATGCTTATGGCAATACAATACAAGAGCATATGAGACTAGTACATTTACCAATTTTCATCCATGTTACCAAACTAAAGATTTCTTCTTCAACACATTATTACAATGAGTAACCTTCAGGTCAGAGAGAGAACTAATAAGCGGTGAGAACTTGGCACAATCATACTACATCGAGTGCCAACTTTGTGGTCTCATGTCTGACGAGGAAGACCTCAAAATATTCATCACAGACTACACACAAAGAAACTTTCTCACCATAGACCAAACCCACCAATTGATAAACATGATCATTCAATAGATCTCTTTCATCAAAGACAACTGAGTGGCATTTACAGTACCTCCAAGAGCTTCTAATTGTGAAAGTACGGTCGCATCAGTATGGATAAACATGTGACACCTCACAAAAGAGTTCCAAATAATTCGTGAAAGTACTCTAACATCCGAACAACAAGCCGTCTACAATCACCTTATCAATGCGACAAACAACCTACACATCGTTAACGGCACACTAGGCAGTGGAAAAAGCTTCCTCATATGTTACTATAGTTACAACCTTAGTGCCAAGAATAAGAGCATACTATTGACACCAAGTGTGGGAGCTTTCGCTCAACCGCCAAGACCCTCGGACCGCTTATTGTTTCAAGCGTTCCAAGCTGAGCACTAATGGCTACCTCTCACATAGCCGACGCACCATCCATATCTACGGGTGTAGTGAGCTTACCTCCATGCCGATCGAGTTACCTCCTCTCCCGCGCACTCCGGTAGCTCCATGATCCAAGTGCAAGCTTTAAGCACACTCCATCCTCAAGCTCCACTCCCCTAGCTCCATTGCCGCGAGCAAGAGAAGAGAAGAGAAGAGAAGAGAAGAGAAGAAGAGAGAAGAAGATGGAGAGCTTCTCCTCCCCGGTCCCTCACCCTCACACACTCTCCCTCACACTCTCACACTCCCTCCCTCAAGCACAAGCTCAAGCAAGCAAGAACAAGAAGAAGAAGAAGAAGAGGAGAGCCACTTTTGGCCACACACAAGAATGAGCTTCTCATTCACTTTTCAACTTTATATACAAAACCCTAAATCCCTTTTGGGCGGTCATCCCCTTTTTTACATGGCCGGCCGTAGCCTAGGCCCTTTTTCCCATGGCTGGCCATAGCCTAGGCCCTTTTTCCCATTGTCCTTCTATCTTTCTAGCTTCCTTTCCACTTCCCGTCTACATTTACAAATTGCACAGGTGAGAGCCCGGCGCTCCTTGAATTAAACCATGATGCGCTTGCGCTCTTTTACTAAAGTATTGACTTGCGCTTTTCCTTGCGCGCCTTTCTCCCTTATTTAGGACTTTTCTCCTTGTGCGTCTTTGTCTTCTGTTTCTTTTTGCCTTGGCCTTTATCTTTGTCTTCTGTTTTAGCTTTTCCGGATTTTCCACCTTTGTTCATTTGAGGGTTAACATTACCCCCTCCTAGACGAGTGTCAATCCCATGGCACTCACCATCGTAGGTAGCAGGCTTTAGTGTGCACCGAAGACGTGGGTGGCAAGGACGTCTGTGGTTGCCATGGAGGAGTGTTGGTAGTGGTGGGGAGGAAGGTTGTTGGGGGCCTAGGTGGCTAGTGGTAGGGTTGTTCTTTGTGGGGATTGCACTAATGGAGTACAAGTGGCAGTTTGTTGGGGATTCTGCACATGACGATTCTTGGCACGCTTGCAGGATGATAAAGGATAGGAATTCAGAGCTAAGTGTCGATGAAGAGCGAATGAGACTTTCGTTGGAGTCTCCAATACCTGCAATTGAAAACCTCTCCTAAGTAGTCTCTCCCTAGGGGTGGTGCTAGTCTTCTCTATCGTGCACAAGACATAGTTTAATTAGTTTGGGAGACAGGTCGAACTCTAAGCAAGCTGAGAGTACATTCCTGCACTTGAGGACCCAAACTGTGTATATATTTTGGTGTAGATATTATGTGAGTGCTCGTGCATACTTAGATATTACGTAGTTAGAAGGCCGTGGGCCTATTTCTCATAACGATGTGTGGATGAAGCAAAGTTGTCCATGTTGAGAAGAAGTACACATGAAGGTGTATGCTATATCCTTTGCATTGTGACTGCACAACGTAACATAATTGAACACAAGGACACTGCAGTATCAGTAGAAGCTGGTAGCTATTGGACCTGCGTGAGGACAGTGTACTTTCATGGCCATTTGTGCGGTGCTTACCACAATTGATTGCAATGGTGTTAAGGCAGAGTCCAAGAGGGAATCTTGTGAATGGGTCAGGGTGACAGGTCTAACCATAAGCGAGACAAGTTCCCTAGATGTGTCCTGCCCTTCATGTGCCCTAAAATATTGTGGGTGATGCTAGGGGGCTAGGGGACTAGGGACAGAGCCAGCCGACCAAGGTCACTAAACGCACCTAATTTGAGGACCCCTAGGTGCTGTGCTGTGATCGTGGGTGCTTCTTATCGTTTGGTTCCTTTTTTTTTCTTTTTCTTATGCCTTTTTTCTTTCTTTCTTTCTTTCTTTTTTTTGATTTGCCTGAGCACAACCATTGCAATATGTTGAGGCTATCATCCTTTCAATGGATTGAGAAATGTCAAGCTTCAAAGGCTTAGGAAATTGATATTACAGTGATGATTGTGTCTAGCCTCGTTGTTAGAGAACCAGTTGTTGAGATAGGGAGACGCACTTGAGATACTGCAAACCTCTTTGTGACACGCAATGTTGGTACAATTTAGGTAACAACTGTCGTGAGTCCACTGTAGAGTTTGACCCAGGAAGAGAGTGCAACCCATGACTATGCTTTGGTTCGTGCGATGTGGGCACTCGCAAGGGTGATTTTTCGTGTTCGACAGCGTGGCTTTGTCGCGGTTCTTTGTGAGGTTGGTGGTCTTGCGGTGACTTGGGCATTGAACACATTTGCACGAAGACCTGTGTCATTCTGCATCCACTTGTCACTTCATGAGAGTATATGCAAGTCGCATGCGTCAAGTATAACGAACAAATCCAATCATGTCAAGATATAACTTTTCAAAATCCTATGATGCTGATTGCGAGACCTAATCCAGTGCTTGTTAAAGACGTGGCATATATTAGCAATAGGTAAGGGAAGTGTATACAAGTGGGGAGCATGTCCCTTTAATCATCAAAAGACAAAAAGTTATGGCAGGATGGCTTATTAAGTTGCTTGTCTATCATAGGGGCTACTCGATTTGCACGAGGTGGGGTGAGTCCGGGTGGTCAGGTAACTGAGGCTCTGCTGGTGAGGGGCTCCTGTGAGGTTGGGCAGGGAAGATGTCGGCCGGGACCTGAATGGTGTAGTCTCCGGTTGCCACCGTTTCCAAAATGCTTTTGAATAATTCATCAAATTCTTCCCTGTCTCGAGCTGCCCTTTCTGCCTTTGAGCACCTGGTGCCTGAGTGTCTGTCGGGGGTTTGCACAACCGGTGTTGCCACACCTTGTGTGCTTCTTCGAGCTTCTACTCCCCTAACTTGGAGATTCTTCGGCCTACGTCTGGGACGGTGTTGCTTGGGACCTCGTTTCTTTGCATACCTTTTGAGGGTAGGCACATAGCACACCGACGGAGGAGCTTGTGTTGTATGTTCCCTTTGATAGCGGAGAGCGTCTTTGCAAGCCAGCTACCCTAGGTGCTCCATGTCTTCCTCGTAGGGGGACCTGCAAGATGCAAACCAAGGATTAGGCCTTGATATAGGATAAAACCATTTGCATGGAAAGGATTATAGTGTGGGTTATCAAGCGCATATGACAAGAAGGGGGGGATGAGGCATGCAGTGTTTGTTGTAGAGGGATGGCCCCCCATGATGATGCTCATTTTGCTTCTAGCCATTAGCAGATCTTGGCTTATGCTAAGTTGAGCGGACTGGTTGTCATGGAGTGGGGCAGGGCTTGTCCTCAGAAGGATAGACCAAAAAGGGGGGAAAGGTGTACAGAAAGGGACAGTACCCTATCTACACCCTCAGAGATATTGGTCAAGGCATCCTATGGTGGTAACGAGGGTTGCATGCCCTCCACCTAGAGGCGGGAACGGTCACCCAACTTCTAAATGTATGGTCAGAGGAGGACCTGAGAAACTTAGCCTGTTGAACCCAACTCTTCTCCCTGCGCTTGACTATCATTGCTTGTGTGTGTTGTTATTGTCTATACAAGGTCACAAAATTTATTGTTTATTAATGTACATATTTATGAATCCTTGTCACATCACGAGGGTAAAAGCCAATTGTAGAACTCTGGATTGTACTAGAGTGTGGCACACACATCTAGTACACGTAGCAACTTACTTAATATTGATAGATATTTTGCAACATCGAGTAGCATAGAACCTTGTCCGAGTCTATTGGCAACATGTAACTCCTCCTCAGTGAGAACCTTATCAAGCAAACAGTTTGCTTAGCTAGTTTCAACCAAGTCCGTATCCCGAATGGCCGTTAGCACCCAAAGGGAAGTTGGTGCCACATAGGTTGGGTCTCTTTGAGACCGCCATTTGGCCAATCGCTCTTCTGAGACTGTCATGATCTGGGCTCCTAGTTCGGCCATTGCAATGCGGTTTTCACACCAATGTTGTTTAAATTGACTTCGACTATCTGACAGTCACATTAGTTGCTCAATCTCTAAGAGATTTGGTTAGCAGAGCACATCATTGAATGTTACAGTTAAGCGTAGTTCGTCATCTTCCTTGTCAGAGATGAGTCGCATGCGTTCATACAGGAGCATGTTATAGTGCTCATCAAGATGTTCTTGCTCTTTCGAGGATAAGGAAAATGGCAAGTATTCTTCGAGCTGCTCTTTAGGGAATGTGCCCATGAGTACTCCAGGAGATGCCATGTGTCCTTACTAAATAATCCCCCAAAAAACGAACGTCTATCCTACAGCTTAGGATGCCTTTCCACACTCAAGCGTGGGTCATTGTCATTGAAAACAGGTGCTATGTATCCAGGTTTTTTATTCCAATACCATGGTTTCATGCACATGCAAAGTGAATGATTCTAAAGTGCTCAAACATAATTTTCAAATCAGGAATGTGTTGTGCACAACCAGGCTTTCAATGCTTATACCCTAACCCATTGCGGCGATGAAAGGATAGCACGGAGATAACACTCGTGCTACTATCCTCTTAATTAAACCATGACAAAATTCTATGTCATGGTATGTATCAGAAAATCAGCAACAATCACCATGCAAATCACACCATTCAAACATCCCAACCCCCTACGTTTAGATATTGCTTAAAAACCGTATTTCAGGCTTACGAGAATTAAATAAAGCATGTAAATCATTACAAAATCAGAATTTTTTGAGAAACAACAATTACTCATAATCCAACCAGTCCACACACAAATTTTTATCCAATAAGAACATAATTATCATCATAAACTATCAAAAATCCTTCATTTTCCTTCATAAAAATGGTCATACTGTGTTTTTATGTAACCCAGGACGCCTCAAATGACTTCATAACCAGTAAACAGAGCATCCATTGCTCTCAATCCAATGCTGCACTTCAATCTTCAGCATCTCCATCAATCTCCATCACCATTTCCATCATTCTCCCTCCCCGGTTCCTCCATCAAGATGGTACACATGAACAGCCCTAGAGAAGAGAGAGAGGGAGGAGAGAGAAATACTAGAATCTATTCTCTTCATCCGGACAGCCATTCCTCATGCGAAGACCAGTGATAGGGTCAACCAAGAAGGAGAAATTGCCTCCCATTGTCAATTGCATAGCTTCTTCACAGCCAGGAATCATGATCATGAGGAGAGAGGCCGCAATTTTTAGCCGTTCCGGATCCACGCCATGCTCCACGTTCTCTCTACACAATTTGTTGCATGTAATTTTAGGGGGGGGTTAAAATCTCCAAAGGGCACCCCCCTCTTGTCCAAGGTTTGGTTCACCTTTTCATATCTTGCCCATCTTGTGGCCTCTTCCTCGTCCGGGCTCCGTTTCAAGCTCTTGGGCGTCCATCTTAACATCCGGCATTAACTGGCAGCTCCTAGCATTCCATACGACAGTCGAAAAAATTATCAAAAATCCACAAGTGTCGCTTGGGCGCCTTTTAAAAGCCGTCTTTCACTTGGTGCTTAAAATCCTCCTAGCTGTAACTGCCGCCTTCGATGTTAAATATTTTTCTCCTAAATTTCGGAATTTTTGGCAAATTTTAGGCACATCCCGGGCTCAAAACTTTGATGTTAGATATTTTTCTCCTAAGTTCTGGATTTTTTGGCAAATTTTAGGCACATCTCGGGCTCAAAACTCTGCTCTCACTTGGTCCCCTTTTGAAGGGTCTTCCAAGGAGGGTTTCCTTCCCGTAACTAGCACTATTTGGAGGAACATGAAATAGGATAGGAAAGCTTTTAGTTTCAATTGTCGCAAGGATTTTTCACTTCCCTATAAGTGCTTGTGGATGTCCCCTGTAAGGGCTAAGAGTTGCATTATTCGGTGTGAGCTCTGGTTGACCTAGTAGGGTCCATGATTCATAGGTCAAGATATTAAAATCTGCTCCTTCATCAATCAGAGCATCGATAGTATGCTCTCTTTTTGCGGTGGGTTTGACCCTAAGATAAGCAAGTGGTACTATGTCTTTGTCTTCTGAGTCTTGGCTTGTAAATTTAAGCCTTCTGACAGATGCCCTTAAGTCCCCAACTGCACGACCAGATGTGGATTCTCCACTGATGCCTTGGATCGTCAATGCAGTGCTATTTAAGAAGCATCTATCGTCAGGACTGTCATATCTAGTCATTCTCACTATTGCAGCTTGATATTGTTGATTTCTGCTTTAACTAGATGCAGTCTGTATGCAATAGATATGTGTTTTTGCAGTGTGGCCTTTTTGCCCTTGTTGGCTAGATTGGCCCATTGATGTTCTAAGGTCTCTGTTTATCTCTGTTCGGGTATGGGCTTTTGGTTGCTCTTTTGCAAGTGAGAATCCATGCTCGTATAGAGCCATCACAACACTAGGGTCTCATTTGGGGGACCTATCACGGGGCATGTTTTCTCTCCAACCTACTTGGGGAAGGTGCGGAGGGGGCAGAGCCTCCTCTGCGGGGATCGGATGAGGGTTTCAAACACGATGCGCAATTTGGAGGACCGTTTATAGCCAAATTTTGAACTACTTGCTCTAAGTTTCAGCCTAGTGATGGACTTGTGATGTGCCTTTAGCTCTACGTAGCCTTTGGGATTAATTTCGGGGTTTAGATGCGTCAAAATTTGTGTCCTAGATACTTGTCCGATTTTGACAGTTTTCGGTTCGATTCTCAAATGTCCGATTTTCAGGAGTCCGATTATGAGAATCGGACATCTGATTTTGGGTTGGTCTGATCGGCCCAGTGGTCTGATTTTGGTCACGTCTGATTCTTGCAGTGGTCGGATTCTAGAAATCGGATTAGACAGGGTGGTCCAATTCTAGTAGTCAGACGGTCCAACTCTGGGAGTCGGATCGAAAAAGTGGTCTGATTTTTATGCTAGGACCAATGGTCCAATTTTGACACGTGGTCCGATCCTGGGTGGTTCATCCTAGGTAGTCCGTGGTCCGACTCTGGGTGGTTGGTCCCACTCTAGGTGGTCCGACTCTGGGAATCAGATCAAAAAAGTGGTCCGATTTTCGGAGTCAAACGGTCCGACCCAAGAGCTAGGGCAATCCTATTCTGGGACTCAAATGCACTGGTCCGACTGCGCGGCCGATGGCCCGCTAGTTGCACGCGATGCCTTAGACTGACGTCTACTTGCCTAATTAGATGCAAAGCCATAGAGGGAAACGCATGGCGTACCTACAAATGGTGTGGTGCCCAAATCAACCAGCACCCTGACGATCTCCCCGCAAGTCTCTCTCTCCCTGGCTCTCAAGCTTACTCTCCTCTCAGAGGGAAGGATGTCAAATGTGGCCTGTCCTGGTTCTCTGGGCCTCTTATTGCCCCATTCCAGCCTACTTCTGTGACCACAAAGATTAGTCCCTCATACTCTTCCAGCCAAAAATCTGGATCTATGTCCCTATTTTCATGTTTCAGCCTATTATACAGCAATAGAAAACCTTGCTGTTTTTCTTCTTCTTTCCATCATAACCTTACCCTAATCAACAAAAATCAAAAAGAGAGATGGAGATGAATGGTCCTATTCTAATATTCAACAACAAATCAAAAACCTACTTGCTAAGGAGATCGAATACCTCTTCAAACTCCCTCGCTTCTACCTATCTACCTCAAGCACCGGTTCAGGGAAAACCCTACTCTAATGCTCGATTCAAAGTACGTAAGCGCTCAAGTCTTGAATCCGTTGGTCCCGGACGGAACCAAAATGTGGGAGCTTTCGCTCAACCGCCAAGACCTTCGGACCGCTTATTGTTTTAAGTGTTCCAAGCCGAGCACTAATGACTACCTCTCACATAGCCAACCCACCATCCATATCTACAGGTGTAGTGAGCTTACCTCCATGCCTATCGAGTTACCTCCTCTCCCGTGCACTCCGATAGCTCCATGATCCAAGTGCAAGCTTCAAGCATGCTCCATCCTCAAGCTCCATGCCCCAAGCTCCATTGCCGCAAGCAAGACAAGAGAAGAGAAGAGAAGAGAAGAAGAGAGGAGAAGATGGAGAGCATCTCTTCCCCGGTCCCTCACCCTCACACACTCACTCCCTCACACTCTCACACTCCCTCCCTCAAGCACAAGCTTAAGCAAGCAAGAACAAGAAGAAGAAGAAGAAGAGGAGAGCCACTTTTGGCCACACACAAGAATGAGCTTCTCATTCACTTTTCAACTTTATATACAAAACCCTAAATCTCTTTTGGGCGGTCATCCCCTTTTTCCCTTTTTTACATGGCTAGGCCCTTTTTCCCATTGTCCTTCTATCTTCTTAGCTTCCTTTCCACCGCCCGTCTACATTTACAAATTGCACGGGTGAGAGCCCGGCACTCCTTGAATTAAACCATGATGCGCTTGCGCTCTTTTACTAAAGTATTGACTTGCACATTTCCTTGCGCGCATTTCTCTCTTATTTAGAACTTTTCTCCTTGTGCGTCTTTGTCTTCCGTTTCTCTTTGCCTTGGCCTTTGTCTTTGTCTTTTGCTTTAGCTTTTCCGGATTTTCCACCGTCGTTCGTTTGAGGGTTCACAACAAGCATATGAGCATCTGTAACTACACTATGTAGCCTATCCACCACAATCCACTATCAGTTCAAGGTAGCAATATCCAGTACAATTGCAAGAGATGGACAAATGCTACATTGTAATAAGAGAAGCTGACGCAATCATCATTGATGAGATGTCCATGTTAACAAGGACAATTTTTGATATAATAGTATGTCAAATAGTAAGTGTCTACCAAGGCTCGCTACTCAATACGTTTAGTAAGAAGCTTGTGATATTATTTCGTGATCTTGCATAGTTATCATCAAACCAAGTTTTGTGAACAATGTCAAATCATTTCCTCCTCATACTGGGCACATGGAAAGCAACATACTCTCCAAACCTCAGTTTGGCACACATACTACTTGTTGCTCCTCCAGTTCCTACAAGTGCTCTTACACAAATCAAAAGATATATGCTATGTATTTAAAAACCAATAGATTACTTTACCTAACCACATTCAAGCTATACATTCACAACCATAGGAATACCCAACGCCCTTTCGATAACCATCCAACAAATACGCCAAATCATAGGTACATAACAACAAACTAGATGAGAATGGCAAATGTCACTACACAAAAGCCATCAACATACGTCAACAGCTTCGCAACATAGAACGATCTCCAAAAATGGATGGCCACATGTACTCAAATTCTTGACAATGAATGGCATATTGCATCAAATGAGGAGCTCACAACTAGAACACAACCTCCTTAAACTTCACGTCATTAATTTTTACTACAAATAAGGATGCTAACTCATATGCACTTAATATACATGATTTCTCAAATACATACTCGACAGACTTGAACTTGAGTATGAAGACACAGTTGACAATCCACTACAAACAAGTACTGCCCAAGTGCTACTTGACACAAGAACAAATGGTAGTAAAACGTACCCAATTGAGCTGCTGCACTACGGATTTAGAATCTCGCTCAACCAGTTTGTAGAAGTCACAACAAAAGAAGGCAAGGACACACTAGAAGATTACATGAGAAATAACCAGTATAATCACCTTCGTGAGATCCTACAATAACAATTGAGAAGGTCACATATCTACTGAGTAGAGAAGTCTATACCCAAAAACACTATTCCAACTTCGATCCATTCAGCAACATAAACTAGGTAACACAAGTTCTCAAACATGATATTTTCTCAAACTTTAATAATAATAATAATAATATCAACTTCTCTCTCAAAAATGCAAACAAAACCAAACTAAGAAGAAAAACTTCTGTCAGGTCCAAACTTAAAGTCTCAACTAGTATAATTCCTGCCACCAACTCAAGTACTTTCATATCATCTAGCACCATCTACAACCAATACCCACAAGCCTGTCCAAAAGCGTCAACGCAGAGATACAAAAGCAAGTACTTCATCTATAGCATAAGATGTAAGAAAAACGGCAAGGTATACATAGGACTAACAACGAACATCAAGAAAAGAATCTAACAACACCCAAGAAATCCCATCAAGAAAATGAAGAAAGACATAGAAACATTCCAGCAGTTCGAGGATAACTTTGAGGTCAACATAGAAGCAATAGTTGATAGCATAGACAAGGCTAGGAATTTTGAGAAGGCCACCATCTGTAAGAAAAATTCAATCGTGACATGGTACAATAACCTGTACGGACACCCAACAAGAGGTAAAAATTATTATTTTTTGAAAAGAAAAAAACTCACTTAACATAGCAAAAATAAAAATGTAAACATTCATACTCACGCTTATTGACTCGAACTACATATGCATACATATTTTCCTTTCGATATCCTCAATGTATTTAAACGTACTTCACTTCGAAACACAATACATGTCTAAACACTATGAGTAAAACTCCTACATAACAACCATGCAAGAGATGCATATAAAACTTCGTACTCCTTTAGGGAGTTGCACCTATCAACCTAGTTAAAAGTTTGAATAAAGAAGAGCAATCGTTTCAAAAGCTCCGTCGAACTTGAAATTTGGACAAGCTGGGAGGTGTTGGACCTGGCGCAAAAACCTCTGCAATTTAGATATCGCTAAAGGTGGCTCTGTCCTATCGATACACTTTCGAAGGCTGCCTGGCTCCGATGGAAATGCGCAATAATGCATGCATAAATGCACAGAAAGTTTGGTCGCCTGCAAGTCCATCTGCAATAATGTAGGTAACTGTAGGAGCCTGCCGGACCACGCAATCTCCACCACCATCGGACCACCCGAGCATACAAGAGCTAGGTGACGAAGCGATATGCATGCACTCCGATCGCTACTTCTTTGCGGTGGGTTGCCCAGTGTCGTGGTCCTGATCAGTGCAGGGGGCGCAGTGTCAGTGGTGGCAGTGCACAAGGAACTTTAGACACTAAACTAGATGGTAAATAGCCTTATATCTAGTAAATGCAAAATTTTTTCTAGGTAGTAACTAGGGTTTTTTAAATTGGAACTAGGTTTTTAATTTTACTAGATAGATGTGAAGCTATAACTAGTAAAATAAGTGTCTATATGGTAAATCAAGGCGAATTTCCATATATCACCTAATATAGCCATGTTTATTAGATAAAATTATGAAGCTATGGATCATAGGATAATGTGCGTGCATAGTAAATCAAGAAAAATTTGTATATAAGATCTAACATAGTCATGCTTATATAGTCATGCTAAGTAAATATACACATCATAATTGAATTTTATGCTGTGTAGAGTACAGTTTGTTGACTACATGTTGGTAGGGTCTTTTCCCACTATTTTGGAGCTTTTGGTAGCATATGAGCTTGAGAAGAGCTTGTGGGTTGGGAGTAGCTTCAGAGAGACACGTGACATCAACAAAGCTTGGGCAGTTGTTCCTTTGTATCGGGTTTTCCTAGCTCCTTGGCTTCTCTTCCCAATCCCCCCAAATGGCCTTGGGAGGCCTTGTATTCATGCTGTGATGTTAGCTTTCAGCTCCAGTTATGTTGTTGAGCCCTTGGTTGTTCTTTAATGGTTCTGAATAATACAATTAGCCACACTTTATTTTGCCCGAAAAGGTTGAAGTGGTGGGTCAAGAGGCATTAAGTGGTGGGCAGGAAAGTCAAAGATAGAGCGCGAGGAAGGAATAACAAGCAATGAGCTAATGTATCATGTACATAAATTTATACACTAGAAAGGAGAGGGGTGGGTCAAGTAAGGATGGGCACGGCAAGCTGGGAGGGGTTGCCTTATGATTTTGTAAAACACTATTGATAGATTTTTCTATGATTCTGTAATATTATGTGGTGTTAAGGTGTAACCAAGGAAAAGTTTTGTATGTACGAATGTATAAACAATGAAATTGGTTTCTTTATAATGCTATCAGTATACTAACTCCAAAATTTGCAGCCATCATGTGAAGGATCGCAAGCTGCAACTTTACATGGTGTTGATTTTAACTCTTCAAACAGGTTATGGATGAGGGAGCAGCAACACATCATTTGAAATTATTGATCCCTAAATTTCTCAGGTACCAATTTTCACCAACAAAAATCTTAATTTTGATGCACAATCACTATCAAAACTTTGTCTAGGATATCAAATAACAACACAGTGCATGGATTTCTCCTTTGAAGCACCCCCTATCATAGGCCCTATCAAAAAGCATGTGGATAGACATGTTTGGGAGTATAGTCATTAGTGCAAATATCACTTGCAACAATGGGTAAGCTAAGGGCTGTAGGCTCATGGTGACACGTGGAAGAAGTAGGAGATGTATTCAATAGAGATCACGCTGAATTCCATGATGCACAAAATCTGTAGAAGCAAAATAAAAAATGATCCCTTTTGTATTGACTTCTTAGAGCTTAATGAATTAATAAGAATCATTGGGCATATTGGATTTGAAGGAGTGGCTTCCCGAGTTTCTTGAGACCATCTAAGGATTGGTACTTTAGTTCACCTTGGATATTTAATAGCCAAGAACAATCTAACTTCTTGTGGAATATGGCTTGCTTGTAGGACATTTTTCATCGGCATCATCATTTCTAATAAGAGTATCAATGTTTAGCTAGCATTTGAGCAAATCAAGGAGTATTTCTTGTGAATCTTTGTCTAATCTTTTAGAAGAAGCCTATGCGCACTTGAAATCTCACTACTAAGAGGCTTGTTCTATTAGCAACTTTTTCCTATGGAGTTAGAGTGGTCATGGCAGTAGGTCCTCTAGACACAAGCAACACCAACAAGGTGCTTGGAGGAGGGGAAGCATATCAAACCCTCGATTGCCACCACAAGGTATGTATCCTTATGAAGGAAATTCATAGAAGGTACAATTGTTGCTACTTTGGATGCACCTACTTTGGTTGTAGCAAGGCCAATAAAAGGCTAGATTGGTTGAAGTTTGAGCTTGATGGATCTATATGTTTCATCCACTATTTAAACAACTTGCTAAAACATTGAAAATGAAGAATGTAAATTCATGGTTTTGATATCCTATTTGCATGTACTGGTAAGCTAAATCAATTTGACTTGGTATGATACTTCAATCTATTGGATTCCTATCTTGTGGGAAAACTCAACACTAGCATATATGTTTGGTAAATCTTATTGTTTGAGAGTCTAGATAGCATTTCATATTCCCACAAGAGTATGCATTGATTTGGATGGGCATTACATTTATCCCGATTAGTAAGTATGATACAATATGATTCCATGAGCAAATAATTTAAATGTCATTTCATTATTTGTCTTGTTGTGGATAGGATACAGGGTTTGAAGCATACAACCAATAGAGTAGATCTATATTGTGGAGCTATGGGAGATTGCAGTGATTCTAGGATCAAAGGGAAGGAAGTTTGCTAAAAATGGTAGGTCTTCTCTTATTGCTCTGAGCTTTTTTCGCTATGTACATGTTTTAGCCTTTTGATATCCTTGCTGATTGTAAGCACAAAATGAATCTAGGGACAACATTGTTGGTGAAGCAGCAAGGATTTGGATTTCAAAAAAAAGGAAGGGAGGCTTAAGAAGAGCTAACAAGACTTGATTTTTTTAATGGTGGAGCAGATCCGAAGACGATGACAACTCTAGATCTACCTTAGGTACTGTAGAACATGGTGAAGCAGAGAGAATGTAGTGTTCAAGACAACTTTTTTAGTGGATTCAATCACAATTTTATTGCTAACAATACAACATTGTAAACAATTCGTGATTAGTTTTCTTAACATGATATATTGGTGTGATAATGGCTTGTATTAATGGTTCCGTCTAGTTTTCTTATATAGGAAAAATTTACTATTTCTATGGTTTCAACTAGTTTTCTTATCTAGGAATATTTTACTAGATCATCAACTAGGAATTTTAAAAATATTCTATATGGAAATATTTTACTAGATCACTAACTTGTAAAGTGTTCCACTTCTACTAGTTGAGACTTTTTCTAGATACTTTGATAAGTATCTAGAAAATCTCTCTTTTTTTACTATATGGAAACATGTTTAAAGTACAAGGACGACAGGTACAAGGGTCATCCTAGCATCCTATTGTGAGAGGTAGTTTGGACCAAGGAAGCCCAAGGAGGCAAAGTACAAGGACGACAGGTCAAGGGTCATCCTAGCATCTTGTTGTGAGAGGTAGTTTGGACCCACGTCCATGGGGTGACTCATTTGTGCACATGCATGGACACTTGGGTATGGACTTGCTGAGGTATGCATGAAGACAACATGCTCTCCGAGGGGTTTTAGTTGAAAGATCATATCTACCAGGGATTAGAGATAGGAGATCGAAGAGAAGAAAAAGAATAGATAAGAGGTAAACACAATAAAGACAAAGCACAATGAATCGAATCAATATGTATTGACGAAAACTTGAAATACTTTGTTTGACACTACTCAGAAGCAATCTCCAAGCATTATATCTCCTAGAGCTTTTTCGTAGACCAAAAACATGCATTAAAAAAGATAGCTTCTTCTCTGCTACTCGAAACCCAAATCTGATGGCTCAGTTGGCTTCGAAAGGGGGATAAAACCTTAGGACACCTAATCTAGAAACTCCCAGCTCACTCCTTCCAATTCAAAGTGTTGTTTTCAGACTGTCAACTACGATCGCGATGCATGTGATTTTGCCTATCTTCCTTTTTTATGAAAAATCCAAAACTAGGTGAAAAAGCCACTTGCTTTTTGCATGCCATATTAATCTAGAAGCTTTTCTAAGTTTATAGGTTTTTTACAATAAATAATATAAAAAATATACTAAAATTATCCAAAAATCTAATATTTTTGGACCATCTATGCCACAGACAATAGCACTAATGACTCAAATCACATTGACTCTCTACATCAATAAGAAAGTTGGATGATGATGCACTCCAGAGTTTTTCACACTATGTTCACGTAGTGGTACGACAACGATGATGGTATCGTGTGGCTCAATGGAGCCACTTGGTACAAGAAATCGTCACTTATTAGTGGCTCCTAGCAAATGCACCACCTATTGGGACCTGAAATGGGTCCGACACTAGCTCTAGGTGGTATGCTTTGAAACGTCTATGTCAAGTATGAGGAGTTGATACTCCAAGTTACTGAACAGAGAGAGGTAGCTTTAATGCACTTCACTTCATTACAGGAGAAGGTTGTTATTGGTCATGCTTTGGGAAGCTACAAATTTTCTCTCCTCCTCGTTCCAAGAGTTGATCTAGGAGATGCTATATAAATACAAATGTTGCAAATCAGCAGCTTGTTGGTACTCCTCACTCCTATCATCACAGCTCTAGAGAAAGTGGGTTCAATGCTTGCTATAGGGATACCAACGCAATATCCCTATGGCATTGATAAACTAGGCATCCATCACCCACCTGCCCTCAATTGAATCTATAAGGCAAGGAGTAGTGGAGGCAATTGTCTCGTTGAGAAGCATTTATTCACAAACATGCTCACATTGTTTAGAACCATTTATCTATAAACATGCTCATGACACAAAACCACCTCCTAGTACATCTTGTGGATGAATGGGAGATTGTAAAATGTCCATACTCACTGGATGTCATTTTTAGAGATCTTCATAAACTTTGAAACTTTTTGTGTGATCGCAAGATCAGCCAAAGGACAACATGGTTGAAGGTCGGTTAGTATTGGAGACATTGCTACATATTTCTAAGTGACTATTGATGGTGGATACAAACAAGAGGATGCTACAAATGCTGGAGGATGATGACAAACTAACTAGAGATATGGTAGTTGGAAATGGGATAGTGAAGGAAGAGAATGTGAATTATTTTATATGTTGCAACATGCATCCATAGAGAAGTGGTTGAATTAGTACAAGTTCACAAAAAGGCAACAAGAGGTAGTATGATGAGATGTTTGGCATAGTACATGCCAATGGCATGCTCAATATCACGAGGGCCTAAAGGAGTTGCTATAAGAGTAAGATGAGTTAATGATACACACATGAGGGGCTATAAGAGATTTTTATGCATATCTCTAGACTAGATGGCGTACATTAGGGACATAGTAGATGCAATGTTGTCTCGAATGACATCTAGATATTCTACCTTGGTATGCTTTGACACATCTATTTCAAGTAGGTGGAGTTGATACTCCAGGTTGCAATGTCGGAGGGATTTTTGTTGAAAGGTTGTATCCACCGAGGATCAGAGATGGAAGGAAGTAGAGATAGGAGATGGAAGAGAAGAAAAAGAATAGACAAGAGGTAGACACAATAAAGACAAAGCACAATGAATTGAATGAATATGTGTTGATATAACCTGGAATCCCTTATCTGGCACTACTCAAAAGCACTCTCCAAGCATTAGATCTCCTAGAGCTCCTTCGTAGATGAAAAACGTGCATCAATACAATAGCTTCCTCTTTGCTACTCGTAACCCAAATCTGTTAGCTTTGTTGGCTTCGAAAGTTGGGTAAAACCGCAGGACTCCTGTATCAAAATCTCCTAGTTCACTCCTTCTTCTTCCAGTTCAAAGTACAATTTTCGCCTTGTCAACAACAATCCGAACGCGCGTAATTTCGCCCATCTTTCTTTTTTATGAAAAATCCAATAATTGGCTGAAAAAACAACTTGCTTTTTGCATGCCATCCTAGTCTAGAAGCTTTTCTAGCTTTTTTGGATATTTACAATAAATAATATCCAACATATTAAAAATAGACTAAACTTATCAAAAAATCTAGTATTTTTGGACAATCCATGTCACAGACACTAGCACTAATGACTCAGATCAGATTGACTCTCTACATTAATAAGAAATTTGGATAATGATGCACTCTAGATTTTTTCACACCATGTCCATGGGGTAGAGGGAGGTATCTTTAATGTACCTCACTTAATTAGAGGAGAAGATTGTTATTGGTCATGCTTTGGGAACTTGCAAAGTTTCTCTCCTCCTCATTCCAAGGGTGGATCTAAAAGATGCTATAGAAATACAAATGTTGTGAATCAACGGCCAATTCATACTCATTGCTTCTATCATCAGAGCTCTAGAGAAGGTGACTTAAGTGCTTGCTATAGGGATACCAACGCAATGTCCCTATGTCATTAATCAACTAGACATCCATCACCCACCTGCCCACAGTTGAATCTCTAAGGCAAGGAGTACTCAAGGCAATTGAAAGAGTAGGATGAGTGAATGATACACACATAAGGGACTATAAGAGATTTTCATGCATATGTCTCTAGATTAGATGCCGCACATTAGGGACATAACAGATGTAGTGTTGACTCGAATGATATCTAGATATTCTACCTTGGCATGCTTTGACACGTCTATCTCAAGTAGGCGGAGTTGATACTCCAAGTTCCGGGCAAAGGGAGGTAGCTTTAATGCACCTCACTTCATTACAAGAGAAGGTTATTAGTGCTCATGCTTTGGGAAGTTGCAAATTTTATGTCCTCCTCATTCCAAGGGTGGATCTAGGAGATGCTATAGAAATACAAATGTTGCGAATCATCGGCAAGTTGGTACTCCTTGCTCCTATCATCACAGCTTTAGAGAAGGTGGCTTCAGTGCCTACTATAGGAATACCAATGCAATATCCCTATGTTATTGATCAACCAGACATCCATCACCCACCCGCCCTCAATTGAAAGAGTATGATGAGTCAATGATACACATATGAGGGCCTATAATATATTTTCATGCATATGTCTCAAGATTAGATGGTGTATATTAGGGACATAGCAGATGTAGTGTTTTCTTAAATGATATCTAGATATTCTACCTTGGCATGATTTGACACATCTATGTCAAGTAGATGGACACAAACATGAGGATGCTACAGATGCTGGAGGATGATGACAAACTAACTAGAGATATGATAGTTGGAGATAGATGTACAAGAATTCTTGAACAAAGAAATAGACTCTTTTATTGTAGAGACCTCCACATAGACCTACTAGTGTATATTGAGCTTGGTATGGAGCTATATAAATGATTGAATTTATGTCCATTGATTGTTAGAGCCATTGACTATTCACTCATGTTGGTACTTCATTACACATTTTTTTAACATACTTGCAAATCCATAGATATATGTTGTTTTCATACTTCACTTTCACCTTTATATTGAATGTCATGTTAAGTATTATTTTATTGTACATGTCATTATACAGAATTGAAAGAGTAGGATGAGTTGATGATACACACATGAGGGGCTATAAGAGATTTTCATGCATATGTCTCTAGATTAGATGGCGTACATTAGGGACATAGTAGATGAAATGTTGTCTCAACAAATGATATCTAGATATTCTACCCTGGCATGCTTTGACACATCTATGTCAAGTAGGTGGAGTTGATACTCCAAGTTTCCGAGTAGAGGGAGATAGCTTTAATGCACCTCACTTGATTACATGTGAAAGTTGTTATTGGTCATGCTTTGGGAAGCTACAAATTTTCTCTCCTCCTCATTCCAAGGGTGGATCTAAGAGATGCTATAGAAATACAAATGTTGTGAATCAGTGGCCAGTTGGTACTCCTCACTCCTATCATCACAACTCTAGAGAAGGTAGCTTCAATGCTTGCTATAGGGATACCAACGCAATATCCCTATGGCATTGATCAACTAGAAATCCATCACCCACTCACCCTTAATTGAATCTGTAAGGCAAGGAGTAGTGGAGGAAATTGTCTCTTTGAGAAGCATTTAATCACAAACATGCTCAGATCATTTAGAAGCATTTATCTATAAGCATGCTCATGACACAAAACCACCTCTTAGTACATCTTGTGGATAAATGACAGATTGTACAATGTCCATACTCAGTGGATGATATTTTTGGAGGTCTTCATGAAAAATTTGAAACTCTTTGTATGATAGAAAGCTCAGCCCCAAAAGACAACATGGTTGAAGGTTAGTTAGTGTTGGAGACATTGGTACATATTTCTAAGTGGATATTGATGGTGGATACAAATAGTAGGATGCTACAAATGCTAGAGGATGATGTCACTAAATTGATTGCTTATTACACATTCTCTATTTAGTAAATTTATGTCAAGAAACTAATGACTCACTTTTCTTTAAGTGTTGATGATGATCTAGCATGGCCATGAGACCATTTAGAGACCAATATTCCTAGTATATCACTTAATGGGGTGATCAAAGCATTGTGACGAGGATATCTTGTATAGGCAGTACAAGTTATGAAGGGAAAAGGAAGTGTCTGCCAAGTGTAAGAGTGTATACAAGAATCAAGGAGTCACACATTAATGAAGATGGATTGAGTTCTAAGAAGAGAAAGTGCATTAGCATTGTGTATATATATTTATGAGTGCATCCGGAGATACCTGGGAACGTTTACTTATGTGTAATGAGCATTGCAAACTTGTAAGGTTCAAGGTCTTTTCTTTCATTAAAAAATACGAGAGAGGTAATTCTCTCACTAAGAAAGACAAGAGATGTGATCCTCTTAAAGTGAGGAGAGAAGAGATTTTCCCTTTCTAAGGTCTAAAATGACACAAGATTTTATGTGGAAGTCAATCTTAAAGCTGAGGCCCAAGGAAATCTAATGTACTCTCCTTATCTATGGCTCAAGGTGGTTACATGGACCATAAGTTAAGAATAGAGTTTAAAAATTTGTTTTTCTTAAAATAGACATGGTGAATCCATTTTTAAAATATCTTGCCATAGAAAGCCAATCTCTAAAAACGGCTTGCAAGGGTTATCGAAAATGGCGAGATCTACAATTTTATGTTAGATATTTTTCCATTTGAGCAACACACAGAGAGATATTCTAAAATTGGTGCTATAGAGTAGGTCTTGAAACAACCACATCTTGCATGAAGATCAACCTTTCCAATCTTGGCACTCACCCAAGAAGAGGAGCTCTTGAAGCCTATAAAAGAGGAGGCTCTCCTTAGATGTGGGAGAGGTGAAGGAAGCATCACTTTGCATGCATACAAGAGGAGGAGAGAAGGCAGTTCGAATCTCATAAAGTGTTGTGGAAGCTCTAATGAAATCAACTTTCAAGAGGAGATCCCTACATATATTGTGTAGGAGAGAAGGTGCAAATGTTGTGAAAGCTCTACTAAAATCAAGCTCCAAGAGGAGATCCCTACTGTACAGATTGTGTAGGAGAGAAGGAGAGAGTCAAGAAGGATCAAAAGGTGCCAACTTCCAAGTTGTGTAAGTGTTAACCGGTTGTATACCATGCAAGGAACTATGATCTTGTTCCTAAGATCTACTAGTTAAGAATTGGTTTATGTTTAATGGAGGAGCTTGCTCCTTGTCAATAATACAACTCCACAAGGGAGGGGGACTGGCCCATCTTCTAGTCCCTAGTGTGTTGTCAATCTCTCTCTCTCTCTCTCTCTCTCTCTCTCTCTCTCTCTCTCTCTCTCTCTCTCTCTCTCTCTCTCTCTCTCTCTCTTATCTATTCTTTCTCTGTGCTAGCATAATATTCACCATATATCTTTTAAGTATATAAGAAGGTCAAGCATGTATCTTGGATCTTATAACAATGGTATCAAAGTAAGTCTCTTTGCTTTTCTCAAAGTAAAGGCAATCCTTGCAAGAATAAGGTAAAGATGGCAATTGATGAAGTGCCTATAAGTGAGTAATTACAAGCTCAATTGATAGAGTATCGTAGCCTGTTGGAGATTCCGGAAGTACGCCAATTGAATGACAACCTAAGGGCAAGGGAAGAAGCTACTTATGAAGGACAGGACCCTCCAAAAGATGGTGATAGTGGAGGAAACACCATTGCACCAATTGATGGTGAAGGTGCAAAGCATCCAATTGCTGAGAAGCTTCCTAGTAGGAAGAAGGACGTTCAGGTCAAAAAGAGTAATCACCTCGAGTGAGGCAGATAAGAAGGGAGTCATCTCACTCAGCAACCAGCTACTCACCTGATTACTCAAGTTTCTCCTCCTCATTATCATCTTCTAGTTCCT
Source organism: Lygodium microphyllum (assembly GCF_053477565.2). Taxonomy (NCBI): domain Eukaryota; kingdom Viridiplantae; phylum Streptophyta; class Polypodiopsida; order Schizaeales; family Lygodiaceae; genus Lygodium; species Lygodium microphyllum. Next base: position 99,157,320 of record NC_141146.1, on the reverse strand, counting down.
ACTCTCTTGGTTCTAAGTCTTGTGCAATCTACAAATAGACAAAGAGAGACCATAAGAGGAGCAAGCTTAAGAAGACTAAGACTTTCAAGTCTAGGGATAAGGACATAAATTTTGACTCTTACTCTGGTAAGAGAGATCCCGCTAAGGGGTTAAACACCATATTGGAGAATATGGGAATTTCCCATAAGTTTGGGACACATGGTCAAATATTTCAATTTGTCATAACTTGAACACTACAACTCCAAATTGAGTGCTCTACAGCTCAATAGATTCCATTTTTCAAGCGCTTTCAAATGATAGGTCATATCATATGGTTTTGAGAAACTTATGGGCATGTTATTTGGGTGCCACCTTTTTAGTATTCAAAAAATGAGAATTGGGAGATTCCCAAACTCACTAATATTGTGTTGTTAGCCTTTGTCAAGCAATTTAAAGTTGTTTTTTCTTATGGTAATTTCTCAGAAAAGTTCAAGCTCAGGCATGTAGACATGCACTTGAAAGACATCACCAACAATTGGTGGTTAACTCTCATTTTGGAGAGAAGGAAACCTATGACTTGGGAAAAGTTTAAGAAGAAGTTTTATGCTCAGTTCTTGCCTCTTGATTTTGAGAATGATGTCAAGAAGGAGTGAGATTGGCTAGGCCAGAAAGAGCATGAGAAGGTCACTAGTTATGTGAACAAGTTTTGGTCTACTCTTCTCAAGATTACTCCTTTCATGGAAATCAGCAACAATGAAGAGAAGAAAAGGAAGTTTGAAGCTGGCCTACTCTCTCATTTACATAGAACCATGAAGGTGTATCCACATGAAACCTTATCTCGCATGATGGAGTTTGCCATCATAGTGGAAAGTTTGCATACACTTGGTACATCTTGAAAGTTGGAGATGAGCTCTTATAGAGCTAGACAAGAGCACCTCTATGATCAACCAAGAGATAGGACTAATCAAAGAAGGCATACCTCTACCCATGACCAATATTCAAAGTTAGAGGGTAACAAGAAGAAGCACAATTATCTCTTACCCTTTGAGATACAAAAGTACAAAGAGGAAGGAAGGTACTTTCTTTGTGGTGAGTTAGGGCATATGAAGCCTAATTGTCCTCACAAAAGGAAGGGAAAAAATGTGGTTAAAGATCCTCCTCCACCATCCTCAAATTCTATTCCGGACATGCAAGCTAACACTCATTTAAATGAGAAGAAGAGACAACTCTTAAAGGATTGGGGGACACTCAACAATCAATGAGTTTTGATACTCTTTGATCCAAGGTCCACAGAAAATTTTGTGTCAGCACATACTGTTGAAAGGCTACAAATTCCACTAGATCATTTGGGAACACCAATTGGATCAGGTTCAACATTTGAAGGACTTACAACCAATCCTACTCCTATCCAGGGGAAGTTGAATCTTAGAATTGGGGATTACCGTGACCAAGAATATTTTCTACTTGCACCCATTGGTAACTATGATGTTATCTTAGGTATGCCTTGGCATTATAAGATTAGACCTCATCCTGATTTTGTTAAGAAGACCCTTGCATTTCAATTCAAGGGTCAGAACATAGTATGCATTGCTGATGCTGAAGATTGGCTTGTGCCAATGGTTAGTCATGTTAGCATTTCTAAAGAAATTAAGAAAGCTACTTCTACGTACATGATTTTTGTGAGAGAGTCAAAAGAAGCTAATGATTCAAGGGCACTTGATGCCTCTAATGAACACACAATACCAACTAATACTTCTAACTCAGACTTTAAAAGAACCCATCTCTTTAATTGATCAAGTCAGACATGATTTTGTTAAACAATATGAAGATTGTTTTGGTGATTCACTCCCAAGAGAGTTACCTCCTAAGCGTGTGGAAGATCACACAATTGATCTTATCCCAGGCAGTTCACCACCTAACCAACCTCCTTCCTAGCTAAGTGCAAGTCAACAAGAGGAGATCCTAAAACAAGTAAACAAACTATTGGAAAAAGGGTTAGTTCAACCTAGCTCTTCTCCATACTGCTCTCCAGTCTTACTTATTCAAAAGAAAGACAGTTCTTTCCGTATGTGCATAGACTACAGATTTTTGGACAAGATCACAATCAAGAATCATTTTCCTATCCCATGGATAGATGATATCGCAGATAAGTTGCAAGGTGCTAGTATATTTAGTCGCATTGATCTCAAGAGCGGCTATCACCAGATATGGATAGTACCTAAAGATGTTCATAAGACAGATTTTCGTACGATGATTGGACTATATGAGTTTTTAGTCATGCCATTTGGTTTGACTAATGCACCCACCACATTCAATTGAATGATGGAGAGAATTTTCAGACTTCACTCAAAGTTCACATGTGTCTTCTTTGATGACAATCTAATATTTTCACAGTCTGAAGAAGAGCATAGAAAACATCTATCTATTGTTTTTTAAGAGCTTCGCAAGCATAGACTACAGGTCAATGCTAAGAAGAGTGAATTTTTCCTTTTGGAAATTTATTACTTGGGCCATATTGTTTCTCACAATCTGGTGAGAATGGATCTTGAGAAGATTCGAGCCATTGTTTAATGGCCTACATCTACTTCTATACATGAAGTTAGAAGTTTATTGGGCCTATGTTCATACTACAAGAGGTTCATACGAGGTTTTGTATATGTTGCATCTCCTCGACATGACCTTACTAGAAGCAAATGCCTTTTCGCTAGGGATCAAGGCAACTACAAGCCTTTGAAAGAATTGAGTTTCTTGTGACTCAAGAACTGGTTCTCATAGTTTCAGATCTTCAAAAACCTTTTGAAGTTCACTGTGATGTGACTTAGAGCATCATGCAGTAACATTTGAGAGCCGATGCCTTAAGGATCATGAACTACATGCTCCAATATATGAGAAAGAGCTTATGGTGGTTGTACATACTCTTCAAGTATGGAAACACTATTTACTTGGTGCATATTTTCTTATTAAAACAAATCACCAAAGTCTAAGATACTTCCTCAGTCAGAAGAAGCTAACATATGTGTTGGGTAAATTTCTTATCTATGTTTCACTTTCAAATCCTTCACACATCTGGAACTAAGAATGTGGTATCAAATGCTCTATCATGGCAACCCTGAGTGAATGCAATCACAACTGTTTACCATAATGAGTTCATGGATTTACCCAAAATGTATGCAACTGATCCCCACTTCTCAACCATATGGGATCAACTTAACTCAAGTCAGTCAATTACACCTTACTCTTAGAGCTAACATTGAAAGATATGTCCACGAGTCAAGATATGCCCAAAAGTAAAGTATGACAAGCATAAACCACATGGTTTGCTAAAGCCATTACCTATTCCCAATGAGCCTTGGGAAAGTATAGCCATGGACTTTATCATGGAGCTTCCTCACATACAAGCAGGCAACAAGCATAAACCACATGGAGCTTCCTCACATACAAGCAAGCAACAATGCAATTTGGACTATCTTTGATAGGTTCAGTAAGCAAGCTCACTTTATACCTGTGCGAAAGATAACCAAAGCCGATCATATAGCTAAGCTATTCATTGCTCATATTTTCAAGCATCATGGCATGCCTAAGTCTACTATAAGTAATCAAGATACCCGCATGGCCAACCTCTTTTGGCAAGCTCTCTTCGAGAACCTCAGGACTTGGCTAAAGTTTTTATTCTCTTATCATCCTCAAACGGATGGGCAGAGTGAAAGTGCTTATTCTACTCTTCTGGACCTTTTGAAATCCTATGTCTCTGATAATCAAAGAGAATGGGAAAAGTATTTTCCTTTAGTAGAGTTTGTATACAATAATTCGGTGCACTCTAGTACTAGTAAGGCATCCTTTGAGATCATCTATGGTAAGCCTCATTTACCACCCACTCTTCTTACGAAGGATAAGATCTTTGCAGCATATGAGTTTGTTAAAGAAATTAATATAGCTTTCACTCAAGTAAAAGCTTCTATCCAAAGGACACAAGAGAAGCATAAAAGTTGAGAGTGGAAAAAGACTGAATTTTTGACTGATTTTTGTTGTTTTTGAGGTCTGAATGGTCGATTTTTTATGGATTTTGAGTGATATTTGGTTGTTTTTGGAATTTTTTGAGAGTGTTTTGGATCATATTGATTATGTTTTGGAATAATGATTCTTAGTAGAAATACGAGGCTCTGTGATGTTCTGGTAGGTTCTATTGATGTTCTGATTGGTTCTGATACCTTCTATTTAGCTTTTGTTTTGTTCTGATTTTCTTCTGTATATGAAGCATGGATTGATGATTGATGAAGGTTGAGGTCTTTTGAAAGCTTATTGAATAGTTTTTGATAGTTTGGAATGATTTTAGTATGAATTATGAGGATCTATTGTTCTCTGATGACCCACTGGAAGTTGGTAGACAGAGAAACTATAAAGACAATGAAGATGAATACTATGTGTTCAATTAACAACCCACTTTAAGTTTGTGGAATTAAAAAGACCAGTTAATCTGCAAGCTGCAACGGAAGGTGCAAGATTGTATGACAAAGTTGAAGCAAGGTTGTCAATGACTCTAGGAAGAGGAGTCTTACCTCCTCCCATGCTAGGAATGGTATACCCATGAAATGCAGTCCCAGGGACAATTCCCTACCCCTATTCCCATATGCAAATAGTGCCGCAGTACAGTGCACCTAATCCATAGTGGTTGTCACAAACGTCAGTGCCTCAAATGATGGTTCAACCACAACATCAATGGCCTCAAATAGTTTCTTGAATGGTGACTCACCAATAGTGGAACCCTACCAACCAGAATCAACAACCCCAAGTCTCAATAGGAGCTCTGAATCAGAACCAGAACAAAGGACCCTCTACATCAACCCAACCTGTGTGCAGTAATTACAAAAGCTTTCCAAAATCCTACTACAAGTACATTAGGAGGTGAAAATCTGAAGGACTACCTGTCCAATTCAATCGCAAGTATCAAGAAAGAGCTTATGGATGTGATTACAGAGCAACTACAGACGCTGAATGTGAATGCCGCTAATATATCCACTCCTGTGGAAGGTGGGAGAGATGTGATGCATTCTAATACATGGTGCGGAAAGTGCCATCAAGCAAGACATTTAGCCACTGAATGTACCCAAAAACTAACCATTCCTGGAGCCTTCTGTTCCTACTGTTTGCGAAAGAACCATACAGAGGATATTTTCTCTCTGAAAGAGATGCACGAACGAAAACAAAACAATGAAAATGCAAGATTCAACTTACTAGAATCTAAAATGACAACACTGGATATTAGACCAAAGCCTAGGGAGTTTGGTTCTAATTTTGGTCCAAGGAGGTTTCCCTCTCAAAGTTATAGAGGATGACAGTCTGGCGGTGGTCAGAGATCTAAGGTGAAATGTTACAGATGTGGAGAAAAGGGTCATATCTCCCCGAATTGTCCAAACCCTTGAAGATATGTGGATTACAAGCCCTTATGCAGTCAATGCAAAGGAGAAGGCCACACTGCAAAAGGACTGTCCAAGTCCAGCCCCTATCAAGGCTAATGCCACTGATAGCCAGGAGAAGGCACAAGAGCCTGTTGATAGAGTTAGAAGTTGCTCCTATCACACGCACCAAGAAGAAGGAACCAGTTGTCTAAAGAGAGAACAACTCCCCTGCCAAGACTGTTAAGTTCAACATGCCAACAGAGGGACAGAGCAGTACAGGACAGAACAGTGCACTACAAAGCATTGTAGTGCCACAGAGAGTCAGAGAGACAGTCCCAAAAATAGGACCAGAGGTCCAAGAGATAGACGATACAGAAGCACCTCCAAAAATAGAGGAAGTGTCGATGCTGCCATTGCTAGAAGAAAAAGGGAAGATAAAAGTGGGCGTGGCCCCATTTCCTAGTCGATTGGAAAAGCCTGTGGATCTTATCAAAGAGTATGACTTGCTTAAAGACCTAGAAACTTTTAAACCAAACTTAACATTTTGATAGTTGCTGATGCTGTCTCCGAGTTACCGAAAAAGATTCAAAATCATCTTAACTCGAAGACATGGACCTAGACAGTGGCTTATCAGATTGGCAAACCAAAGCAGAATTAAACCATTGGGCATTCTCCCATACGTAAAAACAACCCTTGTAGGAAGAGACTATTGGTTGACATATTTGGTGGTCAAACCAAATTCCTATGGGACCTCATACCCTCTACTATTGGGAAGACCTTGGCTTTTTGAAGCAAGAGCTAGGATGTACTGGTTCAAAGGAACCCTAACCCTAGGCAAAGGACCCAACAAAGTGGTGTTGAAATTGTATGGATCACAAAAAGGCAATGGATCCACATCCATCGAAGTCATAATAGACTCCTCCAATGAAGTAACAAATGGTATATTAGGAGATGAAGAGGCTGTTAAACATATCTTTCCCAAGAAAACAAAGGCACAGTCCCTAACAGTGGGCACTGTAAGCCAACTACCGAAGGAAGCAAAGTCTTTGTCCATGGAAGAATACCTCCTACCTCAACTCGAATTGACTTCTGAAATCACCTCTGATAGCACAATAGAAGCATGGATATAGTGTTCTCCCTGTTACATGGCAGTCGCTGAGTCAAAAACAGAGACAAAAGCAGAGGCAGAAGCAAAGATAGAAGCAGAGCCAGATCCAGAGACAGAAGCAAAAGCAGAAGTAGACACAGAGATGGAGGACGTGTTCTTCTCCTACAGAACCTCTAAGAAAGCAAAGACAGAGCCTCCAGAGGAAGAGAATGAAAATGATGAGGAAGAAAATGAAGCAGATTATGAAAGTGCAATTGAAGAAGTTCCTCTGATATCGGACAATCTTATTGATGTCCCTATAGAGACCTCACAGGCCGAAGATCTCGAGGTGTTGGATGGAATGACCATGGTTTCATTTGGGTTGACCAATGGACCACAAAGTATGCAGAATCTACATAAGCAATGGATCAAAGATATAAAAATTAAGTTCACCAGTGGCTCATGTCACCCTGTCTATTCATTCTAGAGAAAAGATGATGATGATGCCCCTTGTCAACAGAAGCCAAAGCCATCAGAGCCACGGCTTATAGAAGGTCCGTGCTATGTGACATTCCTGGACGCATCCTCTGAAGATGAATCCCTAAGTCCAGAAGAAATCACCACTCACACAGAAGAAAATGAAGCTCTGACAAATGAGTCATCTGTTCAAAAGGAGGACATTGGTTCTAGTGGAACATCAAACGATGACACTACTTCCTTGAAGGATTTAGACCTCTATCCAGAAGCAATCCATGGGACATTCATCCATGAAGTGGAAGGTGAAAGGAAAGTGACGTTCTTGGATACTGACAGTATTGCATGTCACCTGAAAGTGGGTCTCAATCTTCCAAAAGAAGAACTAGTGGTCCTGCAAGACTTACTAAAGGAGAACTTAGACATGTTTGCTTGGTCGTACAAAGACCTAAAGGGGATTGACCCTACAGTATGCCAACATCACATTGATCTCGAGCCTGATGCCAAACCAATGAGACAGAGACAGAGACATATGAATACCAATTATTCTGTTCTGGTGAAGGCCAATTTACCGAAGCTTCTTGAAGCTGAGTTCATTTATTCCGTGGCTAACAATGAATGGGTTTTGCCCATTGTGGTAGTACCCAAGAAGGACAGGAAACTTCGAATATGTATGGACTTTTCCCTATCCCTTTCACAGACCAACTATTGGACATAGTGGCAGGCCATGAGCTCTATTCCCTCTTGGATGGATTCAGTGGATATAACCAAGTCCAAATCGTAGAAGAGGACCAATCCAAAACAACCTTCACCACAGAATGGGGGACCTATGCCTATAGAGTGATGCCATTTGGGCTCTGTAATGCTCCTGCCACCTTCCAATGAGTAATGATGGCTGCCTTTCAGAATCATCTACATGATTTCATTGAGGTGTATCTCGATGACTTATATGTCTATAGCTTAATCCGTGAGCATTGGGGACACCTAGAGCAATGCTTTGACAAATGCCGAGAGTATGGAATTTCTCTCAACCTTGACAAATGTGTCTTTGGCATCTCACCACGAGTTCTTTTGGGCCATATTGTCTCTGCACAAGGGATTGCAACAAACCCGATGAAGATTGAGAAGATTGCTACCTTGACAGCACCAACAAACCTCAAGTAGCTGAGAGGATTTCTTGGCAATGTGGGCTACTACAGAAGATTTATTGCACATTTTGCAACCAAGGCTTCCCCTCTGCACAAGCTCCTAAGGAAAGATGGGGATTTCCATTGGACTGATGACTGGGAAGAAGCCTTGAATGCCCTAAAATAGTGCCTTATCCAAGCACCTATCTTGCAGCCTCCTGACTGGACAAAGGAGTTCCATGTGCACATAGATGCATCAATTGAAGGGCTAGGTGTTGTCCTATGTCAAAAGAAGCCCCTCTAAATTATATCAACCAATCTATTATGCAAGTTGGAAAGTAACTGACTATGAGCGAAACTACACAGTGACAGAGCTTGAGTACTTAGCAATGGTGTTTGTACTATAGAAGTTTCGACATTATCTACTGTCAACGCATTTCAAGTTCTACGTGGATCATGAAGCCCTTTCCTTCCTAATGAACAAAGCAGATGTCAAAGGACGAGTGATGAGATGGTTTCTCTTGTTCCAAGAGTTCAATTTTGAAGTGGTCACTAAGTCTAGTCATTCTCATATCCTAGCCGATCATCTGTCACGGATCCCTCAAACAGCAGAAGAGGAACAGGAAGATCCAAACCTTCCTGATGCTTCCTTGTTTCTGGTCAAAATAGTTACTCCATGGTATGCAGACATAGCCAACCTCCTAGCAACTCAATAGTATCCTCCTAGCATCTCAAGCCATGAGAACAAGAAGCTTCTATTAGAATCAACCCCCTATACCTTGCTAGGCGGTGCACTATATAAGAGAGGCAAATATGGAGTATTGCAAAGATGTGTTGCAGGAGACGAAATAGGCATAGTTATTGAAAGCATGCCATGTCGAACCATGTGGTGGACACTCTACAGGAGAAGCAACAGCCAGGAAGGCTCTATTAGCGGGATACTGGTGGCCGACCCGCCACAAGGATGCATATGACTACTACAAGAGATGCGATGATTGTCAGCGAATGGGAAAACCCACTAAAACAAGTGACATGCCACTGCAACCTATTCTTCACCTAAAGCCATTCGAGAAGTGGGAGATTGATTTCATGGGTTCCATTGATCCGCCTACAAGATGGAAGCAGAACAAATACATCCTGGTATGTATAGATTATGTCACAAAGTGGTGTGAAGCTAAAGCTCTGAAGTGGGACGATGGTAATAGTGTAGACCTATTCATGTACGAGAATTTATCACCCGTTTTGGAAGTCCCCTCAAGCTGGTAAATGACAGAGGTACTCATTTCCTTAACAAGATCATGGAAGAGTTGACGGAACTGTATAAGATCCGCCATCGCAAGTCCACCCCCTATTACTCCATAGTCAATGGTCAAGTTGAAGTCACCAATCACATCCTCTGCTTGATCCTGACTAGGACGATTGATGCACATTTTCGCGACTAGGACAATCGACCTATAGAGGCCCTCTGGGCGTACAAAACCTCCCATAAGGTAGCTATAGGACAGCCCTCTTTCCAGCTAGTGTACGGTACAGAAGCCGTTTTCTCGATTGAACTGGAATTGCCCTCTTTGCAAGTGGCAGTTAAAGAACGCTTGGGAGATGATGAGTCACTGCAAAACCGCCTCCTGTGCTTGAAATGTTTAGACAACACCTGCAGGATGGCTCTACAATGCGTGGAAACCACTCAAGCGTGAGATAAGGCCTATCATGACAGTTTCATCAAGCACAAGGAGTTCAAAGAAGGTGATCTTGTCCTAGCCTATGATTTGAGATTTGGCAAGTTTCGTGGCAAGCTTCAACAACAGTGGATGGGCCCGTTGTTAATCCTCAAATGAACAAAGGTGGAAAATCTAGAAAGTGGAAGACAAAGGCGGAAGACAAAGCGGAAGACAGAGGCTAAGGCAAAGTGAAACGGAAGACAAAGACGCACCAGGAGAAAAGTCCTAAATAAGGGAGAAAGACGCGTAAGGAAAAGCGCAAGTCAATACTTTTGTAAAAAAGCACAAGTGCATCATGGTTTAATTCAAGGAGCGCCGGGCTCTCACCCGTGCAATTTGTAAATGTAGACGGGCGGTGGAAAGGAAGCTAGGAAGATAGAAGGACAATGGAGAAAAGGGCCTAGGCCATGGCTGGCCAAGTAAAAAAGGGGATAAGGCGATGATCGCCCAAAAGGGATTTAGGGTTTTGTATATAAAGTTGAAAATGGAATGAGAAGCTCATTCTTGTGTGTGGCCAAAAGTAGCTCTCGTCTTCTTCTTCTTCTTCTTCTTCTTCTTGCTTGCTTGAGCTTGTGCTAGAGAGAGGGAGTGTGAGAGTGTGAGGGAGTGAGTGTGTGAGGGTGAGGGACCGGGAAGGAGAAGTTCTCCATCTTCTCCTCTCTTCTTCTCTTCTCTTCTCTTCTCTTCTCTTGCTCGCGGAAATAGAGCTTGGAGGGTGGAGCTTGAGGATGGAGCTTGCTTGAAGCTTGCACTTGGATCATGGAGCTACCGGAGTGCACGAGAGAGGAGGTAACTCAATCGGCATGGAGGTAAGCTCACTACACCCATAGATATGGATGGCGCGTTGGCTATATGAGAGGTAGCCATTAGTGTTCGGCTTGGAATGCTTGAAACAATAAGCGGTCTGAGGGTCTTGGCGGTTGAGTGAAAGCTCCCATATTTTGGTTCCGTTGCCAGGACAAACAGATTCAAGCCTTGAGCTCTTGTACGGTTCGAGCATTGGATTAGGGTTTTTTCCGAACCAGTGCTTGAGGTAGATAGGTAGAAGCGAGGGAGTTTGAAGAGGTATTCGATCTCCTTAGCAAGTAGGTTTTTGATTTGTTGTTGAATATTAGAGTAGAACCATTCATCTTCATCTCTAGTTTTGATTTTTGTTGATTAGGATAGGGTTAGGATAGGAAAAAGAAGGAAAACAGTAGGGTTTTCTATTGTTGTATAACAGGCTGAAACAGGGAAATAGGGGCACAGACCCAGATTTCTGGCTAGAAGAGTATGAGGGACTAACCTCTAAGGTCACAACAGGCTGGAATGGGGCAATAAGAGGCCCAGGGAACCAGGACAGGCCACATTTGACATCCTGCCCTCTGAGAAGAGAGTGAGCTTAAGAGCTAGGGGGAGAGAGAGAGAGAGAGACCTGCGGGGAGATCGTTAGCGTGCTGGTCGATTCGAGCATCACACCATTTCCAGGTATGCAAGGTGTTTCCCTATGTGGCTTTGCATTTAATTAGGCGGCTTGGCACAATTTGGTGAAGTAGATGTCAGTCTAAAGTGTCGCGTGAAACTCGCGGGCGATCGGCCGTGCAGTCAGACCAGTTCATCCGAGTCCCAAAATAGGGTTGTCCTATCTCTGGAATCGGACCGTCCAACTCCGAAAATTGGACCTCTCCAAAAACCGTCTGACTCCGAAAATCGGACCATCTGATTCTCAAAATTGGATCAATCAGAATCGGACCAGTCAAAATCAGACCAGTCAGAATCAGACCAGTCAGAATCGGACCAGAAGTCAGTCCAGAATCGGACCAATCCCAGAATCGGACCACCCTTGTCTGACTGATTGGACATTTGCCTGTCCGATTTTGATAATAGGACATTTGGACCCTAGAAATCAGACACAAGGAATCGGACCACTCAGAATCGAACACTTGTCAAAATCGGGTGTCCGATTCCAAAAATCGGACGTGACCAAAATCGGACCACTAGGCCAATCGGACCAACCCAAAATCGAACGTTCGATTCTAATAATCGGAATCCTGAAAATCAGACATCTGAGAATTGGATAGAAAACTGTCAAAATCGGACAGATATCTAGAACACAAATTTTGACGCATCTGAACCCCAAAATTGACCCCAAAGGCTACGTAGAGCTAAAGGCACATCACAGATCCATCACTGGGCTGAAACTTAGAGCAAGTAGTTCAAAATTTGGCTATAAATGGTCCTCCAAATTGCGCATGGTACTTACCGTAACGGCCCTGCGGGCCGAGGGAACTACTCCCCCCCAAGACCCCCGCAAAGGGGGCTCTACCCCCTCCACACCTCCCCCAAGTAGGCTGGAGAGAAAACTCGCACCGTGACAGGTCCTCCAAATTAGACCCCAGTGTAGTAATGGCTCTACATGAGCATGGATTCTCACTTGCAAAAGAGCAACCAAAAGCCCATACCCAAACAAAGATGAACAGAGACCCTAGAACCTCAATGGGCCAATCTAGCCAACAAGGGCATAAAGGCCACACTGCAAAAATACATACGTGTTGCATTCAGACCATGTCTAGTCAGAGTGAAATGCAACATCAGCAAGCTACAAATGCCAAGATGACTAGATATGACACTCTTGACGAGAGATGTACCTTGAGCAACACTGCACAGACGACCCAAGACATTGGAGGAGAATCAACATCTGGTCATGCAATTGGGGACTTAAGGGCATCTATCAGAAGGCTTAAATTTACAAGCCAAGACCCGAAAGATGAAGATATAGTACCACCTGCTTATCTTAGGGTCAAACTCACCGTGAAAAGAGAGCATACTATCGATGCTTTGATTGATGAAGGAGCAGATTTTAATATCTTGACCTATGAATCATGGAACCTACTAGGCCAACCAGAGCTCACACCGACTAGTGCAACTCTTAGCCCTTATGGGGGACACCCACAAGCACTCATAGGGAAGTGCAAAATCCTTGCGACAATTGAAACGGAAAGCTTGCCTATCCTATTTCATGTTCCTCCAAATAGTGCTTGCTGCGAGAAAGAAACCCTCCTAGGAAGACCCTTCAAAAGGGCGACCAAGTGTGAGGCTGACTATGTAGCACAAAGGATACACCTGACGCTACCGGGTGTGAGGATAGTCACAACCTTTAGCAAGGGTGACCTCATCGAACCTTGAGGGAAAGGCAAGGAAGGTGCTGGCATAACAGTCAAGCCTACTAACGAGAGCAAGGACTTGTTGGAAAAGCTGATACAAGAACAACGAGAACCAGTGAGTGAGGCCATGCCTGAAACAAGAAGGTCAATAGACAATGCGAAGGACAGGCTTTGGACTTACAAATATCATAGAAGACCCCAAAAGAAGCCCAATCCTTATAGATGAAGGCATCGATGGAGGGTCAGCACAACGCTGTGATGGATATCCAAAGCGTTGCTACATGCTCACGGGTATTACGCAGGTAACCCATGGATTTGGATACCAAAACCCCTTGTTAAACCACCTTTATCAGCTAAGGGCCAGATTGCATCAAAAGCAACGACACAGGAGGAAATCTAAGAGAAGCTCCAGGTCTTGAGGCAAGAAACCAAACATGAGTGTTCGAAGGAAGGAGCCTCAGCCTAGCATGCTTAATAAGCAGAGGTCATGTGTAACCATTGAGCATGCACAAAGACCACTAGTGCTCAAGGAACTTTTGACTCCCCAAAAGGATAATGAGCACCAGAGGCACAATGCTGCTTGTAGGAAGGCTGATTGCTCAATAAAGAAAATGAAAAAATCATCTAAAAGCCTCGAGCAAATCATTCAGCCAGTGCCACGTCTACCTAGGAGTCCTAGACCTCTTACACCCTCTCTTCCCAAACAGACACATGAAGCACAACAGCAGTCCTCAAGTGTGGCTACTCAACCCCAATCTCTATCTCCATCTAAGCTTCCAAATGTCCAAGAGGTGGGACATGACACCATCTGTAGCTCCCGGCCCGAGGATATGCCTGAGCAACCTAATGCGACTAGATCAACTCATACTCGATCTACATAGATGAATGCTCAAAGGGCAACAAAAGACATGACCACTTCCGATCGCCCTAGGGACTTGACACCGCAATCCACCAAGGGTAGCCAGCCCACTGGACTAGCCGCTACTACTTCCAATTAGGGATCACAGCAGCCACAACCCTTGGTCATGACAATGCCCCTTGTGGAACATGTCCTTAGTAGCTTACCTATGGAGAAGGAGTCGCAATCAACTTCCTTGAAAACTCCAGCACTTCCAAAGTGCCTAAAGCCTAGGCTAGAGGAGTTAAACACATGGGAATTGGCTAAAGAGCTAGACTCTCTGAAAAGGGAGACAGTTGTACCTGCACAACCTGGCGAGGCTATTCAGCAGGCCACAACTATGTCCCATAAGGACACACTAGAGAGAGAGAATATTGAGGCCCAACCAAGCACATCAATGGTTGACCTAGTCCAGGGTCCTGAGTCGTTGAGAGATGCACCTTCATTGACCAAGAAAAAGGGGAGAAAACAACGAAGACAACAACAGTCACAGGTGGTTGGGGATCCCAAGAACATTGGTGCCAGAGTGCTGGAGAGCTCAAAAATAAAGCATCGAGTCCGTCGACCAATGATCCCATTGATGCCTCTCCTAATAGCGGTGAAATCTCAGACACATTCGTGTGCTCTGAAAAATCAAAGCAGTCGTTAACATCAACTGCTGCTGCTTGCAACACTCAATCCACCAACAATGGAACTTGCATTGACCAATCAAGAGTTGATACGATGCTGTCACAACAGGGTGACAAATCTATACCAGTCACATCCAAGGAGAACCATGACACAATAACGAAGCCTCAGGAGAAACATGGAAACCCCAAGAGCATAAGAAATCCTAGCGTTGGCCAAACTTGCTCTTCTAGGCCTGAGCCCCCAGCTATGCTAAAGCCCAGGCAAACTCCTAGAACCTTGCATGAGATAGCAATCGAGCAAGCCCTCGTTGAACATAGAAGTGTCACAGAATGCTTAACCGAGTTAGATGCTAAGCTCAAAGTGTTTGCACGTGTCTATGTCCTGGCAGACATGGGCGCATTCCCTAAAGAGCAGCTTGAAGAATACTTGCATTTTCCCTTATCCTGGGAAGAGCAAGAACATCTTGACGAGCACTATAACAGGCTCCTGTATGAACGCATGCGACTCATCTCTAACGAGGAAGCCGACGAACTACGCTTAACTATAACATTCAATTATGTGCTCTGCCAACCAAATCTCTTAGAGATCGAGCAACTAAAGTGACTATCAGAGGGTCGAAGTCAATTTGAACAACGTTGGTGTGAAAATCGCATTGCAATGGCCGAAATAGGATCCTAGATCATGACAGTCTCAGAGGAGCTATTGGCCAAATGGGGGTCTCAACAAGACCCGACCTATGTGGCACCAACTTCCCTTCAAGTGGTGCTGATTGCCATTCGAGGTACGGACTTAGCTGAAACTAGCCAAGAGAACTCTCTGTCTGATAAGGTTCTAACTGAGGAGAAGTTACATGTTGCCAATAGACTCGAACAAGGTTCCATGCTACTCGATGGTGCAAAATATCTATCGGTATTGAGTAAGCTGCCACGAGTACTAGATACATGTGCCATGCTCCAGTACAATCCGAAGTTCTACAATTGGCTTTTATCCTAATGAAGTGACATGGATTCATGGATATGTATATAAATAAACAATGACTTTTGTGACCCTGTATAGACACTATCAACACACACAAGTAATAATAGTCAAGCGTAGGGAGAAGAGTTGGGATCAACAGGCTAAGCTCCTCAGGTCCTCCTCTCACCACACATTTAGAAGTTCTGTGACCATTTCCACCTCTAGGCATGCAACCCTCATTGCCACCATAGGAAGCCCTGACCAACATCTCTGATGATGTAGACAAGATACCGTCCCTTTCTATACACCTTTCCCCCTTTCTGGTCTATCCTTCCGAGGATGAGCCCTGCCCCACTCCATGACCACCAGTCCGCGTACCTTAGCATGAGCCAAGATCTGCTAATGGCTGGAGGCTAAATGAACATCATCATGGGGGCCATCCCTCTACAACAAACATTGCATGCCTCACCCCTCCCCTTCTCGTCATATGCGCTTGATAACCCACACTATAATCCCTTCCATGCAAATGGTTTTATCCTGTATCAAGGCCTAATCCTTGGTTCGCATTTTGTAGGTCCCCCTACGTGGAAGACATGGAGCACCTAGGGTAGCTGGCTTGCAAAGACGCTCTCCATTGTTGAAGGGAATATGCAGCACAAGCTCCTCCGCCGGTGCGCTACGTGCCTACCCTCAAAAGGTATGCAAAGAAACGAGGTCCCAAGTGACACCGCCCCGGACGTAGGCCGAATAATCCCCAGCCCAGGGGAGTGGAAGCTTAAAGAAGCACATAAGATATGGCAACACCGGTTGTGCAAGCCCCCAACAGATGCTCGGGCACCAGGTGCTCAAAGGCAGAAAGGGCAGCTCAAGACAAGGAAGAATTCCATGCATTGTTTACAAGCATCTTGGAAATGGTTGCGGCCAAAGACTACACCATTCAGGTCCAGGCCGACATCTTCCCTGCCCAACCTCACAGGAGCCCCTCACCAGCAGAGCCTTAGTCACCTGACCACCCAGACTCACCCTGCCTCGTGCAAATCGAGTAGCCCCTATGATATACAAGCAACTTAACAAGCCATCCTACCATAACTTTTTGTCTTTTGATGATTAAAGGGGTAGGCTCCCCACTTGTACACCCCCCCTTACCGATCGTTAATATATGCCACGTCTTTAACAAGCACTGGAATAGGCATTGCAATCAGCATCATAGGATTTTGAAAAAGTTACATCTTGACATGATTGCATTTGTTCGTTGTACTTGCCGCATGCCACTTGCATATACTCTCATGAAGTGACAAGTGGATGCAGGATCACATAGGTCTTCGTGCAAACGTGTTCAATGCCCAAGTCATCGCAAGACCACCAACCTCACAAAGAATCGCGACAAAGCCACGCTGCCGAACTTGAAAAATTACCCTTGCGAGTGCCCACATCACACGAACCAAAGCATAGTCATGGGCTACGCTCTCTTCCTAGGTCAAGCTCTACAGTGGGCTCACGACGATTGTTACCTCAATTGTATCAACATCGCGTATCGTGAAGAGGTTTGCAGTATCTCAAGTGTATCTCCCCATCTCAACAACTGCTTCTCTAACAACGAGGCTAGGGCATAGTCATCACTGAAATATCCATTTCCTAAGCCTTCGAAGCTTGACATTTCTAAACCCATTGAAAGGCTAATAGCCTCAACATATTGCAATGGTTGTACTTAGGCAAGTGTTTTTTAAAAAAGTAAACAAACAAAAAAAAAGAAAGAAAAAGGCACAAGAAAAAGAAATCAAAAAAAAGAAAAAAAAAGAAAAAACAAAAAAAGACAACAAAAGAAAAGAAAAGAATGAAATCATACCAAGCACCCACGATCACAGCACAACACCTAGGGGTCCTCTAATTAGGTGCGTCCAATGACCTTGGTCGGCTGGCTCCGTCCCTAGTCCCCTAGCCCCTTAGCATCACCTACAATTGTTCAGGGCACACCAAGGGCAGGACATACCTAGGGAGCTTGTCACGCCTATGATTAGACATGTCACCCTAACCCATTCACACAATTCCCTCTTGAACTCTGCCTTAATACCATTGCAATCAATTGTGGTAAGCACCGCACGAATGGCCATGAGAAGTACACTGTCCTCATCATGCAGGTCCAATAGCTACCAGCTACTACCGATCGTGCAGTGTCCCTGTGTTCAATGATGTTATGTTGTGTAGTCACGTTGCAAAGGATGTTGCCAACACATTCATGTGTACTTCTTTTCAACATGGACAACTTTGCTTCATCCACATTATTATGAGAAACCAGCCCGCACTCTTCTAACTAAGTAATATCTAAGTATGCACAAGCACTCACATAATATCTGCACCAAAATACATACACATTTTGGGTCCTCAAGTGCAGGACAATACTCTCAGCTTGCTTAGAGTTCGACCTGTCTCCCAAACTAATTAAACTATGTCGTGCGCACGATAGTGAAGACTAGCACTACCCTTAGGGAGAGACCACCTATGAGAGGTTTTCAATTGCAAGTATTGAAGGCTCCAACGAAGGTGTCGTTCACTCTTCACCGACACTTAACTCTGAATTCCTATCCTTTATCAGCTTGCAAGCCCACCAAGAACTATCATGTGCAGAATCCCCAACAAACCGCCACTTGTACTCAATCAGTACAATCCCCACAAAGAATAGCCCTACCACCAGCCACCTAAACCACCAACGTGCCTCCAACGACCTTCCTCCCCACCACTACTAACACTCCTACACGACAACCACAGACGTCCTTGCCACCCACGTCTTCGGTGCATGCTAAAGCCTGCTACCTACGACGGTGAGTGCCATGGGACTGGCACTCGTCTAGTAGGGGGGTAACGTTAACCCTCAAACGAACAAAGGTGGAAAATCTAGAAAAGCTAAAGCAGAAGACAAAGGCCAAGGCAAAGTGAAACGGAAGACAAAGACGCACAAGGAGAAAAGTCCTAAATAAGGGAGAAAGGTGCGCAAGGAAAAGGGGAAGTCAATACTTTTGTAAAAAAGCACAAGCACATCATGGTTTAATTCAAGGAGCGTCGGGCTCTCACCTGTGCAATTTGTAAATGTAGAGGGGCGGTGGAGAGGAAGCTAGGAAGATAGAAGGACAATGGGGAAAAGGGCCTAGGCCACGGTCGGCCATGTAAAAAAGGGGATAAGGGGATGACTGCCCAAAAGGGATTTAGGGTTTTGTATATAAAGTTGAAAAGAGAATGAGAAGCTCATTCTTGTGTGTGGCCAAAAAGTAGCTCTCCTCTTCTTCTTCTTCTTCTTATTCTTGCTTGCTTGAGCTTGTGCTAGAGAGAGGGAGTGTGAGAGTGAGAGGGAGTGAGTGTGTGAGGGTGAGGGACCGGGGAGGAGAAGCTCTCCATCTTCTCCTCTCTTCTTCTCTTCTCTTCTCTTCTCTTCTCTTACTTGCGGCAATGGAGCTTGGAGCGTGGAGCTTGAGGATGGAGCTTGCTTGAAGCTTGCACTTGGATCGTGGAGCTACCAGAGCGCACGAGAGAGGAGGTAACTCAATCGGCATGGAGGTAAGCTCACTACACCCATAGATATGGATGGCGCGTCGGCTATGTGAGAAGTAGCCATTAGTATTCGGCTCAGAACGCTTGAAACAATAAGCGGTCCGAGGGTCTTGGCGGTTGAGCAAAATCTCCCACACTCGTACAAGGTACTTGCTATCAATCCTAATGGCTCTGTCAAAGTGTAGACCGTTGATGCTTCTGATGATCCCTTCCTGATTAATGGCTATCGCCTGAAGAAGTACTCTCCTTGGGGATCTTGACAATCACAATCACCCCATCCTTTCCCCCATCGACATGGCCCCTTCCTATGCATCTTGTAACCCCTTCCCCTCCCCCGTGTTTTACACTTTTTAAGTCCTTATTTTCCCCCAAGAGATCTAAGGCCCTCAAAGGTCTTATTACCCCCTCGATGCTTACATCAATAATCTTTTGTCTTGGGTCGTTAAAAGAAACCCTTGTGTTCCCTTTCAAACCCTTGTGTTTCCTTAAGCCCCTTTTCACCCCCCCTTGTTTTTTTAAACTCCTATAAGCTCTTTCCATGGTATTTTGAAACCCCCCTCCTAGTGTCCTTAATTTTCCTTTAGCCCTTACACTTGGTTTCGGAATCATTTTCCCTCCCGTGCTTTAACCACCTATAACCTTTTTTTTTTGGGCTTTACAATACCATTTTCCCCCCAAAAGTACTAGGCTTTGAAAAGGCCTTACTACCCCCCTCCTCGTGGTTAAACCCCTTAGCCGTTCCTTGCCCTTTCCAAAATACCCTTGGGACTTGGGTTTTTTCCCTACTCAAAAAAGAGAAGAAGAGAATTGAAGTGCAAAAGAGCGACAGTGGAATTCCGAAAAGGAAGTGTAAAGCTGTTTCCACGTCCGAAGGACTACAATTGCGATGCCTCCTAAGAAAGTCCAAGGCGTAGTCACGGAAGGGTCATCTCCCAATATCCATGTGGATATCTCACCCCAAACCCAGGTTTTTCCTTCTTAATTTTTATTTTATATCATTGTAATAAAATCATGCATGGTTAGTTAATAGAAATAGGATATATATTGTCCTAGTCATTCACGACGAAATACATCTAATGGAACATGCAAAATTCAAATAGCTTTATGCATTGAAATGAATTATGAGCAAGATTATTTACCCATTAAAGTAGTATACTTCGGTTAAGCCTAAAGGTATAAAATTGCATCTCGTACTATTAACTCCTATTCTTTTTACAACGAATCATCATGGAAAGTGCAAATCATGAAAGGATTCTTACGATGCATAAACTCTAGGAAATTATCGTTGCTAACTGCATAACTTAGCAAGAAAAAGGTTGCTTATTTAGCATGAGTTTTGTTCGCAAAGAAAAGGGAAGATTAGTTGGAATTAACCTAACCTCAAATCGATAAAGTATAGGATTGAAAAGTCAATTGACACGTAGATAACAAATCATGCAATTACCTTCTAGAGTTAACCAAATTAATATAAACTTAAAAATACCTATGCTGTGAAATATTCGTTGGGAATGAGTTAAATTCCAAGAAACGTCTATACCTTAAATACTTGTCCACATTCCCTGAATGTAGGGTCAGTAAATTGTAATTGAAAAAGGAACTAGGGTTTGTCCCTAATATTCTTATAAGAATGAAGCTAGGAAACCCTAGGTCTAACAACGTCAGCTTAAAGAACCTGAAACAGATTGATTCGTGATTCCATTACTGCATAGTACGATGCGGCACTTGCACAGCAAGTACGGAGTCATATGGTCTTGTGATTGGATCACAAGAAGGAAGGCCAAATTCTCGCAACGAGGATGGCGGATCCTTATGCAAGTTATCTTGCAAGAGGATGTGTACTTTGATATCCTTCTTGGGTAAGGAAGATTAATTAGAAATTAAAAACCAGAAACTGAAGTACCCAATGAACTTTAAGGTTTCACCAAGTTGGGCTAATAGGGTACGCCCTAACCCAAAATATAAGGGATCTTGCCAAGTTGCAAGACACCCCGGTTCGAGTGCTGGATGCATTTGAAAGGAAGGATTCAATCCTTAGCAGTTTGCCAACAACAAAAACGATCAATGGAAATGTTTGTGCTTGCTAGAGATTTTAGAGCACTGTTTGACTTGTTTGACCAATGAATTACAAAATAAATGAATATCTATATTTCAGGTTGAAGGCCTGAAGGGAGAGGCAGCTTCAGTTACCCTCAACTGCCTGCCTGACCCTAATCAAGGGGGTTGTTGACCGCGTCGGGAATGTGGACCGAACCCGCCGCGAGAGGTCTCTCCGTTAAACGCTACTTGGAGCAGGAGGACGCTTGGGTGCCAGGGGGGCTCTGGCCGTAAATCCCTCACCTTCCGGGTCCTGCACAAGAGGCTAACGTAACTCAGGATTGGATCTCGAGGCCTGCATACTAGTCTACGAGCGGAAACTTGGAATAATGATCCCTGTGGATGGCTGGATAGCCTTCGGGCGGATTGTGAATAAGCCTATGGGGCAGAACTCTTTGTATTTCAAAGATAAATATGATGACCTGTTAATAAAGAACTTGTCTGATATTGTTTTTCTATGTCAGATGATAAGATTACGTGAAGAAACCAGTGCTTAACGGGTTAATTAAAGAAGCTGGTTGTTACATGTCCAACTAATGTGTTCGATAATTACATAACTAAAACAACCCGAGGAAAGTGCGGAGGATGGGCCATGGGTCCGTCCTACGGATGGGTGGTCCCGGTTAGTCGGGAAATTTTCTCAAATCACGAGGAATAGTGGGATGATCGTCAAAGGACAGGAACAACAAAAGCGTTGACCTAGAGTTATGTCTTAACCCGATTTATGTTGTTTTAGGGGAACGGAATGGGACTATGCCTTATGGCAAAGAGGTTGAGCTTTGCATCCCTCTCGTTTCCCATTCTCCTTGAACCAAGTGCAGCGTGAATTCACTTCGGACCTGGCGTTTCTGCGTAAAGTAGTTCGCTTGGGTCTGATGCTAGTTGCTGTTAGGAAATGACCAATCAGAAAAACCCTAATTCAGGTCGATCCTAAGTTGGAACGGCCGGAATACTTCCGCTACGTGGTAGACGCGGAAAGCCCTAGGTCACAAATCCCGTAACATTCCATGGGAGTGCCGGGCGGAGCTTTCTTGGAGCCCCGAGAGGAACACCAAGGAAAAGAGAATTCTCTTGCAAGAAAATCTATCTTGTAACATCAACAAGCTTGTTTATTATGTTTCATATGATCTCAATGAAGAAAAGAACACCAGGCACAACAAATCTTCATATAGCATCATGTAGATCTCCCACGGATTTGATAGAATCAACCATATTCTTCAATATCTTCACAAAATCCATCAATAGAACAAAGAAAGCAAAGGAATACACCATCTTTGAATGGAAATACATCACATAGTATTCATCTTCAATATCTTCATAGTCTTCTCTCTCAATCTCTCATATACAATCACTCTGTTTCAGTAGAATTGGCTATCTCTGACTCTCTCTCTCTCTTCATCAATAATACATCATATCCTCACTACAATCTCCCAAAATCACTCTCAATAATCCCTCTTAGGTCATGGATACCTCTCCCAAGAGGTATGTCTGATATGAAGAGTCACCAGAGCCACTACAGTGTCTTTTCATAGCTCACTACTATCACTTCACTCTAGTCTTCACTTGAGTCTTCAACAGCTACTTCTTTCACTTCTTTCAACTCTTTTGCACTTGTATTCACCTCTTTCCAAGGCTAGAAAACTTTCCCAAGCTACACTCTCATCCATCAGAACACATACAGAAGCATACAGAATAGTCACAGAACAGTACCAGAACAGCTACAGTACAGAACAGAACAGAACAGAACAGAAGACCTACAGAAGGTTACAGAAGGTCAACAAAACCACATAACTCATTCTCAAACCATTCTAAACTCTCACAAACCATTCAATAAGCTTTCACAAGATCTCAATCTTCATCAATCAATACTCCATCCCTCTTTACAGAAGACAATCAGAACAAAACAGACCAAAACAGAGCAAAACAGAAGGTATACAGAACATATCAGAACATCACAGAACCACTAACAAATATCATGAACTTCCAAAACACAATCAATAACATCTAAAACACTCTCAAACCACTTCCAAACCAATCAATCATCTCATAAAATCAACCATTCAGCTCTCAAAAACAACAAAAATCAGTCAAAAAACAAGTCATTTCAACATTCAACATATCCCCACACTTAATAAGGAAGCATCCTCGTGACCTAGGAAAAAGAGAATACAAGTTCATTTAAAAGCGCAACTTTGATCTTCAATATTTCTTCAAAAAGAATCCATCCACCACGACCCCAACTTATAACCTGGTTCTGATATAAAAATACAAAGAAAGGAAAACCCTTTATACATTAACACCGCTTAACAAACTAAAAAGCACAACAAATTTATAAAGGATATAAGAGTTTGCTTCTTCTTCATCAGCATCAACTTCAATTCTCCATCCACAACTCCATCACCACAATTCTCCAAAATGTAGCTCGCACACGAAATCCAATCCAATAGGAAACCACCACGTTCGTTTTACATAAATGAACTCACAACACAAACACTAATACACAACACAACCATCTGAATGACTCCTCCAAAAAGAAAGGTTTTCATTAAAAAGCATCCACCATACATTGGAAAGGTATCAATGAAGATGATCCCTCTTAAAAGATCGATGTTGTCGGAAACGATCCATAGACAAGGATTCATCTACAAAGTTTTTGGGAGGATTTTGAAAAAATTGGAGACAGCACATCCTTT
Source organism: Lygodium microphyllum (assembly GCF_053477565.2). Taxonomy (NCBI): domain Eukaryota; kingdom Viridiplantae; phylum Streptophyta; class Polypodiopsida; order Schizaeales; family Lygodiaceae; genus Lygodium; species Lygodium microphyllum. Next base: position 99,133,581 of record NC_141146.1, on the reverse strand, counting down.
CCAATAGGACCAAGTATCTGCTAGGAAAACAAAGGGTATGAAAATACAATATCTCCAGCTGCTGGGAATCAATGCTCACATTGACATTCATGCACAACTTTGGAATAGGCTTGGAATCATTATGAGAGTGCCTATGCATATATGCCAGGTACCAAGCAAAGTGAGCAGTTAATCTCATTGAGGGATCTACAGACTGTGAATACTGCTGAGCAAAATGAACATAGTTCTGATAAGCTTGACTGGAAGCTGTCCATTCTCCTGGAATGACCGGCCAATTGATCTGAGGTCCTGTAAGGCAATCATCCGAACTCCATCCCCTTCTTCTAGAAATCTGATTATCAAACCCGTCACAGTCACTAACCAACTGAGGTGGTTGAGATATAGAAGTGTTAGGAGAAGGTAATGGAATCAGGAAGAGTGGATGAAGTGAGGGATAGGAAAAATCATAAAAAGAAGAAAAGGTTAAAGAAGGAGTGGCAGAAATTTGTAAGGAATCACTAAGGAACGGTGTTAACTGATAAATAGGAAATGTGGAGGGTACATTAATGGATGGAGAAGAACAGGGCGGAGAAGGGGAAAATACCCTATCCTCAATAAAGGAGTAGTATGTAAAAATGGAAATTTGAGGGAAAGATGAAGGTTGGAAAAGAAGGGGTAAAATAGTGGTGGAATTAGATTGACAAAGGGAAAGATATATAGCATAGCGGTGAGCCATTTGTTGGTAATAGAGGAGGGTAGAAACAGAAGGTCCCAAGAGAGATCGTCGATGATAGGCATCAAAGAAGGTAGCATCAAATGGATTATGTTTTGAAAGATAGGCTAAGAGATCCATCCTCAGTTGATTAGTACTCTAGGCAGAGGTAGGAGCTGTGTTTTGTCTTTGATTTAGGACCACCGAATCAATCATGGGATGCCACGAATTATCATGACAATCAACCACTTTGGAGGAATAACCCTAGAACATGTCAGCTATGCGCAACTCCAAATGATTGACATACAAAACAGCCTGTAATACCACATCCCCCACATACCATGCCATATCCACCTCATCTGGAATTAACAAGTCTCCTCGTAGATACATGTATGACATCAACATGGTATCTGGCGTGACAGAATCTTCAAACACCATTCTGACTACCTCTGTCAACAACTCAGCAGACCAAGCCCCACTCCATCCATCCTCTGGAAGAGGTAAATCCATCGTGGAAAGCTTCATATAGAAGACCAACTTCTGTAAGTGGTAGTGGACAAAGAAAGAATGGTCTGGTAGAACATATTCCTGAAACTGCTCAAAGGTAGACCATAACAAGTCCATTCTGGACTACAATCTTTCCACTTTATCTTGGAATAGAGGGCACAAAGTAGCCTATCTCTGAAGAGCAGCCAAGTCCTGATGTGAAAGAGAAGGAATCAAGGGAACATTAGGGCTTGGAGGAACAGAGCGTGACTTTGCAAGTTGATCTTGCAACTGCTGGATTTGGGAGGCTTGGTTTGCCACTGTGTCATTAGCAATCTGTAAAGCTGAAAGTTTGTCATCTAAGATAGCTTGGAATGCCTGCGCTTCTCTGGACATCCTCTCCTTCTCCTCTGAAAGGCTAGTAACCTGGGATTGAGCCTCTAGTAACTGGATCTTCAAAGAAGAGATCTCATCGCTTTGGGTGGCAACCAGTTGGGTTTGTTGTTCCATTTGCTTAAATAAATCTGCTAGGGTATCCTTAGCAGAAGCTAACTCAGATGTTGCCTTATGCAACTGGTCCTTAGACTGCATGAGCTCATCATAAAAAGACGCGTACAGCTGTTGAACACAGACTATCACTGACAACTCAATGGAGCTCTGAATATCTTTACAGAGGAAAGGAATGGCATCTCCTGAGACGAGACTGTTCAGGGAGGGAACTGAGATCTCCAATGATCCTTCGCGATGTGCTCTGAACAGGTTATTGCAAGTGAGATACCCAGGGAGATCACTGCCAGAGGTAGCAGGGATGGACACTGAAGGAAGTACGGAATGAGATTTATCTGCTACCCTCTTCAAGCGTTTGCGCTGGATGACCAGGGGAGGTGGAGAATCATCATCCTCTATGTCAATAGGTTCTGACTCATCTGAAGGTGGAGGAGGAGGTACTGGATCTGATGGAGGAGGTGGAGGCACAGTCTTCTGTAAACCTGAATAGGTCAAAAAGACAGTCAAATATGATCCATATGTGACATTGGTAACATTACCCCTGGTGACTTTAACGAAATGCTGATCCATTTTAGTAAGGAGGTAAGTGCTCCAATCAATAGCAACTCCTTTCAACACCATCCTGGAAGCTGTGAAAAGCTCTTTGGACAAGTACTGGGATGGCGTTTTGGCAGGCATAAACCTGTCCTAGAGAAACTAACAGATCGTCTTCCATATGGGATCAGTGATCATAGAAAAGGAAACTCCTAAAGAGTTTATCACCTTCTTAACATCGAGGATTTCCCTTGTGTGCTTTTGCAACAGCTTCAGAATCTCTTCATTAGAGAAGAGCTGACGAGTGGTAACAAAAGGTTCACCTTTGGAGGGTAGAGATAGAGCCTTCCCTAAGCCTCAAGGTATCAAAGTCATAGAAATGCCCTGGACTAGTCCTGTCTTCTTGCTGTAAGAGGCCAAAAACTCATCACATAACGACGGATCCTCTGGAAGCAGGGGAAAAGAAGTAGCCACAAAAGCAGCAAGGCCCGCCTTCGTGAGAGGCTCAAAAGTAAGTAGGGAAGAGTAATCCCTACTAACTAATGGGACGTACTGGATAGGGGGAGGAGCATGAGAAGGCGCAGACGATTACACACACACCACAAACACAGACAATCAAGGAGAATGCCTGCAAAGCAATAGACAAAAATCCAAGGATAAGAGAACAACAAATAAAACGTGACACGACCAACGAACCCCAAGCAAACCACAGTCTAGAAAAAATTCGACATGACCTTGAGACATATGCGACCGAAAGCTTCATGCGATGCATCAGACAAACACCCTGAACCCCGTATCAGGCAATAAAAGAAAAAAAAAACTGCATACAGTACCCGTAACCGTAACAAAGACAGTAAACCAAAACATCAGCACATCCGACACATATCAAGACTACATCGTTGATAACCCAGTGGTTGACTATGGAAAATAACGGTAAGGACGGCGCATACCCATCCCACGAAACGGTTCATTAAAAAGGGGAATTAAGTGCAGTGAGGGGGGAATTAATTTAATGAAGGGTTGATTTTAATCAATTATTAAGAATGGGTGAATTTTTATTAGGTGATAAACCTTAGCAAGAAAACGGCGGTTCCTTATTATAAATTAAATTACCAATTATTAGATGAAGCGGTGCATTAATTCGATTCCCGGACTTCGATACCCGACGGGGTCTCTAAATGCAAGTTCATTGATTACAAATTAAGGTGATGTGGAGCGCTTTTTTGCCAGCGCGTGCTCATGTGACGGCTAGTTCATTTTAATTAAAATTTAAAGTGCCTCTGTAGCGCACGTAGCACGTGCTAAGTGAACAGCTGGTTGATTTTAATTAAAAAGTATATGTGTGTTGAGCACGAATGCGGGTGGAAACGGTGGGTGAAGAAAGAGTTCATTTTAACAATTAATAGGTGATTAAGGGCGAAATGAAAATAAATAAAGCACATAAAATAAATACCTGGAAGGGGTGTGTATGTAATGCAGAAATGCGCATGGAAGAGTCTCCCAAAAGAAGTGAATCCAGTAAAGGAAAAGTAAAGATCACTGACGAACAACAAACACAACACCTTAGTGAATGTGTTGATTTGGGTTGTGTTGATTTTTTTATAATTTTTTGTAATTTGGGATTATTTATGGTGGTTGTTGTGTTTGTGAGGGTATGATGTTTTGTGGATATGTTTGGGTGTTTTTTTTTTAAAAAAAATAGTTGTTGTGTTTTTTTTGGGTTTTTTCAAACATAAATAAGAATAAAAATAATAATAGGAAAATCAATATATACAACACATGAATATGAAGGAAATATCCACAATGGAGTTTATGAAAAAAAAATAGAGAGTGTTAAGGTTAATATCCATTTGTTGGTTTGTTGGTTTGCTTGTGTGTTTTTTTTTTTAAAACAATAGAAGTACCATGTATGATAATATTTTAAAGTGAAAAATAAATGGAAAATGGGCAAGGGGGATGAGGGAAATTTTGTAGAATTTTGTTTGATTTTTTTTTGAATTTTTTACTATTTTTAAATGAAGTTTCCACAGTTGTTGGTAAGTTGGGGGATAAACTAGGAAATATCTAATGTTTAGAAATTGTGGGGGTGGTAATTTCCAGCAGACAAAGTTCCAAAAATTGGCAAAAAGCGAAGGGAATTTTAAGAATTTTTTCTAAATTTTTATTAGGTGGAAATTAATTTATAAATTAATTAAATCATGTTAATCTGATAAGTAAGTTAAAAGTAAGTCTGTTAAGTCTGGTTAGTTTGTGTAAGTCATGTTAGTCTGACTAAGTGAAGTCAGGTTAGTCAGATGGAATTAGGTTAGGCTAGGTGAAGTTAAATAAGTCAGTTAAGGCAAGTTAGTAGAAACTAACCTAAAGGGGGTTAGTTAACCTAAGGTGGGTTAGGGTTAGGGTTAGGGTGAGGGTTAGGGTTAGGGTTAGGGTTAGGGTTAGGGTTAGCCTAACTAGGGGTAGTTAGAATTAACCTAACTAAGGTTAATGAAACTAACTAGGGTTAGTGAAACTAACCTAACTAAGGTTAATGAAACTAACTAGGGTTAGTGAAACTAACGTAACTAAGGTTAATGAAACTAACTAGGGTTAGTTAGGGTTAGAGTTAGGGGGTAGGTTAGGTTAGTGGTAACTAACTAGGGTTAATTAGTATAACTAATGTTAGGTTAGTTATCAATGGTTAGGTTAGTTGTAACTAACCTGATGTTAGTGAGGGAGGAGGAGGTGGAAGAGGAGGAGGAGGAGGAAGGGGGAAGAGGATGGCGGCGCCGGTGGCGACACGGCGGCGCGACGGCGGTGGCTGCGACTTGGCGGCGGGTCTGCAGCGGCTCGGCGGTGGGCTCCGGGCAGCAGCGACGACACTGGCGTGGCGGCGAGCTCTGGGCGACAGCGACGACACTGGCGCGGGCTCCGAGCGGCGGCAGCAACCCCAGGCGGCGAGGGGGCGGTGACGTCGTGCGGCGACAGGCGGCAGTGCGCGTCTTCACGGCGACGGGCGGGTATCAGGCGGCGATGGCGGGCGAGCAAGAGGGAGGGAGGGAGAAGGTGGAGGGGGAGGGGGAGGAGGGGAAGAAGAGGAAGGAGATGGAGGGGAGGAGGAGAACGCAGAGAAGGGGCAGAGAGAGAGAGAGAGGGGGGCAGTTAGGGTGGGTAGTGGTCGCGAAGAGAAGGATGGGAGGGGGGGTGGAAAGGGGAGGGGGTGGTGGAAAGGGGAGGGTGACTAGGGAGGGGGTGGTGGTAGGTTAGGGGTGGGCAGGGGGGTGGAGGGATAAGGGCACCCACGGGGGGTGCCCAAGAGGGGTGGGATAGAGTAGGGGTATGGGCGGGTTAGGGTAGGGGTGGGGGAAATAAAAATGGGCGGGGTAGGGGCCCAAGAGGGACGCGTACTCCCGTCTCGCGCACGTGCGCGGGGTGGGGTAAAAACATTTGCCGTGACGGAATTGAAATGGCGACGGGATGACGGTACGGGTCGTGCGGACGCAACCGGGGCGCGTGGAGATGCATAAAATCGAAAAAGGGCGCGTTCACGTGCAAGACGGAGCGCGTGAAAACACAGAAAATTAAAGAAAAATTAATATCTCCCAATCCGAACGTCAAAACGAAACTTCGTAAAAACAAAAAGTGGGCAGGACAATAGAGGGAAAACAAGGAAAATACGGGACGGAGGTTCCGGGGGGGAAAAGGGTGGTCACGCGCAAAAAACACAAAAAAGAACCAAAATACGCAAGTAAAAATTAATATCGGAAGATCCGTGCATCGGAATGAGGTGCAGAAAAAATGAGAACTGTGCAGAAAGATGTGCCCGAAAATCCTATCACATCAAAACATAATTCCGACTGAGATAAGACACATTCACGTGGGAAAAACCCAAAAAACAAACCCAAAAATGGGATCGGAAATTAATATTGGATGAACCATACGCCGGAATGACATGCAATAAGAAGGAAAAATGTCCGCAAGAAGGAGTGGCACATGGTTATCACATTAAACCGCAGTTTCGGTAGAAGTAGGAGGGGTTCACATGCGAAAAACTCCAAAAAGACTCCCGAAAACTCATTTAAAAATTAATAAGTAAAAATCGAGAAGGCGAAAGAGGATGGAGGAAAAAGGAAAAAGGTGAGGGAAGGCACAAGGGACACGACTGTCAAATCAAATTGGAATTCCGATGCAAACAGGGCAGGTTCACATGGAAAAATATAAAAAAAAACGCACGAAAAAGGTGTAAAAAACCGGAAAATTAATATTGGACAAACCGTGTATCGGAATGACAAGGAATAAAAAGGGAAAAGGTCAGGGAAAAAGTGGTTGTCAGGGCTATGACATCAGATCACGGTTTCAAAGCAAGAAAAACGTGTTCATATGGAAAACCGGCTAAGTTGCGAAAAATGCGTCAAAAAGTAATAACTCGAAAACCGTGCACCGGAACAAGGGTAGGTAAAAAGGAAAAATAGTCAGTTAAAAGGGAGGAACAAGGCTAGAAGGTTGGATTGGGACGTGGGTGAACGTAGGATGCATTCACATAGCAGGACCTTAAAATCAGGGAATGAAGGAAAACTGTAAGGGAACAGCCCCAGGGTGGGGGGAACATAACCAGGTGGGTGGGAAGGGATCCCATGAGGGTAAAAGCAAGGCATGGAAAACATGCATGAGCAGGGTAAGGCATATGCAGAGGGGTATGCAATATGGACGCGCAGGGACGTGTCCCCACACTTAAGACCTTAACAGATAGGGTTAACAGAGCAACAGGGACCTAGGACAACGCCACAGACCATCCACTAACGTCCCCACACTTAAAACATGACCGTCACGAAGAAACCAAAGTGGGAGGGTTAGAAAATCTTGGCCCATTTCGTCAAGAAGCAAGGTTGAGTGTCGATGGCACGTCCAGTGTTGTTGTCGGCGTTGGAGGTACAAAGGCATCTTCTCGGCGCACGTCCTTCATGATAGGGACCACGCAGCAGTACCCAGGGAGGTAGTTGGTTGAAGGAATCACAGAAAATCCGTCGATGATGAGGGATACTACACTCAACTCGCAGTCACTCAAATGAAATGAAAGAATAGTCACTCGCCCCATGACTAATATCACTCGAGGAAGAATGATTGAAACCCATATCGCATACCCGGTTTAGAAATCGACAAGGGGGAATAGTGTAGAAGGAGTATTCGAGGGTGCACATTTGATGGTGCATTAGTGCGTCCAACCCGTCTGGCATACGTGCAAGGAGGAAGGCAAGGGAGCCTTACAGTGTAGTGTACAGAACAGGGTGACGTGTCTTGTATTGACGGTAAAGACCCATCCCATGGGTGCACAGGGAAACAGGAACATACCTGACTCCAAGTGTCGTAACGTCCCTCAATCTCACCTCTTGGTAATTGATTGAAGAAACTCCAGTTACACTCAGCCCACCCTCTGTCTCACGCTCTGTTGATAGTTACAGGAGGGCAGCCTTTTCCTGAAACCCATTGATGTAATCCTCACAGTCACTTATGCAAAGATTGTATGCCTTGTGCGCATTGGATGGTGCAACGGTGCATCCCGCCCTGTGCCGGCATACGGTGTGAGAAGGAAAGCCAGGGAGCCCTATGGTGCAGTGCACAGAAACAAATTGTGCTTTGTGAATTGAGAGGCCCATCCCGTGCGTGCAACACTTCATTCACACTTCTCACCTCTCATTTGATTTGAAGGGAAAAGACTGGTCTCTCGGCCCACCCTCTGTCTCACTCGTTGTTGATAGTTACAGAGGGCAACCCATACTCACTTCCTCATCCGGTTAGGATGAAAACTCACATCACTCGATTGTTTGTCGATGAAGATCGCGTCATCAGTTGTTGAAGAGGTGTACCCAGGGAGGTAGCCATCAAATCGAACGTTGTGTTAGATAGGACATGTCATCTGCTAGAGGACAGTTAGACGCTCTGCAGAAAGACCCAAGACATAGCGTACCAAGGGAGGTAGGTGGAATTGGATCCTAGAGATATCAATTGATGAATCCACTTTCTGGACTGCTCGGTGTTACCACCTTTTCCACAGCTAGCTTCCCGCCCAAGGGCGTTTACCACCTTTTCTTGGAACGAGGCCTGCTATGACAGGGAATTGCTTCCTTTTCTCTCATAACAGATTTGTTTTTTTTTTTCTTGTTTTCCCCTATTCCCGAGGGTGTTTCCACCTTTTCTCGAAGAATAGGTCGGCATGACAGGGACCTAAGTCCTTTTCTCCCATGACCGATATGTATATTTTTCTTTTTCTTTTTTCGAATTGAGCAAGGGAATAGTAGAAAGACCATTTGTCAAGACCAACCTCGCCACTGTCGCGCTGGTGGAAAATAGAGGATAAGAGATCAAGGCTGGAAGGGGGGTTTGAGGGGACAAAGGGTTGCGTCCATTTCATCAGGACTGACTGAAGAACGGCTATCAGAAGTAGCAGCATAAGAAGTACAGTGCCGCGCCAATGAGGGAAAAGATCAGGTGACCGTAATTGTCAAGATCCCCAAGGAGGGAAGTACTTCTTCAGGCGATATCCATTAATCAGAAAGGGATCATTAGAGGCATCAATGGTCTGCACTTGGACAGAGCCATTAGGGTTGACGGCAAGTACCTTATAGGGGCCCATCCACCGCTGTTGAAGCTTGCCAGGAAACTTGCCAAATCGTGAATCATAAGCTAGGACCAAATCACCTTCTTTGAACTCCTTGTGCTTGATGAAGCTATCATGGTAAGCCTTACGTCGAGCTTGTGTGGCTTCCATGCACTGTAGAGCCATCCTACGAATTTCGTCCAAACATTCCAGGTGCAAGAGACGGCGTTGCAGTGAATCATCGTTTCCCAAATGCTCTTTGATGGCCACTCTCAAAGAGGGTAATTCCAGTTCAACAGGAAAAATAGCTTCTGTACCATACACCAGCTGGAAAGGTGTCTGTCCTGTTGCTGCTTTATGGGAGGTTCTGTACGCCCAGAGGGCCTTTGTAAGTCGATCATCCCAATCACGACAATGTGCGGCAATCGTTCTTGTCAGAATCGAGCAGAGGATGCGATTGGTGACTTCGACTTGGCCGTTGGCTCTGGGGTAATAAGGAGTGGACTTGCGATGGCGGATCTTATATAACTCTGTCAACTCTTCCATGACTTTGTTGAGGAAATGCGTGCCCCTATCACTTACCAGCTCTAAGGGACTGCCAAAACGGGTGATGATATTCTCATACCTGAACAGGGCCACGCTGTTACCATCGTCCCGCTTTAGGGCTTTAGCTTCACACCACTTTGTAACATAATCCGTACATACAAGGATGTATCTGTTATGTTTCCTTCTGGTGGGAGGATCGATTGGACCTACGAAATCAATGCTCCACTTCTCAAACGGCTTCAAAGGAAGAATAGGTTGCAATGGCATGGCACTTGTCTTCATGGGTTTTCCCATTCTCTGACAAGCATCACATCTTTTACAGTAATCATAGGCATCCTTATGAATGGTAGGCCACCAATAACCTGCTAGCAGAGCCTTCCTGGCTGTAGCTTCTCCTGCAAAGTGACCTCCACATGGCTCATCATGGCAAGCCTTCAAAACAATCCCAATCTCATTTCCTGCAATACATCTTCGGAGCACTTCATCTTTGCCTTTCTTGTACAGTGCACCGCCTAACAGGGTGTAAGGGGTTGATTCTAGCATAAGTTTCTTCCTCTCCCGACTAGAAATACCAGGAGGATACTGTTGAGTTGCCAGCAGATTGGCAATGTCTGCATACCAGGGAGTTACAGTTTCTACCAAGAATAGGAAAGCATCAGGGAGGTCTGGATCATCCTGCTCCTCGTCTGCAGTTTGTGGGATACGCGACAGATGATCAGCCAGAACATGGGAACGACCAGGCTTAGTAATCACTTCAAAGTCGAACTCCTGAAATAAAAGGAGCCATCTCATCATTCGTCCTTTCACATCCGCTTTGTTCATCAAGAACGACAGGGCCTCATGATCCACATAAAATTTAAAATGGGTGGATAGGAGGTAATGGCGAAACTTTTCCAGGGCAAACACCATTGCCAAGCATTCCAGCTCTGTCACTGTATAGTTCCGTTCCCTATCAGTGACTTTTCGGCTTGCGTAATAGATCGGTTGATCCAACTTCGAGGAGCCCTTTTGGCATAGGACAGCACCTAAGCCTTCAATTGATGCATCAGTGTGTACATGGAACTCTTTCGTCCAATCAGGAGGTTGCAGAATGGGTGCCTCAATCAGACACTGCTTCAAAGTATGGAAGGCTTTGTCACATTCTTCCGTCCAAGTAAACTCTGCATCTTTCCTCAAAAGCTTGTGCAAGGAGGTTGCCTTTGTTGCAAAATGTGCTATGAACCTTCTGTAGTAACCCACATGGCCTAGGAATCCCCTCAACTGTTTGAGGTTGGTGGGTGCTGTGAGAGCTGCGATCTTTTCAATCTTTGCAGGGTCTGTTGATATCCCTTGTGCAGAGACAATGTGGCCCAACAGAACTCCGGAAGAGACCCCAAAGATGCATTTGTCAGGGTTAAGGGAAATCCCATACTCCCGGCATCGGTCAAAGCATTGTTCCAGGTGTTCCCAGTGTTCACGGATCAAACTATAGACACAGAAGTCATCCAAATATACTTCAATGAAGTCGTGCAGATGATTCTGAAATGCAACCATCATGACTCGTTGGAAAGGAGCAGGGGCATTGCAGAGCCCAAATGGCATCACTCAGTAAGCATAGGTCCCCCATTCTGTGGTGAAGGTTGTTTTGGATTGGTTTTCTTCTGCGATTTGGACTTGGTTGTATCCGTTGAATCCATCCAAAAGGGAATAAAGCTCATGTCCTACCACTGTGTCCAACAGTTGGTCTGTGAAAGGGATAGGAAAGTGATCCTTCTTTGTCTTGGAATTAAGCTTTCGGAAATCCACACATATACGAAGCTTGCCATTCTTCTTGGGTACAACCACGATGGGTGAAACCCATTCACTATTTGCCACTGGATAGATGAACTCGGCTTCCAGAAGCTTCAGCAGCTCCGCTTTCACCAATGTGGAATAATTCGGGTTCATTCGCCTCTGTCGTTGTCGTACCGGCTTGGCATCAGGCTCCAAGTCAATATGATGTTGACATATTGTGGGATCAATCCCTTTTAGGTCTTTATAGGACCATGCAAACACATCCAAATTTTCCTTCAACAAGTTGTACAAGGTTGACAACTCCTCTTCTGGAAGGCTGCTACCCACCTTCAAGTGGCGTTCAGTGCCTTCTGAATCCACAAAGGTTAACTGCCTTTCACCTTCCACTTCACAGATGAAGGTCCCACGGACTGCTTCTGGGTACAGATCCGACTCCTTCAAGGGAGTGGTGTCCTCTTTTGATGTCCCACTAGAACCAACTTCTTCTTTTGGTGGAGACTCAGGTTGCTCCTTAAGATGTTGGAATGGGATTAGAGCCGTTTCGGGTTTGGTTTCAAAATTAATTACCTCTTGGCTTGAAAACTCCTCTTCTGAAGATGACACATCTAGGAACGTCACATAACAGGGACTCTCTAATGCCTGTTGGATTGGTGGGACTGGTGCTTGTTGGCACGGTGCATCATCATCATCTTTCTTTGGCAAAGATGGATTAGAACGGCATGAGCCTTTGCTAAAAGACGGCTTATTCTTCTTAATCCATTCCTTATAAAGGTTTTGCATATAAGAAGATCCATTTACCAGACCAAATGATACCATCGCCATTCTGTCCCATAGCATGAGCTCATCTGTTTCTGATGCTTCTGGAACTTCTTCCTCAAATGTATCCTCTTCAGGTGGGATAGACTCTTCCGTTTCACTTTTATAATCTTCTTCGTCCATATCATATCCATCCTCTTCTGTCTCTGTCTCTGCCTCTGTTTCTGTCTCTGCTTCTGTTTCTGCTTCTGTTTCTGTCTCTGCTTCTGTTTCTGTCTCTGCTTCTGTAGGAGCTCTGTAATAGAAGAACAGATTCTCTGTTTCCTCTCCTGCCTCTGTCTCGCTGGCTCTGCTATGGCCATGTAACAGGGAGAGTAGTACATCCATGCTTCTATCTCACTGTCAGAAGTGATTTCAGAAGTTATTCCCGATTCAGGTAGGAAGTATTCACCCATTGATAATGGCTTTGCATCTTTTGGAAGTCTGCTTACAGTATCCACTGTTAAGGAACGTGCCACTGTTTTCTTGGGAAGGATCTGTTTGACAGCATCTTCGTCTGCTGACGTTCCATCCGTAGCCTCATTAGGGGAGTCAGAAGATAATTCCAAGGAGGTGGATCCATGTCCTTTTTGAGAACCATATAGCTTCAGCACCACTTTATTGGGTCCTCTACCCAAGGTCAAGGTTCCTTTGAACCAATCCGTCCTTGCTCGAGCTTCAAAAAGCCATGGTCTGCCCAGTAACAGAGGATAGGATGTACCATAAGAGTTTGGCTTCACCACCAAATAGGTTAGCCAATAATCTCTTCCAGCCACTGTAGTCTTCACATATGGGAGAATGCCCAAAGGCTTGATTCTACTCTGATCCGCTAGTCTGATGAGCCACTGGGTGGGTTGCACACCTTGTAGGCCTAGATCCTTCATTGTAACATCCGTCATAATGTTCACTGATGAACCTCTATCAATCAGTGCATTTGCAATAAAGCAGCCTTCTATCCACACGCCAGTCTCTGGAGTACCCGGATCTAGGAAAGCGTTAGCTACGTCCACTTCTTTTGCAGGCTCTGGAGCCTTGTTGGACTTTCTTGCTGTTGAGGAAGCAATCCTTAAGCCACTTCTTCTTGTCAGTATACTTTTGAACCTTTTCCGGCAACTAGGAGACAACATCAATAATTGTCGGAATGTGAGGTTTGGTGTAAAGGTATCTAGGTCTCTGACCAAATCGTATTCCTTAATAGGATCCACTGGCTTCTCTAACTGGTTAGGGAATGGGGCAACACCCATTTTCATTTTCCCTCTTTCTTCCAACAGAGGAATTACAGGAACTTCTTCTGCCACTTGTGGCACTTCCTCCTCTTCTGTATCCTGGACCTCTGGTCCTGTCTCTGTAACTGTCTCTGTAACTCTCTGTGGCACTGTAGTGCTCTGTACGGCACTGTTAGGCTCTGTTCTGTTCTATTCTTCTGGTGGAAGATTGAACTTCACTGTTCTGGCAGGAGGTTTATTTTCTTTCTGGACAGGTGGTTCCTTCTGCTTTGCACACGTGATGGCAGCAACTTCCAATTCCACCAAATTGGAGGTAGGCTCTTGGGCCTTGGCCAGACTATCAGTAGCACTGTTTTTCACAGGGGCTGGGCTTGGACAGTCTTTTGCAGTGTGGCCTTCTCCTTTGCATCGACTGCATAAGGGCTTGTAATCCACTGACCTTCTGGGATTTGGACAATTCGGTGAGATGTGTCCCTTTTCTCTGCATCTGTAACATTCCACTTCTGATCTCTGACCACTGCCAGACTGTCTTCCTCTGTAACTTTGAGAGGGAAATCTTCTGGGTCCGAAATTAGGACCAAATTCTCTAGGCTTGGGTCCAATATCCTGTGTTGTCATTTTGGATTCCAACAAGTTGAATCTTGCGTCTTCTTCCTTCCTTCTCCTATCATGCATCTCCTTCAGAGAGCAAATGTCCTCTATATGATTCTTCTGCAAATAGTAGGAACAGAAGGCCCCAGGAATAGTTGGTTTTCGTGTACATTCAGTGGCTAAATGGCCTGCTTGATGACACTTACCACACCAAGTATTTGACCGCATCACATCTCTTCCTGCTCCTGCAACGTTGGATATGCTAGCGGTATTCACTTTCAACGTCTGTAGTTGTTCTGTAATCACATCCATCAACTCCTTTTTGATGTTTGCAATTGAGTTGGATAAGTAATCCTTCAAGCTTTCTCCTCCTGACGTACTGGTAGGAGGGTTTTGAGGAGTTTCTGTAATCACTGCATAAACGGGTTGGGCTGGTACAGAGGGGTCTTTGTTTTGGTTCTGATTCAGAGCTCCTATTTGAACTGTTGACTGTTGGCTCCAGTTGGTAGGGTTCCATTGTTGCTGTGCTGATTTGGCATTGAGGAAATTGGTTGGGACCATTGTTGTTGTGGTTGAACCACCATTTGAGGCATGGATTGTGGCCACTGTGGATTTGGTGCACTGTACTGTGATACTGGGGGCATCTGTTGGTAGAGATAGGGAACAGTCCCTGGAACTGCATTGGGTGGATACATCATTCCTGGCATCAGAGGAGGTAGGACCCCTCTTCCTGTATTCATCGCTAATCTAGCTTCCACTTCATCGTACAGTCTTGCACCTTCTGTTGCAGCTTGCAGGGTGGCTGGTCTTTGCAGCTCCACAAACTTACGGACTTCTGGTTGTAATCCTCTGAGAAACACCCCCTTTTGAATGCCATCATCTAGATTATGGTTAGTCCATCTCTTCAGGATGGATTCCATTCGTGAGACATAGGCTTCTACTCTTTCTCCAGAGGACTAACTTAGGTTCATGAATTCCTCTCGCATCCGCTCTTCAAAACCTTCACGCCTGAATTTAGTGAGGAAGGCCAACTTCAGGTCGTCCCATGTGCCAAAAGTTCCTGCTGCTTGTCTCTCATACCACTGAAACGCCGCGCCCTTGAAAGTGGCGGGGAATATTGCTAACCAATGCTCAGGGGTTCTAGCATTGTTAGCCACACACGCTACCATAAACTCTGCTACATGAAGATCGGGGTCTTCAATGTACTCTCCCTTAAAAACTGGCAATGGGACTACATTTGCTGGCCTGTCTCATCAATATTTCCAGGACGGATCTGGCTTGGAAGTGGACCTCCAGCAGGAGGAAGGGCTTGATGTGCCATTGGGACTTCTGTAAAGAGTTCCGCAAGGGCGTCAAAGGCGGCTTCTGCTGCGAGCTCGCTCTCGGCTCTGATTTTTGCTTTCTCTCTTCTCACGTACCTCTGGACTCGTTCTAACGCTTGCCTCTTTATTGTGTCATTCATCAAGGGGTTGGCTCCACTAGGTTGTTAGTGCTCCACAGAGGGTTAACAGAAGGCTTCAGTCTCTGGAGGACTCTTTTGCCAACATTTCTTCTACTTCTTTCTTTTCAACGTCCCTGAATTCTGCTTTCATGCCACTGCACAGAGGAAGGTATTCGGTTCTGAAGGTGTCAAAATGCATACGTCTGAGCATTGTGGTGGTGCCATCATCATAGTAATGCCAGCTTCTAATGGTTTCAATAGTGTAGGTTGTGAAAACCACTCTATCTACCAACTTCCAGTGGGTTGCTAATTGAACAAACAAAAGATTATCAGTACACCAAGCATCCCATGTATCTTGCTGTTGAGCATCCACGAACAAATTCCAACTCTTTTCCTTCTTGTCCCTATGAACCTCTATAGACCAAGACTCCTGAAGCTTCTTCACAATCTCCCACTTGATGTTGTCTGGAAACTTCTCAATGAATGCCAAATCTTCCATGGATGGTCATTCTCTCCGTTTCTGCTCTTCAGTTTGTTCCCAAACAGTTTACCACCAAGATGCAAGTTTCTGCTACTTCAATAGGAAGAGGAAACTGTCCACCACATAGAGCATGCATCATGATGGTGATGTGTTTCCGCCATTGTGGGATGAACTTCTTGTGGAAAGTGGCTTTGATTATGAGGAATTCCAACTCTTCAGTGGAAGAAGGAACTTTACAAACATCCATTGAATTCTTCTCTTCTTGGCAATGCCATTTCCTTCATTTTCAGCCTCTTTTGGTGCTTGTTGTTGGCAAGTTTCCCCGGCTGCGCACCAAAAACATGGAGCCCCGAGAGGAACACCAAGGAAAAGGGAATTCTCTTGCAAGAAAATCTATCTTGTAACATCAACAAGCTTGTTTATTATGTTTCATATGATCTCAATGAAGAAAGGAACACCAGGCACAACAAATCTTCATACAGCATCATGTAGATCTCCCACGGATTTGATAGAATCAACCATATTCTTCAATATCTTCACAAAATCCATCAATAGAACAAAGAAAGCAAAGGAATACACCATCTTTGAATGGAAATACATCACATAGTATTCATCTTCAATATCTTCATAGTCTTCTCTCTCAATCTCTCATATACAATCACTCTGTTTCAGTAGAATTGGCTATCTTTGACTCTCTCTCTCTCTCTTCATCAATAATACATCATATCCTCACTACAATCTCCCAAAATCACTCTCAATAATCCCTCTTAGGTCGTGGATACCCCTCCCAAGAGGTATGTTTGATATGAAGAGTCACCAGAGCCACTACAGTGTCTTTTCATAGCTTACTACTATCACTTCACTCTAGTCTTCACTTGAGTCTTTAGCAGCTACTTCTTTCACTTCTTTCAGCTCTTTTACACTTGTATTCACCTCTTTCCAAGGCTATAAAACGTTCTCAACCTACACTCTCATCCATCAGAACACATACAGAAGCATACAGAACAGTCACAGAACAGTACCAGAACAGCTACAGTACAGAACAGAAGACCTACAGAAGGTTACAGAAGGTCAACAAAACCACATAACTCATTCTCAAACCATTTCAAACTCTCACAAACCATTCAATAAGCTTTCACAAGATCTCAATCTTCATCAATCAATACTCCATCCCTCTTTACAGAAGACAATCAGAACAAAACAGACCAAAACAGAGCAAAACAGAAGGTATACAGAACCAATCAGAACATCACAGAACCACTAACAAATATCATAAACTTCCAAAACACAATCAATATAATCTAAAACACTCTCAAACCACTTCCAAACCAATCAATCATCTCATAAAATCAACCATTCAGCTCTCAAAAACAACAAAAATCGGCCAAAAAACAAGTCATTTCAACATTCAACATTTCTAGACATCCTTTCCGATGGACTGCTAAGACGCATCCTGGATGATACTAGTGGACACGTTACATATTGTGTAGGAGAGAAGGAGAGAATCAAGAAGGATCAAAAGGTACCAACTTCCAAGTTGTGCAAGTGTTACCGGTTGTATACCATGCAAGGAACCGTAATCTTGTTCCCAAGATCTACAAATTAAGAACTGGTTTATATGTAATGGAGGAGCTTTCTCCTTGTCAATAATATAACTCCACAAGGGGGGAGATTGGCCCATCTTCCAGTCCCTAGTGTGTTGTCAATCTCTCTATCTCTCTCTCTCTTTCGACATCTTTCTTTTCTCTCATCTGTTCTCTCTCTGCACCACCATAATATTCACCATATATCTTTTAAGTATATAAGAAGGTCAAACGTGTATCTCGGATCTTATAACAGATTATTTCAAACTAACTAGAGATATGGTAGTTTGAAATGGGATAGAGAAGGAAGAGAATGTGAAAATTTTTTAATATGTTGCACCATGCATCCATATAGAAAAGTTTGAATCAGTACAAGGTCACCAAAAGGCAACAAGAGGGAGTATGATGAGATGTTTAGCATAGTACATGCCAACGACATCCTCAATATCACGAGGGCCTAAAGGAGTTGCTATAAGAGTAGGATGAGTCAACGATACACACATGAGGGGCTAGAATTGATTTTCATGCATATGTCTCTAGACTAGACGGCATACATTAGGGACATAGAAAATGTAGTGTTGTCTCGAATGACATCTAGATATTCTACCTTGGCCTGCTTTGACATGTCTATGTCAAGTCGGT
The DNA here is from genome assembly GCF_053477565.2 of Lygodium microphyllum. NCBI lineage: Eukaryota > Viridiplantae > Streptophyta > Polypodiopsida > Schizaeales > Lygodiaceae > Lygodium > Lygodium microphyllum. The sequence goes on along the minus strand of NC_141146.1, from coordinate 99,115,714 downwards.
GGAGTTGATACTCCAGTTACCAAGCAAAGAGAGGTATCTTTAATACACCTCACTTGATTACAGGAGAAGGTTGTTATTGGTCATGGTTTGAGAAGCTGCAAATTTTCTCTCCTCCTCATTCCAAGGGTGGATCTAGGAGATGCTATAGAAATACAAATGTTGCCAATCAACAGCTAGTTGGTACTCCTCGCTCCTATCATCACAACCCTAGAGAAGTTGGCTTCAGTGCTTTCTATAGGGATACCAACACAATATCCCTATGTCATTGATCAACTAGACATCCATCACCCACCCGCCCTCAATTGAATCTGTAAGGCAAGGAGTATTGGAGGCAGTTGTCTCTTTGAGAACCATTTATTCACAAACACTCTCACATGGTTTTGAAGCATTTATCTATAAACATGCTCATGACCTAGACCCAACTCCTAGTACATCTTGTGGATGAATGGGAGATTGTACAATGTCCATATTGAGTGGATGTTATTTTTGGAGGTCTTCATGAGAACTTTGGAACACTTTATATGATAGCAGGCTCAACTAGAGGACAACATGGCTGAAGGTTGGTTAGTGTTGGAGACATTGGTACATATTTCTAAGTGGCTATTGATGGTGGATACAAATAGCAGGATGATACAGATGTTGGAGGATGATGGCAAACTAACTAGAGATATGATAGTTGGAAATGGGATAGAGAAAGAAGAGTGAGGTGGTTGAATGATGCATTGATAAGAGCTTCATGGGAAGGGGAGGAAGTTAGTGGAGAGGAATTGGAGTTTTCCCAGGGATGTTGTCCAAAGATAAACATATGATTTTGTCAGTGTTGTATGTAGCAACTATACGTGATAACTAACAAAAAAGTTTCAATGTAGAGTATAAAGTCTATAATATACTTGATCACATAGGTAACATTTTTTAGTAGAGTGCACTGATAAATTGCACCCAACAATAGATTGTGCTGTCATGGGGAAGTTTAAGCAAGAAAATAGGTCAAGAGTCACAAATTCGAATATTATAGTGGACAAGATGGAGTACTTTGGAAACTTCCAAAGCATAATTTTAGTAGATTATTGTGGCTTCTTTCCACAAACATATTTTATGTATAATGATTTAAAGTGTTATTAGAAGTAGGAAAAATTGTTCAATGTGAGGGTTGTCTAAGTTTTTAGAGGTAGATTCTGAGAAAGGATAGAGCATTTTGTGAGAAACTTTTATCTTATTGTGTCACTGTAAACAAGTTCATGGTATTTTTCAATTTTTAATTCAACAAAATGAAGGCCATGAACATCTTTTATTTTACAACAAGTTCTTAATTGATTCCAAATAGGCAATCTTCAATTCTAACCCATAACAACCTTGTTGGTGGTACGTTGTGGCCCTAACACCTCAGGAAACTTGAGTGTATAATGAAATTAATATCCCTATCATGGACATAGAGAGCATGTAGGTAGCAAAGTTTTCTTTATAGAAGGTGGAGGATGAGAAGGGCTTGTGGCATGTGGAAGAGACAACAACATGTAATCTAGTAGAGGAGATAGATGTATAAGAATTCTTCAAGAGAGAAATATACTCTTTTTTTGTAGAGATATCCATATAGATGTACTAATGTATATTGAGCTATGCTAAGAGCTTGTTATGGAGCTATATAAATGATTGAATTTATGTCCACTTATTGTCAAAGTCATTAACTATTCATTCATGTTGGTACTTCATCACATATTTTTTAAACTTACTTGCAAATTCATAGATATATGTTGTTTTCATGCTTCACTTTCACCTTTATATTGAATGTTGTGATAAGTATTTTTGGTTGTACATGCCATTATAGACAATCAAAAGAGTAGGATAAGTCGATGATGCACACATGAGGAGCTATAAGAGAGTTTCATGCATATGTCTCTAGATCAGATGGTGTAAATTAGGGACATAACAGATGCACTGTTGTCTCGATTGATATCTAGATATTCTACCTTGGCATACTTTGACACATCTATGTTGAGTAGGCTGAGTTGATACTCCAAGTTGCTAGCAAAGAGGAGGTAGCTTTAACACCTCACTTGATTAGTGGAGAAGGTTGTTATTGTTCATGCTTTGGGAAGCTGCAAATTTTCTCTCCTTCTCATTCTACGGGTGGTTCTAGGAGATGCTTTAGAAATACAAATGTGGTGGAACCGAAAGCCTGTTGTTGGTACTCATCACTCCTGTCACACAGCTCTAGAGAAGATAGCTTTGGTGCTTGCTATAGGGATACAGATACAATATCCCTATGTCATTGATCAACTAGACATCCATCACCCACCCACATAGCTACACCTATATGCACTTCTTAGGGAGGCCACTCATGAATATATGTGTGTATCACATGGGTTCAAAAAAAGGTAATTTTTATAATTCTATTTTTATATATTTTTTACATATAGAAGGCATAATATAAAGGGGTAATTTATAGATTGAATAGAAAAGGGTTATGTTTTATTAAGGAAAAATTCATAGATAAGAATATTTATAAATAGACCTTGAACACATGTAATGTAGAGGATATACATATAGTGAACCCTCCGAGAGGTACTTCCACTCTTGTGATGCGAGTGTTCTACAGGTGCCACTGCCGCTCTTGTAGGTATGTTAGATGTATAGAGATCTCCTAGTTATGTTCAAAAGCATGGTCTTAGGTGGGAGAGAGATTAAAACCATTGGAAAAGACTATGTATGTATATATGTATGTAAACTTTGTCTTCTTGATTTCTTGCAATTATTGCCTTGAAAATGAGAGTAAAGAAGAGGGAGCTGAGAGCTTGTAAGAGAGTGAGGGACATAGAGTGTAAAGATCTTTGCATGCTATCTTTTTCTCTCCCTCCCATCATAGTAAGTGCCTTTGTGAGCAAAAGTGCATCAGTTGAAAATGTGAGAGGATGAGAGAGATGGAGCAAGAACATGTATTCTTCTCTTATTCTCCTTGAGCTCATTATGGATATCTACTATCCATGGAACAAACAATCAAGTAAATAGACAGATGACCTATACAATAATTCATGAAATAATAAATAATTTAAAGTCTTAATATTCAATATACAAATTAAGTGCAACTAATCACCAAACATATGCACTCATGTGTGAATGCTATTTCTATATTGTTTTACAAACTACATGTAATACATAAACATTATTCATTTTGATGATAAAGTGAAAACTTATAATAAATATTTTATACTCTAATTATAAAGACATAATGCATGTGAGTCATGATATGAAATAATTATGAAAAAGATAAGTAAACATACAATAAAGATGTGAATATTGAATGCTTTTATTTTTCACATATAAGAAATATGCATAGATACAAGTAAACATGCAAAAATATTCTAAACATTCATAACTTTTACACCACATGAATATTATTATTTGTATACTTACATTGTAATATTATGTATTTAATTAATATACAATGTATGTATAATATTAACCTTTAAAGTACACTTAATGTACATGTTCAAGCCAATAATAAACAAAGCTAATGAACTAATATTTTCTCGATTAGTAGCAACATAGTCCAAATAGTGTCAAACAATAACCATACCATGAAATAATATTGCCCAAGATAGGATGTTAGTCCATTTTAAAAAGTTCACATATTTAGTTGTTATTTCTAATTGAATGCTTCATATCTAGGATACGTGCACTCCATGAGAGGAACAAATACCCAAGATATAAAGCACTTTGTGACTACTCCATGAGAGGAACAAATACCCAAGATATAAAGCACTTTGTGACTATCCGAATGTTTGTTTCAAAACAAAAACCAAGTCTAACAAATAATCAAGGATTACCTCTTAGTCTCATTGGAATAAGTAACCCAAGCTTAGTTGCACATGCTTTGGTTTTTATTTTTGAGTATTCCTATGTAAAGAATGGAATCTAGCTCATTGAAAGACTCTTTAAACTATCCAGTCAATGCAAAAGATACTCTCATGGTTGTCCCCTCGAGGATCGTTCTTCACATCGGGGAAGTTACTATATACATATCTTCCACATCACGTGCGTTTAAGACCTATTTATGAATATCCTTATCTGTGAATTTTTCTTGAATAAAAAATAACCCTTTTCTATTCAATATGTAAATAACCCCTTTATATTATACCCTTTTGTATGTAAAAATTATATAAAAATGGTATTTTTAAAATACCTTATTTTGAACCCATGTGATGCACATATATGTTCATGAGTAACTTACCCGAGTTCTTCACCTAAGAGGGATGCATTCCCCAAGAGATTCAAGTGGAAGATGAAAAAGTGAAAAATGAGGTTAGGGCCCTCTTTAGGTAGAAAAGTTTCTAGGATTTTAGGCTCATCAGCTTACCTACATAGCTTATACGTAGGTAAGCGGGCTACTTGAATAGCCCAATGGTCTAGAGGAAAACATAGAAAACCCTACAAGTTGGCCACCATATAAAGTTTTACTCGGTTAACATTATTTTTTACATTCTTATATAAAATTTCAAAGATAATAACATGTCATTATTACAAGATCATAAAAGTGTAATCACATCATTGAGATCCTTAAATTCCAAGCCGTACCTCAATATACTTGAGCATAAGTTCAATGTGGTGAGGAATATTCAAATATGATATGGTATGGCAAACTGGAGAGCGTAGTAGAGAGATAGAGAGGAACTACACTCAATAAACCAATTAATTTATCCTTACTCCTTATTACTATAGTTCATATTATGAGCTAGGATCACTAACAACTATTGGATAAGGAGATATTCTTTTTTGTACCTAGCATGGATGTGAACAACATAGATAGGTAGAGAGGAAGTACAATAGATAAACTAATTAATTTATCCTTACTCCTTATTGCGATAGTTCATATTATGAGCTAGGATCACTAAATAAGGAGATATTCTTCTTTGTACCTAGCATGGATGTCAACAACATAGATTAGTTCATCAATGTCTATAAAATATCCATTGGTGTGCTTGATATCATGGGTAGCATGGGAGTTCTTGGTTCAAGTTAATAAGATTTAATGTGCTTGTCATCCTTTTTTGAATTCCGGTCACTATATGGATTGAAACCTTTGTGGCGCAAATGACTCTCCCTAGACAAACAAAAACTCTCAACTTAGTAGAGCACCATTTCTCCCTCATTGTAGAGAGGACAATGAAGCCCTTCACACATTAGTTCATCAATGTGTTTCTTAGTTCATTGGGCCATTAGGGGCCCCTTCACCACACTCACTAATGGGGCAAACATTAGGTCAATTCAACTATGGATCCCCTTCCTATTCCCTCGTCCCTAACCATATCCTCCCTCTTCCATCCCATTGATAGAATGGCTTATAGGTAGATGCATATAGCCTCGATGGCAAGGGGAAAGGGGTACACACTCATAAATATGAAAGTGTATTGTTCTCTCTCCTTGTCTTGGTGGGGGAGCACCTATCAAAAACCCTACATATCATGTGCATTCAATGGGTGTATCGAGGTGCTAAAATGACCCCTCTTTCTTAATGAACCCTTGACTTATATGATAGGTGAGAAAATGACCCCTCTTTCTTAAGAAACTTATATGTTTTCTTTTCTCAATGTGCAAAAACAAACCCTTCTTTTAGCTACATCTTTTGAATTTTTCCATCTAGTGAGTTCATGTGATAGAATTAAGTATTTGGAGCTTCACCCACGAATATTCTTGGATTTGTACATTATCTATAACTTTAATATTGGAGCACAAGTGTATGCTTGATCAAATTACCGTGCTCAAGATATTTTACCATAGCTTTACATTCATATGCTAGCTACACAAACAATTGGACTTTATACATTCTATACATTTATGTACATGTAAGTGAGTAGCTTTGACTATTGTGAATTTTGTTATTTGAATTAGAGTTTAATCTATTGGGATCCATTTAGAATATAAGATTTCTCGAAACATGAGCCTAAAGTAGGCTATAAAGGATTTGAGTCTCAAAGAAAAGATGTAGAAAGTCTTTAGCTACATAAAAAATTAAAAGGTTTCCATGTATTTAATGTTTTGTTTTGCAAAAAGTTTAATGGTTCTACAAATCCTAATGGTTTCTACCAATTAGAGTTTTTTGGGTAAATAAAAGCATGGATGTGGGATAGATTTACTTTCTCAAAGACTCTTGTCTATTATCAATTCTTTCTAGGATTTTGATGCCATCAAAGAGGAGATATTCTATTTATCATTTGTTCTTATGACATGGTTACGTGAGCCCATCATAATGTTCATGGTGAGGATATATGTTCATATGGAGATATAATGTTGTAATTGAGATGCATCAAATCAGTTGTCAAAAAATTTCAATTGGATGAGGATATTTGAAATCAAGTTCCATTTTTGGAGATGACTATATTTTAGGAAGATGGTGGGTTTAGGAATATTCAAAAAGATTACCAACATAATATTTATAGCTCAATGTGAGAACCACCATAAAATTTATAATGCCTAGTTCCCTTATAATCTTGCACAAAGAGAAAAGTTCAAGAAGAAAAAAGATAAGTTACACTATAGGGGGAGTACCCACATCATTCTTAGTGGTGCAAAGCCACTTTTCAAAGAGCCATCTTAATTCTTATACTTGAGTTTTTTGCAGCACAAATGCACACACATGAGCATGCAAGCATACATACATATACTAGACACTTTCACACACTCACTTTCTTGTATTATACCTTTTGATTTATTTAAAATTTAGGCTTTATTTGAAAGCATTAAGCATGCTTGAATATTAGGTGTACAAGATGTTATCACACACAAAGAACCAAAATGAAAGTCTTGAAAGAAATAAGTGATTTCTTTATTTCTGATATATTGGGCGCACAAGTGTGTATTGACCTATTTCATCCACATGAATAGCTGCTCTACAAAAGGGACACAAACAATGTCTTTGAAGCCAAGGAATAAGACAATCACTGTGAAATTTATGTTTACATGGAAGGCATATTTGTAGTTTCTCAGATGTGAAACTATCAAGGCAAACCGGACAATCTTGTTGATGTTCTAAGACCAAACCATGGCTCGTATGTGCCCTCTTCTCTTTGATCTTTATTTTCCTCTTGATATCTAGAAGCCCAACTTCTTTAGGCATGTTCAAGCAGGTGCCCATGATGCTTCTTTGCAAATAGGTCCGAGCTTGGATGCTCTCATTCGTATTGGGCCTGAAAAAGAGAATGTGGATAGTAGGTAAGGAATAGATGTGAGTTAGGACACGTAGGTGGTAGGTAAAGTGTAGAGAGAAGTGGTTGCTTGTTTGGCCAATTTTTCGATTTAACACTTAGTTTGAGAAGTTAATAGAAGGGAGGTGCAAGAGGGATGTCCAAGTATATAGGATTGAAATGCATCATTATTAAGGGCAATAGGTTGTGCGATGAATGTGTTGTGTGTGTGCGTGTGCGTGCGTCGCGCTGTCCATGGATGAGTCTATAGATGGAGAGAGAGAGAGAGAGAGAGAGAGAGAGAACCTCGAGGTAGAGAGAGAGAGAGTTCGAAGTTTCTCGTCCAGCCGCTTGCGTGCTGCGAGAGCAGGACCGGAGAGGCCATCCACCACCACATGAGGCAGATCCTCGCGGCCACTAATCCTGCCAGAGTATAGCTGCTCCTACAAGTAGTCGAAGAAAAACGAAGGAAACACGATATAATCTACTGTCTTTCTTGCAGCAGTTACCCATCGAGCCGCCATGGCGCGCATGCAAAGAATTTAGACGAGGGCGTAGGATTGCAAATTAGGCGACGATATGATCGGTCGTACCTGATTAAGGAGCACAGACGCAGTAGAAGGAGAAGAGCCGGTGGGGGTATTGTGGAGCTTCTTATTATAACATGATAAGGAGAGGCGAGTAGTGTCGAGTGGGATAAGGAAGGAGCTGCCTGCTGAGCGGCCGTGAGAGACTCGCCTCCTTCGAGCAGACTCCACTCCGGGAATACTCATCTCTCTCTCTCTCTCTCTCTCTCTCTCTCTCTCCTCGTGTGTGTGTCTGACATACAGACCAATTCCCTCATATAGACCAATGCCCTCTTTTTCAAGGCTGAAGCTGCCGGGAGCTTTCACGCTCTTGAGGCCAATTCTGTGAGAGAAAAATCAAAAGCAAAAACATCTTCACCTTTCACACACATGGGGCATGCACGCCTTGCATGCTAGGGTCCATTTTGCACCTCCCACACTCACCCAAGAATGTTTTCTCCCATCCTTTTACCGTCACTCCTTTAACATGCACATTCCTATCATCTCCCTTTCATGCTTACTTTTTGCAAAATGTTCATTTGCACATTCAAATCAAAAGCCAAACACTTACATTTTGTCATGGTTCCACTAGCAACATTTTTGTGAATATAGCTACCCTTTCACCAAAATTGTTTTGAGCATTCTTCTTGTGCCCCCTCACTCTCAAGTCTAAGGGTTGAATCACAACATGGAGTCCTTAGATTCTTAGTTCACATGAGTTAGCCAAAAGCATAGTGTAGGATTTCCCTACTAGACTTCAACATCTCAATTTGTCATACACTCGTGGTTGTTCACTCAATTTTTCCTAAAGTTATGTGTCACATAAAATATGATACATTGAAATCAATGCTATTTGAAACTAGAGATACATGGCTTTCACCATCTTGCAATGTCTAAACTACAAGGTCGTTTATTGAACATACACCATGGTTGCAAACGAGAAGATTTCGTATAGTGCAAATGTATAAAGCACCAAAGAACAAGCTTTTCGTCTATTGAGCATGATCTTTGACCCACACTTCTTTGCTCGAAATGGAGGTTTTGAGTGAGTTAGCTAGAGACATATTGTAAGATTTTGACTTTATGTAGGACCAACTTTAACTAGATTCTTCACACAAAACATTTCAATTTGTCACTGTTGAAAATAGCTACATTCATCAACCTTACTAATAAGAAAAATTTGTCAATTTGATAGGTATCAATAGCTTTGATGGAAGCATACATCTAGTGTGATATGATGAATAGAAGTGCATTGAGATTAGTCACTTGGCTTATTAGGTATGCATGATATGTAATAAAGATCCTTGTACTAAGATGAAGACGTATTGTTCCACCTTATACTCCCTTTTACTGAAGCACGTCTTTCCAACTAGCCACAATTGTACATAGTCATGACACCACATGTTTGAAGGCCCTTCTCATAACACAGAAAGACATTGTACCTTTGTCTTCTTGGGACCATGCAAACCTTCTTGTGCAAACTACAACCCTATCCCTAAGATGTGAAACATTCACTTTAAGATTTTTATGTTTTGCAACTAGCCTCTCAAGTTTAGAATCATTCTTGACGCTTTGAACACTCACTTGTCTTCAATCCACAATATTGAAACAATGGTATAAATTCCAATGCACTATCTATCTTGATAACTTCTCCCATCAAAGTCCTCCATCAACTTTCGCCACATTTTATATTTCAAATTTGCATATGATGTAGGGATAAAGTCTTGTGTTTATTGTGAAGTTATGTCAAGTCATTTTTCCATTCCCTTAACTCCATTGATGTAGGGAAAAGAATATGTTAATAGCTTTTTCAAAGTGTACACCTCCCCACTATCACCATGTTCATAATTATAAAATATTGTACCTCTAGTACCAACTAAAAGTAAAGTGCATACCCACTTCATTCTTTATTGTTTAAGATCTTTTTCACGAACGTACTAATACCAAAGGTACAACCTTACCGTATAGAGGTTATAAAGAAACTATGGTAAATGCGAGACCAATTGATTCAAGTAATATAACTAATGCTAAAAACACCTCACTTTGCACATTTAAAAAGGATGTATCTTTGTTGAAACTTCTTGTGTTAAGATCTAATAGACTAGCCCAAAATATCTTGTTATCTACATGACTAGAAAAATAATGATCATCAATTGCTTTATAAGTCATTTTCTTTAGTACAAACGGAAATGAAGTTCTCCTCATGAGTTGTGAGTGGATCTAGCAAATGTATGTTATTCTCTCCTATTTGTATATACATATTTTGGGTGCTAAGATCCAAAGTTGAGAGGGAAGTAGTGCAAACCATATGCTAAGCCCTTAAGCAAATTGCTTAAAGAAGAGCAAGAATGGTAAATGTGAGACCAATTGATTCAAGAATTATGATGATGCTAAAAACACCTAACTTTGCACATTTGAAAAGGATGTATCGTGTGAAACCTCTAATATTCTAGCTAAAAATATGTTCGTATCTATGTGACTAGGAAAACAATGATCACTAGTTGCTTTATAAAGTCCTTTTCTTTATTACATCTGGAAAGGAAGTTCTCCTCATGACTGGATCTAGTAAAGAAATGTTCTTCACCCAAAGCTAATGTGACCAATAAATGTTCAACTTAATAAATATAAAAAGATAATTCATCTAAAAGGTGTCTCCACATTATTGGCCATCAAGCATGCATAGTAATATCCTAGAAAGCTCCAACATATCTGAAATCTAAAGGTTGTATCCACATTATTAACCCTCAATCACACATTATTAGCAATCAAGCACACATAGAAATATCCTAGAATCCTCTAATACATATATGAAAATGGAAATGATATTTGAAATCACATGACCTCCATGATCAAGTCAATAAATTTTCAAGGGATTGTTAGTTTCAAGAATTTGTAACACCATGCATGTCTTGTTTTTTTAAGTCATCACTCGCAAGTTTAGCTATACAAAGTTTATAGACTAAGTAATGATTTGTGTAAAGAATAGAGACCACTTTGCCTAGTAATTGTCAGTTTCACTAGGGAACTCATAACAACATGTTTAGTTTGTTGTTGTTAAGAGATGATTGAAACCTTAGATTTAACAATGCTATGAACTCATTAAAGGCCAGTGAAATCTTTCTAACCAATTTTTACTTTCTATGTGCAATGTACACTTTCAAGTAGCGCCTTTGCATACAAGGTCCCAGTTATGAAAATGACAAACATAGGGCAATTGAATAGTAAATTGTAAGGAAAAATATACCATAGCTTTTTTTTTTTTGCATAACATTGATATGAAAAAGCATCATGCTCACCTTACGTATCCCAATTCTTTGCATGCACCTTACTAGCACATTCAAATGATGTAAGCTTATTTTATGCCAATGTGCACTTAAATAGTACTACACACACACACACACACACACACATGGGGGGAGAGAGAGAGAGAGAGAGAGAGAGAGAGAGAGAGAGAGAGAGAGAGAGAGAGAGAGAGAGAGAGAGAGAGAGAGAGAGAGAGAGAGAGAGAGAGAGAGAGAGAGAGAGAGAGAGAGAGAGAGTGAGTGTGTGTGTGTGTGTGTGTGTGTGTGTGTGTGTCGAAGAGGACATTGACAACATAAACCTCACAACCACAAAGCATTGCATAAAGATAAATACAAGCATCATGAATCACTATCAATATCGGGGAATCACTCATAAATACATTAGCATATCACTTGGTCTCAAAAGAAGGGATTTTTCAAATACATTTTTACACATTATTTACATACAAGGAGTTTACTCACATACTGAACAGAAAAGTCATGTGTTTTACTTAGAGAAAATTTACAAATAATGCTATCTTTAAATAGGCCTTTGAATGCAAGTGATATAAAGGATTTACATATAGTGAATCCCTCAAGATAGCAACAATCAACATATTCTACTAATTTGTGTGAGGAAGCTTTCACTCAAGGTGTAATATGAAGGATATAATGATATCATAGTGGTTCCTTCAAATATGTAGACCCTACTATCACATGCATTCAACATTGAATTAACACCCCCTCCCCCCCTTTTGTGAATTTTTCATGAATAAAGCATGCCCTTCTCATCCCATATGGTACACTTAAAATTTTGTGAGTGCCTTCTCATCACTTGAGAACAACATTATCAAGGGGTAAACGTTTAACATAAGGTGGCTTGGATCCACAATTCAAATACTTTCATAGGTAAGAGTTTAACTAAGATTTCCCTTCTCTTAGTTTTATACTTTTACCATCTCTCCAATGATTAGTTATTTATTCCCAAACTCTCTCATAAAAGGTGTAAAAGACCACCAAAAGTTAGCCAATGAACATTTTCATGCTATTATGAAGATGAGATCCATATGACATGGTCTCATCAAATGATGAAAGGGAGGGGGCCAGGGTCACTAAAAAATATAAGTACATCACGTGGTTAAATAGAAGGAATTTGTAAAATACCATTTTTACTTGATCTCTAAAGGTACAATAATATAATAGTTGCTAGATTTGAGATACACTATAATAAATAAATAACTCAAACAATAGTTTTCAACAAACTATGGCAAAAATTCAAAGCACTAGTACTTACTTCTGAATATGTGTCAAAATACCCATGGAAACTACCATTTTTATTATCCTTAATATATATAGATGTGCATATAGACATGCACTTTTGTGAGTATTACAACACTAGTAAATGATACCTATGGCTAAAACTTTCCCTTTCTCTGGTCATACTAGAACTCCACCATGCACAAAAAAACATAGAAAATTCTTTGACATAAGAATTTCTTCCCTCTTTTTCCATATGGATTTGTGTTCTTTTCCTACTTATCTTGCACATACATTCTTGATTATTGACTCTCTTTAAAGGAAAATCCCATAGCTTCAAGATTTGATTTTCGTATCTTTTACTTGCTTCCTTTGGGGGGACACACACACACACACACGCACGCACACACACACACACACACACACACACATAGAATGCATTATTCCCTTTATTGCACAAGTAATAATTAATCATGAGAAATTGTGAGATCACTTGAGAGCAAGAGAGAAATTGAGGTAGAAGTGCATGATAAGAGAATATGTAAAATGTGCTTGCATGTGCAAGTGAGCATCTCCCTCATATTGGTATTTATGGATTCGTATTTTTGAGTTTTTTTATCTCAAAACCAAGAACACCAATTTGGGATTCTTTCTTTCATTGTATGGAGGACATGATTTTGTTTATAATTTTCTAAAACTTAACTAATAAATCTAATCTTACAAAATTAATTCATTTTCCCTTATGTCGTGATACAAAGGTTAGTCATAATAATAGTAAATAATTTCACATACATATGCATAAAATAAATCCATGCAATAGTAGCATCCAAAATAATAATAATTTCATAAAGAAAACCTTGCAAAATCCACCAAAAAAATTCAATGACCCAAAAAGAGCTCAATGATTAAAGTTTACAAAAGCTTAGATAATCTATTTTTGCAAAATCCACAAAAAAAAAATTGTCAATGACCCAAAAAGAGTTTAATCATTAAAGTTTACAAAAGCTTAGCAAATCTATTTTTTGAACATTTTCCAACGTACAATTTGTATCCCAAAAACACTTTGGCTTATCTTCTACATATTCCCATATCAACTATATGTTCTTCTCCATTTGATGTGTAGATTATCTCTTTTCAAACTTCACATACTCCAAAAAAGATTACACTAGGTTTTTAATTTCATGAGTCTAGCTAAAACATTTAACCCAAATGTTCCAACATGATAGCTATATCTTGAAGTGACATTGCTTTACAAGATACTTCTTCCCATTTGACTTCTAGTCTCTTCTTTTTGTTTTGATATATACACAAAATGTTGGATAAAAATAGTAATGTGTATAGCATCACTTAGAAGGATAAGAATAGTTCTGCATCTTATTTTTAGTATGTGAAAAATATTCATTGTCACTTTGATATGTGTAGCCTCATATGATCAGGGATAAGAATGGTCATGCACCTTGTTTTAGTAATTTTAATATGTATATTTGAGATCATACTTTCCCTTAGTAAGGAGGTCATAAGATCTTGACTTTTATGTATTTCTTTGTTTGCTAAGAGGCATTTTAGCTAGACGGATGATGGCCTTAGATGGTTCTCCTCTACATTGCAACACATTCTAAAGGGGATGATGGCCTCATATGGTTTACCCTTGAGTGAGAAGTTGACTATATGTCTGCCCTTTCCAAGCATGAGACTTGCTTGTGTGTTGGTGGATCCACATATGGTCACCCATGCCATGTGCATCAAATGGAATTGACTTGTGACTCACACATTTGACCAAATTGGGCAAGGAAGGCCCTCTACCATCCTCACATTGTTGTAATATCTCATTGCTTGTTATTTCTAGCTTTGAGCATTACCGTTGACTTAGCCTGCTCTCTCGCATGTCGAGAGTGCTATTCATCACTTACCATTGCTATTAATGCACATCACTTACTACAATAAGCTTCAAGTTGTCTCCATCTTGGACTACCCCACTTGAACCAAGCCACTCAATACACGCGTGCTCATGAGCCAAGCCACTCAACATACACATGCTTGTAGTCATAGCCACATGCATATTTAGCCCCCACCTAGTGCCTAGTGAAAACTTTTGTTGCCACCATCATATGCATTGAATGCCACTCATCACAATCACCTAGGCATACCTTTATAGTTCTTTGCAATCTTATGCCACCCACTCATAATTATCCATGGCATTTTTTTTTCAAAATTTATAATCGTCTTGGATTAGTTGTAGTCACGAGTTGCATCATAAACATATCACACACTCAAGCACCACTCACAACCATGCCATGCACCACTCACAAAAATAGGCTTTACATAAGACGTTAGTTTCATCTAGTTACATTCATGCCATGGACTTGGCTCATGATGATAGTCACATCACCACCATTGGGGGTCATCCTAGCAACCTTTATCAACTCTAAGTCATTACTACAACCCCTCTTCTTCTTTCATAGAAATCACTAGTGGTCACTATCCATCACTCACAAATAGCATTCATGCCACCTTTGCTACCCCTTACATGCTTATGGCCATCATGACTTATATCCTCCATACATGTGGCACCCTTCTTCAATAGGCACATATCATACTCCTGGTCTTTTCCACCACACTCTTGTGACATATAGTCATAGGCTAGCTATCATGTTCATCTTTAGAGGCATGTGCTTATGTTCATGAGGCATACTCACTATTCACACCACTCTTTCATATGCCAGTCATAGACACTCATAGGGAGGATAGGGTAATCATCTACTTATAGTCATCCCCACTCAAGTGTTTACCCATTCTTAGGCACCCTAAACCATGACTTCTAGTCACATGAGCATGTAATAGAGTCATAGTCTAACCACTCCTAGACACTACAAACTTGTTCAACTTGTTAGTGCACCCAATCTTAGGTGATCCATCTCTAGGAATTTCATGCTAAGAGATGAGCTTGGACCAAAGGCTAGGAATTTCTGAGCATCAATTCAAAACCTATAAGAAAAAGAAACAATTACGATTGCAAGCATGGGGGGATCACCTACTTGCGCACTCCATAGCTATCCTAGGAACACAATCTCATAGGGTTTAACTTGTGGAACCTACTAGGTATATCAATATTCTATGTCCAATTAGGAATCAAACATAGTTCATTTTCTGTAGCATTTGGACTCACTTTTGGGCCTTTTGAGCTTCGTGGGATTTTAGGGAATATTCCTTAAGGGCCAATGAAGATGATTCTATAGTTACGAAGGTTTTGAGGTTACTTTTTGGTCGAGAGGCCATAACTTGAGCATATAAACTCTATATTTGTTGAAGGTTGGTGCTTTTGAAATCCTATTATCAAGACATTTGTAATGATATGTTACACAATATAGTTTTGAGGTATAATGGATATAGTTACTTGTGGGCCCCCTTTTTTTAATAGGATGATGACACGGCAATTCTTACAAGGCCTAGAAGTGAGTCCAAATATCCCATCATGGTCACACACATGTGTATGAAAATTAGGACTTATAATACCCACAAGCCAAGTATTAACACACTATCTGTTGTCATCATGCTATATGTCCACTCATGAAAAACCAAGGATGATCACCATTTTATAGGATTTCAGTGTTCTTAGTCAATGCTATGTTAATCTTTTGTTTTGACATTCTTCTAATCATGTAAGTGTTTGTTTTCAAGACATGATGTGAAAAGACTAAGTGTATGCAACTATAACTGAAGATGATGTCAGTGTAGTGTTCATTGAGCATCCAATAAGGGTAAAAGAAGAAGATCAAGACTCAAGAAAAATTTTAGTGTGAGCAGGGCTAAAAGTCCAATGAATTAAGTGTAAGCCAAAGATGGTGCCCATGCCATGTTAAAAGGGGAGTGCCCAATGCTAAAAGAAAGGGAATTAAGAAGTGAAGATTTAAGCTATAGAGAGAAAAGGAAGCACGAGAAGAAAAGGTGTTGATTAGGGGTGCAAATGGGATAGGAAAAACACACCTCCTTGCTGAACCAAAGTGGGGGATGGATAGGAAAAAAAAGACAAGAAACATGCTTCCTTATGGAAGCTCTCAAGTAATAGTATAGAGGGAGCCATCAAAGCTAGTGAGTAAGGACTGGAAGCCCTCAAGTAATAGTATAGAGGGAGCCATCAAAGCTAGTGAGTAAGGACTTGAAAGAGGGATCATGGGACTAATTTATGAAGAGACTTTTTTGTCCATAATAGAGTATGATAGCATTAGTGAACTTTCTCATCTATCTTGATAGAGATCAGGAAGCTTCGGGCTTAAAGCACTCCAAAACACACCTGTAATCATAGCCTAGCACTTGAGACATCAAGGCAAGATATTGGTGGATGTATTGGGGCAATTCTTGACTCTCAAGCTAGGGAATACAACAAGGTATATAGTCCTCTAATACAAAATTTATCATACTATTTGCATGTGGATGCTATAGGTGAAAACTTATGCTTGTCTACAGGAGAGATCTTACCAAGGGTTTATGGTATGCTTGCTCTTGGACCTAAAAAGGCGGCTTATAAGAGGAAGCTTGTGACTAATGTGGGCCATTCAAAATAGGGATTTTTTTGGTCATAATAGGGATTTAATGTTGAGCCTCTTTTCCTTCAATCACTGCAAGGTTTTGTCAAGCTTTGGAAAGAAGAGATAGGGTAGTAACTAGTCTATCATTCAATGTATTGATCTTGGCAATCAAAAGAGGATTTTTATGTATTCTTATGCTTTCATAAATAGGGAAAAAGGGGTTCATAGATTGTATATAGTAGACATACATTGTTATCCTTAATCTATAGCCATACACGGACAATTGCTTAGAGTATTTTCTTGCCTGTAGGGAGTAGATGTTTGGGCTATGCATTGAGTATAATTTGAATACTTTTTGGGGGAGCTTAGAAGTGACTTTTGGTTATTGTAATAAATAGAAAATATAGGGCTGAAGTAAAAAACAGTGGCCCATATAGAGTTTTTATTAGAGTTCGTGCATACCAACTCTTGGTCATATGCCCAGGTTTTCGTAGCCTCTTGATTTGCCATGTTCTCTTAGACTAAGCATGCATTTCGAGGTTTTTAGCATTGGACATGGTTTATGTACAATAGATTCTTGGCTTGTATTAGGGTATTTACTGATATCTAGTCTTAGAGTATTTTAGGTAAGTATCTTGGGTCACTATTTGTAATGCACTAGATAAATGTATTAGATGTAACAAAGCTACTTCGTTGAACTATACTTGAATCAAAGTATCTTGATTGCACATCTATCTATGTCTCTTGAATCTGCAACTCTTTGCAACCTTCTTACCTAAACCCATGTGGTGGTTAATGCCTTCTTCTCTAACTACCCTTACAACAAAATATAACCTTGATCCCCCACTACATTACATTAAGCTCATACTAATACCATACACCTAGCCACATTGCACACATGAATCCCAATCACATACTTATAGGAAGGCTCAATAGGGCCAATTTTGAGGCCGAATGGGCCCCTTAAGGGTTTGGATTAATTCTTAGTTACATTTCAAATAGAAAAAATAGGAAAAGAAGGATGCCTTATCAATTTCCTATTTTTCTCCAATTTTAGGATTGAGTTAGAGTTAAATAATGGTAGCGTGTCTCTCTTTACTTTTGTGTTTAACAACCTCGTTTTCAAATATTTTGACTAAAATATTAAAAATGATGCCAAATTTTCCAAGAAATTCGGAGCCCTAAGAGAAACACCAAGAAAATGGGGATATTACAATAAGAAAATATATCTTGTTTCACCAACAAGCATGTTCTTTATACTCTAGAAACCATAGGAAGAAAAAAGAACACAAGGAACAAAGGAACGTTGTAAGCAACATCCTATAATGGATCTCCCATGAATTTATCATAATAAAACTTCAACATATTCTTCATAGAAACCATTAAATAACAAAAGAAATACAAAAGAATGCTCAAATTTGAATTCATAGTCTTTCTCTTAATCTCTCACATGTAGATACATAGATACAATGTTTCTACATAGAAAGATTGGTTATTTGTCATATAGTATCGCTCTCACATATTCTCTCTCTCAATATTACATGAGAATAACAAATAATCACACTCAATAATCCTCTCTTGGTTATAGATACACCTCCGAAGAGGTATGTCTAATATAAAGAGACATAAGAGACACTACAATGACATCTCAAGGCTCAATACTATTACTATCACTTCAATCTTCACTTGAAGTCTTCATCAGCTACTTTTTATGCCTTTTTTAACTCTTTTGAGCTAATACTATTTCATTTCCAAGATTAGAAAAATTTCCCAAACTTAACATTCATCAAACAGAACAATCATAGAAGCATATGGAGAAAGAAAATAAAAGATATACAGAAGATCAACAAAACGTCTACAAGAAGTACAAAAAACCATTCAACTCACAATAAAACCAATCCAAACCATCCAACACACTCCTAATCATTTCTCAAACCACTCCTTCATAATCATAACCTCTCAAAAATAAAGAAAAAATGTCAAAATAGAAGCAAAAATAAACCTATCAAAACCAAACACACACACCACAGAACTAGTTAGCACATCATAACTCAATCAAAAACCATCATGAGCTTCTCAAAACTACTCAATCTAGCCCAAAACACTTCAAAACCATCCAAAAACCAATCAATCATATCTAAGGTCAATCAAAAGCTATCCAAAATCCAATAAAAAATAGCAAAAATTTTAGTCATATCATCCCTCAATATATCTCCACACACTATAAGGATATAGGAGAATAGCAACATTCAGTTGCGACAAATATCAACGGCATTGCTATTTGCATCACAAAATAGTGATGATACTCAAACAAAAAAAAGCAATCGAAACTTGAGCACGGCATTTTGCCGCAAAGAGCGAAAGAGTGAGTGAAACAGATCATGCGTTTGGAAGGGAGAGGGAGAAAAACAGAGAAAGAGAGAGAAGAAGAGCTTCTTACCACCGTTGCCACCATCACTATTTGCGAAGAAGAGAAGGAAGTGCACGAAGGGCAAAGAGGAGCTGTCACAAAGAGGAGACGAAGAATCCATCATCTGGCCTTTGCAGTGAGTACATTGCTCCCTCTTGGTTTGTTCTTGTTCTTTCTCCTTTTCTTTTGTTTGTTTTTGTCAAGAATGAGGTGCATTGAGGGAGAAAGAGAAGAAATGAGAGAGGGAGAAGAAGATTGGAAAAGAAAGAAAGAAGGAGAGAGAGGTAATAAACATGAAACATAATAGAGAGAGAGAGAGAGAGGGAGGGAGAGGGAGAGAGGAGAATAAATGAGAAAACACGAGGGGGAAGAGAAAAACAAAGAGAGGGTTTGTTCTTGTTCTTTTTTTTGTTTATTTTTTCAAATAATGATGTGCATTGAGGGAGAAACAGAGGAAATGAGATAGGAAATAAAAGAGAGAGAGAAGAAGAAAGAAAAAGGAAGAGAGAATGAGAGAGAGAGAGAGAGAGAGAGAATAAACATGAAAGATAACAAAAAATGAGAGAAAGAGAGAGGGAGGGAGAGAGAGAGAGGAGAATGAGTGAGAAAACACTAGGGAGTAAAGAGAAACAAAGAGAGGGTTTTTCTTGAGAATGAGGTGCATTGAGGGAGAACAATAGGAAATGAGAGGGGAAAAAAATAAAGGAAAAGGAATAGAGAGAGAGAGAGAGAGAGAGAGAATAAACATGAAAGATAACAAAGAAATGGGGAGAGAGAGACACTAGAAGATATAGGCCTTATACCGATGTTTAAAGCGATTAAAATACAAACAACAAAATTTTCCCTCGTTATCGCAAAAAGCGTCGTTATTAACGACGCCATAGAAACGTCGGTATTAGCATCGCTATCAGCGTCGCTATTGACGTCGCTATGCACGTCGCAAACCGTCGCTATCAGCATCGGTATTGGCATGGCGTAGCATTTTGCGATGCTGATAGCGACGGTTTGCAACATGCATAGCGACGCCAATAGCGACGCGAGCAGTAAAATTTGCGACACTAATAACGATGGTAACAGGGAAAAAAAAATTGTATGCTTTATGAGAGCCATACAAAATAGTTTCTGCACTACTGTGTACAATGCACTTGCAAACAAAAACAATGTATACTGAAATCATAAAACTGATACATGAAATAAATACATGATCGCATAAAAAGCGATTGGTACAATCATGACAGGATATCACTAATATATAGAACATGTCTACATAGATCAAGCAACTCAAAAATAAAGGTGTGTGAGCTCCAGGGATCCAAGGGCGAGCTACGTATCCTCGTCCCGCGAAAGCTCATCCCGCCGCAGAGGAGCATCGAATGGACTCTGCAGAAAAAGAAACAACACATCAGTCCACCATACAATAATGCATTTAAATATCTCATGGTAACTACGGACAAGAAAGATGAGTGACTTACAGGGCCGCCGTGTCTATACAATCGGTCGATCAATGTAGTGAGACCATGCTTCTCTGCATATCGAGTCTCAAGGCCAGTCGGATCGTGATTTGTAATGGAGTGCTGCAAAGAAAACAAAATGCTAACTGTTAGAAACATGATTGTCAGTACAAAGAATATTTCAAAAAAATAAACAAGCAAAACAAAAGAAAAACTTACAAAGTCCTCCAAATATGTCACTCCCAAGATGGTGGACCACTTCGGCCTCGAGTCGTGCCCTCACCACCTCGCGCTGCTGACTCCAACGTCCTGGAGAATCTATAGCCTCCTCCCTCAGTCGGCACCAGTCGTCTGCATCTAACCACTCGGGCTTTGCAGCCCCACTCTTGATTGCCTTGCGTGCGTCAGATCGTCTATGTGACATGTATGCATGCATGCAATCCATCATCCAGCCCGTAGAGAATCTATCTACTGTGGTTGGTACCGAAAACTCCTCATGCAAGGATGCTACTATGTAGTCCTTGCTCCCCTCTGGTATGTTCTTCCAATGATCCAAGACGTTGTGCCGAAAAACTTGTTGGCACAACTCTCTCATGTGAGCCATCACCCTCCTCTCCTCATCATTCATGATGATGGCTCCTGACCTACTATCGACCAAATATCCATAACCCCTAGGAGTATGCCTAAGATGGGTCCTCTCCCATCTGCATCCACGCTTTTGGGCATATCCAGGAGACCCCTCTGCATCCGGTGTACCAACGGGGGTAATCTCTCTCAAAGTGGCACCCAAAGAGGTGCCACCTACTGACGGCTGCGCAAAAGCCGGAGTAACTAGAGTAGACGTCCCCACAGGTATGACAAATCCTAGAGGTGACGCAGCTCCAGCTGAACGACGAGACGGAGACACCGCGTCCATGTCTCCACAGCATCCACCTGAGCCATGAGAAAAAGGAGTCGCACATGTATCATGTGTCGACCGCAGGCTCACTGCCTCTGTATCTCTGTAGCATCCCCCTAATCCCGATGCACTCCCTCCCTCTGGCCCAAGTCGTGAGCGTCGAGATCGTCTGCTTGAAGCCGAAGCATCCGATCGCGTTGAAGCAGATCTAGCAGAGCGCCCTGACAAAGAACGAGACAAATCTTGGTCTGCCATCTCTCTGAATCTGGTGATCTGGTCTGGAGACATGCTTGTGAAGATGTCCTGTAACTCCTCATCGCTCATCCCTCGACTCATCCTGAAAATGTCACCTGCACAGACAAAAAATGATGTTAGAATAATCAATTTAAATCATACAAAGCACAACAATATAAATCATTTTAAAAAAATCTCACTTAAATGCATATCTTATGTACCCTTATAAGCGATTGGTCAACGAATTGAGTAAGTGGATGGTCCAAGTATGAAGTATCCTATGGTCCCATGTTAATCTCCTGACACAACTCCGCATACACTGGAAGGTCGATAGACATGTCACCACAAAAGAATGAGTCTGCCTCATTCTCAAAGAATTCTTGGACTCCTGTATTTCCATCATTGTTAGCCGATGCTGGCTCCAAGCTTTCGACGGCCTCCACCCCTTGCAATATCGACCCCTCTATTTGCATATTATCTTCATCTATGCTCGGAACATCGCTTTGATCATATACTCTCGCACTTCAGGGAGTTGAAGGTATAACATACCACCATCGAGGTTGTCGAGGGTTTGGATAGAAGATTACATGTTCACAAACACGTACAAGAGAGTTCAAACCATTGTGACATAAACCATGTCATAATATAATTAGCAAGCAAATGACTCCATGCACCTGTTCACAATGGGCTGGCAACACAAAGGTGTCGCGCAAATCTGTCCATTTTTTTTCGAAATCTATTTTGAGAAATCCAGATGGACCTCGTCGAACTGTTGCTCCAGCTCCTCTAAGTACCACTTTGAACCACTGCACATCGAATAGTATCATGGAGAAGCTACAGTAATCCACTGTAATAATACTTTGCAAGTTTCCAAAATACTCCATCTCATCCACAATTGGATCCGTTGCTCGTCGCCAGCTCTCTTGCTTGAATCTTGCCATGACACCACAGTCCATTGTGGAGCACATTTTGTTAATACGCTCCATGCGAAAATGCCGTCCGCGTGACCACGCTGCACTATATATTTTGTACTGTACATTTAAACACTCAAATTAGATGTCGCATATAAAATTTAGATACGACAGATTCTAAACCCCTCATCACCTTTGAACTACATCCCCTCGAGAATTCCCACTCCTCCATTGAGACTTCTGTCCCTTCGCGAGACGCTGCGGTTAAGGCTCCATGCAACCATCTCGTTGACATAAACCGCGGCATCTCCTCCATGCCTTCGGGATATCGAATCGACCGATGATGCGTACTACGTCGAAACTCAGCTTACGCTTTCTCTCAATCTTGCCTAGCGATCTGGTACTTGGCGAGCCACGACTCCATAGAGGCATGGTGCAACATACAAAAGCGATTCACCTTCTTTTCCATTGAGGCATCCATTCTTTTTTCTACCCCATTTCCAACCACCACATCTCTAGTCAATCTATCGTCGTCCTTCAGTGACCATAGCATTTCATTGTCTGGTTCCACCGTTGGTAGCCATTATGAAATATGCACTAGCGCCTCAGACACCAACCAACCTTCAGCCATGCTACCTTCTGGCCGAGCTCGTTGTCGCACAAAGCCTTTCATGGTTTTCATGAAGTGCTCCAAGAAGAACATCCATCGCGTATGGACAGGTCCAACAATCTCCACTTCATCCACAAGATGCACAAGAAGGTGGATTTGTATTGTGAGCATGCTGGTGGGTAGGTATTTCTCAAAGAGATAGACGTCTCCACTGCTCCCGGCCTCACGGATTCAATAGAGAACGTCTTAATCTCCTTCTGTGAGATCCATTGCACCAAAGTCAACAACTTGTAAATGGCCCCGTGAATTTCTGGACTAAGACATCCTGCAATCGCGATCGGTAGTACAAACTGCCACAAATAAGAAAGCATTATGAATAATGGCTACATTCCAAATAGCAAAATGCCCATGCTAATTACAATCCATTCGTAGTACAAACCTGGCATATATTATGCCAATCATGGGATTTTAGCCCTAATAATTGGTCGTCTTTAGAAAATGCGGACCTGAGAGAACGCATCATACCCGTCGGAGTGCGGATAGACTTGATTACTTGCTTCACAATGTGCTCTTCTTTAGTGGACAAAACCCAAGGAGCGCGAGGAAGCTGCACGCGACCATCAGCACTCGACTGCGGCCAAAGCGCCTCCATCTTACCTACCTCCTTTAAATCCATTCATGCCTCTATAGTGTCTCTCTTTCCTGTGATGTGGTCCATAACAAGATGCCCACATTCTTGAAAATATGCATGGGATCCAACAAGTGGTTGACCTGTAAGTGGGTCCAATATGGCACCTCGTAGAAAACTAAGAACCGCCGCATTCCATTTGGATGTGATTCTGCGTGGACCATTTTCAGCTCGTACCAGCTTGCGGCGTTCATACATGTTGGAGGTCGTCCAAGGAAACCTTCCCTGAGTTCATGATCCTCTAGCAAGAAAGCATCATGTCCTTGATATACCATCTTCTTCATGGTTCGTGACCTTCGAGAGTCTAACTGTGGTCCGCACAATGGACATGCATGATAACCTGAGGTAACCAGACCTGTTCCAACACCACGACCTAGTGAATACTTGATTGAATGAGATAAAATATAGATATTACCAGGGAGAATGGAGGCCTGCTCACCTGAGCACTCTCCCAATCCTGAAAAGTCATGCATCGTCCACATGAGAATGGCTTGAATATTGGCTGACCCCCGACCATTGCGCCTGCTCATATCTTGCACAGTGACCCCTTCCTCCCACAAAATCTTAAGCTCATTGACTAATGGATGAAGATACACGTCCATATGTTTTACTTTGTAGCGGCCTAGGACGAGCAAGCTAAGGATGAGATGTCCTTTCTTCATAGAAAGCCATGGAGGGATGATGTAGTTGACAAGGACTATAGGCCACACACTGTAAGAAGTTGAGCGCAGACCAAATGGGTTCACGCCATCCATTGCGTGACCGAGCCGAACATTCCTTGGCTCTCGAGCAAAGCCTGGGAATGTAGAGTCAATGTGGCCCCATGTGCGCGAATCCGCTAATATTCATTGAACTCCATCCGTGGACCTATTGTGCACATGCCACGTTGTCAAGCTCGCCATGCCAGACGTACGAAACATGTGGTTTATGCAGGGGATGAGCGAAAAGTGTCTGAGAACTTTTTGAGGGGTGGTTTGCCCTTGCAAGTCTTGTCGATACCTGTGAGCACCACACTTTGGACATGTCTCCATAGTCTCGTATTCTCCTCGAAACAGACAGCAATCGTTGATACATGCATGGATGTTATTATAGTCCAGGCCAAGCTTTCGTAAAACATGTTGTGCATCATTATGAGACTCAGGCATGGTATTTGCAGGTGGTAATATATGATATTTCAATAACCTGAAAAAAATCATAAAACACCTTGAAAAAGCACAAATGTTTGTAATAATAGTGCCGAAAAAAAAAATTCAATGAAGCGTATGTACAAGGTACCTAAACAACTCGGTCACACTCGTATCGCTCCACCCGTATTTTGCTTGCACACTTAAGAGTGCAAGCAATGTCTTCAGTTGAGATGCTCGGCATCCATTATATAATGGTATGGATGCTTCCTCTCTAAGCGGATCAGAAGTCTCGACATCCATGGGAATCAATGCATCGATCATTGCCTCCATCTCAGGCTCCAAGATTGTAGGTAGGTTTGGAAGGTTGCCTATCCCCTTTGGCATTGACGATATAGATTGGCCTTGCGAGTGGTGGATTGGCTCCTGCACTCCATCCATTGCACGCCCACGAACTCTTCTAATTGGCCGCAAAGGGTACACTCCCCCTTGGGATGAGACATCACCTCCCTGGATAGAAAATTTGCCAGCAAGATCCAATCTTATTGTATATGGTATTCAATTAGCTTGCAAGTACAATGCATGATTGATATTAACTTCAAGTTATCGTTTGCTAAAAATCTGCAATCACCTGATCAATGATCTTAGATTGAAACTCGCCAAATCGTCGTATGTGTTCTATAGACAATCGACGTTTTCATCTAATTGCCAACTTGCATTGAGAGCAAGGACATGGGACACGCTGATTAAGATACGCCTCGCGATCTTGAACAACAGGACCTTCTTCATTTTCCATCTTGTCTACATTACAACAAACAATTTAATGGCTTGTAATAAAATTTGGGAAAACCCTTCACTCATTGTTTATTGGAGGTTCTAGAATGCACTTAGATTGAGATTGAAGCTTAGTCTCATTGAGTTTGACTGTCACTTCTTACATCAAGCATTAATGTAAGACACTTCATGCCTCTTCTCATTGGATGATACATGAGCCATTTGTTAGATATATTATAGTGAGACAATAGGACTAATTGTGACATGTACATGCTCTCTTGATACTCATTGGATGCAGTACCCCTATCGCAGGATGGTTTGATGTTTTGTCTTGATGTTTTGTCTTGGATCTATTAGCACCTTCCCCATCAAGTAGAAAAAATTTCAATAGTGCATAAAGCTTCCATTGACATAGAATGCTTGCTTTAGATTACATAAAAATTTTATGTCTTTCTTCTTGGTTCCTATCAAAGAAGAGGGCCTTACAAATAGTTTCGACATCAATACTCTTTTCCTTTACCTATGTGGCATATGACTATGCTTTGATTTCCCACCATCCTAAGTGACTTGGAATTTGAAGTGTTGAGGGAGGTCACCTCCTACCCTTTTCCCCTACATGCATCCATAAGGAGAGGACAAATGCAGCGATGGAGGAGTAGTCTTTCTTGTTAACACTCATCTGATGCCATTTTTTGTGGACAAACTCAAAAACTTATTCAGTGCCCTTGAAATTTTTAGTGACAAAGGTACTTGCCATTATATAAACATAAGAATGGGTATACGTATACGATACAAACACACTAGATGATCTCCTAGTAGCACTTGTTGGGGCTACTTGTATTATTCTGAAGTTGTGAGTCTACATCTTACTCATGCATTATCATGCATCTACTTCTCTTTGTTCATAAAAGAAGAACATACAATAATTTTTGTTTGGTACAAATGATGCACTAAGTAATTATGTGCAAAACCCCAACATTCTCAAGAGGTAGAATGTTATACTTTTACCAAATTAAAAATATTATTACAAAGAAAACACATTGATGGAAGACCAAAACTTTCTTTTCAGAAGAATTATATATAGAATAACATAATTGAATTGTAATTAGTTATAGTAAAATATCAAAAGTAAATCATTACAATTGGTTAGTGTGCCTGAGTAGAAATATGAGCTTAGAACATGGGCAAAGAGAGATGAGAATAGAGCATGGGGCATGTAGGCTCGGGGGGACCAATTAGCAGGCATATTGATATCCATTTTATTGTATGCAAATGATGTGGTATTGATTGCAGACTCTCTTGAGGGCTTTTAAAGACACATGGATGCATTGCAAACATTTTATATGCATAGAGGATCAATAGTGAACCTTTGGAAGACAAAGATGATGGTGGTTAATAGTAAATTCAAGTCATAAAAATAGACCTTGCTCAATTAGATGTCAAGACATGGATAACACTGATATAGAAAGTAGAGACAAAGATGGCCTTTTATTGAGAGTATCTCCTTCATACCACAAAGGTTTTGCCCACAACCTCTTCCATTTCCTCCCTCTCCCTCTCCCTCTCCCTCTCCCTCCCTCCCCCTCCCCCTCCCCCTCCCTCTCTTTCTCTCTCATTTCCTCTCCCTCTCACAATATATCCTAACACTCTCCAAAAGCAAAAGGGAGAGGGAGAGAGAGAATGCACTCTCCCTCCCTCTCCCTCTCCCTCTCCCTCTCCCTCTCCCTCTCCCTTTATTTCTCTCTCATTTCCTCTCCCTCTCACAATATATCCTAACACTCCAAAAGCAAAAGGGAGAGGGAGAGAGAGAATGCACTCTCCCTCTCCCTATCTTTCTCTTTCTCTCCCTCTCTTTCTCTTTCTCTTTCTCTTTCTCTCCCTCTCTCTTTCTCTTTCTCTCCCTCACTCTCCCTCTCCCTCTCTTTCTCTCTCATTTCCTCTCCTAAACAAGCAAAAGAGAAAGTGATTTAAACCCTAAACAAGCAAAAGAAAGAGAGAGAGAGACTCACCGATGAGATATGGCGACTGTAGGGTGGCTCCTCTTCGTGATGAAGGCTCCTCCTCTCCTTCGCGAACAACGGTAGCAGTGGCGGCCGTGGCAAGCCTTCTTTCTTTCCCTCTCTTACGACGTTCACTCTCTCTCTCTCGCTCTCGCTATCAAAAAATAAGATGCAAAAATGCAAAATAAACCTGCACTCGGTTTCGGCCTGTTTTTTTTTCCTGTGGAGCATCACTATTTGTGTCATTATTTGCATCGCTTTTGTGACGCAAATAGCGACGCCGGTACTCGCATCGCTACCCACCGTCGCTATAGACTTAAATCCTTGTAGTGAGAGAGAGAGAGAGAGAGAGAGAGGGAGGGAGAGAGGAGAATGAGTGAGAAAACATAAGGTGGTGGAGGGGCAACAAAGAAAGAGAGAGAGAAAGAAAGATAGGAAATGAGAGAGGGAGAAGAAAAGGAAGAGAGAATAAACATGAAAGATAACAAAGAAATGGGGGGAAGAGAGAGAGAGGTGAATGAGTGAGAAAACATAAAGGGGTGGAGAGAAACAAAGAGAGGGGCAACAAAGAAAGAGAGAGAGAGAGAAAGAAAGATAGGAAATGAAAGAGTGAGAAGAAAAAAGGAAAAGAAAGAGAGAATGAGAGAGAGAATAAACATGAAAGACAACAAAGAAATGGGGAAAGAGAGAGAGAGAGAGGGAGGGAGAGAGGAGAATGAGAGAGAAAACATAAGGGGGTAGAGAGAAACAAAGAGAGGGGCAACAAAGAAAGAGAGAGAGAGAAAGAAAGAGAAAGGGGCGAGAACAAAAACAAATTAAGAGAAGAAATCCCTTCTCAAACAAACTAAGAAAGAAAAAGAGAATGAGAACAAAAAAAAATTGTTTGTCGTAACATAGAAAAAATGGAAAACGGTGAAGGTCATGATGTTCAAGATCGCGAGGCATATCTTAATCAACGTGTCTCGTGTCCTTGCTCTCAATGCAAGCTGGCAATTAGATGAAAGCGTCACTTGTCTATAAAAGATGTAGACACTTTGGCGAGTTTCAATCAGAGATAATTGATCAGGCAATCTCAAACTTTAAGCAAACAGTAAGAAAAATGTATATCAATCATGCATTATATTTACAAACTAATTGAAAATCATTTACAAAAACATTGGATGTGGCCGTAAAATTTATATAGGGCGGTGACGTCTCATCCCAAGGAGGAGTGCACCTATTGCGGCAAGTTAGAAGAGTTCGTGGGGGTGCGATGGATGGAGTGCCTGAGCCAATCCACCACTTGGAAGGCACTACCTAGTCTATACCATCAATACTAGAGGAGACATGAAACCTTTTAGACTTTCCTACAATCTTGGAGCCTAAGATGGAGGCAATGATCGATGCATTGATACCCATGGATGTCGAGACATCTAATCCACTTAGAGAGGAAGCATCTATACCATTATATGATGGATGTCGATTATCTCACCTGAAGATGTTGCTTACACTCCTAAATGTGTAAGCAAAATACGGGTGGAGTGATATGAGTGTGACCAAGTTATTCAGGTACCTTCTACATACGCTTTGTTGATTTCTTTTCAACACCATTATAAAAACAAATTGTGTTTTTTCAAGGAGTTTTATGATTTCTTTCCAGGTTGCTAAAGTATCATATATTACCACTTGGAAATACATGATATTTTTTACGAAAGCTTGGCATGGACTACAGCAGCATCCATGCATGTGTCAACGATTGCGTGCTGTTTCGAGAAGAGTACGAGACTATGGAGACATGTTCAAAGTGTGGTGCTCACAGGTATCAATAGAACTTGCAAGGATAAACCATCCCTTGGAAAGTTCTTAGAAATTTTCCACTTATCCCCCAGTATACATCACATGTTTCATACGTCGGGCTTGGTGAGCTTGACAACGTGGCATGCACAGAATAGATTTACATATGGAGTCCAACGAATACTAACGGATTCACGTGCATGGAACCACATTGACTCTACCTTTCCAAGCTTTACACGAGAGCAAAGGAATCTTCAGCTCGGTCTTGCTATAGATGGCGTAAACCCATTCAGTCTCTACTCAACTTCTTACAGTGTTTGGCCTGTAGTCCTTGTTATTTACAACATCCCACCATGGCTTTCTACAAAGAAAGGATACTTGATCCTTATCTTGCTCATTCCTAGCCGCTACAAAGTCAAGAATATGGACGTCTATCTCCATCCATTAGTCGATGAGCTTAATATTTTGTCGGAGGAGGGGGTCACCATGGAAGATATGAACAAGTGTGATGGTCGACGGTCTGCCAATATACGAGACATTGTCATGTGTACCATACATGAATTTTCAAGATTCGGGGAGTGCTCAGGTGAGTAGGCTTCTATTCTCATTGGTCATATCCCTTATAACTTGTTCAAGTTTGTATTCATAAGTTAGAGGTATTGGGTTACCTCAGGTTATCATGCATGTCCAGTGTGAGGGCCACAATTAGACTCCTGAAGGTCACGAACCATGAAGAAGATGGTATATCAAGGACACGCCGCTTTCTTGTTGGAGGGTCATGAACTGAGGGAAGGTTTTCTTGGATGACCTCCAACATGAATGAATGCCCAAAGCTGGTACGAGTTGAAAATGGTCTACACAAAGTCGCATCCAAATGGAATGTGATGGTCCTCAGTTTTCTATGAGTTTTCATATTGGACCCACTTACAAATCAACCACTTATTGGATCCCATGCATTCTTTCAAGAATATGGGTAGCTTACTATGGAACCACATCATATGGAAAGAGAGGCACTGCAAGGGCACGAATGGATTTGAAGGCAGTAGGCGAGATGGATGCACTTTGGCCACAGTCGAGTACTAATGGTTGCTTGCAACTACCTCGCGCTCCTTGGGTTTTTTCCACTAAAGAAGAACGCATTGTGAAGCAAATTATCAGGTCTATCCACACTCTGACAAGTATGATGCGTTCTCTTAGATGCGCATTTTCTAAAGACGACCAACTATCAGGGCTAAAATCCCATGATTAGTATAAGATATGTCAGGTTTGTACTATGAATGGATTGTAAGTGGCCTACTTATTTTGCTATTTAAAGTGTAGTCTTTGTTTGTAATGCTTCTTCATTTGTGGTACTTTATACTACCGATCATGATCGCATGATGCCTTACTTTAGAAATACGCGAGGTGGTTTCTAGGTTGTCAAATTTAGTGCAATGGATCTCATAGAAGGAGATCAATACATCCTCTATTGAATCTGCAAGGCAAGGAGTAGTGGAGATGGTCTGTCTCCTTGAGAAGTACCTGCCCAACAGTATGCTCATAATACAAACCCACATCCTAGTGCATCTTGTAGAGAAGTGGAGATTGTTGGACCTATCCATATGCGATGGATGTTCTTCTTGGAGCTCTTCATGAAAACCCTAAAAGGCTTTGTGTGACAATGAACTCGACCATAAGGTAGCATGGATGAAGGTTGGTTGGTGTCTGAGGTGTTAGTGCATATTTCACAGTGGCTACTAACGATGGATTCAGACAACAGTATGCTATGGTCGGCTGAAGGACGATGATAGACTGACCAAAGATGTGGTGGTTGGAAATGGGGTAGAAAAAAGGATGGATGCTATAATGGAGGAGAAAGTGAATCATTTTTGTATGTTGCACCATGCCTCCATGGAGATGTGGCTTGCTAGGTATGACCAAGACAAGAAAGATTGGAAAGAAGCGTGATTCGAATTTCGATGTAGTATGTTCCATCAACTGATTCGATATCCCGAGGGCATGGAGGAGATGTTGTAGTTTATGTCTATGTGATGGTTACATGGAGCTTTTGATCCCAACCTCTCGTGAAGGGGTGGAGGTCTCTACTAAGGAGTGGGAATTCTCAAGGGGATGTAGTCCAACGGTGACCACATGTTTTATAAGCTGTTGTATCAATGTATTGCTTGTGACAACTAATTAATTGTTTCAATGTACAGTGCAAAATATATAGTGTAGTGTGGTCGCGTGGATGACATTTCTGTGTGGAGCATATAAAAAAATGTGCTATCGTAGTACGTAGGGTTGAAGGTCACACAGGGGTTTGGCAAGAGAAGAATATATGGGGGTTCAAGAGCTTAGACTTCGAAGATGGTAGAGACAAGAGAAGGGTTGAAGGTTTCAAGCCAAGTTCTTGAAAATAAGAGACAGCAAGGTGTAGGTAGATTCAAGGAGAGGAGTAGACGAAAGAGAAGGGGTTCGAAGAGATTGAAGATGTAGAAGAATACTCCCAAAAAGAATTAGAAAATATAGAAGAATACTAACAGAGAATAAGCTTGTCAATTTCTTTCAGCATTATGAGAAAATACAACTGTAATAGACAAAAATGTGTACAAAATAATACCTTCCTCTATGCTGCTCAGATCGCCAATCTGATGCTTCCAATGACTCTGAAAGGGGGGTTAAATACTAGGACACCTTGCAAGAATCCTGCCAGATAACTCCTTCTTCATCTCCCACTTTCAGAGTGCTATTCACTACCTGAAAATAGCGATCGCACGTCGTGGAATTTCACTAATCTCTTTTTTTAC
The DNA here is from genome assembly GCF_053477565.2 of Lygodium microphyllum. NCBI lineage: Eukaryota > Viridiplantae > Streptophyta > Polypodiopsida > Schizaeales > Lygodiaceae > Lygodium > Lygodium microphyllum. The sequence continues at coordinate 99,083,247 of NC_141146.1, read as the reverse complement.
ATAAAATCCTCTCAAATTGGCTGAAATCTACATGCTTTCTTTTACATGTCCTCATAATCTAGAAGTTATCTATAGTTTTATGGATTTTTACAAGAGATAATATCTAGAATATCAAAAATTGACTAAAAACTTGTCCAAAAAAATCTACTATTTTGAACTATGGACACTAATACTAATGCCTAAAGTGGCATTGGCTCTCTAAATCTAAAAGGAAGCCACACTCTAGATTTTTTTTTACACGGTGTGCGCATAGCGGCACGACATCCATCCCCTCCTAACCTGCACATCCTCTGGCATGTGCCAAAGTCTTATGGATTTGCAGTGTCAAAAGAAGTATCTTTTGCCATGTCAATGCCTTCATCTTTTGCTTCTTCTTCTTCCTCTATGTCTTCATACTCTTGAATTATATTCAAGTCTTCTAGCTCATATGTTGAACTTTCTCTTCGTTTGAAGAGCTTGATTCTTTTTCCAGCTATGGGTATCTTCATGCTTGTTCCATCCAATTCAACCAATGAATATGTGGCATTGTCATGAATGATCTTTACCACATATGGGCCAAACCAACGCTTTACCATCTTCCTAGAAGCACTGTATTGATTGTCTAGGCAGTTTTGTCATAGACAAGCATCTAGTCATTTTCTTGAATTTGCTCTTAGCCAAGCCGATGTCGCTTATCGAATTTTCTTTTGTTCTTTAGTCTTGCTGTCTTTAGCTTCTCAATAGCTGCTTGAACATCTTCAGGCCTTCTTTCTAGCTACCATATGCGCAAAGTCAGCAACTCTTCTCTACTGATGCCTTCCTCCCAAGGTAGAAGACTCCATGTGAGAATAGATTTTTCAATTGGCATAATTGGTTGTTGTCTATGCATAAGTTCAGCTAGCATATAGCCAGTCACTGAACTGTGAGTAGTCCGATCAACCCATAATGCAAAAGGTAGCATTTTAGGCCATTCTTTGATCTTTCCTATACAAGACTTTGCTAGAGCTTTGAGAATAGGCTGATGACCTCTCTCACTCTTTCCATTGCCTTCAAGGTTGTAGGATGATGTTAAAGCCAAATTAATACCCTATTGATTAAAGACATTGTGTGCCTCATCAGCAACCAACTCTCCTCTATCTGCAGTTACTTTACCCACACAACCACATCTACAAAACACTTCTTCAAGCAAAAAATGACAAACAACTTGAGTGGATTTGGTTGTTAAGGCTTTGCCTTTAACTTGATTGGTTAGATCCTCTCTTGCAAGCACTAAATACCGCATATTTCATATTCATGTAGGCTTGAGTGGATTTGGTTGTTAAGGCTTTGCCTTCAACTTGATTGGTAGATCCTCTCTTGCAAGCACTAAATACCGCATATTCCATATTCATGTAGGCAGGGTTACAAGATCAATAACCCATCTATGATGTGTAGACAAATGATAAGTTGGTTGTAACCCATCTCGATGCTAGACCATAGAATACATTCGACACACATAACAGGTTTCAACAAAATGTGCTATGTCCCGATACATGTTTTGCCACCAATTATTTTCTTTGACTTTACTAAAGGTTCCCCATATGCCTCTATGGCCAGCCCACAAGCTTTCATGAAATTCCTTCATTACCTGTTGTTGTAATCTTTTGTTACCTAAAACTTGGACATGCACTCCTTTCTTCTTCTTTGTGTGCTTCCATAGATGTCCCTCTTTAAGAAAAAAGCCATAAGATTTCCTCTTGATATGCTTGAACTCCTCATCAGTCCAAGTCTCCTTCTTCTTCATTGTGCTCAAATATTGGCCGACGATCTTTAGCCAATCTTCTGTTGGGGGTAAAGGCACCTCCGCCTAGCTGCCCGTGTATTACTACACTGACAATCACCAGCAGTGCACACTGCAGGTAGCGGGTGCCCATCACCGTCACTTTATTCTTTATTCTTTTAGTGATAGTTTGAGTAAAGGAAGGCCCGGTCACACATTGTGACTGTTGGAGTTCCCATTTCTTGTCTCTCTCTTTCTTGCTCTTGCTCTCCTGCCATAGCTCTCTCATGCAAGCTTCGATCCTTCTCACCTTTCAACTGGTATCAGAGCTCGGCTTCCCAACTCTTGAGCTTGGCTCGTGGCATTCTCAACTTCCCATTGACTCCCCACTCGCATAGGGTCTCCTTCCCGGCAGCCATATCCGACTCCTTCGAGCTCCCGTCACTCCCCGGCTTTCCGAGCACCTTCCTGGCCCCTTTGGGCATCCTCAAGGCATTCACACATAGATATTGCTTCACTCTTTACAGGATTTACCTCATAGCCCAAAACCCTTGAAGCTTCTTTGCTTCATATCTTGGCATAGACCTCTTGTGGCTCCTTGAGACTTCTTGTGTGCCTCCCACAGGCCCTCTTTGAGCTCTCTTTGGCCTCAATCTACAAAACGTTGATCAACATGAATCCCTTTTAACATCAACAAATTTGTGCCATTTTTGGCCTGTTTTGGACTGCACCTACACTCCAACAATCTACCACTTCTTGGGCAGCCATTGGCACTTGGAAAGACTCCATTTTAGGCATATGAACATGCTTTGATGCTTGGTTTTAATGGTTGATGTATTGACATAGCATTTGGACTGATCTGACACTTTTTTGGGAATGTGATAACAGTCCACAGGCAATTTATAATAGTGTTACACTGGCATTTGATGCTACATCTTGTTTGGCATTGTCATTTGATGCCTGGTTGGTCCCGTTTGATGCCCGGATGTTAGGGGAATGTATGACTATTGTTTGGCAACCATTTGGAGCTTATTTTGGTGCTGACATTCTCAGTTTTGAACAGTAAATCACTATTGTACACGATTGGGTTGAAGTCATTTAACTCATGTATGCTTATGCTATGCTTTTCGGGCTATGTTTCGGGCACATATGGTGATGTATTGACACTTCAGGCTCGATATAGAGCTTGGTTTTGATTCGGGATCATTGGTTGAGCTTGAGATCGCTTTGAAAAGCATTTGGAAGCTCCATCTTGGATATACTTATGGCATATATGTTGCTTATGTCTGACGGGTCTTGACATGCTTAGCCTATGCCATTACTACATGCTAATTACATTGTTTGGAGCCTATTGTTACTGAAGCTCGGTCTTGGCTTGACCTTGGATTCCTGGAGCTTACTTGACCTATTTATTGGTTTTCTAGAGTTGTATCTTGGGATGTACTTGATGTCTTACATACTTACGCCCGCCCGCACGCGTGCCCGCCCGTGCCCGCCCGCCCGCGCCGCCGTCAGCCGCCGCCCGCCGCCGTCAGCCGCCGCCCGCCCGCGCGCCCGCCGGCGCCCCGCCCGCGCCCCCGCCGTGCCCGCCGACGCGCGCCCTCGCCCGCCCAGCCGCCGCCGCCGCCGCCGACGCCGCCGCCGTGCGCGGCACTCTTGTTTTTGAAATTTGGGATCTTTTACCCTTCAAGATGATGCATGGTTCATATGTCTTGGTTCCCTTGATGCTTACGAGCTGACTCTTTGCTTTGGGTCCCTCTCTTTGTGAGCTAACACCTACTTGTGTCAAGTCTTGGTAGTGGTAGGAACACTTTGCCCCGTTGATTGGGGGGTGTGCCTACTCACTAGCAGATGTTTGTATGACATGTTTGGGTGTTGGATTCATGCTTATCGATTGTCATATGCCTATATTATGTCTACATGATGTTGGCTTTGGTCTTGGCAGTATCTGATTGACCTGGGATCTGATTTTGGCACTGTTAGCTCTCATTTATTGAAATCTGTAATTTATTACAGCAAGCATATATGTATGGACTAACATGGATTTTTCATGCTGAAATATTTTGAAATGATGTACTTTCACTAATACTTGGTGGGCAACAGCTTTGGTTACACTTTTCTCGCCATATTCTCTCAATTTTGGTGATTTTTTGGTCATTTTCTGCAGTAAATAGCAAGCAGTTTTGAACTGTCTATAGTCTTCCAGCCTACATTATGGTGAGTTTGTCCACTGAACATGCTATTTTCAACATCATTAAGCTTGATGGTATGAATTACTCTTATTGGAAGAGCCAGATTTAGCAGGTGTTGGTGCAAAAATCATGCTATTTTCAACATCATTAAGCTTGATGGTATGTATTACTCTTATTGGAAGAGCCAGATTTAGCAGGTGTTGGTGCAAAAATCACAGATCAAACCTTTGAGGTTGAGCGGCTACAACTATGCCAAATGAGGAATGGCTTGAACTTGATGAGTTATGCAAGTCCACTATTGTATTATCTCTCATAGAACAGGTTCATTACAATGTCTTTGAGGAAGAACAGAGTGCATTGTAGTTGTGGGATAAAATCAAGAATCTCTATGACAAGAAAAGTCCAGCGAGTTAGATGTATTGGCTGAAGTAGCTTATGGATCTGCGCATGAAGGAGAATGTGACTATGTCTGCTCACTTGAGCTAGTTTCATGCTATACTCAAGAACTTGACTTTGCAGAACATCACTTTTGCAGAGGATGTCACTCCTCTTTTCTTGCTTGGTACTCTTAATGAGTCATGGGATGTATTCCGCACTGCATTATATGCCTCTACTGCTACCTTGAAATTATATGATGTTGAGAGTGCTCTTCTGCAGGAAGAGGTACCATAAGAATTTGGATGCCTCTTGTGTATCGCATGCTATGATAGTTAGAGGCAGGAATGATGGATATGGAAAGCATGGCAGTGGCAGTGGCAGTGGCCATGGACGGGATTTTCAAAAAACTCGGTCCAAGTCTTGTGGGAAGTCACGTAGCAAATCCCGTGGCAGGAATGCATATGTTACTTGTTACCATTGTGGGAAAAAGGGAAATATTAGGCCACAATGCCATGAACTGCGCAATGAAAGGCGCAAAGATAAGGGGAAAGACAAAGTGCAGGATAAGTATTTTGATCGCAGCATAGTGCCTGCAAAGTCCAATGTTAAAATTGAAGAGATCAATGTTATGCAACCTGAGGATGTTGATGATGATTATATCCTTGCAGCTTCTTCTAGTGCTTCGCAGATGACAGACATACACTCTATGTACGCATAGTGTTGGCTCTTGGACTTAGGTGCGTCCTTTCATGTGACACCTTGCCGAGAGTGGTTTCATTCATACCATATTGTTTCGAGTTCTGTACACTTGGGTGATGACACCTCTCTTGATATTGTGGGCATTGGTGATGTTAGGCTGCAGTTTCCTTCTGGCAGCAATTTTGTTATGCAGGATGTACGTCATGTACCTGTTTTGACATGCAGTCTCATGTCATCTGGACAGCTTGATGATGCAGGTTATCATGTATCTTTTGGAGACTCTAGGAAGATCACTCATGGTAGACTTGTGATTGCGAGAGGTGCCAAGGCTCGTTGTCTCTATCCCTTGATTGTATCTGCTTCTTCCCTTGATCATGTTTTGTCTGTGGGTTATATCCCACATGTATCTCTTTGGCATGCCCGTTTGGTCCATATGTCTTTGAAGGAAATGAAAATGCTTTCTGGTTTGCAGTACTTACCGCCCCTTGATTATGCATGTTTTGATTCATGTGAGCATTGTCTTTATGGCAGGTAGACTAGGTCTACGCATAAGAAGTCTGGTAGGCCACACATGAGTGAGCCCTTGGCATTGGTACATTTGGATGTTTGGGGGCCCATGCCTTGTCACTCTATGGGTGGTGCCAAGTATTTTGTTACTTTCATAAATGATTTTTCACGGAAATTTTGGGCTTATCCCATTAAGGTGAAATCCGATGTCTTGGCTATGTTTCAGAGATGGATTGCATTGGTTGAGAACCAGTCTGGGTATAGGCTAAAATGCCTAAGGATAGATAATGGGGGTGAGTATGTCTCACGTGCTTTTGAGCAATTATGTGATGAGAGGGGTATTAAGCGTCAGTTGACCGCCCTCTACACCCCCCCCCCCCCAAAATGGTTTGGCTGAGCTGATGAATAGAACCATCTAGGATTGTGTATGTAGTATACTTAGCCATGCACGCCTACCATAGAGCTTTTGGGTTGAGGCAATTAGTAGAGCTGTGCATATCATAAAGAGATCACATTCTAGTGGTTTGGATTTCTAGGTTGCCGAGGAGATATGGACTGGAAAACCTCCCTCTTATGCACGTCTTCGTGTCTTTGGATGTGAGGCATTTTGCCATGTGCCCAGGAACAAGAGAAGTAAGCTGGATCCTAAGAATGTCAGATGCATTTTCCTTGGTTATGGGGATGCAGATCAGATGGGTTACTGTCTCTGGGATCCGCAGGCATGGAAAGTCATCCACAGTCATGATGTAGTCTTCCATGAAGACAAGATGCATAGACAGCTTGAGAGAGTTGTTGAGATCTGCAGGGTCATATTTCAAGAGGATCCGAGATCTCCCGCACAGCCAGTTGGACAGCCTACAGCTGTTTCATATGCTCATGGTCAGGATGTTGGATAGGTAGCTGGGCAGGCAGCAGAGCCTGCCATGAGACAGCTACTAGAGATAGACGTCCACCTGATAGATTTCAACCCTCGATGCATTATGTCCTCGTTATAGATACAGGAGAGCCTTTCACTTATGATGAGGCCATACATAGGGGTGACCGTCACTCCTTGCATAAGAATGATACTTGGGATTTGGTTTCCTTGCCTACAGGCAAGAAGGCTTTGCCATGCAAGTGGGTATACAAGCTGAAAACTATCCCTGGACACCCCAAGCTGGCATACAAGACTAGATTGGTAGCAAAGGGTTTTAAGCAGGAGCATGGTGTGGACATTGATGAGGTCTTTTCTCTTGTGGTTAAGATCACCACCCTCCTACACTTAGTCTTGGCTTTGGTTGCTCAGCTTGACTTGGATTTATACCAAATGGATGTCAAGACGGCTTTCTTACATGGGGACTTGCATGATTAGATTTATATGGAGCATCCTAAGGGCTTTGCAGAACCTGGCAGGGAGCACCTAGTGCGCAAATTGAAGAAAAGTCTTTATGGCTTGAAACAGGCACCTAGGGAGTGGTATCATAAGTTTGATGCCTTTATGCAGTCACAGGGCTACAACAGGAGTGCTATGGATCCGTGTCTTTACATGAAGAAAGCCCGTGATGGTTCTTTATTGATTTTTGTCCTCTATGTGGATGATATGTTGATAGCAGGGAAAGCTCATGATGAGCTAGATGCTCTTAAGGCTCAGCTCAAGAAGAGCTTTGAGATGAAAGATCTAGGACAGGCCGCTCACATACTTGGTATGCACATTAGATGCGACATGCATCAAGGACTCCTCTACTTGTCACAGAGGGAGACATTCATAAAGTTCTTGAGCGCTTCTGCATGCAGGACGTAAAGCCTATTGGCTGTCCATTGCCTTCTTATGTGAAGGTATCACAGGCTGATTGTCCACAGACAGATGAGCAGAGGGCCGAGATGGCCAAGATTCCCTATGCATCCGCAGTGGGCAGTCTTATGTATGCCATGATAGCCATTTGTCCAGATATTGCCTTTGCAGTTGGTGTTGTGGCACGCTATATGGCTACACCTGGTAAGAAGCATTGGCATGCCATGAAGGGTATCATGAGGTACCTGAAGGGCACTGCAGATATGTGCATATGCTATGGTAGCCAGGATACAGGAGTCGTGGGGTACACTTACTCTGATTATGCAGGACATGCAGATAGTACAAAGTCTACTTTCGGCTATGTATTCACATACGCTGGAGGTGCTGTTTCTTGGATGTCCAGGGTAAAAAAATGCATGGCCCTTTCTACTACAAAGGCCGACTATGTTGCAACCACTGAGGCTTGCAAGGAGGCCATTTGGTTGGTTTGTTTGGTTGCTGACCTTGGTATTGATGCTATCCCTACACTGCATTCAGATTCTATGAGTGCTATTCAGTTAGCCAAGAATCCAGTCTTCCATGCGAAGACGAAACACATTGAGGTGAGGTATCACTTCATATGTGGGATCATTGAGGACAAGTCTATTGATCTTGTCAAGATCTCGACTGACCAGAATCTTGCAGATCTGCTCACGAAAAGCCTCTCTACATAGCGCTTTGCCTTCCTCAGAAGGTTGACGGGTGTGGGATGAGATGACATCTTTCCTCATCCTGTTGTACTGTCTTTTTCTTTTTCTTTTCACTCCTCACTAGGGCAGATTCGCCTTTAAGTGGGAGGTTGTTGGGGGTAAAGGCGCCTCTGCCTAGCCGCCCGTGTATTACTACACTGACAGTCACCACCACTGCACACTGTAGGTGGCGGGCACCCGTCACTGTCACTTTATTCTTTATTCTTTTAGTGACAGCTTGAATAAAGGAAGGCCCGGTCACACATTGTGACTGTTGGAGTTCCCATTTCTTGTCTCTCTCTTTCTTGCTCTTGCTCTCCCGCCATAGCTCTCGCGTGCAAGCTTCGATCCTTCTCACCTTTCATCTTCTTCATAATCTTCTTCAAGGAAATGAACTAGAACTTGAGCAATGCAATGAGCATGTTGGCTTCTAGTTGACCATCCTGTTGTTTTCAATTTTGGACCAGTATATACAGTAACTGAAAATGTATTTTCAGCAGCCATGGAATGAAATTCAGCAAGTATAGATTCTTCAGCTTCATCTTCTTCCATAAGCTCTTCTTCATTGTCATATCTTGCATGTGATAGCATGTCAACAACTGGATTCGCCTTTCCTGCAATATGTTTTAATTTAGGGTTGAGAGACTTAATATATGTAATCCATCTTAGCATAGCAATGTCGGCTGTAGAGCAGTTGGCAATCATGTCCAAGGGTGGAAGACAATCAGTTTCTACCACTACGGAAGCACCTATAAAGTATTCACAATCACATTTTAATGTTGTTACAACTCCCCACAATTCCCTTTTTACTTGTGCATGCCTTCTTTGATGTTCATTGAGAACTTTTTCTCCAAAACGAATTGCATACATGTTACCTTCAAGATCCTCTTGGCCAATAGCCCATCCTATCCCAATGGGACTTGTATCCATAGTAATGATGATGGGTTGACCATTTGAATAGTCATCCCTTTTTAGAGTGGGGGCTGAAATTAATAGCTTCTTTAATTTACGCATAGTGAGAGTATGCTCTTTATTCCAAGAGAATCTTTGGCCTTTTCTTAATAATTGACAAAGATTTTTGGCTACATGAGCAAAATGTGGTATCCATATGAGATAGGATACACATGCGCCAAGAAATTTTCTCACCTCTAAAACATTTGTGCATTTTTCTTGCATTCTGCTGATGGCATCTATCTTGATTGGAGAAGGTTTGTGTCCATAGGGGCCACATTGATGACCAACCACTAGGACTTCTTCTACTCCAAAAATTGACTTAGCTCCAGAAAGGGTAAGATGTACCTCTTCTAGCCTTGTCAAAATCATGTCACAATCATGAATATGGTTAACTACAAATGTTCTACAGCCATCTTTGTCAAGTTCCTCATTCTTTTCATTGACTTCACATCCCTTGATAGGTACATCATCAAGAAATGGAAGAGTTAGTTGTAGAATAAAGTCCCTAAAGACTTTGTGCATGGCATTCATCATATGGGCTACGGAGTTTGTTGCACCTTGTGGTAGAGTGCACATGCGGACCAATCCAAGAGGTGCCTTCATTGTGGTAATGTCTTGTCTTTTTAATGAAAGCTAAAATTGGTCATATCTTGAATATAGGTCGCCCATAGAATAAATTTCTCTACCTGCAAAAGTTTCAACAAACTCATCAACAATTGGACCCGAACCAACATTTCGGATTGTGACATGATTGATAGGCTGTAGATCTTGAATGAATCGTAAAGATCCATTTTTCTTAGGCACAGTAAACCATTGGTTTGAGTAAGGTGCTAAAGAAGGTTCTAAAATCTTCATTCTAATCTTCTCATTTAGAAGTTCCAATAATTTGGGCAAATGCACCCTTGGAATGGGAATGGGCTTGAGGTTCCAAGGCACATGTGAGACCGTAAAAAATGACCATAGGAGCCACAATACTTGGATCCACACAGTCTATTTCACTTGGTTGAAATGCAAAAGCTTTTCCATGTTTCATTAGCATTTGCATAAAAGAGTGTTTTTCAGCCGACGAAAGGAAAGAATTCTCACCTATTTTGAGCTCTTTTATACTTTCAGATGTGAACTTGTGACCAATGTTGGAAGGATCACGAAGACTTGGCTGATTTGCTGCCTTATTAGCGAGCCCTTCACTTTCATAGGCAGTGGAACTGCCACAGGTTTGACTTTCTTATCCACTATCTTATATTTTGTCTCCACTTGTGCTTCAGCCTTGTTGAGTAAACCATTGTTTTCCTATTCAACAAATTCTTGAATTGTTTGATAAAAATATGATCTATACATACTTCTATGGACTAATTTTTAGCCTGATTTTTTGCATGAGCAGCTGCATATATTTCAGCCAATGTGTCAGTAGTAATTAGTCCATAAAAAATGCGTGAAATATCTTCATTTTCAACCATCATGTAATAAGTTTTCAGCTCCCTTTTTACATTCTTTCAGCCTTAGTCATGGTTAAAAGAGACTTATAACAGCCCATACTATTGGCTATACATACATACAAATTTGCTAGAGAGATAGTTTCTGTAGCATAAGGAGATTCAATCTTTTTACATGACGCACTACCATAGCCTCCCTTTATAGTAGTGCAACCCAAAAACCCTTAAATTCTCAGGCATTAGGAGGCACAGGATAATCACACAGTCGATCTCTGTTTTGATGACAGGATAATCACACAGTCAATCTCTGTTTTGATGATGGTTCACACACAAAGCAAGAAATTGGACGGCTCGTTCGTTATCCTTGCTTCGGATTTGAGCATAGGAAAAACCATCATCAAGAGCTTTTGTTTCCAAGCAGGCTTCAGAAATGTAAGGTTGCCCAAGAATGATAGGGTAACTACAAGAGTCTTGAACAAAAAAGTAAAAATTGTCTCTTATGTCTCCAATAGTTACATGCACATTAGGACATGCAGCATATAACTCTCCAGAAGAGTTGTTTGCAGCTCTCATTCGCCAACCTGGATTAACATCTATGGGCCATCCGCCACTTTCATAGAGACTCCTTGCCATAACGTTTAGCTCCGAGCCATGGTCTAAGAGTGCAATACATGGTGTTTCTTTTTCTCCAATTTTGACGACTATCTCCGTTGTTGCTCTTGCCCAATGTGTACAAGAGTAGTGACTGCTTGGAATGAACCGAGCCTCTTCCTCCTCATGCATGTGCTGTAGATGGCCTTTCTTTTGAGAGGTGGGCTGCCCAACTGGTTTGGACTAGCCGATCATTACATTTTTAGCTTTCACTACTTTAATTTTTGCATTCATGTTTTCTTTATCTTCAACTTCAATTGCTGCAATTAATTCTTTAACTGCTTCAAGTTGAATTCCTTGTGAAGTCAGCTTCTCTTCATCATGCACAAAAACTTGAAGAACTTGCAAAAAAGCATGCACTGTCTCTTCAGCTTCATCGCTAACATATTGTCATTTCCTTTTTATTACATTAATAATTACATCATGGAATTCACATTTGGCAATTTCAAGAATTTTGCCTAAGGTGAATTCAATTTTGCTTCCTAGAATTCATTCTTCTAGGACTCGTTTCAGATCGGTTGTAGATTTTATCTCAGACTGCAATTTGTAGCCTAGCTGCTTGCCTTTCTTCTTTCCTTTGGTCTTCTTTGTTTGTGGCATATCTTCCATCTCTTGATCTGGGGTTATATTCTCAACAAGCTTTGGTTGTTCAGGCGTTCTTCTAGTTACCCATTTTAGAAGGCCAGAAGAGGAAGGCCCTAGTTCATCTTCTCTTCTTCTCTTTTCTTCAATCAAGACTTCTTTATGATTGACATCAGCCAAATGTGCAAAGGAAAAAAAAGAATCTACCAGTTCTTTCCAATGAGTTATTCCTCGAATATACTGACTGGCGTTAGCCAAATCTTCTTTAGTTGCTTTACCACGTTCCATTTGATCTAGTGCCTGCATCCATACTTTAGATTGCACATTAGCTTTACATGCTTTCAAACTTGATTTAATTGGCTCAATTTGTAGCCCATAGGTAGCTGCATCAATTGCTGCATAGGTATTCTTTACAACTAAATCTTCTAATCTTTTTTTCATTCCACCATTGCCAAAATTTGGCTCCAGTGGAAGACCATTTTCAGCTGCATGAATTTTTCTGTCTTTCCAAAGGAAGAGCTTCTATGCTTCAGCCTCACAGAAGGTAGAACACTCCCTCTTGTCATGTTGTTGACTATCACACCAAATACAGTACCTCTTAAAGCCTTCTCTCATGGGTCTTTGAGTTGATGCTCGTCCTCGCTCTTCGACTTTGACATCCAACTTCTCTACTTTGGAACTAATTTCTGTAAGATTCAGATGAAGGTCACGTATGTTTTAAATGAGTTCATCCATTATATCATTTTTAGAAGGAACAAAAGAAGAAAGAGTTTGTTGATTAGTTAAAGAAATAGGGGATTTTGAAGGTGGAACAAGCTCCATCAATGGAGTTGTTGAAGTTGAAGTAGAGCCCAATCTTAGTCGCATCCGCTCTCTTCGAGCAATCATGTTAACTACATCAGTAACATCTGTCCATGCAGTCTTGATTCCTGATTCGGAGGTAGCATCTTCTAGGCGATTAGCAAGCTTCTCTTGCAGAATGGGATTTGCAGCCTTAAGGAATAATTCAATCTTCTGACCTTCCATACTTTGTTGGTCTTCAGTATCAAGTTGTCCAAATTTACTTTCAAACTCATGGTATAGAGCTGTTGCAGCTAAACCTTTGTTGGGTTTTCAACTCACTCAATGAAACTTTTCTTCATCATTAGGCCAAAGTCTTCTAAGAAGAATTCTTTGCGTAGGGCTTTTTTGAATGCAGCCCAATCCGCATCTTGTTGAAAAAGACCATGGAGTCTTTCTTGAAGACCATGCTTGGCTAGTCTGGCAAAATAACGGCTGCATGCATGTTGTGGTACACCAAAGAAGAGTGTTTTTTCAATATATAAGCGAATAAAAATAGAGACATTTTGACCATTAAATTGTCTTAATTCATGACCAACTTCATCTAGATCCTTGATAGCTGTGGAATCAATCTTCTCTTCGTCTTGCCTTTGTTGATGTTGTTGTAGTATTTGGATTTGTTGTTGTTGAGTCTACTGCACTATGCGCACCAATTGTTGTAGAGTATCTCCAGAAGAATCCCCCATCTTGGAGTTCTCTTACACCGACCTTCACATCATGTTCACCAATGTCGCAGTGCATAGAGTTGAAGGTCACCACAGGGGTTTGGCAAGAGAAGAATATATGGGGGTTCAAGAGCTTAGACTTCGGAGATGGTAGAGATAAGAGAAGGGTTGAAGGTTTCAAGCCAAGTTCTTGAAGATAAGAGACAGCAAGGTGTAGATAGATTCAAGGAGAGGAGTAGATGGAAGAGAAGGGGTTCAAAGAGATTGAAGATGTAGAAGAATACTTCCAAAAAGAATTAGAAAATATAGAAGAATACTAAACAGAGATGAAGCCTGTCAGTTTCTTTCAGCATTATGAGAAAATATAACTCTAATAGACAAAAACGTGTACAAAATAATACCTTCCTCTATGCTGCTCAGATCGCCAATCTGATGCTTCCAATGGCTCCAAAAGGGGGGTTAAATATTAGAACACCTGATCAGAATCCTGCCAGATAACTCCTTCTTCATCTCCCACTTCGGAGTGTTGTTCACTACTTGAAAACAACGATCGCGTATCGCTCCACCCGTTGTGCATGTTGTGCATCATTATGAGACTCAGGCATGGTATTTGCAGGTGGTAATATATGATATTTCAATAACCTGAAAAAAATCATAAAACACCTTGAAAAAGCACAAATGTTTGTAATAATAGTGCCGAAAAAAAAAATTCAATGAAGCGTATGTACAAGGTACCTAAACAACTCGGTCACACTCGTATCGCTCCACCCGTATTTTGCTTGCACACTTAAGAGTGCAAGCAGTGTCTTCAGTTGAGATGCTCGGCATCCATTATATAATGGTATGGATGCTTCCTCTCTAAGCGGATCAGAAGTCTCGACATCCATGGGAATCAATGCATCGATCATTGCCTCCATCTCAGGCTCCAAGATTGTAGGTAGGTTTGGAAGGTTGCCTATCCCCTTTGGCATTGACGATATAGATTGGCCTTGCGAGTGGTGGATTGGCTCCTGCACTCCATCCATTGCACGCCCACGAACTCTTCTAATTGGCCGCAAAGGGTACACTCCCCCTTGGGATGAGACATCACCTCCCTGGATAGAAAATTTGCCAGCAAGATCCAATCTTATTGTATATGGTATTCAATTAGCTTGCAAGTACAATGCATGATTGATATTAACTTCAAGTTATCGTTTGCTAAAAATCTGCAATCACCTGATCAATGATCTTAGATTGAAACTCGCCAAATCGTCGTATGTGTTCTATAGACAATCGACGTTTTCATCTAATTGCCAACTTGCATTGAGAGCAAGGACATGGGACACGCTGATTAAGATACGCCTCGCGATCTTGAACAACAGGACCTTCTTCATTTTCCATCTTGTCTACATTACAACAAACAATTTAATGGCTTGTAATAAAATTTGGGAAAACCCTTCACTCATTGTTTATTGGAGGTTCTAGAATGCACTTAGATTGAGATTGAAGCTTAGTCTCATTGAGTTTGACTGTCACTTCTTACATCAAGCATTAATGTAAGACACTTCATGCCTCTTCTCATTGGATGATACATGAGCCATTTGTTAGATATATTATAGTGAGACAATAGGACTAATTGTGACATGTACATGCTCTCTTGATACTCATTGGATGCAGTACCCCTATCGCAGGATGGTTTGATGTTTTGTCTTGATGTTTTGTCTTGGATCTATTAGCACCTTCCCCATCAAGTAGAAAAAATTTCAATAGTGCATAAAGCTTCCATTGACATAGAATGCTTGCTTTAGATTACATAAAAATTTTATGTCTTTCTTCTTGGTTCCTATCAAAGAAGAGGGCCTTACAAATAGTTTCGACATCAATACTCTTTTCCTTTACCTATGTGGCATATGACTATGCTTTGATTTCCCACCATCCTAAGTGACTTGGAATTTGAAGTGTTGAGGGAGGTCACCTCCTACCCTTTTCCCCTACATGCATCCATAAGGAGAGGACAAATGCAGCGATGGAGGAGTAGTCTTTCTTGTTAACACTCATCTGATGCCATTTTTTGTGGACAAACTCAAAAACTTATTCAGTGCCCTTGAAATTTTTAGTGACAAAGGTACTTGCCATTATATAAACATAAGAATGGGTATACGTATACGATACAAACACACTAGATGATCTCCTAGTAGCACTTGTTGGGGCTACTTGTATTATTCTGAAGTTGTGAGTCTACATCTTACTCATGCATTATCATGCATCTACTTCTCTTTGTTCATAAAAGAAGAACATACAATAATTTTTGTTTGGTACAAATGATGCACTAAGTAATTATGTGCAAAACCCCAACATTCTCAAGAGGTAGAATGTTATACTTTTACCAAATTAAAAATATTATTACAAAGAAAACACATTGATGGAAGACCAAAACTTTCTTTTCAGAAGAATTATATATAGAATAACATAATTGAATTGTAATTAGTTATAGTAAAATATCAAAAGTAAATCATTACAATTGGTTAGTGTGCCTGAGTAGAAATATGAGCTTAGAACATGGGCAAAGAGAGATGAGAATAGAGCATGGGGCATGTAGGCTCGGGGGGACCAATTAGCAGGCATATTGATATCCATTTTATTGTATGCAAATGATGTGGTATTGATTGCAGACTCTCTTGAGGGCTTTTAAAGACACATGGATGCATTGCAAACATTTTATATGCATAGAGGATCAATAGTGAACCTTTGGAAGACAAAGATGATGGTGGTTAATAGTAAATTCAAGTCATAAAAATAGACCTTGCTCAATTAGATGTCAAGACATGGATAACACTGATATAGAAAGTAGAGACAAAGATGGCCTTTTATTGAGAGTATCTCCTTCATACCACAAAGGTTTTGCCCACAACCTCTTCCATTTCCTCCCTCTCCCTCTCCCTCTCCCTCTCCCTCCCTCCCCCTCCCCCTCCCCCTCCCTCTCTTTCTCTCTCATTTCCTCTCCCTCTCACAATATATCCTAACACTCTCCAAAAGCAAAAGGGAGAGGGAGAGAGAGAATGCACTCTCCCTCCCTCTCCCTCTCCCTCTCCCTCTCCCTCTCCCTCTCCCTTTATTTCTCTCTCATTTCCTCTCCCTCTCACAATATATCCTAACACTCCAAAAGCAAAAGGGAGAGGGAGAGAGAGAATGCACTCTCCCTCTCCCTATCTTTCTCTTTCTCTCCCTCTCTTTCTCTTTCTCTTTCTCTTTCTCTCCCTCTCTCTTTCTCTTTCTCTCCCTCACTCTCCCTCTCCCTCTCTTTCTCTCTCATTTCCTCTCCTAAACAAGCAAAAGAGAAAGTGATTTAAACCCTAAACAAGCAAAAGAAAGAGAGAGAGAGACTCACCGATGAGATATGGCGACTGTAGGGTGGCTCCTCTTCGTGATGAAGGCTCCTCCTCTCCTTCGCGAACAACGGTAGCAGTGGCGGCCGTGGCAAGCCTTCTTTCTTTCCCTCTCTTACGACGTTCACTCTCTCTCTCTCGCTCTCGCTATCAAAAAATAAGACGCAAAAATGCAAAATAAACCTGCACTCGGTTTCGGCCTGTTTTTTTTTCCTGTGGAGCATCACTATTTGTGTCACTATTTGCATCGCTTTTGTGACGCAAATAGCGACGCCGGTACTCGCATCGCTACCCACCGTCGCTATAGACTTAAATCCTTGTAGTGAGAGAGAGAGAGAGAGAGAGGGAGGGAGAGAGGAGAATGAGTGAGAAAACATAAGGTGGTGGAGGGGCAACAAAGAAAGAGAGAGAGAAAGAAAGATAGGAAATGAGAGAGGGAGAAGAAAAGGAAGAGAGAATAAACATGAAAGATAACAAAGAAATGGGGGGAAGAGAGAGAGAGGTGAATGAGTGAGAAAACATAAAGGGGTGGAGAGAAACAAAGAGAGGGGCAACAAAGAAAGAGAGAGAGAGAGAAAGAAAGATAGGAAATGAAAGAGTGAGAAGAAAAAAGGAAAAGAAAGAGAGAATGAGAGAGAGAATAAACATGAAAGACAACAAAGAAATGGGGAAAGAGAGAGAGAGAGAGGGAGGGAGAGAGGAGAATGAGAGAGAAAACATAAGGGGGTAGAGAGAAACAAAGAGAGGGGCAACAAAGAAAGAGAGAGAGAGAAAGAAAGAGAAAGGGGCGAGAACAAAAACAAATTAAGAGAAGAAATCCCTTCTCAAACAAACTAAGAAAGAAAAAGAGAATGAGAACAAAAAAAAATTGTTTGTCGTAACATAGAAAAAATGGAAAACGGTGAAGGTCATGATGTTCAAGATCGCGAGGCATATCTTAATCAACGTGTCTCGTGTCCTTGCTCTCAATGCAAGCTGGCAATTAGATGAAAGCGTCACTTGTCTATAAAACATGTAGACACTTTGGCGAGTTTCAATCAGAGATAATTGATCAGGCAATCTCAAACTTTAAGCAAACAGTAAGAAAAATGTATATCAATCATGCATTATATTTACAAACTAATTAAAAATCATTTACAAAAACATTGGATGTGGCCGTAAAATTTATATAGGGCGGTGACGTCTCATCCCAAGGAGGAGTGCACCTATTGCGGCAAGTTAGAAGAGTTCGTGGGGGTGCGATGGATGGAGTGCCTGAGCCAATCCACCACTTGGAAGGCACTACCTAGTCTATACCATCAATACTAGAGGAGACATGAAACCTTTTAGACTTTCCTACAATCTTGGAGCCTAAGATGGAGGCAATGATCGATGCATTGATACCCATGGATGTCGAGACATCTAATCCACTTAGAGAGGAAGCATCTATACCATTATATGATGGATGTCGATTATCTCACCTGAAGATGTTGCTTACACTCCTAAATGTGTAAGCAAAATACGGGTGGAGTGATATGAGTGTGACCAAGTTATTCAGGTACCTTCTACATACGCTTTGTTGATTTCTTTTCAACACCATTATAAAAACAAATTGTGTTTTTTCAAGGAGTTTTATGATTTCTTTCCAGGTTGCTAAAGTATCATATATTACCACTTGGAAATACATGATATTTTTTACGAAAGCTTGGCATGGACTACAACAGCATCCATGCATGTGTCAACGATTGCGTGCTGTTTCGAGAAGAGTACGAGACTATGGAGACATGTTCAAAGTGTGGTGCTCACAGGTATCAATAGAACTTGCAAGGATAAACCATCCCTTGGAAAGTTCTTAGAAATTTTCCACTTATCCCCCAGTATACATCACATGTTTCATACGTCGGGCTTGGTGAGCTTGACAACGTGGCATGCACAGAATAGATTTACATATGGAGTCCAACGAATACTAACGGATTCACGTGCATGGAACCACATTGACTCTACCTTTCCAAGCTTTACACGAGAGCAAAGGAATCTTCAGCTCGGTCTTGCTATAGATGGCGTAAACCCATTCAGTCTCTACTCAACTTCTTACAGTGTTTGGCCTGTAGTCCTTGTTATTTACAACATCCCACCATGGCTTTCTACAAAGAAAGGATACTTGATCCTTATCTTGCTCATTCCTAGCCGCTACAAAGTCAAGAATATGGACGTCTATCTCCATCCATTAGTCGATGAGCTTAATATTTTGTCGGA
Organism: Lygodium microphyllum; assembly: GCF_053477565.2. Classification (NCBI taxonomy): domain Eukaryota; kingdom Viridiplantae; phylum Streptophyta; class Polypodiopsida; order Schizaeales; family Lygodiaceae; genus Lygodium; species Lygodium microphyllum. The sequence goes on along the minus strand of NC_141146.1, from coordinate 99,064,509 downwards.
GGAGGGGGTCACCATGGAAGATATGAACAAGTGTGATGGTCGACGGTCTGCCAATATACGAGACATTGTCATGTGTACCATACATGAATTTTCAAGATTCGGGGAGTGCTCAGGTGAGTAGGCTTCTATTCTCATTGGTCATATCCCTTATAACTTGTTCAAGTTTGTATTCATAAGTTAGAGGTATTGGGTTACCTCAGGTTATCATGCATGTCCAGTGTGAGGGCCACAATTAGACTCCTGAAGGTCACGAACCATGAAGAAGATGGTATATCAAGGACACGCCGCTTTCTTGTTGGAGGGTCATGAACTGAGGGAAGGTTTTCTTGGATGACCTCCAACATGAATGAATGCCCAAAGCTGGTACGAGTTGAAAATGGTCTACACAAAGTCGCATCCAAATGGAATGTGATGGTCCTCAGTTTTCTATGAGTTTTCATATTGGACCCACTTACAAATCAACCACTTATTGGATCCCATGCATTCTTTCAAGAATATGGGTAGCTTACTATGGAACCACATCATATGGAAAGAGAGGCACTGCAAGGGCACGAATGGATTTGAAGGCAGTAGGCGAGATGGATGCACTTTGGCCACAGTCGAGTACTAATGGTTGCTTGCAACTACCTCGCGCTCCTTGGGTTTTTTCCACTAAAGAAGAACGCATTGTGAAGCAAATTATCAGGTCTATCCACACTCTGACAAGTATGATGCGTTCTCTTAGATGCGCATTTTCTAAAGACGACCAACTATCAGGGCTAAAATCCCATGATTAGTATAAGATATGTCAGGTTTGTACTATGAATGGATTGTAAGTGGCCTACTTATTTTGCTATTTAAAGTGTAGTCTTTGTTTGTAATGCTTCTTCATTTGTGGTACTTTATACTACCGATCATGATCGCATGATGCCTTACTTTAGAAATACGCGAGGTGGTTTCTAGGTTGTCAAATTTAGTGCAATGGATCTCATAGAAGGAGATCAATACATCCTCTATTGAATCTGCAAGGCAAGGAGTAGTGGAGATGGTCTGTCTCCTTGAGAAGTACCTGCCCAACAGTATGCTCATAATACAAACCCACATCCTAGTGCATCTTGTAGAGAAGTGGAGATTGTTGGACCTATCCATATGCGATGGATGTTCTTCTTGGAGCTCTTCATGAAAACCCTAAAAGGCTTTGTGTGACAATGAACTCGACCATAAGGTAGCATGGATGAAGGTTGGTTGGTGTCTGAGGTGTTAGTGCATATTTCACAGTGGCTACTAACGATGGATTCAGACAACAGTATGCTATGGTCGGCTGAAGGACGATGATAGACTGACCAAAGATGTGGTGGTTGGAAATGGGGTAGAAAAAAGGATGGATGCTATAATGGAGGAGAAAGTGAATCATTTTTGTATGTTGCACCATGCCTCCATGGAGATGTGGCTTGCTAGGTATGACCAAGACAAGAAAGATTGGAAAGAAGCGTGATTCGAATTTCGATGTAGTATGTTCCATCAACTGATTCGATATCCCGAGGGCATGGAGGAGATGTTGTAGTTTATGTCTATGTGATGGTTACATGGAGCTTTTGATCCCAACCTCTCGTGAAGGGGTGGAGGTCTCTACTAAGGAGTGGGAATTCTCAAGGGGATGTAGTCCAACGGTGACCACATGTTTTATAAGCTGTTGTATCTAGATTTTATATGTGACAACTAATTAATTGTTTCAATGTACAGTGCAAAATATATAGTGTAGTGTGGTCGCGTGGATGACATTTCTGTGTGGAGCATATAAAAAAATGTGCTATCGTAGTACGTAGGGTTGAAGGTCACACAGGGGTTTGGCAAGAGAAGAATATATGGGGGTTCAAGAGCTTAGACTTCGAAGATGGTAGAGACAAGAGAAGGGTTGAAGGTTTCAAGCCAAGTTCTTGAAAATAAGAGACAGCAAGGTGTAGGTAGATTCAAGGAGAGGAGTAGACGAAAGAGAAGGGGTTCGAAGAGATTGAAGATGTAGAAGAATACTCCCAAAAAGAATTAGAAAATATAGAAGAATACTAACAGAGAATAAGCTTGTCAATTTCTTTCAGCATTATGAGAAAATACAACTGTAATAGACAAAAATGTGTACAAAATAATACCTTCCTCTATGCTGCTCAGATCGCCAATCTGATGCTTCCAATGACTCTGAAAGGGGGGTTAAATACTAGGACACCTTGCAAGAATCCTGCCAGATAACTCCTTCTTCATCTCCCACTTTCAGAGTGCTATTCACTACCTGAAAATAGCGATCGCACGTCGTGGAATTTCACTAATCTCTTTTTTTACATAAAATCCTCTCAAATTGGCTGAAATCTACATGCTTTCTTTTACATGTCCTCATAATCTAGAAGTTATCTATAGTTTTATGGATTTTTACAAGAGATAATATCTAGAATATCAAAAATTGACTAAAAACTTGTCCAAAAAAATCTACTATTTTGAACTATGGACACTAATACTAATGCCTAAAGTGGCATTGGCTCTCTAAATCTAAAAGGAAGCCACACTCTAGATTTTTTTTTACACGGTGTGCGCATAGCGGCACGACATCCATCCCCTCCTAACCTGCACATCCTCTGGCATGTGCCAAAGTCTTATGGATTTGCAGTGTCAAAAGAAGTATCTTTTGCCATGTCAATGCCTTCATCTTTTGCTTCTTCTTCTTCCTCTATGTCTTCATACTCTTGAATTATATTCAAGTCTTCTAGCTCATATGTTGAACTTTCTCTTCGTTTGAAGAGCTTGATTCTTTTTCCAGCTATGGGTATCTTCATGCTTGTTCCATCCAATTCAACCAATGAATATGTGGCATTGTCATGAATGATCTTTACCACATATGGGCCAAACCAACGCTTTACCATCTTCCTAGAAGCACTGTATTGATTGTCTAGGCAGTTTTGTCATAGACAAGCATCTAGTCATTTTCTTGAATTTGCTCTTAGCCAAGCCGATGTCGCTTATCGAATTTTCTTTTGTTCTTTAGTCTTGCTGTCTTTAGCTTCTCAATAGCTGCTTGAACATCTTCAGGCCTTCTTTCTAGCTACCATATGCGCAAAGTCAGCAACTCTTCTCTACTGATGCCTTCCTCCCAAGGTAGAAGACTCCATGTGAGAATAGATTTTTCAATTGGCATAATTGGTTGTTGTCTATGCATAAGTTCAGCTAGCATATAGCCAGTCACTGAACTGTGAGTAGTCCGATCAACCCATAATGCAAAAGGTAGCATTTTAGGCCATTCTTTGATCTTTCCTATACAAGACTTTGCTAGAGCTTTGAGAATAGGCTGATGACCTCTCTCACTCTTTCCATTGCCTTCAAGGTTGTAGGATTATGTTAAAGCCAAATTAATACCCTATTGATTAAAGACATTGTGTGCCTCATCAGCAACCAACTCTCCTCTATCTGCAGTTACTTTACCCACACAACCACATCTACAAAACACTTCTTCAAGCAAAAAATGACAAACAACTTGAGTGGATTTGGTTGTTAAGGCTTTGCCTTTAACTTGATTGGTTAGATCCTCTCTTGCAAGCACTAAATACCGCATATTTCATATTCATGTAGGCTTGAGTGGATTTGGTTGTTAAGGCTTTGCCTTCAACTTGATTGGTAGATCCTCTCTTGCAAGCACTAAATACCGCATATTCCATATTCATGTAGGCAGGGTTACAAGATCAATAACCCATCTATGATGTGTAGACAAATGATAAGTTGGTTGTAACCCATCTCGATGCTAGACCATAGAATACATTCGACACACATAACAGGTTTCAACAAAATGTGCTATGTCCCGATACATGTTTTGCCACCAATTATTTTCTTTGACTTTACTAAAGGTTCCCCATATGCCTCTATGGCCAGCCCACAAGCTTTCATGAAATTCCTTCATTACCTGTTGTTGTAATCTTTTGTTACCTAAAACTTGGACATGCACTCCTTTCTTCTTCTTTGTGTGCTTCCATAGATGTCCCTCTTTAAGAAAAAAGCCATAAGATTTCCTCTTGATATGCTTGAACTCCTCATCAGTCCAAGTCTCCTTCTTCTTCATTGTGCTCAAATATTGGCCGACGATCTTTAGCCAATCTTCTGTTGGGGGTAAAGGCACCTCCGCCTAGCTGCCCGTGTATTACTACACTGACAATCACCAGCAGTGCACACTGCAGGTAGCGGGTGCCCATCACCGTCACTTTATTCTTTATTCTTTTAGTGATAGTTTGAGTAAAGGAAGGCCCGGTCACACATTGTGACTGTTGGAGTTCCCATTTCTTGTCTCTCTCTTTCTTGCTCTTGCTCTCCTGCCATAGCTCTCTCATGCAAGCTTCGATCCTTCTCACCTTTCAACTGGTATCAGAGCTCGGCTTCCCAACTCTTGAGCTTGGCTCGTGGCATTCTCAACTTCCCATTGACTCCCCACTCGCATAGGGTCTCCTTCCCGGCAGCCATATCCGACTCCTTCGAGCTCCCGTCACTCCCCGGCTTTCCGAGCACCTTCCTGGCCCCTTTGGGCATCCTCAAGGCATTCACACATAGATATTGCTTCACTCTTTACAGGATTTACCTCATAGCCCAAAACCCTTGAAGCTTCTTTGCTTCATATCTTGGCATAGACCTCTTGTGGCTCCTTGAGACTTCTTGTGTGCCTCCCACAGGCCCTCTTTGAGCTCTCTTTGGCCTCAATCTACAAAACGTTGATCAACATGAATCCCTTTTAACATCAACAAATTTGTGCCATTTTTGGCCTGTTTTGGACTGCACCTACACTCCAACAATCTACCACTTCTTGGGCAGCCATTGGCACTTGGAAAGACTCCATTTTAGGCATATGAACATGCTTTGATGCTTGGTTTTAATGGTTGATGTATTGACATAGCATTTGGACTGATCTGACACTTTTTTGGGAATGTGATAACAGTCCACAGGCAATTTATAATAGTGTTACACTGGCATTTGATGCTACATCTTGTTTGGCATTGTCATTTGATGCCTGGTTGGTCCCGTTTGATGCCCGGATGTTAGGGGAATGTATGACTATTGTTTGGCAACCATTTGGAGCTTATTTTGGTGCTGACATTCTCAGTTTTGAACAGTAAATCACTATTGTACACGATTGGGTTGAAGTCATTTAACTCATGTATGCTTATGCTATGCTTTTCGGGCTATGTTTCGGGCACATATGGTGATGTATTGACACTTCAGGCTCGATATAGAGCTTGGTTTTGATTCGGGATCATTGGTTGAGCTTGAGATCGCTTTGAAAAGCATTTGGAAGCTCCATCTTGGATATACTTATGGCATATATGTTGCTTATGTCTGACGGGTCTTGACATGCTTAGCCTATGCCATTACTACATGCTAATTACATTGTTTGGAGCCTATTGTTACTGAAGCTCGGTCTTGGCTTGACCTTGGATTCCTGGAGCTTACTTGACCTATTTATTGGTTTTCTAGAGTTGTATCTTGGGATGTACTTGATGTCTTACATACTTATGGATGCTACATACGGATGCTCTACCGCCTACATATCCGGGATGTACCATTGATGCTTGATCTTGGACACTTGTCACTGGTGCTTGTACATGCTTTGTTCGAGCTTTGTTGCTTGATATTTACGGCTTTTGTACCAATGGGAGCATCTTTGGATGCTTGACAGCCATTGAGCAAGCGATCTATGCTCTTTGAGCTTTTGAGACTATTTGGGATCTTTTACCCTTCAGGATGATGCATGGTTCATATGTCTTGGTTCCCTTGATGCTTACGAGCTGACTCTTTGCTTTGGGTCCCTCTCTTTGTGAGCTAACACCTACTTGTGTCAAGTCTTGGTAGTGGTAGGAACACTTTGCCCCGTTGATTGGGGGGTGTGCCTACTCACTAGCAGATGTTTGTATGACATGTTTGGGTGTTGGATTCATGCTTATCGATTGTCATATGCCTATATTATGTCTACATGATGTTGGCTTTGGTCTTGGCAGTATCTGATTGACCTGGGATCTGATTTTGGCACTGTTAGCTCTCATTTATTGAAATCTGTAATTTATTACAGCAAGCATATATGTATGGACTAACATGGATTTTTCATGCTGAAATATTCTGAAATGATGTACTTTCACTAATACTTGGTGGGTAACAGCTTTGGTTACACTTTTCTCGCCATATTCTCTCAATTTTGGTGATTTTTTGGTCATTTTCTGCAGTAAATAGCAAGCAGTTTTGAACTGTCTATAGTCTTCCAGCCTACATTATGGTGAGTTTGTCCACTGAACATGCTATTTTCAACATCATTAAGCTTGATGGTATGAATTACTCTTATTGGAAGAGCCAGATTTAGCAGGTGTTGGTGCAAAAATCATGCTATTTTCAACATCATTAAGCTTGATGGTATGAATTACTCTTATTGGAAGAGCCAGATTTAGCAGGTGTTGGTGCAAAAATCACAGATCAAACCTTTGAGGTTGAGCGGCTACAACTATGCCAAATGAGGAATGGCTTGAACTTGATGAGTTATGCAAGTCCACTATTGTATTATCTCTCATAGAACAGGTTCATTACAATGTCTTTGAGGAAGAACAGAGTGCATTGTAGTTGTGGGATAAAATCAAGAATCTCTATGACAAGAAAAGTCCAGCGAGTTAGATGTATTGGCTGAAGTAGCTTATGGATCTGCGCATGAAGGAGAATGTGACTATGTCTGCTCACTTGAGCTAGTTTCATGCTATACTCAAGAACTTGACTTTGCAGAACATCACTTTTGCAGAGGATGTCACTCCTCTTTTCTTGCTTGGTACTCTTAATGAGTCATGGGATGTATTCCGCACTGCATTATATGCCTCTACTGCTACCTTGAAATTATATGATGTTGAGAGTGCTCTTCTGCAGGAAGAGGTACCATAAGAATTTGGATGCCTCTTGTGTATCGCATGCTATGATAGTTAGAGGCAGGAATGATGGATATGGAAAGCATGGCAGTGGCAGTGGCAGTGGCCATGGACGGGATTTTCAAAAAACTCGGTCCAAGTCTTGTGGGAAGTCACGTAGCAAATCCCGTGGCAGGAATGCATATGTTACTTGTTACCATTGTGGGAAAAAGGGAAATATTAGGCCACAATGCCATGAACTGCGCAATGAAAGGCGCAAAGATAAGGGGAAAGACAAAGTGCAGGATAAGTATTTTGATCGCAGCATAGTGCCTGCAAAGTCCAATGTTAAAATTGAAGAGATCAATGTTATGCAACCTGAGGATGTTGATGATGATTATATCCTTGCAGCTTCTTCTAGTGCTTCGCAGATGACAGACATACACTCTATGTACGCATAGTGTTGGCTCTTGGACTTAGGTGCGTCCTTTCATGTGACACCTTGCCGAGAGTGGTTTCATTCATACCATATTGTTTCGAGTTCTGTACACTTGGGTGATGACACCTCTCTTGATATTGTGGGCATTGGTGATGTTAGGCTGCAGTTTCCTTCTGGCAGCAATTTTGTTATGCAGGATGTACGTCATGTACCTGTTTTGACATGCAGTCTCATGTCATCTGGACAGCTTGATGATGCAGGTTATCATGTATCTTTTGGAGACTCTAGGAAGATCACTCATGGTAGACTTGTGATTGCGAGAGGTGCCAAGGCTCGTTGTCTCTATCCCTTGATTGTATCTGCTTCTTCCCTTGATCATGTTTTGTCTGTGGGTTATATCCCACATGTATCTCTTTGGCATGCCCGTTTGGTCCATATGTCTTTGAAGGAAATGAAAATGCTTTCTGGTTTGCAGTACTTACCGCCCCTTGATTATGCATGTTTTGATTCATGTGAGCATTGTCTTTATGGCAGGTAGACTAGGTCTACGCATAAGAAGTCTGGTAGGCCACACATGAGTGAGCCCTTGGCATTGGTACATTTGGATGTTTGTGGGCCCATGCCTTGTCACTCTATGGGTGGTGCCAAGTATTTTGTTACTTTCATAAATGATTTTTCACGGAAATTTTGGGCTTATCCCATTAAGCTGAAATCCGATGTCTTGGCTATGTTTCAGAGATGGATTGCATTGGTTGAGAACCAGTCTGGGTATAGGCTAAAATGCCTAAGGATAGATAATGGGGGTGAGTATGTCTCACGTGCTTTTGAGCAATTATGTGATGAGAGGGGTATTAAGCGTCAGTTGACCGCCCTCTACACCCCCCCCCCCCCCCCCCCCAAAATGGTTTGGCTGAGCTGATGAATAGAACCATCTAGGATTGTGTATGTAGTATACTTAGCCATGCACGCCTACCATAGAGCTTTTGGGTTGAGGCAATTAGTAGAGCTGTGCATATCATAAAGAGATCACATTCTAGTGGTTTGGATTTCTAGGTTGCCGAGGAGATATGGACTGGAAAACCTCCCTCTTATGCACGTCTTCGTGTCTTTGGATGTGAGGCATTTTGCCATGTGCCCAGGAACAAGAGAAGTAAGCTGGATCCTAAGAATGTCAGATGCATTTTCCTTGGTTATGGGGATGCAGATCAGATGGGTTACTGTCTCTGGGATCCGCAGGCATGGAAAGTCATCCACAGTCATGATGTAGTCTTCCATGAACACAAGATGCATAGACAGCTTGAGAGAGTTGTTGAGATCTGCAGGGTCATATTTCAAGAGGATCCGAGATCTCCCGCACAGCCAGTTGGACAGCCTACAGCTGTTTCATATGCTCATGGTCAGGATGTTGGATAGGTAGCTGGGCAGGCAGCAGAGCCTGCCATGAGACAGCTACTAGAGATAGACGTCCACCTGATAGATTTCAACCCTCGATGCATTATGTCCTCGTTATAGATACAGGAGAGCCTTTCACTTATGATGAGGCCATACATAGGGGTGACCGTCACTCCTTGCATAAGAATGATACTTGGGATTTGGTTTCCTTGCCTACAGGCAAGAAGGCTTTGCCATGCAAGTGGGTATACAAGCTGAAAACTATCCCTGGACACCCCAAGCTGGCATACAAGACTAGATTGGTAGCAAAGGGTTTTAAGCAGGAGCATGGTGTGGACATTGATGAGGTCTTTTCTCTTGTGGTTAAGATCACCACCCTCCTACACTTAGTCTTGGCTTTGGTTGCTCAGCTTGACTTGGATTTATACCAAATGGATGTCAAGACGGCTTTCTTACATGGGGACTTGCATGATTAGATTTATATGGAGCATCCTAAGGGCTTTGCAGAACCTGGCAGGGAGCACCTAGTGCGCAAATTGAAGAAAAGTCTTTATGGCTTGAAACAGGCACCTAGGGAGTGGTATCATAAGTTTGATGCCTTTATGCAGTCACAGGGCTACAACAGGAGTGCTATGGATCCGTGTCTTTACATGAAGAAAGCCCGTGATGGTTCTTTATTGATTTTTGTCCTCTATGTGGATGATATGTTGATAGCAGGGAAAGCTCATGATGAGCTAGATGCTCTTAAGGCTCAGCTCAAGAAGAGCTTTGAGATGAAAGATCTAGGACAGGCCGCTCACATACTTGGTATGCACATTAGATGCGACATGCATCAAGGACTCCTCTACTTGTCACAGAGGGAGACATTCATAAAGTTCTTGAGCGCTTCTGCATGCAGGACGTAAAGCCTATTGGCTGTCCATTGCCTTCTTATGTGAAGGTATCACAGGCTGATTGTCCACAGACAGATGAGCAGAGGGCCGAGATGGCCAAGATTCCCTATGCATCCGCAGTGGGCAGTCTTATGTATGCCATGATAGCCATTTGTCCAGATATTGCCTTTGCAGTTGGTGTTGTGGCACGCTATATGGCTACACCTGGTAAGAAGCATTGGCATGCCATGAAGGGTATCATGAGGTACCTGAAGGGCACTGCAGATATGTGCATATGCTATGGTAGCCAGGATACAGGAGTCGTGGGGTACACTTACTCTGATTATGCAGGACATGCAGATAGTACAAAGTCTACTTTCGGCTATGTATTCACATACGCTGGAGGTGCTGTTTCTTGGATGTCCAGGGTAAAAAAATGCATGGCCCTTTCTACTACAAAGGCCGACTATGTTGCAACCACTGAGGCTTGCAAGGAGGCCATTTGGTTGGTTTGTTTGGTTGCTGACCTTGGTATTGATGCTATCCCTACACTGCATTCAGATTCTATGAGTGCTATTCAGTTAGCCAAGAATCCAGTCTTCCATGCAAAGACGAAACACATTGAGGTGAGGTATCACTTCATATGTGGGGTCATTGAGGACAAGTCTATTGATCTTGTCAAGATCTCGACTGACCAGAATCTTGCAGATCTGCTCACGAAAAGCCTCTCTACATAGCGCTTTGCCTTCCTCAGAAGGTTGACGGGTGTGGGATGAGATGACATCTTTCCTCATCCTGTTGTACTGTCTTTTTCTTTTTCTTTTCACTCCTCACTAGGGCAGATTCGCCTTTAAGTGGGAGGTTGTTGGGGGTAAAGGCGCCTCTGCCTAGCCGCCCGTGTATTACTACACTGACAGTCACCACCACTGCACACTGTAGGTGGCGGGCACCCGTCACTGTCACTTTATTCTTTATTCTTTTAGTGACAGCTTGAATAAAGGAAGGCCCGGTCACACATTGTGACTGTTGGAGTTCCCATTTCTTGTCTCTCTCTTTCTTGCTCTTGCTCTCCCGCCATAGCTCTCGCGTGCAAGCTTCGATCCTTCTCACCTTTCATCTTCTTCATAATCTTCTTCAAGGAAATGAACTAGAACTTGAGCAATCCAATGAGCATGTTGGCTTCTAGTTGACCATCTTGTTGTTTTCAATTTTGGACCAGTATATACAGTAACTGAAAATGTATTTTCAGCAGCCATGGAATGAAATTCAGCAAGTATAGATTCTTCAGCTTCATCTTCTTCCATAAGCTCTTCTTCATTGTCATATCTTGCATGTGATAGCATGTCAACAACTGGATTCGCCTTTCCTGCAATATGTTTTAATTTAGGGTTGAGAGACTTAATATATGTAATCCATCTTAGCATAGCAATGTCGGTTGTAGAGCAGTTGGCAATCATGTCCAAGGGTGGAAGACAATCAGTTTCTACCACTACGGAAGCACCTATAAAGTATTCACAATCACATTTTAATGTTGTTACAACTCCCCACAATTCCCTTTTTACTTGTGCATGCCTTCTTTGATGTTCATTGAGAACTTTTTCTCCAAAACGAATTGCATACATGTTACCTTCAAGATCCTCTTGGCCAATAGCCCATCCTATCCCAATGGGACTTGTATCCATAGTAATGATGATGGGTTGACCATTTGAATAGTCATCCCTTTTTAGAGTGGGGGCTGAAATTAATAGCTTCTTTAATTTACGCATAGTGAGAGTATGCTCTTTATTCCAAGAGAATCTTTGGCCTTTTCTTAATAATTGACAAAGATTTTTGGCTACATGAGCAAAATGTGGTATCCATATGAGATAGGATACACATGCGCCAAGAAATTTTCTCACCTCTAAAACATTTGTGCATTTTTCTTGCATTCTGCTGATGGCATCTATCTTGATTGGAGAAGGTTTGTGTCCATAGGGGCCACATTGATGACCAACCACTAGGACTTCTTCTACTCCAAAAATTGACTTAGCTCCAGAAAGGGTAAGATGTACCTCTTCTAGCCTTGTCAAAATCATGTCACAATCATGAATATGGTTAACTACAAATGTTCTACAGCCATCTTTGTCAAGTTCCTCATTCTTTTCATTGACTTCACATCCCTTGATAGGTACATCATCAAGAAATGGAAGAGTTAGTTGTAGAATAAAGTCCCTAAAGACTTTGTGCATGGCATTCATCATATGGGCTACGGAGTTTGTTGCACCTTGTGGTAGAGTGCACATGCGGACCAATCCAAGAGGTGCCTTCATTGTGGTAATGTCTTGTCTTTTTAATGAAAGCTAAAATTGGTCATATCTTGAATATAGGTCGCCCATAGAATAAATTTCTCTACCTGCAAAAGTTTCAACAAACTCATCAACAATTGGACCCGAACCAACATTTCGGATTGTGACATGATTGATAGGCTGTAGATCTTGAATGAATCGTAAAGATCCATTTTTCTTAGGCACAGTAAACCATTGGTTTGAGTAAGGTGCTAAAGAAGGTTCTAAAATCTTCATTCTAATCTTCTCATTTAGAAGTTCCAATAATTTGGGCAAATGCACCCTTGGAATGGGAATGGGCTTGAGGTTCCAAGGCACATGTGAGACCGTAAAAAATGACCATAGGAGCCACAATACTTGGATCCACACAGTCTATTTCACTTGGTTGAAATGCAAAAGCTTTTCCATGTTTCATTAGCATTTGCATAAAAGAGTGTTTTTCAGCCGACGAAAGGAAAGAATTCTCACCTATTTTGAGCTCTTTTATACTTTCAGATGTGAACTTGTGACCAATGTTGGAAGGATCACGAAGACTTGGCTGATTTGCTGCCTTATTAGCGAGCCCTTCACTTTCATAGGCAGTGGAACTGCCACAGGTTTGACTTTCTTATCCACTATCTTATATTTTGTCTCCACTTGTGCTTCAGCCTTGTTGAGTAAACCATTGTTTTCCTATTCAACAAATTCTTGAATTGTTTGATAAAAATATGATCTATACATACTTCTATGGACTAATTTTTAGCCTGATTTTTTGCATGAGCAGCTGCATATATTTCAGCCAATGTGTCAGTAGTAATTAGTCCATAAAAAATGCGTGAAATATCTTCATTTTCAACCATCATGTAATAAGTTTTCAGCTCCCTTTTTACATTCTTTCAGCCTTAGTCATGGTTAAAAGAGACTTATAACAGCCCATACTATTGGCTATACATACATACAAATTTGCTAGAGAGATAGTTTCTGTAGCATAAGGAGATTCAATCTTTTTACATGACGCACTACCATAGCCTCCCTTTATAGTAGTGCAACCCAAAAACCCTTAAATTCTCAGGCATTAGGAGGCACAGGATAATCACACAGTCGATCTCTGTTTTGATGACAGGATAATCACACAGTCAATCTCTGTTTTGATGATGGTTCACACACAAAGCAAGAAATTGGACGGCTCGTTCGTTATCCTTGCTTCGGATTTGAGCATAGGAAAAACCATCATCAAGAGCTTTTGTTTCCAAGCAGGCTTCAGAAATGTAAGGTTGCCCAAGAATGATAGGGTAACTACAAGAGTCTTGAACAAAAAAGTAAAAATTGTCTCTTATGTCTCCAATAGTTACATGCACATTAGGACATGCAGCATATAACTCTCCAGAAGAGTTGTTTGCAGCTCTCATTCGCCAACCTGGATTAACATCTATGGGCCATCCGCCACTTTCATAGAGACTCCTTGCCATAACGTTTAGCTCCGAGCCATGGTCTAAGAGTGCAATACATGGTGTTTCTTTTTCTCCAATTTTGACGACTATCTCCGTTGTTGCTCTTGCCCAATGTGTACAAGAGTAGTGACTGCTTGGAATGAACCGAGCCTCTTCCTCCTCATGCATGTGCTGTAGATGGCCTTTCTTTTGAGAGGTGGGCTGCCCAACTGGTTTGGACTAGCCGATCATTACATTTTTAGCTTTCACTACTTTAATTTTTGCATTCATGTTTTCTTTATCTTCAACTTCAATTGCTGCAATTAATTCTTTAACTGCTTCAAGTTGAATTCCTTGTGAAGTCAGCTTCTCTTCATCATGCACAAAAACTTGAAGAACTTGCAAAAAAGCATGCACTGTCTCTTCAGCTTCATCGCTAACATATTGTCATTTCCTTTTTATTACATTAATAATTACATCATGGAATTCACATTTGGCAATTTCAAGAATTTTGCCTAAGGTGAATTCAATTTTGCTTCCTAGAATTCATTCTTCTAGGACTCGTTTCAGATCGGTTGTAGATTTTATCTCAGACTGCAATTTGTAGCCTAGCTGCTTGCCTTTCTTCTTTCCTTTGGTCTTCTTTGTTTGTGGCATATCTTCCATCTCTTGATCTGGGGTTATATTCTCAACAAGCTTTGGTTGTTCAGGCGTTCTTCTAGTTACCCATTTTAGAAGGCCAGAAGAGGAAGGCCCTAGTTCATCTTCTCTTCTTCTCTTTTCTTCAATCAAGACTTCTTTATGATTGACATCAGCCAAATGTGCAAAGGAAAAAAAAGAATCTACCAGTTCTTTCCAATGAGTTATTCCTCGAATATACTGACTGGCGTTAGCCAAATCTTCTTTAGTTGCTTTACCACGTTCCATTTGATCTAGTGCCTGCATCCATACTTTAGATTGCACATTAGCTTTACATGCTTTCAAACTTGATTTAATTGGCTCAATTTGTAGCCCATAGGTAGCTGCATCAATTGCTGCATAGGTATTCTTTACAACTAAATCTTCTAATCTTTTTTTCATTCCACCATTGCCAAAATTTGGCTCCAGTGGAAGACCATTTTCAGCTGCATGAATTTTTCTGTCTTTCCAAAGGAAGAGCTTCTATGCTTCAGCCTCACAGAAGGTAGAACACTCCCTCTTGTCATGTTGTTGACTATCACACCAAATACAGTACCTCTTAAAGCCTTCTCTCATGGGTCTTTGAGTTGATGCTCATCCTCGCTCTTCGACTTTGACATCCAACTTCTCTACTTTGGAACTAATTTCTGTAAGATTCAGATGAAGGTCACGTATGTTTTAAATGAGTTCATCCATTATATCATTTTTAGAAGGAACAAAAGAAGAAAGAGTTTGTTGATTAGTTAAAGAAATAGGGGATTTTGAAGGTGGAACAAGCTCCATCAATGGAGTTGTTGAAGTTGAAGTAGAGCCCAATCTTAGTCGCATCCGCTCTCTTCGAGCAATCATGTTAACTACATCAGTAACATCTGTCCATGCAGTCTTGATTCCTGATTCGGAGGTAGCATCTTCTAGGCGATTAGCAAGCTTCTCTTGCAGAATGGGATTTGCAGCCTTAAGGAATAATTCAATCTTCTGACCTTCCATACTTTGTTGGTCTTCAGTATCAAGTTGTCCAAATTTACTTTCAAACTCATGGTATAGAGCTGTTGCAGCTAAACCTTTGTTGGGTTTTCAACTCACTCAATGAAACTTTTCTTCATCATTAGGCCAAAGTCTTCTAAGAAGAATTCTTTGCGTAGGGCTTTTTTGAATGCAGCCCAATCCGCATCTTGTTGAAAAAGACCATGGAGTCTTTCTTGAAGACCATGCTTGGCTAGTCTGGCAAAATAACGGCTGCATGCATGTTGTGGTACACCAAAGAAGAGTGTTTTTTCAATATATAAGCGAATAAAAATAGAGACATTTTGACCATTAAATTGTCTTAATTCATGACCAACTTCATCTAGATCCTTGATAGCTGTGGAATCAATCTTCTCTTCGTCTTGCCTTTGTTGATGTTGTTGTAGTATTTGGATTTGTTGTTGTTGAGTCTACTGCACTATGCGCACCAATTGTTGTAGAGTATCTCCAGAAGAATCCCCCATCTTGGAGTTCTCTTACACCGACCTTCACATCATGTTCACCAATGTCGCAGTGCATAGAGTTGAAGGTCACCACAGGGGTTTGGCAAGAGAAGAATATATGGGGGTTCAAGAGCTTAGACTTCGGAGATGGTAGAGATAAGAGAAGGGTTGAAGGTTTCAAGCCAAGTTCTTGAAGATAAGAGACAGCAAGGTGTAGATAGATTCAAGGAGAGGAGTAGATGGAAGAGAAGGGGTTCAAAGAGATTGAAGATGTAGAAGAATACTTCCAAAAAGAATTAGAAAATATAGAAGAATACTAAACAGAGATGAAGCCTGTCAGTTTCTTTCAGCATTATGAGAAAATATAACTCTAATAGACAAAAACGTGTACAAAATAATACCTTCCTCTATGCTGCTCAGATCGCCAATCTGATGCTTCCAATGGCTCCAAAAGGGGGGTTAAATATTAGAACACTTGATCAGAATCCTGCCAGATAACTCCTTCTTCATCTCCCACTTCGGAGTGTTGTTCACTACTTGAAAACAACGATCGCGTGTCGCGTGATTTCGCTAATCTCTTTTTTTTACATAAAATCCTCTCAAATTGGCTGAAAGCTACATGCTTTCGTTTACATGTTTTCATAATCTAGAAGTTATCTATAGTTTTATGGATTTTTACAAGAGATAATATCTAGAATATCTAAAATTGACTAAAAACTTGTCCCAAAAAATCTACTATTTTGAACCATGGACACTAATACTAATGCCTAAAGTGGCATTGGCTTTCTAAATCTAAAACGAAGCCACACTCTAGATTTTTTTAACACGGTGTGCGCGTAGCGGTACGACAACGCTCCACAATGGATTGTGGTGACATAGCAAAGTTCCAGTAAGAGAGCCAACATCAAGCCACAAATTCAGACACCGTTATAGATGATGGAGTATTTTGGAAACTTGCAAAGTATTATCATGGTGGATTACTATAGCTTCTCCATGATCTTATTCGATGTGCAGTGGTTTAAAGTGGTACTGGAAGGAGTTGGAGCAAGTGTTCAATAAGGTCCATCTAGATTTCTTGAAATAGATTTCGAAAAAAGATGGATGGATCTGTGCGACACATTTGTCTTGCCGGCCCATTGTGAATAAGTGCATGAATTCACGTTTTTTAAAAATTTTATTACGACATAGTATATGTCACAAATGTTAAATCTCTCTTCTATGTGATTTTGAACATGTAATTTTCTATCTAAATCCCAAACAACCTCAATGGTGGTATGTTGTGCCTTCAACTCCCCAAAGTACAAGAATATATGATGAAAGCAATGTTCCCAGTGTAGGTGAGGATAGTATGTAGATAGAGGGGTCGATATTGCAGGGGGTGGAGATCGCCCAAAGCTTGGAGCATATAGAGGAGGTAGAATCGGGTAACGATGATGAAAAGACAAGAGGCCAATAATTCTTTGAGAACGAGGTGGACTCATCCTTTTGTGGCGACCTTTCTATCGACCTTACAATGTATGTGGAGTTGTATCACGAGATTGATATGGGACCATAGGCTATGTCATACTTGTAACATCTAATTACTCAATTCATTGATGAATTGCTTATAAGGGTACTCTAGAATATACATTTTAAGTAATATCATTTTTTTAAAGTTATATTACCGTGCTTTTCTTGAATCTTTATATTGATTATGCTAACATCAATTTTCATCTGTGCATGTGACCTTTGTGGATATTTGGATAGCACGATGAGTTGCCGGATGAGTGACGAGGAGATGTAGGAGATCTTCACACATATGTCTCTAGATCAGATGGCTCGATTCAAAGATATGATAGACTAAGAGCTATCTCAGACACCATCAGGCTCTTCCATTAGATCTACTTCGACACGCTTTAATACTTCAGTTTTGAGTAGATGAGGTCATTGCTTCAAACTTGGGTCGGGATGGAGGAAGTGGTTCTTCGGGATGATGTGGAGACGTGGATGTGGTGAGCCCGTGGTTGGCTCGAGATACAAGTGCTACTTCTCGCTCTCATGCATGTTCGAGAGAGGGTGGCTCAAGTGGTTGTGGTGGAGGTACCAACGCAGTGTCTCCGTCTCGTTATTCTGTTGGAGTTGCGTCACTTGTAGGATTTATCACACTCGTGGGGACGTCTACTCTAGTCACTCTAGCTTTTGCTCAGTCATCCACAGATGGCATCCCTATGGATGCTACTTCCAGAGATACCACCCTTGTGGGTATACCATATGTATAGGGGTCTCCTGAATATGCCCAAGAGCATAGTTGCAAGTGGGAGAGGACACATCTTAGACATACCCTAGAGGGGTATGGATACGTTATAAATGATAGGACACCACATGTATAGGGGTCTCCTGGATATGCCCAAGAGCGTAGTTGCAAGTGGGAGAAGACACATCTTAGAGATACCCTAGAGGGGTATGGATACCTTATGAGTACACCAGATGTATAGGGGTCTCCTCGATATGCCCAAGAGCATAGTTGCAAGTGGGAGAGGACACATCTTAGACATACCCTAGAGGGGTATGGATACCTTGTGGGTACACTAGATGTATAGGGATCTCCTGGATATGCCCAAGAGCGTAGTTGCAAGTGGGAGAGGACACATCTTAGACATACCCTAGAGGGGTATGGATACCTTGTAGATGATAGGATAGGAGCCGTCATCATGAATGATGAGGGGAGGAGGGTGATGGCTCGTTTGAGAGAGTTGTGCCAACAAGTTTTTCGGCACAACGTCTTGGATCATTGGAAGAACATACCTGAGGGGAGCAAAGACTACATAGTAGCATCCTTGCATTACGAGTTTCCGGTACCCACTACGGGAGAGGTTTTCCATAGGCTGGATGATGGAGTGCATGCATACGTACATGTCACAGAGATGATCGACCCATGCAAGGCACTTAAGAGTGGGGCCTCAAAGCCCGAGTGGTTAGAGGCAGATGACTGGCATCAACTCAGGAAGGAGGCTATAGATTCTCTAGAATGTTGGAGATAGAAGTGCGAGATAGTGAGGTTACGACTGGAGGCAGGAGTTGTCCATCATCTTGGGAGTAGCACCCACATGACTTATCTGGAGGACTTTGTAAGTTTTTCTTTCATTCTTCTTGCTTATTTTTTTACAATATCTCTTGTACTAACAATTGTGTTTCTAATAGTTGTATTTTGTTTTCTTTGTATCACTCCATTACAAATCGCGATCCCATTCGCCTAGAGACTCGATATATAGAGAGACATGGTCTCACTACACTGATCGATAGATTGTATCCACGCGGCAGCCCAGTAAGTCACTCATCTTTCTTGTCCATGGTTAATATTTTTAATTAAAATGCATTATTTTATGGTAGAATGAAGTGTAGTGGTTTCTTTTTTTTCAGAGCCCGTTTGATGCTCCTTTGTGTCAGGAAAAGCTTTCAGATGACGAGGATCTATAGCGCGCACTTGGATTTGTGGAGCGCACATCCTCTACTTTTTTTGATCATGTGATTTATGTAGGCATTCTCTATGCACTATATTATTATCATCCTTTGTATCTTACCATAATTCCATAAGCACTTTCATTAAGTGATCTTATATTTATTTTATGTATCAGTCTTGTGGATTCAAGTACACTTTGCATTCATTTTGATGACTATTGTACGGTTTACATATAATCCATTTGTAGAATGTAAATATAGCACATAGTGCTATATGTGGCAGGGCAGCTACAATTTTTTTCTCTGTAACCGTCGCTATTAGTGTTGCAAATTTACTACATGCGTCACTATTAGCATCGCAATTTTTGTCACAAACCATCGTTATTTGTGTCATTATTGGTGTCACATTTGTGACGCAAATAACAACGCAGATTGCGACGCTAACAGCAACGCCAATAGCGACGATTCTATGGAGATGCTAATATCGACATGTTTATTGATGACGGGGGAAATTTTTTTGGTGAACATTTTCATCGCTTTAAAAGTCACTATGAGGCCTATATCTTGTAGTGACACTTAGCTAAGGAAGTGTCATCTTGACATTGGAAAGAGAATAATAAAATCTCTAAGCAAACAATCACTCTAATGATCTGCTTCAATCCATCATCTTGAGGCCACAAAATAACATGAGTCTAAACAAATATATAAAAGAAAACCCATAAACCAATATTAACCAATCCTTTAACTTATGAAAATATACTTCAACAAATTATTAAAGGATATAATAGCTTTGTTTTCTCATTTGCATCAATATTTATAGCTTTATCTTCAATCATAATCCAACTTTGATAATCGTCAACTCCAACTTTGTCACCTCATGATAAGGA
Organism: Lygodium microphyllum; assembly: GCF_053477565.2. Lineage (NCBI taxonomy): Eukaryota > Viridiplantae > Streptophyta > Polypodiopsida > Schizaeales > Lygodiaceae > Lygodium > Lygodium microphyllum. Next base: position 99,044,726 of record NC_141146.1, on the reverse strand, counting down.
TAACTCACATACACATTTCACACAAACAAAACAACCACAAAAAATTGAACTCACATTCACAATAGTATGTAGTATGAATGGCATAGCCCCCCAGAAACTTTTGAGAGAAAAAAGAAGGCTTTTCATTAAAAATCAAGATACATAAAAAATCTAATCCACTTGCTTGTGTGGATGAAGATATTTCTTTTTAAATTGCATACTAAGCTTCAGTCTCTCCAACAATCAACTCTCATCTACAAAATAGATATGAACATTTTGAAGAAACTAGAGACAATACATCCTTTCAATCAGGACAACAAACCTAGTAGGATAATCTTGAGAAAAATTGTATAGTTCATGCATCTGAGCTCTTGATACATCTTTATTAGATGCAACTATTGATGTATAAAAGCTAAATACCAACAAAAGTGAGTAGTTAGCCTCATAGAAACATATTTTGATGAGAATATATGTGAATAAATTAGAGATAGGAATGTGAATATGCAGACGAAGTCCCCCATGATCCTGAAAAACATTCCAATTAAAATCTAGTCCAGTCAAAGAATCCTATAAAGTTCACTATCGATAATGGAGTATATCACTATTGAATCCATTAGTATCTATGACTGATAGTGGAGGAAGGTTTATATAATCAAAAGGTTGAGGTAAGGGAATCATAGTCAAACAATGGAGATGGGGATAGGATAAATCATAGAAAATGGAAATACTAAGCGATAGGAATACTAAAAAAGGAGGGAAATGAAACAAGAAAATTTGAAGACATTTGATAGAAAAAGTGGATGGAACAAGTTGAGCAATAAGAGGATCAGGAGGAATAGGTGTAACAGTAGCTTCAGTAATAATGGCGAGGGGTACATACAGGGATATCTGGAGATGAGGCAGCATGAAAAGTAAGCATAGGGATGGAATCATGATGAGTGTTAAGAAGGGAGATATAAGTAGGACGACATTGAGAAATATTTTGATATGAAAGGACCAACAATATTAGTCAAATAAACAGAAGATAAATAGTTAAAGGCTTGAAAGAAAACATTTGTAAATAAAGGATATTTTGCAATGCAAGAAAGGACTTGTGAGTGTAAGGGTTGAATATCAAATTTAAAAAATATACTCCACCGTCGATCGTAAACTAGCATATCCTCTTCTGAAAGTGGATGCCAAGTCTAACCTTTACATGATGGAGTCTTGTGGACATAGGTATGTAATCCATCTAAAAGGCTAAGCTCCACCAAATGATATATACATGGCTGCTTGTGGAATAACACAACCCAGATAAAGATTGATATCCTCCTCATTGGGAATCTGTAAGTTTCATGTGATATACATGAATGAAAATAACTATGGCTCATGAGATCATCAAGAGCACAATCAAACACTGACTTTAATAAATCAATAGGCCAAAGGTTATGCTACCCCTCTTCTTGTGCTTCCAAGTCCATAGCGCTAAGAGGTATATATAGGGCAAACATCTACTAATGGTATTTAATCCAAAAGGTAGGGAGGCGATAGAAGATTAGGCAAGTGAAGGAAGTATTGATGCAAATAATGATTACAATGTTGAATATGGTTCACCTTAGTAGAAAGAGCATCACTTAGTTTGGCTTGCTATTTTAGGCTTTTCGGCTTCTTTGTGGATAATTGAACAAAACAGACTACAAAAGCACAGGGGGAAACATAAAATTTAGTTACTTTACATCTCAACTCCTCAATTATCGTTTCTTCTGCTACAATAGTTTCTTGAGAATGATGCAACTCACCCTCACAAATATGCAGCTTAGAAGCTAAAATCACAATCTCAAAGAGGGCAGAATCACACTCCTTTGTCAAGGAAGCTTGAACATCTTTAGCAACAACTAACTTATCTATCGTCAAAGCAATGGTTGCTTTTGTGACATCGAACAAATTTGTAGCTTTGGTCATCTCATTATGAATATCACTTAGAGCAGCTCTTTTCTATGTTAAATCCTCTAAATCTTTACTCAACTAACTAGTAAAAGATTCCACCTTTTTTTGCAAAGAGGTATAGACTCTTGTATACATAGCTTGGAAGATGAAGTCATTGATGTGTTTATAATGTTGCCTAGATATAGGAGACCACTTATGAAAGCATGGGCCTAGACATTACTGTGTCAAAAAATAATGGATGTTGAGGATCAATTTTGCCATCCCTTTGCATTGCAGATAGATTGGTACAAGAAAGGAATGTACGAAGGGAACTAATAGAAAGAGCGGGCACTTGAACTTGTATAAGAGAAGGATCAGGAATACGAATAGGACAGGAGTTTGTAGGCAAGAGCGTTTTCCGTGGATCACCTTGGTAGGAGGTTCATCTTCCTCTGAATTTTCTTGCATTAGAAGAGAGAAAGGAACTATAGGTGGAGGTTGCACATGAGTCTTATCAAAGTCAAGAATAGTAGTGCCACCTTGGAAAGGCTTAAAACTAATCACTTTCTGAAGGAAGGCTCCATTAAAAACATTAATAAGTTGTCCTTTCTAAACTAGTTAAAAATGTTGATACATCTTTGTAAAAAGGAATTGTGTGCAATTAAAATTCACCCTCTCAAGGATCATAACAAAAGTATTAAAAAGCTCCTTAGATAGGCATTTTGGTGTAGGCTTGCTAGACATAAAGAAATCCTATAGGAATTAGCATAATTGCTTCTTAGATAGGAGATGAGATACTAGCAATTAACACTCTTGAACTGGTAATGACTTTGTTGGCCACCAAGGGATGGAAGTCTCTTTTTTAACAAGGGCAACGATCTCATTACTTGAGAACAAGTGATTGCTACTAGGAATAGGAGCAGCAAAAAGGGGTAAAAATAGAGCTTCATTGATGTTGACTAAAGATAAATAGAAGCTATGACCACGCACTAAGCCTAATCACTTTTTATAAGATTCTAGAAAGGAATAATAGAGTTTAGCATCCACAAGTGAGAATGTGAGGGTAATAAAATGATGGAGACCAAACCGATGAATACAATCTGTGTCCAACAACAAAAGGAGTCGTGAACTAGTAGTGGGATATGCTAAACCACTATCGGTGCATATGGGGGCACCATTCATACTTCACATGATATACTACACACACAAAAACCAAGAAACAAGACAAAGAACTCCTACAAAACCAACATAGGCACCACCATTGAAAGGAAATCATAGAATAACATAGACCAATATGACCACGCCAGCCCAAACCCTGAATAATCCACAACCTACATAAAAAATTTGACATGGCCTACATACACATGTGACTAATAACATCATGATATGCAACATAAAGATACCTTGAAACCTCATAGTCAAGCACACAAAAGAAAATCAAAGATCAATCATACTACAAACCTTGACATTGACAAGAGACCACATACAAATGACAACAAACTCATAACAAGACCACAAACTGAAAACAAAAAAGATAGGGACTAATAAGACCAACCTCAACCAATAATCCCATCCTTGTAAATGCATTCTATCAACCTATGTTGCAATGACGTGAGTGGGTGACTGTTATTTCTATTTCTTTTATGAGTTACAAATTTACGCAGTAGTTAATTTTAATAAAGTCCATTAATACAAGGTGAATCGAGTTTTACAACCCAACCCTACTCTAACTTTAACTCAATAGGGGTCTCTAAAAATGTAATTCCTTTTTACAATTAGATGGTATTTGGCATAAAGCCCATGCATGCATTATGACACATGTTTATTTTATTACAAGTTAATGTATCTGTAGCACATGTGTGCATGCATATGTGGCAACGAGAATTCATTTTAATTTTAAAAGTTAAGTGGGGTTATAATGCAATGTGCTCATACAACGACAAGGGTTTCTTTTATAATTTATTTTGAGGTTTATTTTATTTAGAATTTAGGGGATGCAATTTGTTTATTTTGTGATGCAACATTATATTGATTTTAATTACAAGTTAATCATGTTTGAGGATTCATGTAGAGAAGGAAAAAAGAAAAGATCATAGCAATATGTGGGACACCGAGAAGGTTTGACAAAAAAAAAATGGTGATAAGGATACAACTCCTCAACTCTCACGATGGCTAGAAATCCATGAAAGAAACAAACATATAGGTGATTAGAAGCTAGTCAATCTCTTGTAGGAATAATTTTTGAAAAAAAGAAACTATGCTAATCACAATTCAAAAACAAAAAGCCATATAGATACACATGTATGAATTTATACATAATTTTTATGTTTAATTTTTTATTGGTTTTATTAAGATTGTTTTGATTTTTTCTTTTTACTTTCTCATGAGAATATTAATGCATTTTTATTTTTTTATTTTTTAAATGAAATATAGAAAAATAAAAAGAATAAAGAAACGTATTTGTTAGATTTATTTAGAATTTATTTGGTATTTTTCAAGATTTATTTTCAATTTCTAATGATATTGTGATAGTTCTAAAGCTTTTTATTTGGTTTTTCAAGGATTTTCTAATTTTTATGTTATTTTTAATTTTTAAAATTAAAAATGAATAGATTATTTTTCTACTTTTCTAGAATTTGTTGGCCACTAAGGGATGGGAGTCTCTTTGTGAACAAGAGCAATAATCTCCTTACCTGATAATAGGACAACTGCTACTAGGAATATGAGAAGCAAAAAGGGGAAAAAACATAGCTTCAATGATGTTGGTAGAAGATAAATAAAAGCTACGACCACACACTAAGCCTGATCACTTTTTATAAGATTCTAGAAAGGAATAATAGAGTTTAGCATTCACAAGTGGGAATGTGAGGGTAACAAAATGATGGAGGCCAAATCGATGAATACAATTTGTGTCCAACAAAAGTAGTCGTGAACTAGTAGTGGGATATGCTAAAACACTATCGATGGGGGCGCCATTCATACTACATAGGATATACTACACACACAAAAACCAAGAAACAAGAAAGAGAACTCTTACAAAACCAACATAGGCACCACCATTGAGAGAAAATCATGGAATAGCATAGACCAACATGACCACACCAGCCCAATCCCCAAATAATCCACAACCTACATAAAAATTTTGACATGGCCTACATACACATGTGACTAATAACATCATGATATGCAACACAAAGATACCCTAAAATGTGATATTCAAGCGCACAAAAGAAAATCAAAGATCAATCATACTGCAAACCCTGACATTGACAAGAGACCACATACAAATGAGAATAAGCTCATAACAAGACCACAAACTGAAAAAAAAAAAGATAGGGACTAATAAGACCAACCTCAACCAATAACACCATCCTTGTAAATGCATTCTATCAACCTAGGGTGCGATGAGGTGAGTGGGTGACTGTTATTTCTATTTCTTTTATGAGTTACAAATTTATGCAGTAGTTAATTTTAATTAAGTCCGTTAATACAAGGTGAATCGAGTTTTACAACCCAACCCTACTCTGACTTTGACTCAATAGGGGTCTCTAAAAATGAAATTTCTTTTTATAATTAGGTGGTATTTGGCATAATGCCCATGCAAGCATTACAACACAGGTTTATTTTATTACAAGTTAATGTATCTGTAGTGCATGTGCGTGTATAACAAGGGTTTATTTTATTATAAGTTAATGTATCTGTAGCACATGTGCACATGTACATGTGACGACACGGGTTCATTTTAATGTTAAAAGTTAAGTGGGATTATAGTGCAATGTGCTCGTGCAACGGCGAGGGTTTCTTTTATAATTTACTGTCAGGTTGATTTTATTTAGAATTTAGGGGATGCAATCTGTTCATTTTGTGATGCAACGTTATATTGATTTTATTTACAAGTTAATCATGTTTGAGGATGCATGTAGAGAAGGAAAAAAGAAAAGATCATAACAATATGTGGAACACCCATAAAGTCTGACCCAAAAAAAAAAAAAAAAACGGTGATAATGATACAACTCCTCAACTCTCGTGATGGCTAGAAATCCATGAAAGAAACAAACATATAGGTGATTAGAAGCTAGTCAATCTTCCGTAGGAATAATTTTTGAAAAAAAGAAACTAGACTAATCACAATTCAAAAACAAAAAGCCATATAGATACACATGTATGAATTTATACATAATTTTTATGTTGATCGGTTTTATTGAGATTGTTTTGATTTTTTCTTTTTACTTTCTCATGAGAATTTTAATGGATTTTTATTTTTGTATTTTTAGATGAAATACAAAAAAAAATTAAAAATAAAGAAACACGTTTGCTAGATTTATGTGGTATTTTTCAAGAATTATTTTCAAATTTTAATGAATTTATGATTTTTTTAAAAATCACTTTTTAAAATTAAAAAATGGGTAGATTATTTATTTACTTTTGTAGATATTTTTCATGATTTTTAAATATATATTTTCAAGGTGTTTTGCATTTTAAAGGTTCTTATGTGTTTTCAACGTTTATTTGAAATTTATTTCAAAAACACATGTTTTTTAAATTGGCTATTGGCAAAAAATTGGGTACTTAGATGAGTGAATGTGGGCAGCAGCTGTAAGCTCTACAACATGGCCAAAATGAGAATCATGTCCTTGCACATCTACGCCGATTAGCAACCTATGCGGCCATGCAAACCATGGAAAAGCAAAGCTCGTGTGCGAACAAAGAGCGGGCAAGGAATGTGGATGCATGGGACTACAATCCGGAGGGCCAATGATGTAGCCAAATTGATGGGCGGGCCACGACGTGGTTGCAGGGAAGAGACCGAGATGGAAAGAAGATGTTGTGCGAGAGTGGGGAAAACCACATAGGAAGGAGCTGTGGGAAGGACGGCTAAGGGCAGGAATTTCTGGGGATTTGGTGGGTTTTTTCTAGATAAAAGATTTTTTTTTAAAAAAAGGTGTGACAAGGTAGTGGGACCCGGAAAGTGGGTGGGGGAAAAGGGGGCTTAGAGGAGGCAAGGAGGGTACGGAGGAACACGGAGTGGTGTTGGGAGTGGTGAAACAAGTAGGGAGGAGGCAAGAAGGTAAAGAAGAGGAGGAGGCAGGGTAGGGAGGAAGGAAGGTGGCAGGAGGGAAGTCGAAGGTGGGGCCTGGGCGAGGGAGGCATCAAAGTGTTGGCAAAAGGCGGCGTGGGCAGAGAGGAGGCGCTGCAGATGGCCGCGAGCAAGCGGCAAAGCGGAGACAGAGGCAAGCGCTGGAGGTGGCAGCAGGACTTGGTGACGAAGGAGGGAAAGGGGAGGAGAGTAGAGGAGGCGGCTGAGTAGGAGAAAAGGAGGAGAAGCAAGAGAGGGAGGAGAAATGGAGACAGAATATGAGAGGATAAGGAGGAGGAGAAGAGGAGAAGAGGAGGAGAAGGGAGGGAGGGAGGGAGGGAGATGGAGGTGGGGAGAGAGGGTGAGGGGGAGCATGTACATAGGGAGGGGAGAGAGAGAGAAAGAAGGGAAGAGAGAGATAGAGGGGGGTGGTTACAAGGAGAGAGAGGGAGGGGGAGGCGAGAGAAAAAAATGAAAGAAGATGAAGGAAAGAGAGAAAAGTAAGATAATAATTAAATAAATAAAGAAATAAATATAAATATAAATCAATAAAAAGGTGGGTGTGCATGCACCCTTGGCATCTCGGACATGCACATGGCAAGGTTAAAAAATTTCACACTGACGAAACCAAAACAAGACATGAGAGTATAGATAAGCATATGTAATGCATCATGGACACAACAATGCATGGGAGGAGACCAAAAGCGGCAATCACGTGGGCACATGGTGAGGCCAAATCACCCAAAAAAGCATGAAAATATTAATTTTAAAAAATTCGACTATCAAAGAAAAAGAAAAAGTGGGTAACAAGAGCAAGAACACAATTGATGACCCAAATAAGACAATGGTCATTAAAAAGGATTGTTGCACGAAAAATAGGAAAAAAAAAACACATGCATGAGCACACAAAAATTAATAATGGGATATTCGTCTACCAAATCAAAGAGTGGTAAAAAGGAAAAATTGCGTGGATGATGAGCCGCATAGGATTGTCTAGTTAGAATACAGGTTGGACATGAGAAGGGCGGGTTCACATCGGAAAACGTCAAAAAATGCACATATGAAAGGAATCAGAAATTAATTCGAGGATATTTATGAGTAAGAATAGAGGGCAAGCAAAAGGAAAAATGGCAAGGTGGAAGTGCTTGACAAGGCTAGTGGCTCAAAACATGGTTCTGCCTAGCAAAGGGACGTGATCACATGGGAAAAAAAACATCAAGCATGTATAAGAAAACACAATAAAAAATTAATAGCAAGAAATCCATGTGCTAAAATAGGTTGGAGGAAAAAGAAAAAATATCTAAGATGATGAGCCATAGAGGGCTATCTAGTTAGAATATAGTTCTGATGAAAATAAAACAAATTCATATGAAAAAATAATAAAAAGACAATCAAAAAATACTCAAATCATGCAAAAATTAATAACGACCAATCCATGTATCCAAAGGACAAGCTATAAAAATGAAAAATATCCAAGGGAAGCAGAAAGTTAGGGTTGTCATGTCAAATCCCTATTATAGTGCAAAAAAGGTACCTTTTTATAAAAACATATCTGTTTTGCATAAAATCCTTTAAAAATTAATAACTTATGAGTCATCACTCAAAACAGAGGGCTATAAAAGAAAAAGCATCCATTCAAAGAGATAAGTAGGGATGTGATATCAGATTTGAATTTTGATGAACTTAGGGTACGTTCACCTAAGAAATGTGTAAAATTAAAAAATATAAAAGAAAAGGAAAAAACCCTTAGATTCAAGGTGTGACATCATGGATGGGTTGGGTAGGTATCCCACTAAGGTCTAAAAAAGAAACATTCACCTCTTATTTGAATGGGATGAAAATGAATAGTCACTCACCCCACCCTCTGTTTCACACTGTTGTGATAGATATAGAGGGCATCCTATGCTCACATTCCCATTTGGTTAGGATGAAAGCTCACATCACTTAGGGGGTTGTCAATGAAGATCACCTTGGCTTATTGACGAGGATGAACAATGTCTATTGAGGAAGGCCATACCCAAGGAGGTAGCCAATAGACCAAGAATTGGGTTTAGATGTAGGAGATTTCATTTACTGGAGGAGTTAGATGCTTTATAGAGTGTTAAGACATAATGCACCAAGGGAGGTGGCTTCAAAACTGCATCCTAGTAGAGAGTTCGGCTAAGGAGTCAGCTAATCTGGGGACTGTGGGTTGTTGCAATCTTTTCTATAGCTAGCTTCCCATCCAAAGGTGTTGTCATCTTTTCTTAGAGTAAGACCTCTTATGCTAGGGAATTTCTTCATTTTCTCCATAACTATGTGCGTATGTGTTCAGAAAAAATCTCCCTACTCCTAAGGGTATTTTCATCTTGTCTCAAAGAGCAGGTTGGCATGGCAAGGACCAAATTCCATTTCTCCCATAACCTATATTTTTTTCTTTTTCTTTTTTTCTTAAAGAAAAGGATACCAATGTTCAAGACCAAATGTGCCACATTTTTTGGCTGGAAGAAAAGGGGACAAAACACAAGTTGGAGCTACAATAGATAGTATAGAAGAAATCATTTGCTTCATCAAAAGAATCCATATGATGATGATCATCAAAATTAGTATGGGAATAATTTAGTAGTGATGCTGAAGGGGAATAAGAGCAATCTTTTGTGATTGTTAGGAACCCCATAGTGGAAAATATTTCTTTAGATGATAGCCATTGATCAAGAAAGGATCATTAGAGGTATCTATAGCTTGTATCTGCACAAAGTCATTAGGGTTGACTACAAGGACCTTGTAAGGGCCAATCCAATACTGTTGAAGCTTTCCAGCAAGGAACTTACCAAAGTACGAATCATAAGTCAAGATGAGATCACCTTCTTTGAATTCCTTATCTTTGATGAATATGTCATGGTAAACTTTTTGTCAATCCTGTGTGGCTTCTATGCACTGTAAGGCCATCTTTTGAGTCTTGTCCATACATTCTAAGTGTAGGAGATGATGCTGTGGGGGCTTATAATCTCTTAGGCACTATGTGATGGCTACTTGTAGAGAGAGAAACTCCAACTTGATAGAGAAAAGAGCTTATGTACCATAAACCGACTGAAAGGGTGTCTATCCTCTGTAGCTGCCTTATAGGAGGTTTTGTACTTCTAGAGGACTTATGTAAGTTGATTATGCCAATCATAGTGATGTGCGGCAATTGTCCTTGTTAGGATTGAATGGATGATGCAATTGGTGACTTTGACTTGGCTGTTGGCTCTAGGATAATATGGTATTGACTTATGATAGGGTAGATCTTATAGATCTATGTCAATTATTCCATGATCTTGTTTAGAAAATTAATGCCTCTATCACGTATATGCTCTAGAAGACTACCAAGCAAGTGATAATATTCCCATATAGAAATAAAGCTAGGCTATTGCCATAATCTTGCTTGAGATCTTTGGCTTCACAACACTTCATCACGTAGTCTATACATACTAGAATGTATTTGTTTTTCTTTCATTCGGTTAGAAGATCGATTGGTCTCACAAAGTCGATGCCCCATTTTTGGAATGGCTTCAAAAAAAGCATAGATTGTAATAGCATTGCATTGGTTTTTATGGGCTCTTCCATTTGTTGACATGCATTACATCATTGACAATAATCCTACATAACTTTGTGGAGGGTTGGCCACTAGTATCCTATAAGTAGAGCTTTTTTGGCTATTGCTTACAATAATCCTTGGTACGTTTGTGGAGCGTTGGCCACTAGTATCCTATAAGTAGAGCTTTTTTGGCTATTGCTTACAATAATCCTTGGTACGTTTGTGGAGCGTTGGCCACTAGTATCCTATAAGTAGAGCTTTTTTGGCTATTGCTTACAATAATCCTTGGTACGTTTGTGGAGCGTTAGCCACTAGTATCCTATAAGTAGATCTTTCTTGGCTATTTCTTATTGCGCAAAATGTCCACCACATGGCTCATCATGGTATGCCTTTAGGATGATTCCAATCTCATCTCCTGTTATGCATCTCCGTAATACTTCATATTTACCTTTCTTGTATAAGGTGTCACCTAGTCGGGTAAAGAAGGCTAATTCGAGTAGAAGCTTCTTCTTCTCTCTGTTAGAGATACTAGGAGGGTATTGTTGAGTCACTAGGAGGTTGACAATATCTACATAGAGATCTCTACTAGAAATAGAGCTACATTAGGAAGGTATGGATCATCTTTCTCCCCTTTGTTACTATGAGGGATTCACGATAGATGATCGGCCAGAACATGAAAAAGACCACCTTCAGTGACCACTTCAAGATCAACCTAGAATAGGAATAGCCATCTAATCATTTTGCCTTTCACATCGGCCTTATTCATCGAGAAGGATATAGCTACTTTGTCCACGTAAAACTTTAAAGATGTTGATAGAAGGTAATGTCGAAACTTCTCCAAGGAAAACACCATTGCCAAGTACTAAAGCTCTATCATTGCATAGTTTCTCTCTCTTATCAGTGACTTTTCGGCTTGCATAATAAATTGGCTAGTCCAGCTTGAGGATATTTTCTGACAAGTAATTACACCTAGCCTTTCAACTAATGCATCAATGTGCACATAGAATTCCTTTGTCTAATGAGGAGGTTGCAAGATAGGTGCTCAGATTAGGCACTACTTCAAGATATTAAAGGCTTTTTCATAGTCATCTGTCCGAATGAACTCTACATCCTTCTTCTCAGGAGCTTGTATAGGGGGGTTGCCTTTGTTACAAAATGTGCTATGAACCCCTTGTAGTAGCTCTAATGGCCAAGAAATCCCCCAATTATTTGATATTAGTTGGTGCAGTTAGCATTGCAATCTTGTCAATCTTTGCAGGGTTTGGTGGTTATCCTCTATACATAGAGACAATGTGGCCTAATAAGACTCTCGAGGAGACCCCGAAGATACATTTGTGGGGGTTGAGGGAGATCCCATACTTTCACCATCGCTCAAAACATTGCTCTAAGTGTCTCCAATGCTTGTAGAGTGGATTGAAGAAACAAAAATAATCTAAATAGACCTCAATGAAATCATGTAGGTGGTTCTAGAATGCAGCCATCATGACTCATTGAAAGGTAGCAAGGGTATTATATAGCCCAAATGGTATCACCATATAGGCATAGGTATCCCATTCTATTGTGAAGGTTGTTTTGGACTAATCTTCTTTGGCAATCCACACTTGATTATATCCTTTGCGTCCATCCAATAGAGAGTATAGCTCATGTTCTACGATGTTATCTAACAATTGGATGGTAAAGAAATAGAAAACTGATCTTTCTTAATCTTGGAATTGAGCTTTTAAAATTCCACACATATCCACAACTTTCCATTCTTCTTAGGTACAACCCAATGGGCCAAACCCATTCACTATTGGCTACTAGGTATATGAACTTAGCCTCCAAGAGTTTTAGCAACTCTTTCTAAACTAAGACTAAATAGTTAGGATTCATTCTCCTCTAATGTTGCCTTACTCATTTGGGCATTAGGTTCTAGGTCAATGTGATGTTGAGAGTGGATTTTAGAGACAACTTTTGAAGCAGAAAAGAGTCGGAGATGCCATAAAAGACCAAATTTTCATGAAAAATGAAATGATTGCGGATCGATGAGCTGGAGTTTTACTAGATCGAGTTCGATGCTAGGAAGCCAATGCAAGTCTTGGTTTGTTGATCGGAGTCCATTTGACCCACTATTTAATCCCCGTCAGGTTTTGCGTTATGAAGCAACTACATGATCTGGAAGCCACAAAGTGTGTGTCAAGTACCATGTTCATAGATTTCCATGTCATGAAGCCAGTCGTCTAGATGGATCTCAATTCTGAGCACATTTGCTCATTCGAAAGAGAAAAATCCACTTGGTAGAAAGTGTGAACATGCAAAAGTGATCTAGTTTTTTTAAAACTTGAGTTTAAGCTTGTAGATTTGAAGGGATATGAAGAAAAAAACGTTTTTTTTGGGGGGGAGGCACCATTTTTTAAGCGCCCTCTCCAATCTTTAAAAAATGATTTCTGGACCTACAACCTCATGAGGAACCCTCTTGGCTATGAGATCCACCATTTTTTCGCTCTTTATCGCTACTAAAATCACAAGATTTGATGCATTAAACAAAGAGATATGTTTTTAGTCTTTCTCTCTCCTGTCTCCTCTCTCCTCTTGTGAACTATTCTTGTGGATCGATGTAAAAGAGAGGGGGATGGGCTGAGATGGACTTTTTTGTCAAAAGATAAAGCAGGAGTGGAGAGATATGTGAATCAGAGTTGGGGACAAATCATCAGCGGCCTTTGAGGAGTGTCAGCGGGCATCGAATATCGAAATATGCACATCATAATGAGCAGAGATTTTATTGATTAATGATGTATTCTTGTTTGAAATGGTTAGAAATGCTTGGATTTGATTGCCAATTCTATGTTTGATCAATCATGTTAAAAGAATCAATCAAGAGAAAATATGCAGTTTTTGGGTTTTTGGTGTGCATTTGCCATTCCCATGGAATAAAATATACTAAGAAAATAATTTTCTATAAGAGTAATTGGTCTACATCTGAAAATAAGTTATTTGCTATAATTTTCTATAAATAAATAGAAAAAATTAAAGAAATTTAGAAAAATGAAGTTTTTTACGTCATAAAAATTGAAAAAAATAAGATTAATGTGTGTGATCATATAATGGAGTTGAAGCATGAGGTTTCGCCTCATTTCAGCCCCATTTCTTTGTTAGAGTGAGTTTTTACCACTTTCAATAAAGAAAAATACATTAAAAAACCATGCCTACATCTATCAACGCAAGCAAAATCTTAAACGGTAGGGGAAAAGGGGGTTGTTGAGGGTTGAAATACATTAAATTTTGATGTTTGATATTGCATATCATATAGAGTTCACGGTTGTTTAAAATTAAAAGAGACTAGTAGCATGAGGAAACTCGGTGCTATCCCTAAGTAATGAAGCACTCACGTGGAAAGAAAAATCATGAAAAGAATTATCTTCATACTTTCACATTGTTGATTTTCAATGAATATTTATTTTGAGCACAATGGTCATATTGACACTTGCATTGATGCACCTTATATTATCATATCCTCCATGCATAGCACCTGTTTGTATATGAGTGATGACCCAACGCTGAGAGCGTGAGGTATCCCAAGTGCCGTAGGGCTAGATATTCGGTTCCTTGGGGTTTATTTAGTGAGTTTTATAGATATCACCTCTTGGATCATTTATCAAAAGAGTGGACTTTGTTTCGAAAGTGTTTTATGTTCATGGTGCATCTTGGGGCTAATCTCGGAGGTGTAGGAGAGCCGTAGTGGAGCCGAGGTGATCAACCAAGGGTGCTCCATCTGTGTCTGCTACATGATATATAACACCAACATGTTTAGGGACTCCATTTGAGAAGTAGGAAAATAGTTATTCGTTGGACTATGAAAAATACTACAAATGCAAAGTTCTTAGACACTCTTGGCTACGAGGCTATGTGGGGTGATTTTAGGTGAGTAGTAGAGGCTTGACCAGTGCTTAGAGCCAGTGTCGGGCCTGTATTGGGGATCCCGAAAGGTTGTGCATTTTTGGGGATCTTCTAATAAGCGGTGATTTTTGAATCTCAATTGATAGGGACTAGCTTATTAGTGTATGCCAAAAGACAATGACTTAGACTCAAAAGACTGTGAAGCCGAATTTTAGAAGCAAGAAAGAGCTGAAAGGACTAGATGGCATGTGAAAATCATAAGAAGATATTCTCCACAAAGAACTGGTCCAATATCCCTACAAGAGCGAGGTCTTAGTAACCCTAGCTCGATGCAAAGTCCGTTAGGAGGAGGAAGTTCTAGTACTTTCCCTCTTCCAATTAGTCCGTCCACATCGAGTGGAGTAGTAGTTCTGATCGTTCAAACTCCTTTAAAGAATCCGATTATCACAATGGCGCAACCCATTGCAATCCCAATAGGGATGCCAGACTTACCAGCCTCAGGGTTTCCTCTACCCATTTTTAATGGGTTAGCAGAGAAAGATACAAAACTTCATATAAATGAATTCCAAAAGTTAAATGTTTAATTGTTGAATTTGAGATGGACACTTGATGATGTTCTTCAACATGACTTTGAAAGGATGAGCTACAGTGTTGTATCATAGCTTAGAGGCTAGAACCATAACTAGGATTGATCTATTCTTTGTAGCCTTTCGAAGAGAGTTTACCCTTGAAAGAGGAGGTCTGTATTGACTACATATCCTCAATGTTACATGTCAGGAATCTCACAAGAATGTCCATGTGTATATGCCAAGAAAAAGAAGGAAATATTCTGTAAGTTGCAAACCTATATTCATATTCCAATTACTGCTCAATTGCAATACTTTTTGAATGGGCTAGAATTTAATATTCAAGTATAGTTTAGTAATGTTACTCTTGCCGACATTGATATGGCTATTATATGAGCAAAAGAGGTAGAATCGCAATTACAAGCGGCTTATGCCTCTAGGGAAAACTGGAATCCAAGTTTAGGTTATGGAAATACTTTAGTGCTAATAAATGGAGGTCAAGGGATGCCCATGAGCCCTCCTAATGGGAGAGGAAGCATAATTCCAAATGTGCCCATATTGCTAGCTCCTCCCAATGTGACCATGCATATGGCTAGTCAGATGGCTCCACCAAATTTTGCAAGCCAAATGAAAAATCCCACCGTTGTTCTAGGAAATCGATAGCCAATTCCCAATCAAGTGGTTAGGCCAATGGAATGACATGTAGATAATCGTAGCTATGAGTGAAGTGTATTGAATGTCCTTGGTGAAGTTAAGGATATGATGAAGCACTATATTGACATGATTAGTGAACAATATAGACAAATAGCCATTGATGTCGATTTCCTTAAGAAGTAGCATAATTTGATAGGGAGTTGACGCCCTTAAGATCCAGTTGTAAGTGGTGTGGTGGCCAATATTTCCCTAGGAATTATCCAAATGTTAAATGCGACATATGTGGGAAGTTTTTCCATTTAGCTAGTACTTGTTGGAGCAAGATTAGCTCTCTTCAGTAAGGAAGTAAATAACCAAGTATGGTTAATCATCGAGTGCAAGGAAACAATCTCGACCAAGATGAAGGACTGAAGCAAATATTACAAAGAGGGAAAGCTATGGTAGAGGAGCTGCCTAGTGGTAGCGGAGTTAGCCTTATAGAGGCCGTTTGTGTCAATGGCACTGAAGCTTCTAACCTAGAGTCCTTACGAGAGGTCAAAAGGGTAAAGAAGTTGACAAAGATAAGGCAAAACCTGTCGAGAGAAACCCCAAGAAAGATGATAAGGGGATGCAAGTCCTAAATCCTAACATGGAAGGCAGATCTCTAAAATTCATAGATGGTAAAGCCAATCCCAAGAAGGATAAGGAGTTGCCAAAGAAGAAGGAAAAATCCAAGAAAGAGGCACCAAAGCCAGTCCAAAGACCAAAGGAGAGGATGGTCTGGCGAACTTGAAGATTGCATTACTAAAGTCCATGTGACTGTTGCCAATGTGGAATGCATTCTTGACTTTTTTGATAATTAGGTTTGTAGGGTGACCTAGCTATCAAGTATTGCTAGGCATGACATGGATACAAGCAGACTATCAGGTTGATATACCCTTTGGTCGATTGACCTTAGGTTGAGGTGCCAGACATGTAGTAGTAGATGACTATTCTAAATCTCCTCAAAGTGAGAGAGTTCCTTTATCGTTGTCAGAGCTAGATACATTAGAAGCTTCATATGTTAGTGAGTTATCATCAAGTGACAAATCCAATGAGGGGTCTACTACAGAGGATATCTATCAAGTAACTCTGAATGAGCCAATAGAGGCTCAAGAAAGGATAAGAGATGCAAATGTAATTGAGCTCGACCTTGGCACAATGAATGATTCACGGCCAATGAAATTAGGGTCCATGCTTGGTTCGGAAGAAAGGAAGGACTATGTGTCCTTGATTCAAGAATTCAGTGACATCTTTGCTTGGAATTACGATGAGTTGAGAAGTATTCCTCCCAGCCTAGTTGTTCATACTATCCCTTTAAAGGAATATAGCTGCCCTGTGTATCAAAAATTAAGGTGTATGACTTTCAAATTAAGGGATGGGCTATTAGAAGAATTGACAAAGTTGTGGAAAGATGGCTTGATATTTTCGGTTCAACACATAGAGTGGTGTTCACCAATGGTTATCAAGAAGAATAATAATAATCAAACTCGACTTTGCGTAGATTTAAGAGAACTTAATAAAAGCAGACAGTTAAGGATTACTATCCATTACCATTCATCGATCAAAATTTAGATTAATTAGCAGGTAGGAAAATCTATTCATTTATGGATTGCTTTGCTGGATACAATCAAATGACTATTACGGAGGAAGACAAGTTGAAAATGACATTTATCACTGTCTTTGGTACCTTTGTGTATCATGTGATTGCCTTTGGGTTATGCAATGCACTTGTTCTTGGCAACAAATAGATGATAAGACTTTTGGTGACATTTTCCTAGAGGAGTTAAAAGTCTTTATTAATGATGTGGGGCAGCCACCACTAGGGAGCGGAAATTGGTCATTCTAAGGAAATGTTTTGAGCATTGTAGATAGTTTCGCATTGCTCTTAATCCTAGAAAATGCATCTTTGGGGTGTCCTATGGATTGTTTCTAGGCCATGTGGTTAGTTCAATTGGTATTGCGAGACCCTGAAAAGATAAATGTTATAGTTGTTATGAACCCACCATGTACTCCAAAAGAGATGCATAGCTTTCTGTCTCATCAGTGGGATATTATAGAAGATTTATCAATGCACTGGTAGAAAGAGAATTGCCATTAACAAACATTCTATCTTTGAACTATCTATTTGAGTGGAATGAAGCCTATAAAGTATCCTTCAAAGATGTGAAGCAAGAACTAGCAAAAGTTCCAATCCTAAAATAGCTCAGAAGAGGTGAAGTTTTCTATATATTTTTAGTAGCCACACTGCATAGTATTAGCTATTGTTTAGCCCAAATTTAGGAGGAGAAATGGTATCATCCAATTTCCTTTGCTAGTAGGAATTTGGGGATATTTGAAATCAACTATACTTACAAGGAGAAATTGTGCCTTGGAATGGTCTTTGCGACGAAGAAATTTAGGCATTATATTCTCTATGAGAAGGTACTAATTTTACAAAGATAGGACTTAGATTGCTCCTAAACAAGTTGTAATCGCTTGATCGTTTAGCAAAGTGGTTAATCACTTTGCAAGAGTTTTATTATGAGATTAGGCTTAAGCCACCAAAATTGTAGGGTATTGTGGAATGCATTATGGATTTCAGAGAGCCAAAGGAAGTTCTAGCTGAAGGAACTGTCATTAAAGGTTTATTCAAGATTGATATAGCTTCAATTCCTTCATGGTATGTGGCTATAACACATTATTTATTTAAAAGAGGATTTGGGGCTACTTTAACAAAGTCTGAGAAGAGGAAAATCAAGCAACAAGCATTACGCTTTTCGATTATAGTGGGTGTTTTGTATCGAAGAGGAGTAGATGATATTTGTCACTGATGTGTAATACTCGAGGAGGTACCATTCATTCTTGAGAAGTGCCATGACTCAGCATGTGGGGGACATTTTGTTGGACAACTTATTGTGCAAAAAGATCTCCGTTGTCATCGCGTTAAGAGTTGAAGGTCTACCACCAGGGCTTTTAGTGCAGAAGAAGAGTTTAGGATTCAAGATTCAGAAAGGAAAGATGGATTGGGCTTTAACAAGATTCGGGGTTTAGAAATGATTTAGGTACGGAAGAGGAATTCAAGCCTTCTCACTTTGTACATAGCATACATGAACAGAAGGAATAAGACTAATTTGATTACATCAAATGCTTCAGGATACATACATCATTTCATAAAGGATATTTTTAGATTTCCAATTCATTTATGAATGTCAAAAGCAAGCTCTAATGACATTTATTTCATGTACATAGATAGATTTCAATTCTTTGGGTCAAGTATGTTGTTGATAGAATCAAATGCATCCAAGATTTGGGCCAAAGATACATGAAATGAATGGGAAAATAATAATTTTAGCTTCAGTCTTGTTTTAAAATAGAAAATTCCAGCCCATAATCAAGTTCAAAATGAGTGCATAAACTCAAGAAGAAGCACTTTTGATCATCTATGAACAATGTCCTGAAGAAAAGAGGTCATTTCCCTCCATTACAACCATAAAAAACCCATGTTTGCTCATAAAAATAGATCAAAATAGTGGGCTGCCCTGTTTATGACTATTATTTCAGCCCATAATAGTCCATAAGTCTTCAATATCCTCACCCTTTGCTTGCCCCAAAGTCACTCAAGTACTTGGGTACAAGTCGGGCATCATTGGACCAAGATTAAGGTAAACAAGATGAGAGAAGTTGTGCATAAGAGCAGGCTGAATGCTCTTCTCTCAGATTTCCCCTCTTTTATAGACAGTTTCAACATGCATTTTCGTCAGACCAAAGAGGCAGAGAAGTGGAGCTCTCACCATGTTTACATCTTCAGTAGTTGGGCTTGTTAATCTTCAGTTTGGATGCTCCATTTCATGCATCTCAGCCATCCCTGGTCACTTTTTGACCAGCCTAGGTCACTTTTGCTGGTCACCTAAGTCACTTACTTCTGGTCCCATGTGGACCTAGTGGACTTTTGACAGTTTTTGGCATCATTTTTTTGGTTTTGACCATATTTTTGTACCTGAATTAATGTGATTTATCCAGCAGACTATCAATTACTTCCAGATGTTCAAGTTATAGGTTCCCATAGACTTATTTTTCATAAATGTATATGGTATAACTGCAAATTATATGCTAAATACAAAAGAACTTGTATAACTAAGGTGGTTATTGGATAATAATGCCTAAATTTTGTATGCAAACATCTCATATAACTTCCAGTGAAACTCTTCTTGTGTTCATAAGAATCCCATGATTTATATCATAAACAGTAAACTCTTTGACATTCACCCCCTCCTAACCTGCACATCCTCCAACATGTGCCATTTCATAAGATTACAGGTCAAGGAGGTTCTTCTTCTTCATCTTCATTCTCTAAGTCTTTTTCTTCCTGTATGTCTTCAAGTAGAGGACTCATATCTAAGTCATCAAGTTCATAACTTGAAGATTCTCTTCGTTTGAAGAGTTTGATTCGTTTCCCAGCTATTGGAATCTTAATCATGGTCCCATCCATTTCAGCCAAAGAGTAAGTAGCATTATTATGTACTACTTTTACAATATATGGTCCAAACCCCATCGCTTGGCTAACTTCCTATGAGCACTATATTGATTGTCCAGGCTGCTATCATAGACAAGAACCCAGTCATTCTCTTGAATAGCTCTTGGACGGAGTCAATGGTGCTTATCAAACCTCTTCTTATTCTTTAATCTTGCTGTTTTTAGCCTTTCAATGGCTATTTTGACATCTTTTGGCCTTCTTTCAAGTTGCCTTATGCGTAAAGACATCAATTCTTCCCTGTTCATGCCTTCATCCCAAGGCAAGATACTCCATGTGACAATGGATTCCTCAATAGGCATAATAGGTGGCTGTCCATACATGAGTTCAGTTGGCATATATCCTGTCATTGCATTATGAGTTGTTCTATCAGCCCATAATGCAAATGGTAGCATTTTAGGCCATTCCCTCAACTTTCCTTTGTATGATTTTGCTAAAGCTTTAAGAATTGGTTGATGGCCTCTTTCACTCTTACCAATGCCTTCAGGATTGTAGGCTGAAGTAAGAGATAGCTTAATTCCCAATTGAGCAAAGAAATGGCGAGCTTCATCGGCATCCAATTCTCCTCTATCAGCAGTTACTTTAGTAACACATCCATACCTGCAAAATACTTCTTCAAGTAAAAATCTACAAACAGCATGAGTGGATTTTGTTGTCAAGGCCTTTCCTTCCACTTGATTTGTGAGATCTTCTCTAGCAAGTACTAGATATCTCATGTTCCAAATTCCTGTAGGCATGGTTACTAAATCAATAACCCATCTATAGTGAATGGATAAAGGATAGGTAGGCTGAAGCCCATCTCTATGCTTTACCATAGAATACATTTGACAAGCATGACAAGACTCAACAAAATGCTCAATGTCTTTATACATGTTTTGCCACCAAAATTTCTCTTTTATTTTGGCAAAAGTACCCCATATGCCTCTATGACCAGCCAATAGGCTTTCATGGAATTCTTGCATGACCTGTCTTTGTGTCTTTTTGTCACCTAAGACACGAACATGTGCCTTTCCTTCCTTTGTTGCATGCCTCCAAAGGTAGCCATCTTTAAGAAAAAAACCATAGGCTTTTCTCTTAATTCTCTTGAACTCTTCATGAGTCCATTCTTCCTTCTTTGTCATAGTGCTTAAAAATTGGCCAATTTTTAGCCAATCATCTGCATAATATTCTTCTTTAAAGTGTGAACAAACCATAACAAAACATGGAATATGTTGTTTACTAGCTGTCCATTGTCCTTATTTGGTTGATTCATCCTTCCTTGCTGATGTAAAAGTTGTTTTAACAGTTGAACCTGTTGTTCTTGCTGTAATTTTTGTTGTACCTGCATTAACAGCTTCATTTATAAACTCTGATTCTTCTTCATCCATATATCGGGCACGTGAAAGCATGTCAGCAAATGGATTATCTCTACCTGCAATATGTTTCAAATCAGGATTTAAGGATTTAATATAGGCTATCCATCTTAGCATGGCTATGTCAGGAGTGGAACAGTTGGCTATCATGCCCAAGAGTGGAAGGCAATCTATCTCAACTATAACATGTGCGCCCATGAAGTACTCCCTGTCACATTTTAATGCAGTTACTACTCCCCAAAGCTCTCTTTTAATTTGAGCATACCTTCTTTGTCGTTCATTAAGAACCTTTGCTCCAAAGCGGATCACATATCTGTTGCCTTCAAGGTCGTCTTGACCAACTGCCCACCCTATTCCAATAGGACTTGTGTCCACTGTGAGAATAATGGGCTGTCCATTAGAGTAGTTAGCCCTCTTTAAAGTGGGATCTGAAGTCAGCATTTTCTTGAGTTTCCGAATAGCCTGAGTGTGTTCTTTTGTCCATAGAAACCTTTGGCCCTTTCTTAGAAGCTGATAAAGACTTTCAGCAACATGGGCAAATGTGGTATCCAAATAAGGTAGAAGACACATGCACCAAGAAATCTTCTCACTTCTGAAACATTTGTACATTCTTCTTGCATCTTGCTGATTGCATTTATTTTACATGGAGAATGCTTTCGGCCATATGGACCACACATATGATCGACCACAAGGACTTCTTCAACTCCAAAAACAGATTTAGCTCCTGAAAGAGTAAGATAAACTTCTTCTAATTTAGACAGGATCTAAGCACAATCATTAATATGATCAAAAATAAACTTTCGACATCCAAGTTCATTGAGTTCTTCATTTTTCTCATGAACTTCACATCCTTTGATTGGAACATCATCAAGGAAAGGAAGAGTCAATTGAGGAATATAATCCCTCAATACTTTATGCATGGCATTCATCATGTGAGCTACTGAATTCGTAGCCCCTTGAGGTAGAGTACACATGTGGACTAGGCCAAGAGGCGTCTTCATTATAGTAATGTCATGGCTTTCCAAAGCAAGCTGAAATTGGTCGTAGCCTGAATATAAGTCTCCCATGGAATAGATTTCCCTTCCTGCAAATGCTTCGGCGAACTCATCCACAATTGGTCCTGATCCAACATTCTTATAGTAACTTTATTGACGGGTTGCAAATCTTGAATGAATCGTAAAGATGCATTCTTCTTAGGTACGGTAAACCATCGATTGGAATATGGAGCTGAAGATGGCTCCAATATTCGCATTTTTATCTTTTCATTTAAAAGTTGCAATAACTTAGGCAAATGAGCCCTTGTAACCGGAATTGGTTTAAGATTCCAAGGCACATGTGGGACCGTAAAAATTACCATTGGTGCCACAATGCTTGGATCCACACAGCCGATTTCATGCGGTTGAAATGAAAAGGCTTTACCATGGTTCTTTAACATTTGCATAAAGATTTATTTTTCAGCCGGCAAGAGGAAAGAGTCTTCACCAATTCTTTTGTAGACTTTCAGCTGTAAATTGGTGACCAATATCTTTAGGATCACGAAGGCTTGGTTGTTTGGATATCCTTTCTGCCAATCCTTCGCTTTCAGGTGGTAGAGGAGTAGCTACCGGCTTGACCTTCTTATCAACTATTTTATATTTTGTTTCTACTCTTGCTTCATCCTTGTTTGGCTATCCAAAGGCTTCATAATCTGCAAATTCTTGAATTATGTCATACATATCCAATGTACATACCTATATGGACTGATTTTCAGCTTGATTTTCAGCATGAACGGATGTATAAATTTCAGCCATTGTATCATTATAATTCAGCCCATAAAATAGTCCTGAAATTTCTTCATCTTTAGGTAAAACATCAATTTGCTTCAGTTCTTGCTCCATATGACTCAAATACTTTCTTTCAGCCCTGTTCATGGCTGAAAATTGTTTATAACAGCCCACTCCATTGGCTGAAAAAACCTGCAAATCAGCGATGATGGATGAGGAGAAATATGACTTTCTTATGGCTGAAAATGATGTTGCAAGAGTGAATTTAGCAATGCAAGGTGTTGCTACAGCATTAACAACAAAGAGAAGACACTTTAGGTGTTTTGCATCTTGTGTAGAAGTGTTTCTGGAAGACAAATATGCAGGAGAGTGGCTGAGAATTGGTCAATACCTCAGTACATTAACAAAGAGAGATGAATGGTCAAATGAGGAGTTTAAGAAAATCAAGAGGAAAGCGTATGGGTTTTTTAAAAAAGAGAGATGAATGGTCAAATGAGGAGTTTAAGAAAATCAAGAGGAAAGCGTATGGGTTTTTTTAAAAAGATGGATACTTATGGAAACATGCTAAAAAGAACAAGGGTATGCCATTGCGAGTTTTGGGTGACAAAGCTTCACAAGTAAAAGTAATGCAAGAATTTCATGAAAGCTTGTGGGCTAGTCATAGAGGTGTTTGGGGTACTTTTACAAAGATCAAAGAAAGATACTGGTGGCAGGGTATGTATAAGGATGTTCCTCACTTTGTGGAAACATGTACGACATGTCAAATGTATTCATCTGTGAGACATCGGGATAGATTGCAACCCACATATCCATTGTCTCTTCATTTTAAGTGGGTGGTGGATTTGGTCACAATGCCTACAAGTCTTTGCCAAATGAGGTATCGTGTGCTTGCTCGTGACGACTTGACTAATCAAGTGGAAGGGAAAGCTTTACGTACAAAGACAATAAATGTTTTTTGTACTTTCTCTTAGAAGAGATCTTTTGTCGGTATGGCTGTGTGGGAAAAATTATAGCAGATAGGGGTGAGTTGGATGCAGATGAAGCTCATGATTTCTTTGCATGGTTGGGGATAAAGCTTGCTTTAACTTCAGCCTATAACCCTAAAGGAAATGGCAAAAGTGAAAGAGGTCATCCACCTTTTGTGAAGGCATTGGCAAAAGCATGTGGAGAGAAGGTAAAAGAGTGGCCACAATTGCTTCCTTATGCTTTGTGGGCTGATAGAACAATTGATGGTGCCATTACAGGATATATGCCTGTAGAATTGATGTATGGTCAAAAACCTATCATGCCGATAGAAGAGATGACAGTCACATGGAGTGTGCTACCTTGGGAGGAGGAGTTGAATTGAGAGGAGTTATTGGCCTTGCGCATAAGACAATTGGAAAGAAAGTCAGAAGACATAGAGGCAGCAATTGCAAAGTTAGGGGCAGCAAGGATACAAAACAAGAAATGGTTTGACAAAAGACATAGACTGAGACCAAGAACCATACAAGATGGGGATTGGGTATTGGTTTATGATAGCAGGTTAGACAACCAGCATAGTGCCATGCATAAAGTTTCCAAAAGATGGCTTGGACCCTATGTGGTAAGACAGGTGTTTGAAAATGCTACTTATGCATTAAATGAAATGGATGGGACAGCCATCAAACTTTCGGTAGGAGGGAAAATAATCAAATTATTCAAAAGGCGGGAATCTACTACCTATGAGTTGCCAGAATTGGAAGAAAATAGTGGTCATGATATAGGGGCTAGCCAAGAAGATAGGGAAGATGAAGAAGCAAAGGATATGATTGCAAAGGACGAGGACTCAGAATTTGGTGACAGCTAGGATTTTGCCACATACTCGAGGATGTGCAGGTTCAGAGGGGGTGGATGTCATGATTATATGAGAACACAGTGTGAAAAAGCATGGAATTCACCATCATCTGACTTCTTTATTGATCTAGAGAGTCAATGTGATCTGAGCCATTAGTACTAGTGTCAGTTGCATGGATTATCTGAAAATACTAGATTTTTGGATACTTTTTGTCTATTTTTTATATTATTTATAGTAAAAATCCGAAAAAGCTAGAAAAGCTTCTAGATTAGGATGGCATGCAAAAAGCTAGTTGCTTTTTTAGCCAATTATGGGATTTTCACAAGAGGGACAGATTGATGAAATCACGCATATCACGATCGCTGTAAACAAGTTAAAAACTGTAGATTGAAATGAAAGAAGAAGAAGGAGTGATCTGGGAGCCAATGGAGCCAATGGAGCCAATGGAGCCAATGGAGCCAATGGAGCCAATGGAGCCAATGGAGCCATTAGATTTGGGTTTCGAGCAGTAGAGAAAGAACTATAATTTTGATGCACGTTTTGTTCTACGAAGAAGCTCCAGGAGATCTAATGCCTAGAGATTGCTTCTGAGTAGTGCAAAGATTCCAAGTTCTTTCAATACATATTGATTCAATTCATTATGCTTTGTCTTTGTTGTGTTTACCACTTGTGTTTTCTCTATTTTCTCTTCCATCTCCTATCTCTACTTCCTTCTGCTTCTGATTCCCGGTGGCTTCGACGTTTCGACAAAAACCCCTCCAACAACGGAGTAATGTATTAACTATTTGTGATGAGTGTCACAAATAACACGCTGGGCTATTTGCCAGGATATGAACCCTTTGCTTTTTCCTAGAATAATATGATAAGATTTTTAATGTAAACACAAAGGCCTAAAAGTTATAGCTCAAGTTAGAGTTGAATCAAGTTAAAATAGGGAATTTATCTATCAATAATTGCATTAAAGATCAAGAGTGTTGTGTAAGTTGTTAGATCTATCAGTGTAATATTTTGTGATGATGATGTTGTATGACCATGTTTAGATGAACTTGGAGATGAGTATAAGTGTTTCAAGTCATCTATGAATGTCAGGGATAATATCATTAACTTTGCATATTGGATCTCTATGCTGATACTTGAGGAGAAGAACCTTGAATACCATATTAGAGAATTTGGAAAATTTTCAAGTTCTTATTTCAAATAAGCAATAAATATTTGGCCATGTGGCTAAATCTTGATTCATATTTGAAAGTGGAATTTGGGAAGGTAGCTTCTATAGTATTGAGGATACACTCCACCTTTAAGTAAGGCAACAAGATTTGACCATGTGGTCAAACAATAAAGGTATTGGGGGTTCCCAAAGTGCACAAAAATTTCAAAATTTCCTAATATAGTGTTCTTGGCTGAGGATTCTCTTTTTCTCAAGGTAAGTGCAAGTCTTTGAATACATTTTTAAAGCTACTAGTAGAGTTAGAGATCATGGCTCAAGGCAAGGTGGTTCTCATGGTCAAAGACAGTGCACAACAAAATAGGGAAGGATAGTCCTAAAAGAAGAAAAAGCCAAAGAGAGAAAGTTAGAGCTTTTGACCAAAAGAAAGAGAATTTTGGTGATAATAGAGAATGTTGGCATTGTAAGCGAAAAATACCATATTTTCAGTAATTGTTTAAAAAATAAGATGAAATCTAAAATGGAAAAAGTAGCAATGTAATTATGTTGGCATTGTAAGAAAAAAAGACCATATTTTCAATAATTTTTTCAAAAATAAGATGAAATCTAAAATGGAAAAAGTAGCAAGGTAATTATGTTTTCATTAGCAAACATAATGATGAAATAAGTGAGTAGCTCTTTATGATGCAGCATTTTATGAATGCACTGATTGCTAATAGTTCATTTCATAATGATGTATGGTATGTAGACTTAGGTGCCTCTAACCACATCACTTCTTATTTGAAGAGTAGTTTAGGGAGGTACACAGTCCACAATCTCTAGGTTGCATGGAGGTAGGAAATGATATATCCCATCCTATTATTCATATTGTAAATGTTCCCTTGTTGTGTACTTAGTTTTTGTTTGTTAGATGGGAGAACACTGATTACAAGTTTGACTCACATCTAATGGTTGTCATGTGGAGGATCTTGGTAATGGTTGTACTTTGATTGCAAAGAGTAAGCATTTTGGAAAACTATTTATTATTGATGTAGGTATGCTTGAAATAGTTTGGCATAAGAAAATTGGTCATGTAAATGTACTTTGTTTAAAAAACATGAAATGAAAATAGATTCTGTGAAGGGAGCTACAAGCTCAACCCCCAAGACCTATGGACCACTTATTGGTCAAGCGTTTCAAGCCGCGTGGCCGTGGCTACCTCTCACATAGCCGACATGCCCTCCCTACCTATGGGGTGTAGTGAACTTACCGCCCGATTGAGTACCCTCCTCTCTAGTGCACGTCGGTAGCCCACAATCCTTGAGGCAAGATCAAGAAACCTCAATCCCTCTCCAACAAGCTTCATCCTCCATAGCCGTGCGAGACAAGAGAAGAGCAGAGAAGAGAAGAAGATGAAGAGAGGATATGGGGAGCTTCTTCTCCTCCGTCCCTCACTCTCACACACTCACTCCCTCACACTCACTCGCTCCCTCTCTCAAGCACAAGCAAGAAGGCAAGAAGAAGAGAAGAAGAAGAAGAAGCTTTTCACCACACTCAAGAATGAGCTTCTCGTTTACTTTTCAAGTTTATATACATGCCCTACTTCCGACATGGGTCCTCCTCAATTTTTACGTGGCCGGCCATGGCCTAGGCCATTTTTCTCCATTCTTTCACTTCCTAGCTAGTCCTACCACCCTTCTAAGTTTACAATTTGCACAGGAGGGAGCGTGGTGCTCTTTTACAAGGATTTGAGAGTGCCTTTGCATTTAAAGGTGTGCTTTCTTGCTTTTAACTCCTCTAGACTTTGACGGATGCACCTTGGAATTTCGGCAGTTGTTCCCATGCTTTTGGATTTTTTCTGGACTTATTATTCTTCTGGGTGCCTTCTCCATGCGTGCCCTATGCCTTTTCTTGCTTCTCAGATTTTTCTATTTTTCCACTTTTTTCCTATTGCTGGTGTTACAGTAAACATTACCTCCCTCCTAGCTGAATGCCAGTCCCATGGCACTAATGGGTGGTAGCTTGGAAGGTGGTAGTGTTGGTGGCCGGGTGGCCTTTTGAGTTTGTATACATGCCCTTCTCAAGGATGGTGTTGGAGGGATTCATCCTTGAAATTGAAATGGGTGTTGAATTGGGTCCCTCCGGAAAGGTGTCTTGACAAAGATCTGCCCTTGAAATTGAAAATGGTATTGGTTTGGATCCATCGATTGATGTGCTTTCTCCTTGATACGGCCCGATCGTAACCTGTAAGGCAAAGTTGTGCACTTTCTAAGGGGTGTATTTGCCTCTCCGTATTGTGCATGCAGTGCACGTGACAGTGGAACAACTGGGAGTTGGGTCGAGCCCATGGTGTTGTCCCACACTTGAGGACCTAGTTCGTGCATCATCATGGTTGCGGTGCAGAGCTTAGGGTGACAGGTTTGGTAGTCCTGCCCTTGATGTGCCCTAAGCGTGAGGTGGGGAAGGGGCTAGGTGGAAACCCTACATGCAGTGAATGTGAAACTCAAGATGTTTCATGGGGAGCTCAAACCTTTGCTTTTCTCTTTCTTGAACCTTTTTGTTTTCTAGTGCCCTCTTTCTTTTCATTCCTGGTACTGGCCTCTTTTCTTTTTCTTTTTTATCTTTCTTTCTCTCTCTCTCTTTCATTTTCTCTTTTTTTTTTGGATGACTTATTGATCATAGCTGGGACTGGAATACAAAAAGAGTTCTTATGCTATATTCCTATCATCCTCGGATGGTCCATGAGGTGGCATCAGTCACTTAGTAAAAAATGCACGGCTTTGCAAATATTATTTGATGCTAGCTCTTACCTTCAGAGGTGTTGATGAAAAAAAGGGATGGTTACACCTCGTGAAGCACGCATCGCTCATGTCCTCTAGGATTTCCATACAAAAGGAGGGGAGTAAGGTCGCCCTCATCATGAGCCAAGCCATGGCATGACTATCAATGCCTAAGTTGATATAAAAAAAGAGTGGGGAAAGGTGGGCTTCCTCCACTATAGGCTTTTGCTTAAGCAGGAAATTAATGAGCCTAAGGTAATTACATGTTACTATAAATGCCGGGTCTAGACACGAAGAGAAATCCTCAAGGAAGCAGTTGATGGATGGAAGGATATCCTCCAATATAAAACACAAGCATCCATCAGGAGTCCATGCATTGACATTGTAGATTGTTGGAAAGTCAAGGGGCCCATGCATGTTCTTGTCATGGTCGACTCCATGTCTACGGCGGGGATAAGGCATGTAGATGGGGTCATTTTGCTCTTCAAGTAATGAGCTGCAGAAAGTAGTCCAGGCATTAAAGTTGGTATTTTAAATCCTCCTCCTCCACTTCGGTTGCTGCGCCTCGTAGCCTTGGATGGTCTTGGGAACTCGGTTCACCTTACCCTGCTATTGGTTCCTACCTCCATCTGGTAACTACAATGTTTCTCTCCTCTATCTAGCTATTGGTGAGGTCACTAGCCATTCTGTTGATTCTTGCCACCCTCTCCAGGGGTAGAACACAATCCAAAGCTCGTGGATAAGAAAAGGACAGCTCAAATGATTGTGTCTGGAACTCCCGCTATCGCCATATAGTCAACTCGTGAGACCAGTTGATGGGATGGGGATCCTTGCGTATCAGCATGGGCTCTTCAAGGAGTTTCTATGGCCATACTCTCCCTCTCCTCTAGGCTTGCTCCGCAAGCTCTTGTCTTCTTTGTCGGGTTGCTACCATGTGTTCAGGAATTTGTGCCCCTTCTGGCTCTTCTGATGGCAATTTAGGTAGGGGCGGGTTGGGCTCTCTATGTTGTTCTTTCTTGAATTCTTGCTCAAAGTCTGGCCCCTCTTCCATGGCTTGCTCTGCCGCCAGCTGGTCTTCAGGTGGTGGCTGTTGCACTTGTCGTTTAAACCCTAGTTCCCTGAGCTCGTTAGTTCCCTGAGCTCGTCAATGGAAAGGCTGGCTTGCCATAGGTAACTGTATTGTTGTGCCGCAGTAATACTTGTGCTGGTTGGAAAGGTTTGTTCTTGAAGGCTGTATCTCAAGGCATGAGATGTCAATTATAACTTCCTCTTCATCCTTTCCATTGAGTCCTCACCTTCAACTTGGGTGACATTCAGCACTGTGCTCAAGAAGGCTTGTCTTTGAGTGTCTGAGCACACTTCGGCAGCCTCTGCTCTTGATTCCGCGAACACTCTTTCCCATTCACTTGCTGCCAGGCATTCTATTAGTCCACACACTCTTTCAAAATTGTGCCACTCCCATTGCCCTGCCTTCTCTTCCATCTTTTTCCTTCCCTCCCCCATTTCTCGAGACAACATCACTACCACCTGTTGTTGCTCATTCACTAAGTCTAGCATCTGCATCTTCTCCTTATTGCAACGGTTCAACTACTCTTCTATTGTTTTCCTTCCTTGTTCTGCAATGGTAAATTGCAGTTTTGCCTCTGCAAATCTCTCTGATAGTTCTTCCCAGATCTACTCATGGCTTTCTAACTCTGCAAAATCTAGTCTTCTTTCTATTATTGCCATAGCCATGAGAGCTTCCACATCTCTTTTTGTGTTTTCCAAGTCATCTTTCAGCTCTTATGTGCTTCTTCCTGTGGCATCCTACCTTTCTTGCTCTAGGACTTGGATCTCTCTTTCTAGTCTTCCTTGCTTCTCTATTTCATACCACAACCGGAACACCAGGGCGTCCTCTTGCTATTGACATTGCTCTTCTAACTCCTGGTTTTCTTCCTGCCAATGCTTCTCCAAGTGAGTGGTCCTTTCCATTAGCTCATCATACTGCTGAATTAACATTTTTTGACTCTTTAGATGAGCTAGTAAATCTTGTACTTCCTCCAATCTTTGCCTCAAATGATCCTCATTCTCTTGAGCTTCCTTGGTCTTGGCATCCAAATGCTCTTTTAGGTCCTTAAGCTCTTTTTGATGATCTGCGGCTTTCTTGGACATGTTGAGCCTCAAAGCCAGTGAGGTTTCCTTTTCAACGTCCAACTCTGCTAAGACCACTGGCCTTGCTCAATTGAGCGAGGAGTTCAATCATATATGTGTTGCAGTCTGCTGCTAGTGACAGTGTGAGAGGGGCCATAGTGGTTGATGCTTCCAGCTTCTTCCGCTTAGGGTCTTGTCGTGATTTTGCATCTGCTCTGCAGCTGGCCTCTTTTTTCTTGCTTCAGGGGAAATCTCCGCCACTTTGTTAGCCAGGAGCTGTATTATTTTCATTAATTGAGCCATATCCACAGCTGGCACCGACTCCTGTGTCGTGGTGGATGTCGTTTTAGATGGGAGTGGCACAAGGGAAGAGGGGAGGGGGTGGAGTGGGACCTTGCCCTTTCCTGCAACCATCGGGGCTGTTTCTACACTACCACTAGCTCTAGCCTCATGATGCGGGCTCAGTGGGCTTATCTCTCCCCCTCCATGGATCTCTTCCATGGACCTGTGAGTTGCCTCTGCCAAATCCACAGCTTCCTTCCTTCTCATCCCTTTAGCCTCATCTTCAGCTCTTCTCTTCCTCTCCTCCTCGGCTCTTCTTGACTCTTCTCTTATCCTTTCAAATTATTCCTCTTCTTTTCTCCTTCGTTCATCCTCAATTCTCTTGGATTGTTCTTGTGCTCTTTTCAACCCAGCTTTCTCTTCCTTGCTCAAGTTTTCCTTCTTCTATTTTTGGATCTTGGCAGTCTTCACCTTTCCTTGTGCCCTAGCTTCGACTTGAGTGGATGGTACTTCACACCCTTCTCTATTACTAATGATGCGTTCACTGGATCTATCTTCCTCACGATGTGCAGTGGCTAGGAGGATGCTACTATCTCTTCAATTCCCCCTACTTCCTTGGTGGCCTTGTGAATAATGGCTGTCAGGACACCACCGTATCTGATGGTAGAAGCCTTGGTAGAGGACTTCTTGTAGGCTGATCTCGCAGTAGAGGCTCGAGACTCTCCTCCAACTACTGCTACACCCGTAGCAAGGGCCTTTGCTACTGTCTCGATGGTCTTTATGATGAACCCGTTCCAATCCACTTTCTCAGGGGACCCTGCCGCTATGCTTTCCAACATCGGAAAATTGATCCTGTTCATCAAAGCATTGTATCTCTGTCCTGAGAAGAGGGCGTGGACCATCTTTTCTTGCATCTTTACTTCCGAGTTTGGGATGTCTACCAAACTTAGTCCATCCACTGTGCGCACCTCACTATGTTCATCCCTAGCATGGCATATATGTCTCTTCTACGATGCTTCACAGCCTTAGGGGCTAAGCCAAGGCCCCTTTCCACCACTTCAATGTTAATTGGTACCTCCACCTGGTGGGCAACATCCCCTCTTCTTACTGTCACTATGCCACAGTTCCTACGAGCATCAAAACTCCTTAGGAACTCTGCGCAATTCTACCTTAGTCAAGATAGAGTTGCTGAAGCTCTTAGAAGCTGAATTCATCTACCCAAGTGGCAAACAATGGATGGGTTTTGCCCATCATTGTCATACCAAAGAAGAATGAAAAGCTCCAAATCTGTCTAGAGACTAGGAGAAATATGGACTCTCTTTTTTGCCCCTTAAGGAGTGAATAAAGAAATATAGGCCTAACCAATGAGAGATCCGGGATTCCAGATTCATGTAACATGAATCTTCTACCCATATCTTGGCCCAAATCTTCCGTCAAGCAATAAAATAAGGGGAAATGTGGGGAATACAATGCTAACACTTCTTGGAATTTTGTGACTTAATTTTTAAATTTTTTAATTTTTTATGTTTGACTTTTCATTTCTCCCCTTTTTAGTTTCCCCCCTAATCCACCGCTTGTCCCACTTTCTCCACATACTTCTAGAGAGTACACTTGTCCACCAAGCTGCTTTACTGCTGGCTCCTCTAGGATGGCTTCATCCAGGTTTAGAGTGTGCTTGAAGGTGAACTGATTAAATCCTCGTGTCTCCAAACCTATCCTGTACTTGGCTTGTTCTTCTTCTGTGAATGGAAGCTTACTGCCTTTTTCCTCTCCTGCCATTGTGGGTACCTGCCATGCAACAGTACCCATAATTAACATTGATGGGGTAGGCAAGATTGAATTATGGCATTATGAAAGAATTGAACAATTAGAAAAGCTGCATGAGAATGTGAAATTTGAGAAATAACAAATTGAAAGAAAATACATGAATTTTCCAAGTGCGCTTTGCTCTTAATTTTTTATGCGTAGTTCAACTCTTCATTATGTTTTTCCTTTGTGTTATGTTTTCCTGATCACCTTACCCCTCCCCCTCATGGAAAGATGAAAATCCTTCCTAGGATTGAATAGGACGAGGCAAGGGCTTTAAAGCACAACGTGGTATGTTGAATTTGACAACAACCATTGGTAGAAATTTGGGTTGTACTCCAATTGGGCATGATGGTCAAGTTCATGCGATCTAATGGATGCTTGTGTGATATACGTTAGGACATCGTGTAGCACATCGCTAGATTTGAGGCGGCTAGCAATGTGTAGCTCTTCTTCTGTAAGGACTTGGTCAATGTAAGGATGGGCCAATAAATGGTCGTCAAGCAGTTTTTTTATGCAGGATGGCCATAACCCTAAAAGAAGTAGGAGCTACGTACGTGGGGTCATATTCTGCAACCTTGATTGCGCATCTCTGCTCAGCATTCGTCATAATTTGACAACCTTTTTTCTCCCATTGGAGGCATAAGGCGTACCATTGCTATAAGAATGAAGAGGTAGAGTTTACAAGACTCACGAGCTCTTCAAGCTCTTGGATTGGTGCAGAGACGACAGGCTCTCGTTATGAGGTGAGCATCTTGTCGATGATTGCTTGCTCCTTTGAGACTTCATTGCTAGCAATAAGCTCAACTCCTACAACCTTGGGGAATTTGATGGTCATGAGCTCATACTCTTCCAAGGTGCATGGTAAAGCATAGACTTCAGAAGCAAGTGGCTCATCAAGAAGGCCAAGGTCTAGTCACTCATTACTTTAGGCGAAGGTCATCAATGTGATGTCCAGTATTTTAATGCAAGTAACCAAGTCATAATCTAAATTGGCAGCAAGGTTTTTGGCCATAGCAAGAAATGAGCGTCGCTCATATGAAGGCCTAAGACTTGCTGGTGTGTGCAGTGGAACAAAACTAGATGGATGCATTAGCGATGATGTTCCGCTTGATTGCTCCTTGGGATGAGCGTCTGCTTGGAAGGTTAGTTGTGTGTCCTATGGCTTGGAAGATGTGTAACCTTCATCATGAGATGCTTTGAGCATGAAAGAGTTGGTCGCATTAGATGATTGTGAGACATCTAGCTGATGTGTTAGTTGATAGGTTTGTGAGATCTTGAGAGACATAGTGGGTTCAGGTTGTACGGGATTGATTGGTCAAGTCTCTAGAGACTTTTCTCTTGCATCAGTAGTAGCTGGTTTAGGGCTAGGCCAATAGATGGGCTTAGGTTTTGGGGCTTCGGCCTTTGTGGTTGTCATAGATTGGACAGCTTAGGTCTTAGGTATGGATGGTTATTTAGTGAGCACACTGCTTGAAGCAAGTGTGGCTACAAGTTGTGTAAGGGGTTTGTTCTTAATGACTGATGTCTTGGGCACCCAAATCCAGCTGTTGCCCTCATAGTACCCTTGAGCACGTAATAGGGTAATGAGGACCCATTGCGACTTAAGGGTGCATTTACGGCTTTGACGTCTAGGTTTCTTTCTAGGCTTTGCATGAGAGTTCCTAGGTCTGCGGGGTCACGTTTGTTTATTGTGGGAAGGCTTGCCTCGATGTTTAGGTACCCATTGAAATGTAGGTTGCTTAACCTTAGGAGTGGGTTTGGTGGGGTGGTGTTTTGTGGGGAGGAGTGGGGTGTGATACATCATGACCCCCATCCTTAGCCTTAGGCATGGTCTTCTCTATTGGTGGAGTGGCGGTCTTGGAGGGACCCGCACTGCCCTTGCTGAAAGTTGTCACGATGCACACATTTCCTATGGTGAGGTGGATACATTGCAGGTCGTAGTTGATGTAACAATGGGTTTGTTTTTTGAAAGTGTGCCCTAGCAGTGACGCCTTGCCTGCCTCCTTCATGTTGGGAAATACTTAGAAGATGATTGGAAAACTTTCAAACTCAATAGAGACAACGTCTTTGAACTCCCCAAGGAGTGCATAGGATTCGCCCCCAAATGGGCTAAGATTAGTGTTAGCTGGCTGCAACTGGGGCTGACCAATGAGGGTCCAATGAACATGGGTTAGGATATTGACGTCAGCTCCCTCATCGATCAAAGCATCAAAAGAATGTGTCTTTTAGGCTGTGGCCGTGATTTGTAAATAAGCTGGAGCAACAACTTCCTCATCATCCTCTATCTCAATGATGGTTGCGACACAGACATTGACAAGGGCCTCTATCATAGGGGGCTCATTTAAAGGATGTGTGGGAGGGTAGTACTTCTTCATGCGACTACCATTGAAAAAGCCTATGCCCTCGCCTTCCAGTGTTTCAAGTTTGACATTGCCCATCCTACTAATGGTACCACTCTAAAAGGTCCTAACCTTGGAACTTCATTTTTTGCTTATGGCCCTTCATAGAGTACAACAACACAAGGTCGTCCTGGTCAAAATCACATTGTTTGACATGCTTGTCAAACCACATCTTTCTTCGTGCCTTTTCACAAATTAGAGTGTGGGTGGCGATGAGTCTAGTTTCAGTGAGGCGTTCCAACTTGATAAGATGGTTAGTCCAAGCTGCTTTTCCTTCCCAATGCTCCTGCACCGCTATCCTCAAGCTAGGAATAAAAAATTCTAAAGGCAGTATAGACTCGGTTTCGTATGTCATCCTGAAGGGCATTTGTCCCACAGCCATTTTATAGGCTGTTCGATAGGCCCATAAAGCTGCCATGAGCTTGTTATCCCAGTCGCTTCAAGAAGTGGAAACCACCTTTGTGTGAACATTGACCAGGATCTTATTCATTGATTCTACTTGGCCACTGGCTTGGGGATAGTATAGTGAAGACTTCCTATGGATGATCAAGAAGGTTGAGAGTAGATGGGCAATCACCTCATTGATGAAGTGGATGCCCTGGTCGCTCACTATCTCAATAGGGCAACCAAATCTCGAGATGACCTGCTCCCATAAGAACTTCACTGTGGTCCTTGCGTCATTCTTCCTTATGGCTCTTGCTTTAGCCCATTTCGTCAAATAGTCAGTTTTGCTACGATGATATATCAAGCCTGTGAATACTGGGCCACATGACTAATGAGTCTGATGAAGTCAATGCCCCATTTCTTGAAAGGTTTTCATGCTATTACAGGGGTCAATTCCATTTTTTCCTTCCACATAGGGACCTTTGTCCTTTGGTGCTCATCACAGTGTTTGACAAATCTAGCTGCATCACGGAATAGCGTGGACCACCATAGTTGAGATTGTAGCACCTTGTGGGCTGTGAAATGCTCTCCAGCCATTCCGGTGTGTGCCTCTCTCAAAGTGTCGTGCATCTCATGTTTGCACACACACCTGCGTAGCAATCTGTCTTGTTCTAACCTATAGAGTTGGCTGGAAATCAGCTGATAGGGTTGGATCTTCACAATAAGCCTCCTAAGGTTGGCCTTCTTGATAGGTCTCTCGGGTAGTCCGTGTTTAAGCACATGGATGAGATCGTCAACTTAGTATGGTGTTAAATTAGCCTTGAATAATTCCTTCTCACTGGATAGGCCAAAGAGATTTGCATTTGGAAAGTTGTTCGTTATGCCTTGTCTAGCGGCTTTGCCTATGGGTATGCAGGACATGTGATCTGCCCATGTAATGTTCTTTCCCTTTGCATACAACCACAAAGAAGTCAAACTCTAAAAGAAGCAATAACCATCATGCAATGCATCTTGTAGCACAAGGCTTGTTCATTAGATAGAGCAATGCTTGATGGTCAATAAGAAAGGTGAAGGGTGTGGCCAAAAGATAATGTCTAAATTTCTTAGAGGCAAACACCATGGCCAACCCCTCCCTTTCTGTAGTGGAATAGTTCATCTCCATGTCAGTGAGCTACTTGCTAGGAAAGCTCACTAGATAATCAAGGTTGTGTTTGCCAGATTGGCACAAAATAGCTCCAATGGAAAACTTAGATGCATCTATATGCACATGGAACGTTCTGGTCCAATAATCTAGGGCTTTTAAGATGGGTGCAGTGGTAAGAGCCTTTTTCACTTCTTCATAAGCACGTTGGCATTATTCGGTCCACTCGAATACAATTAGCACCTTGTACAATGGTCTTGGAATTAGTGCATAACTTAGTACAAAGCGCCGATAGTACCCTATGTGACCTAAGAAGCACTGTACACCCTTATAATTGTTGGGTGGTGGCAAGTCTACAATAACCGTGATCTTTGAGAAATCAGTGGTGGCGATGCCATTCTTGGATAGCACGTGCCCTAGGATGCATCCGTGTTTCATCCAAAATTGGCACTTCAATGGGTTCAACGAGAGATTATAAAGTCGACACCGCTAAGAGACTACCCATAGTTTCTCTAAGTGTTCCGCCCAGCTAGAGTGTACGCATAGATTGTCCACAGACACCTCTAGCTCATGTTTGAGCATGTCTTTGAAGATCGTGCACATCGAGCATTGGAAGGTTGCGGGCGATTTCATTAGCCTAAAGGGCATAATGAAGTAGGTGAATACCCCCCACTCTATAGTGAAGGCAGTCTTGTGCCTATTTTCGGGGTGTACTCGCACTTGATTGTAGCTCGAGAAGCCATCCAGAAAACTGTAGGCTTCTTTACTTGCCACCCTCTCAATCATGTGCTTGGTGTATGGCAATGGGTAGTTATCTCTCTTTGTAGCGGCATTGACTTTCTTATAGTTGAGGCACACTCGGATCTTTCCGTTTTTCTTCATAACGATCACTATTGGTGACACCCAGTCCGTGTGCTCTATTTTGTAGATGAATCGTGCTCTCATGAGTTTAACAATCTCCTCTTTTACTACATGGGCATGATTTGGATTCATGGACTAAGATAATTGTTTTATAGGGACAACGCTAAGGACCATAGGGATGTTGTGGGTCACAATCCTAGTGTCGACTCCCTTAAGTTCTCATCCAGTGACCAAGCAAACACGTCCATGTACTCTTGTAGGAGAGAAACAAGGCTAGCCTCCTCATCCTTTGTGAGGTCATCTGCTATGAATATAGGTCAAGGCTTCTCACCTTAGCCTGCCAGGTTGACTTCTTAACCTTGGTGGGTCCTTCAATAGGCTCACTAGTTTGGCCCTTCCTCTTTGCTTCTAGCAGGACCACCACTCTGTCACCCTTCTTGAACTTAGAGAAGCATTTGGGTAGGTCATGTGGTTTCTTCTGTCGTTCTATGTCTGACTCTTTTATTCATTTCTTTCTTTCCTCTTTTAGCCAATTGCACCTTAGGTGGACCAATAAGTCCTCCTTGGTGTGTTTGGTTTTGGATGGCATGGGTATTTCAGGATCGCTCTCTTTACTGACTTCAAACTCTGAGTTGAACTCATAGCCCTCCACTGGAGAAAGGAGTCTCCCCGGGTGATCGTAGTTCAATAGGTGCGTCTATCCTAAACACAGGTACCAGTGGTGGTTGGGCAATTCCAACTTGCTTATAATCCATTTCCCCTATGCATTCCAACCAAGAGTGATCACAATCCAATCTCATAACTCCTCTCTTGATCCCATATGCATTTCTTTCTTGGGGCCTGGAGTCTACTCTTATCTGCTATATCACCCTTCCATCAGCATCGTACTCCACGGTATCCATTTCCTCCTTGCTCTCCTCACTGATGGAGAAATAATCCTCATATTCATTGTTAGAACCATCACTCCCTGACTGTTCGTCGTCTCCTGGGTCCTCCTTTCTAGCCTCTTTCTTGTCGATGACTAGAGTCCAATTGTATAGCAAGTTCAAGTCGTGAACATTGGTCCACTTCCACTTGTGCTCACCCAGGAGGTCTCTGAGGGGCAAGAGATTAGCGGAAGGATTTCCCTCCAATCTACTTGTCAAATACTCTAGGGTTTTCTGGAGTTCTAGCTTATTATTTGGGACATGGAAAGTGACAAGTTTGGGCTGACCACACGCACTCCTTGCCATCATGCAAAGTGGTATTGAGTGTTTCTCATCTGGTGTGCACATGGCTTGTGCAGCTTGCTTATACTCCTCCTCATTGTCTGAGAATGGGAGATCGATGGTTGCAAGGACATGCATCCAATCTCGCTCATCCTCATTAGGGCAGGGGATATACTTGGTCAACGGCCCATACGATGTGGTTGGTTGTGTGTCACCCCTCAATGCGGCTGAGATGGCATCTAGATCAATAGGTGTTGTCTTCCAGGTATCCATATCCACCCTTACTTCTTCCTTCTGATTCCCTAAGAAGATTAGACCATTGTCCCAGTCCTCGATGACTCCTGCATTCCTCATCTAGGGTCAGCCTAGCAGGATGTCGTAGTCCAATCCCTTCATAACAATGAAGTGTACAGAGAACTAGACACCTGCAATCTTCAGTGGCCAATTCTTTAAAACTCTGAATGGCCTTACCTTCATTCATTAGACCTAGAAGTCTCAATGGGAGGGTTTTCCTAGGCCTACAAGACTGTGTGGCTCAAGACACTAACCCATGCGCCTCTGTCTACGATTCCTTTCCATGTCATGTCACCTAGGGCTAGGATAGGTAGCATAGCGTGCATCTCGGTGCCCTCCCAAAAAGCATTTACATGCAGAGATTTAGGAACTGAGTGCATTGTCAACAAGCTCAGTATCTGTGTGACTGCATCATGCTCATGCATGTCAGCAGCAATCTGCTTAGTTGGTTCCTCCACCTAGTGCTTCAATTCTAGCCAAAGCATTGAATGGTACCTAAGCAGGTCTCCTAGGCTCAAGGTTACTAGGGTGGTTACTAATGTCGTGAGGAGGTTACTCATCATTTGCCTCTCCTCCATTCCCACACTCCAGGCCATTGGCCTTGGGTGTTTTGCTAGCCCGTGGCTCCTAAGTTTCTCCTGGGTGGTGCTGCCCATGGCATAGGTGCATCTCTTGACCTTGGTCAAGAGGGTGAGATTGGGGTACTCACACTAGAGAATGTCAAGATTGTGGGAGAGAAGGAAGGAGTCTCACTTGTAGCTTTCTCACTTACACAATGGGGGAATACACACAAAGGTGGAGGCTGAAAACAGTTTTCCTCTTCTTAGTTGTGTAAGCCAAAAAGAACTCTAGCTCAAATAACTAAGGTGTCATACTAACTGAGCCACGAACTAGAGTAGGTAAGGATAGCTGTCATCTAGCTATTATTCATGGGCGGTGTACCAACCGCATCTGCAGCTAACAAGTCGGTGACATAAATGCACAACGGTCACCCCGGCATATAATGA
Organism: Lygodium microphyllum; assembly: GCF_053477565.2. Lineage (NCBI taxonomy): Eukaryota > Viridiplantae > Streptophyta > Polypodiopsida > Schizaeales > Lygodiaceae > Lygodium > Lygodium microphyllum. The sequence goes on along the minus strand of NC_141146.1, from coordinate 99,004,212 downwards.
GTGGAGCTCGATATCTCAACACTCCCCCTCGAGCTCAATCCTAATTCGTGCACATCAAGCAGGTCTCTGAACTTGCGCAGCTTCTCTGCGCCCAATGCCTTTGTGAATATGTCAGCTACTTGATTCTCTGTGCTGACATAAGCTAGATCAATAAGACCTAGTAAAACCCTCTCCCGCACATAGTGATAATGCACCTCAATGTGCTTTGTTCTAGCATGATAGACTGGGTTATTTGCCAAGTGTATACTACTCATGTTGTCACAATAAATGATAATTGGCCCATCTGTAGGCTGATGCATATCATAAAGTAGCTTATGCAACCAAGCTACCTCACATGCAGCCATTGCTGTACCCTTGTACTCAGCCTCTGTGCTCGACAAGGCAACTGTAGGTTGTTTCTTGCTACTCCAAGTGACTGCAACACTCCAAAAAGAGAACACATATCCACTGGTAGATCGTCTATTAGAAATACTACCAGCCCAATCAGAATCAGTGTATTCATCCAACTGTATCTGAACCCAAGTCTCATAAAATAGTCCATACTGCAATGTGGACTTCACATACCTGAGTATGCGTCTAGCCGCATCCAAATGCGGTTTCCTTGGAGCATGCATAAACTGACTTACCAATCCAACAGCATAGCTCAAATGTGGCCTGGTAATAGTCATATAAATCAAACTTCCTACTATGCATCTATACATAGTAGGGTCTTCGAGAAGCTCACTTGCATCTGTGCTCAGCTTCACATTCTGCTCCAAAGGAACTGAAATAGGCTTACAGCCTGTCATCCCATATTTGGATAGCATGTCCAATTCATACTGCCTCTGCAAGAGCCGTATCCCACTTGGTGATCTAATCACCTCAATGCCCAAGAAATAACACAGCTCTTCCAAATCCTTCATCTCAAACTTCTTCTTTAATAGCATTTTCACATGAAGGATATCTTCATCACTATCACCTGTCATAATCAAATCATCAACATAAATGACAAGTAGCATAATACATTTCTATGTTTTTCTCACATAAAGTGAGAAATCTGCCATGGAAATCTGAAAGCCAATAGCGATAAGATATTGTCCTATCTTGTAGGACCATTCTCTAGGTGCTTGCTTCAAGGCATACAAGGCTTTCTTCAACCTGCAAACAAACTCAAGATGAATAGCATGCACATAACCTGGTGGCTGCTCCATATAGACCTCTTCTTGCAAATCACCATGCAAGAAGGCATTATTTACATCCATCTGATGTAAAGACCATCCCTTTGATGTAGCCTTAGCAATGACTGCTCTTACGGTTGCCATCCTTGCAACCAGACTGAATGTTTCTTCATAATCAATGCCATATGTTTGTGCATACCCCTTGACTACTAATCTTGCCTTGTATCTATTCACAGAACCATCTTCATTGTGCTTCACCTTATAAACCCACTTACAACAAATTGCATTCTTATCTTTAGGCAAAGGTACCAATTCCCATGTAGCATTTGCTTCCAAGGCATCCATTTCTTCATCCATGGCTTTCTCCCATTTTTCTTTTCCCATGGCTTGCTCAAAAGAAGTGGGTTCTGGTTCCTGTATCACTTTGACCATATAGGCATAGTGAATGGCTGTAAATCCATCATATTTGAGCCTATCCAAAGAATACCTAGCTCTGGTAGACTTGCGCAAAGTAGGTTCACTCCCAGGTGCTCTCAAAACATCCCTGGTCTTCCTTACTCTAGGTGTAACAATAGAAGGAATACCCAACTCATCATCAATGCTCTGTTCTGAGACACTGGATTCACCATCCACATAAGAGTGACCTGCATTCACATCAAACATGGGCTGATCTACCTTCTCTTTTCCTTTTCGTGAGACCTGCATACCAGTATCTGCATTGCTTTGAGAAGATTCTCCTAATCTCAATCTGCCTGTCCATGGCAAAGAATGTGAACCACTGCTAGAGGACACTCCAGGTCCACTAATATCTTGTGACTGCTGCTATGAATTCTGTGCAGCATTACCATTTTGTGCATCTACATTATCAATCATATTTATTGGTTTATACCAACTACTCATCTCATCAAAAACAACATCTCTACTCATTGTAAACTTACGAGTCGAAGGGTTATAGCATGTATACCCTTTCTGCTGCAGAGAGTAATCAATAAAGATGCACTTCTCAGCTTTTGGATCCAACTTGGATCTCAACTCATCTGGCACATGAACATAGGCAATGCAACCAAAAATCTTCAAATGAGAAATATCTGGTTTCCTACCAGTATACCTCTCCTCTTGATTCATGCCATGTATTGCTGCAGTGGGAGTCCTGTTCATTATGTAGACTGCTGTAGCAACTGCTTCAGCCAAGTAAAAATCTGGCAGGTCTTTTTCATAGAGCATGGCACGAGATACCTCTCCAATATGCCTGTTTTTTCTTTCTGCAATTCCATTTTGCTGTGGGATATGACTACATGAATATTGTTGCTTTATGCCATGCTCCTACAAGAACCTTGCAAACTCATTTGAGAGGTACTCTCCCCCTCCATCTGACCTTAGGCATTTTATTTGCAGGCCTGTTTCTTTTTCAACCATAGCTTTTAGAGTTATGAAATGCCCAAAAACTTCACTTTTCTTTTTCATAAAATACACCCAAACTTTTCTGTTATAGTCATCAATAAAAGTGACAAAATAATGACAGCCTCCAATAGATGTAGCTTTAGTAGTCCACACATCAGAGTGGATTAATTCCAATGGCTTCTTACTCTCTTGAACATGTCTAGGAAATGGTTTCCTTGTCTGTTTTCCAAATTGACAGGCTTCACATACCTTATGCATTTCTGCAACCTTGAATTTAGGCAATCCTGCAACAATATTTTGGGCTTGCATTGATTTAAGTCGTTGTACATTAACATGACCAATGCGTTAATGCCAGATATCAATATCTGCAACTACATCGGTCCCATGTGCAAACATTGCTGCACTTAATTCAGGCATGTCTGCATCCAACGTAAACATTTTGCCCTTCTTATTTCCTTTTGCTATCAAGCGACCTTTATTTTTCATATCCTCAACAAAGCATCCATGAGGATTAAATTTGACGTGCAAGCCTTGCTCAACCGTTTGATCAATAGAAACTAGGTTCTTGGTTAATATTCGGGACATGAAATACATCCGACAGGTATTTCTTTTTCCCATCCTGCATAGACCAAGGATTTTTTCTAATCTACACAATAGGATGTGCAGTATCATCAGCAGTCTCCATAAATCCTAGTTTTTCCATTTTCCTTGCATCCTGCATCCATTCTGCATGACCTGTCATGTGGTTTGATGCACCTGAGTCAACATACCACACATCATTGCTTTCTTCTGCACTTGTCATAGAATTGGTCATGTGCTGCACCATAAACAAATGCTCATTTCTGTCATCACCCTGTCTACTAGAAGATGCATAATTCCCTTGTTTCAATTTTCCATTCATGGTGTCATTCTCCTTTTTATAGCATTCTTTTGCCATGTGACCCATTTTACCACAGTAGTAGTATTCAACATTGCTGTTTGCATTTTGCCCTCTTTGCCATCCACCACGACCTCTTTGGCTCCCCCTGCCTGTAGAGTTACCACGTCCTCCTCCATAGGATTGGATTTCTTGAGTTTGCTGCATATTCTGATTTCTACCACGATCTCTAGATCGGCCTCCTCTACCTCTGCCTCTACCTCTTTCAGCATTTGAGTAGAAGACAGCTTCTTTTGAAGTTCCTCCTGAAGAAGATACACCACCATTTCTCTGCTCCTCAGAAATTAGAAGAGCAATAAAATCCTCAAAATCAAGAAATTTTTCACGAATGGAAATGGATGTTCAGAACTGTGCATAATCCTTTCCTAGACCATTCAAGGTCACAGAAACTAAATCATCATCTTTCACTGGTGACCCAATGGAAGCAAGTGCATCTGCAATCTTCTTCATCTTTATGTGGTAGTCATTGATGCTCATACTTTCTCTTTGCACATTGTGTAACTCTTGCTTGAGCTGCATTTTCCTGGCTTGCGTATTTGTGCTCTACATTTTTGATAAAGTATCCCATGCCTCCTTTGGCGTACTTGCATCCTGAATATGCACAATCATAGAGTCTAAAATACTGATAGACAACCAGTACATAACTTTTCTGGCTCTCTCATACAACCCTTTAAATGCCTACATTTGCTGTTGATTGGGAACATCAGGAAGAACTGGTTCTTCTTCATTTCCTGCAACAAATTCCCAATATCCTTTTCCCATAAGGAAATTCGTCATTCTAAACTTCCATGCTTGGAAGTTGTTCTTGTCAAGATTTTCAGTGACAATCTGTGAAAGAGAATCAGACGCCATTATAGAACACTGCAAAAAATTATGTCACTGCAAAAAACACAGCTTCAACCTCACAAGGGCAAATCTGCAAAACTGACGAAAGTGGTATTTGACCACACAGTCACTTCTTAGTGACGATTTTGCATCAACAGGCTACAAGGATGATTCTGTAACTCCCAATTTCTCTACGCATAGGCATACGATGCAATTTCTACGGTAACTTTTCACCGACCTGTAGAATAGTAGTCGCAGAGCAAAAACAGGGCCTTTTCCTGAGTGCGTGCGGAAAACTTCCGCCTCCAAAACGGGCCCCGAAATGGCCTTGAATCAAAAAAATAGGGCCCCGCATCATATATTTCCCTATTGCTACACCGCGTCTCAATCTAAGACAATGCACTCTTGCACTTTTCGGCTGTGCTACCTGCAAAGACTTGCTCCCAAAACTCGAAAAATGAAAGCAACACTGGTCCTCTTACTAGAACACTGCAAACTTGGTTTGCTTTCTTGAGCTCCTTACCACGAACCAGGCTCTAATACCATATCAAGATTGTGGGAGAGAAGGAAGGATTCTCACTTGTAGCTTTCTCACTTACACAATGGGGGAATACACACAAAGGTGGAGGCTGTATATAGTTTTCCTCTTCTTAGTTGTGTAAGCCAAAAAGAACTCTAGTACAGAGAAATAGAAGAACCCTATATATGGGTCTCAAACCAAACTCAACTAACTAAGGTGGCATACTAACTGAGCAACAAACTAGAGTAGGTAAGGATAGCTGTCATCTAGCTATTATTCATGGGCGGTGTACCAACCGCATCTGCAGCTAACAAGTCGATGACATAAATGCACAACGGTCACCCTGGCATATCACGAGTGGAGCTCGATATCTCAACAGAGAAGTCCTTAGTTCCATATTCTATGATGGCCTTAGTGTCCTTCAGGTTCTCTTGGGCTTCCTTTACCCACTCCTTGACCTTTTAAATCGTTTCTAGCTGGCACTTCTTCAGGCGGGGATACTCCCCTACCTTAGCAATCCCCTTCTCTGCTATTTTCGGAGCGGTGGTTTTAGCCTCAGCATTAGTTACCTTCCTGCCACTCACTAGCGTCGTCTCTTTGTCAGTTTTGAGAGTGATCTTAGCGTCGGTTTTCTTCTTTCTCTGCTATGACTCTTCTTCCCTATTGAGGCAGTGTCTAGGTTGCTAGGCCCAGGGCATTGATATGCCGACCTATCGCATTTGTGCACATGTCATGACATGTAGTGGGATGGGTGTATCCTCACTGTCAAATGTCTCAATGCCAAACAGCCCCAAAGGTACTAATGGTACATTCCTTGAGCTCGAGGACAACTTTGTCTAGGGCATTCCCTAAAGAGATGGGTGATGCCGCACTTGGTACACCTAAGATCAGCTCTCTCCCTATTAGCCTACTCTTTTTTTGGGCATCGTGCCAATATGTGACCAGGGTGATCACAAGTCCAGCACCTGACTAGGTCTTGGGTTGGCCTTGAAAAACCTCTGCCTCTTCCCCTTCCTAATGCCATCATCCATACTAATCGATAGTCCATGAGGACCGGATTACCCTCTTCATCATATGAAATGTAAGGGTTCACATATGACTCCTCATCATTGGGCTCTTCCACGTAGTGGATGGGAGCATCACTCGGTGCATATGTAACAAAGGGTCCAGGCGGTCTAGGTATGCCCGTGGGATTCATCTCTAATCTATGAATGGCCAGTTTTGCATCATTAGGTGCTGGAAGGGCCAATGGGGCTCCTCTTCCAAAGAAGTTAAGCAGCTTATTTCTGTACTATGGTGACTTGTACTGATGTGCATAAGGAAACCTTCTTGGCAATTAACAATGCATTGCGTCGTGGCTAAACCTTCCGCAATTTACACAAGGCCTAGATCTTGGATCTTGGCACTCAGCAGGGATGTGGTTGCCTCCACAGTGCACACACTAGACATGTGGTCTAGTGGGTCTCTTTACCAACTCTTGCAACTGTGCTAGCTCCATCTTGACTTTGGCTAGCTCTTTGTCTTGTGCTGTGATCTTGCCCTTATCCTGCATGTCAGGGGCTGATCTCTCACTATAGGTTGTGGATTTCTTTGTGGTTATTTGGCTAGAGCCATCTCAATTTGAGCTTCTAGCGCTTCTCTCCCTAAGCTGGTCATCTACCCTTATTGTCTCATCAAAAACCCTAGTGAGCACATCTCTTTGCAAGCTCAAGTTGCTTGCCAGTGCCTTGTAAAGTTCCTTGCTATGAATTCCATTTATAAAAACGATAGAGACCACTCTCTCATTTGTTCATTTATTGGTAGGGATTCTCTTAAACAAGCTACGTACATGAGTGACGTAGTCTCTAATGTCCTCTTTGTCCTTCGGACTAACATTCATCAGTCGGACTATGAGGTTGTTCGAATACCATGTCTCTAAAAATCTCTTGATGAAGAGATCCTTCAGGCAATTGAAGTTTGTTTGCTCTGCTGCATCTATGCTAGTGTACCACGTCCTTCCCTTATCACCCAAGCAAAGCCCAAAAGCCTGCAAGCATTGGGCAACGTCCATGAGACCGTTGGCTTGGTAAACCTGCTCGAACTGCTCCACAAAGCTATAGGGGTCGATGTTGGGCTGGTACTTGTCCAGCTGCTTGGCCACTGCAGGGATCTTGTTGCGGCTCCTCACCCCCTGCATGACTCCTAAGCTTGTGAGCAAAGAGGTGGCTAGCGTAGTTGCACTTCGTTCTGCAACTATGTTGTCTATGAGCCACTTGGTGACAAGCTCACTCAGTGTCAGGTCTGCCTCTAGTTCCCTCTCTCTCTCTGCGTTCGGCCCTGTCGTGGCCTTACTAGCTAAGGCTAGAATGTGTCGTGTCTCATGTACCTCTAAGTCTTGCCTCAATTTCCTTGTCCTTTACTCGTGGCTATATGCCATGATGCTCTGCATCGCTTTCCTAACTGCCTTTCTCTCTTCCTCAAGGCTCATAACTACTTTCTCAATCAGTCTGCCATGGATCATGGTCCTTGTTAGCCGATTGTATTGGTCGACCATATGCTCCAATTTGATTGGGAACTCGCCCAAGTCCAACTAGTCATCCTCTCAGTCCGTGTCTGCTCCTGACATTTCGGCAGCCTCTCGCTCTACCAGGTTATCGATCAGTCCAATCAGCTCCGGTAGCGACTTGCCCCTAATCATGTCGTCTTTGAACTCTTCGGGGTCTTCAGGGTCCTATTAAAACGGGACTCTGTGGCACCCAACTACGTCTCAGGGTCTGCTCCTACTGGTGGGTTCTTTGAATTATTATGACTTTATGTGAGCTCCTTGTTATTGAAAGGAGCTGTCAATTTTATTCACACTATGCTTAGTACTTTCTAGTGCACAGTGCCAAATCAAAATTTCTCCCTTTTAGTGCACTTTAAATTATAAAATTAGCATGGGGTGCAAATGCAAAAGGAACAATGTAGTTCCCGCCTTTCCCCCTTTTGTTCGTAGCTTGATATGGCTCTAAGCACATTTCCTGGGTATCCTCTTGTATTGTCTAGGGTCTATGATGCACACTCTACACCCTGTTTAGGTCAGATTGGAATCTGAGGGTTAGTTTTAGCTCTAAGTCTCGTATGTTCTATGGCCTGCTACTAAAGGTTGACTCTAGGCTGCCCAGGTGTGGTTTCTCCAATTTCTGGCTTCTGCGAGCTAGGCCAAGTACTCAGGGATGTTTGGGGATGTGTTTGGAGTGGCCTTGGCTTGAGGAGGTGGCTCACTTACCAGTTTAAAATGTTATGCCCTGATGGTCCGATCCTAGTCTTGGTTCTACTAGAGTATCAGACCGGGTCGTCCGAGTCTAAAAATGGGTCCTATTACCACATGGCAGGGTCCGACTGGCAGAGTCAAACAATCCAATTGTGTAGTTGGTCCGATCGGTCCAGGTGGTCCGAGTCTAAGGTGGTGTGTCTGATCGAACGAGTGGTCTGATCAGACCACAGGTGGTCAGACTGGTAGAGTCGGACAGTCCGACCCCGAGAGTCAAACAATCCGAGTGTCCGATTCTAGGACTCGGACACCTGCAGCCTGTTCTGACCTGGTCCGATAGTATTTGTTGCGACGCAGTTGCAAGGACGCGAGTGACGAATGCTACATGTGGGGGTCCTAGTACAAGCTCCAACTTTTCAGATCAAACAAGCACAACTCAGAGAAGCTCAAGGAATTCCTGGAATGGCTAGGTAATAGCAAAATGACTGGATCGAACCCCTTCTGTACCTGCACTCACACACTCTCTCTCAAGCTCTCTCTCTCTCAGTCTTTGACTACAAAATGAGGCTTCCCTTAACCTTTTGAGCCTCTTATTGCCCTGCTCGAATCTCCTTCAACCTTATGGTTGCCCCTCTTGCATCCATCTACTCAAGATTTAGATTTTATGCCTCTTTCTCCCAGTTTTCATCTTGTTTTTAGCAGCAAAAAACCCTTTTGTTTTCCCTATTTTCTTGGTCCTAATCCTATCCAAGCGCAACAAAAATAAAAAACAGTGGATGAGGTTGATTCACCTACTTGCCTATGCAACAACAAACCAAAATACTTACTTGTTCCGAAGATCAAACCACCTAAAACTCCTATCTATCTCAATCACCGGTTCGGGCTGAAAACCCTACCTCTATGCTCAATTCAAAATGCACAGTGTTCAAGGCTCGATTTCGTCGGTCCCGACAATGGAACCAAAATGAAGGGAGCTACAAGCTCAACCCCTGAGACCTACGGACCGCATATTGGTCAATCATTTCAAGCTGAGCGGCAATGGCTACCTCTCACCTAGCCGATGCACCCTCCCTATCTATGGGGTGTAGTGAGCTTACCTTGATGCCAGATCAAGTAGACTCCTCTCCCGTGCACACTAGTAGCTCCACAATCCTTGAGGCAAGCTCAAGCAATCTCAATCCCTCTCCAACAAGCTACATCCTCCATAGCCGTGTGAGACAAGAGAAGAGTAGAAAAGAGAAGAATATGAAGAGAGGAGATGGGGAGCTTCTTCTCCTCGGTCCCTCACTCTCACATACTCACTCCCTCACACTCACTCACTCCCTCTCTCAAGCACAAGCAAGAAGGCAAAAAGAAGAGAAGAAGAAGAAGAAGAAGAAGCTTTTTGCCACACCTAAGAATGAGCTTCTCATTCACTTTTCAAGTTTATATACATGCTCTACTTCCCACGGGCGGTCATCCTCAATTTTTACATGGCCGGCCATGGCCTAGGCCCTTTTTCTCAATTCTTTCACTTCCTAGCTAGTCTTATCGCCCTTCTAAGTTTATAATTTGCAGAAGAGGGAGCCTGGCACTCTTTTACAAGGATTTGAGAGTGCCTTTGCATTTAATGGTGCACTTTCTTTCTTTTAACTCCTCCAGACTTTGGCGGTTGCGCCTTGGACTTTTGGTAGTTGTTCCCATGCTTTTGGATTTTTTCTAGCGAGTCGTAGATTATGGTCATAGGTCACTAGACCAGCCATATCTCAACAGTCGAGGAAGGTGAAGGAGAAAGTTGGGGACTAACCTATTATGCGTGATGTATCGCCAAGTTTCTTTCATGCTGATGTGAATTTAGATAGTTATAAGTAAAGCTTGGATGATGATTTTGGGATTCCATCTATTAAGACACTTAGTGTGAGAAAGAAAAAAGAGAATGCTAAGGTACTTGGAAATGATTTGTTCCATGTAGGTTAACAAGAGTAAGGAAGGCCATAATATGAAAACATGCTATGGTATATATACTATTGGCAAAAATCCTTAGTACTACTGGTAACTTTTATTTAATCAGCATGAGAATATGTGCCTTTACTACTAGCACAAAATGCCATGAATAAGTGTATCTTACAAAAAAATGAACCTAGACTACATACCCTAGAATCATATGTAGATTGTATACATCCCATACTTTGGTAACTGTGTATTTTCTTTTCACATTATTTTGAAATCAAAATCATGGCACCCTCTCACAATGATGAGGTAATGAAGCATTTTTTATCTATGTGTGTGTGTGTGTGTGTGTGAAGTTCTCTCTCTCTCTCTCTCTCTCTCTCTCTCTCTCTCTCTCTCTCTCTCTCTCTCTCTCTCTTTATCTATCTATCTATCTATCTATCTATCTATCTATCTATCTATCTATATGCATGCAACCTCCATGATTGATCAAGGATGACAAAGGAAGGGAAGAAATCCCTTGTGAAAAGAAGCCCTATATGAATAAATTTTCCATGAAGAGTTAGTGAAAGGAAAAGATCAATATCAAGAAGAAGAAGAATTTGACTACACATTGTGTTTTTCTTGGAAGAGTTAAGATTAGATGGAATTTCTTCTCATGAACTAGGCCAAAAACTCATCAAGAGCTAGAGGAGTGCTTGATGAAACATGGGGCTCATTGTGTAACACATAGGGGCTACCACATCGATTGCCTGAAGGAGGGATCATGTGCCAAATTTTAGAGGCTGTACAAGAACATTTATCCAATGGATATGATCATCAAGAATGAAATTGAAACTATCTTGGGCCATGCATTCAGCACATCATATCATGGAGGCATGAATGTTGATTGGGATGATTTCACTTAGCCTTTCAGAGGGGATCCACTTCTACTAGCATAAGCATAAAAAAAGAGGAAACATAGCCTCTGAATCCTCTAACATTAGGTAATATTCCCGAAAAATAGTTTTTTTAAGAACTTGAAATAATTCAAAGGTAGTAGTATGCATTAGGGACATGCATGTTTTATGTGGAAGATGTAAACCATGCATTTGTTAATAAGTGAGGGGACCATGAAATTGTTAACGAGTGAGGGGGAGCCTCCAAGTTGGAGATAGAGGGTGAGAAAAAGTGTCCCACAATTGTTGGAAGTAATCATTGGAAGTCTCCTTATACTAGAGAGGATAAGGGTAGCTAGGTGTAAATGGATTGGAGGACAAGGGAACAAAGGGAAACCCTAACCCTAACTCCTCCATAGGCTATATAAACAGCCTAAAGTACACACTCAATGATGAGGAGAGTGTACTAGTTGTACCTTGAACAACTGACTAAGCAAGATCTTATTCTTTTACTTGAGCTCTCTTTGTCCCTCTTGTACACACTCTCTAATGCTTCCAACTCTAGTCTTCAACACGGTATCAAATCCATCTTTGATTGCTTAGCTTCTCTTAGCCTTTCTACACACCTAAGTGCACAAGAAGAAATCTTGTCTTCTCATTTGCCCTCATTTCCACCATAGCCAGCTTGACCCACCTCTATTGGAGGACCTGGGGAGAGCAGAGGAAGACAATTCAGCTCCTAACTTCTTCTAGAGATATTCTCCTCAGCTCAAGATGACTTGGCGTGGGACATCAAAGGTTGACATAAGGCATAGTGGACGGCACTATTGCACAAATTGTGAAATCTAACACAAATTTGTAGGCAGCCTGATATGAGCTGAATCATGACCTATAGAAGGTGCAATCATGGGGGCCACCATACATCTTTCAAAGCCCTCCCTATGGGCCATCTCCCTCTAAGAGGGTTTGAAGAAATTCCTCTTGTGCTGGTGGCTATCAGTCAAACCCTAACTATGGGTTTCTGGTAGCCATAGTTAGGGAGCTTCAAGCACACTCATTTTCAACTTTTCTCAACTTGGGCATTATCAACAGTGATTTTAATAAATGAAAAACATTTTTCAAGATCATGCCCTCTGAAGCTTAAATGTAGATTACTTCCCAATCCATGGACAATATTAAGCTTGTAAAGATATTAACCTACATTATGAGTACTAGAATGGATGTTGGTAAGAGTGCTTCTTAGCATTTTTGATGCATTCAACTAATGCTCTATACTGTTTGTTGTTGGTAAATTAGAGATATGAGTGTTATTGTACTCTCCTCTAGTTCATCCCCCATAACATAGAATTGATTGATAAGCCATGCTTCACCAAGAACTCCTCTAATAGGCCACATTATTAGGAGGAGCCTGAAGTCTATTCAAAGCTCACCTCATTCAAACCTAGGAAACAATAAAGCTTAAATCAAGGATTGTTCAAAGAATAGGACCTCCTAAATCCTATCTTGAGATATTTCATATGTATGATTTTCAACCTTTTTCAACTCTACAAAGTCTTTAAAAGCTGGTTATAATTTGTAAGGCTATCAGTTCTGCTATTTGGTTGTACTTGCCCACCTGTAAAGGACTAGACACTACCATTGCTTAAGGCAATAGGTAAGACCTTCCTATAATGGCCATGGCCTATGCAGATGTAAGGCCTCAAATTTGCAAGTTCAATGGAAAAGATTTCCATCCCTCGCAAGTTCTGGTAAAGTATAAAATCATGGAACGAGGCTACTCACCCTTCATAAAAGGGACCAAAGTGATTGACCCATCCAATCCCCTTGATGTAGAAGATGATGAAAGAGCTCAGGACATCATCATGCTTAATTTAGATGAGTCTTTAATTCATCATATTGACCAACTCTCCACTGCTAAGGAGAAGTGGCATGAACTTGAAAGGCTCTATGGCGTACAGGGAAGAACTCCAAGATCTTTCTAAAAATTTGAGTTTTTTAGCTTGCCAGAGTATAAATAGGGAGAAGATCTCAGCAAGTTCATTTCACATATGAAGGGGCTTATGGCACAACTGGCCTCCATTCAACACGTTCAAGCACCCATTCATGATGAAGTTGCCATTGCCATCCTTTTGAAGTCTGTGAAGAAGGTCTTTCCAACCCTTGTGACTACCCTAACTAATATCCCAAACCCAACCTTGGCAAGTACCATCCGGTCAAGCTTGGATGAAGAGAAGAGAAACCATACTGAAGGGACTTGAGCATTTACTGCATGTGAGCAAGTGTTAGTCCATATAGCTTCTACTAAGTGCTCCTTCTATCATAAAAAATGGCATATTGTAAGCAATTGATGGAAGAAATATCCTAACAAAATGAAGTGCAATAAATGCAAAAAGACCAGGCATATCACTAATAAGAGTCCTAGTGTTCTATAAGTACCTAAGCAATTGGAGGCCAACTTTGCCTCCCAATCCATAGATGATTGACTCTTTTGAGACTTGTAACACTCTCTACATATAACCTTCTTTTATAACCTGGTTTATAAAGGCATCTCATTGTGGATTAAGGGGGGCATCCTATCATGCTTTATCCAATGCCACTTGGCATTGAGCCCCTCTTGAGAAGTAAGCACGTGAACTCTCCTTATACTAGAGAGGATAGGGGTAGCTAGGTTTAAATGGACTAGAGGAAAGGGGAACAAAGGGAAACCCTAACCCTAACTCCTCCAGAGGCTATATAAACAACCTTAAGTACACACTCAATGATGAGGAGAGTGTACTAGTTGTACCTTGAACAACTGACTGAGAAATATCTTATTCTTGTACTTGAGCTCTCTCTCTCCCTCTTGTGCACACTCTCTCATGCTTCCAACTCAAGTCTTCAACAACAATCATGACCACTTTTGATTGGCTTTCTGAGTAAAATCCAAAACTCAGAATTCCAAGTTCTTATTAAAGAGTTGCCAAAAGAGGCCTCCATAGCTAAATGTTGCTAGAGAAGAGCTATAGATAATGAAATACACTTGCAAAAGAGTTTTAGAGATGATGAAAGAGAGTGATGGGTTTCTATAGAACACCACATGCATGGTGGAGTCTTTGTGTATCAATGGGTTAAGGTCAGTTCACCCTACTTCAATTTAGCATCATGCTATCTCTACAATTTTTATTCAACTACTCTTTTAGTATGATCTTTTTAGACTATAAATGTGACCACTCTCATGTAGTCTTGTTAGCCACTCTTTCAATACTTCTCAGTTCTAGGTTGGAACTTGTTTTACTACCAATGTCTTAGGAGTTATTATTGCTAGTATGCTAGTAGTATTTACTATGAGTTATGAAGGTTAGTATTGTAGAAAAATGTCATCTCCTTCCTTCTCACTCTCCCCCCATAAGGGAGGGGGTGAGCCTTCCCTCCAAATATTGGCCTCTTTGGCTAAAATTTGAACATGTGCCTTGGATTCTATAGAGAAAGTAAAGGTTTCTAGGGTTGATTTGGTATGTTCTAGTTAGAGTATACGGCGTATGATAGGTTAGGATGATCTCCTGGACTCTTTTTTAGCTTATGCATGCTTGGAAAATGTGTAAATTACAAATGTAGTTGTGGAAGACAAGAGAAAGAGGGATGAGAATGAGCAATAAAAACTACATTCAACATATACAAACCATCTTGTGAGTGTACCAAAGAACAATGGGCCATACCTATATACATATTCCAAGCACATAAAAAAATATTTTTCTCATTCTCTCCTCTCCATATGATGAAAGAAGCTACACTCCTCCCAATACCCTCAGTATACTCACAGATGAAAATGAAAGCAAAATTCCTTAAAATAAGTGCCTACTTCATGAGCTTTTACATGACCCTCTATGATCTCAATTCAAAACATGATTATGCCATAGATGTACCTCGTGCTCTTATTACTCATCCTTTAAGAATATACAATTTTGAGGGATATATAGTGCATGCTAATCAATCTATGTTCAAGTAAGCAAGATCGATGCATTGAAATACTTGTGCCTAGCATGTGCTCTATGCTTAAATTCACAAATAAAAGGCTCATTTATTTAAATGTATGTTCTTAATGCTCTTGATGGCTTACCCCTCTTTCAAAATATGGACTACAATCTACCCTCCCTCTCAAAAAGCATTGATGATTGGCACAATGAACTTAAGAACTCATCTCATTATTGATGGGGACCTCCACAGCCCTCTTCTCAATCTTCCACCCAAACTAACTCACCCTAGGATTCCTAATTGACCGTCGACTCTTCTATTGTGTAGTGCTAAAGGTAAGTGCCTAATGATGGTATATGCTCTTGTGCTCATGCTTGGAACTTTCTAAGTATAGCCTTAGTGGGCCTCATGCCATGAAGTGCATATCAATGATGCAATTAAGTGCATCTTCTTCATGTGGCATGATCCTAATTGGTAAGTAGGGTTATCCTAACCCCCAATGTAGTGCAAAGAAACCAACACAATGTAGTACATAATAATAACCCCCAATGGGTGCAATGGTTAAGGTTAGAAAACATACCTCTAGCAATAGCTACTACCTTTCTTGTGCTTCAATTGATCTTCTCTAGTCCCTAGAATAAGTTACACAACATGAACACTAAATGAAAAAACCACTCCTCCCTACCATTTTGCTATTTTGGAGTGTAATTATATGATAGTTAAAATAGCGATAAGACAAATGTAATAGAAAGTGCAATATAAAATTTTAGAAAGGTTCGTTAAAAATCCTAAAGGTGCTTATTTTTGTGTTTTTTTTGCATGCCATCATTGATGAGTAACTCATCTCAAATATGGATTGATGTGATGGCAACTACTATGTAGGTAGGGACAACTTGAATCATATGCTTAGACTCATAACCATTTTCACACTTGATAAAAGTAAAATTTATTTTTGCACTTTGCACTGCAATTTCCATGCACTTTGTACTACAATTTCCATGCACTTTTTGAACCCTTAATACCTTTATTATTTAACCACATGGTCAAATCATGTTGTCTTACTTAAAGAGTGGAGTCCATCCTAAACACTATAAGCAACCTTTCCAATCCCACTTTCAAATATGGATCAAGGTTTAGCCATATGGTCAAATATTTATAATTTATTTGAAATTCAAACTTGGAAATTTTCCAAATTCTCTAATATGGTGTTCATTTCTACTCTTAATTAAATGTGCTATAATCCCTTGGGAAAGAGGTCTACCATCGATGTAAGAATGTTGTTCCTCATGATGCCTATGCTCTTGTTCAAAGAAAGATGTCACATTTGAATAAAGCCCTTAGGTATTCATGCCTTGAATGTATCAAGCAAGTTGATGCCATACAATCTAATGATATCTAAAACCACAAAACGGCATGACCTTTGAGTTACATGGAACATGTAGATCTCATCCAAAAAATAGCCCATGCTCAACATTGGGTACAGTGGAAGGATCAATCAAATACCAAGCATCCCAAAAGCTAAAAAACTCTCCATCTCTCTAGGAAGAAACCCCTCCCATCCTCCATTATTATAGTGTGCCATCATAAATGTAGACTAATAGATTGAAGACCAAGAAGAAAAGAATAATATCTAAACATCTTATCTCGAAGATCGGTATTTAAAGGATATCAAGAAATATCACATTGTCAAAAAGAAAGTGCTTAGACCATGATGTATAAAAGGGATGTCTACCTTGATGATAGTATCCTTATCCTCCAAGTGGGAAACATTTCCTATTATGAGTTTATTGTCATTTGCATTTGGTCTTTGTGCTTGATATTGATTTTCTTTTCAGTGTCTGACTATGGGGTTCTAGGGTGACTCTATGTTCCATATCATGATATTGGTCACACATGTGCATAGGTCATGTCAAATTCTTTACGTAGTAGGTTGTGGATTGTTTGGGGATTGGTATGGTGTGGTCATGTTTGAATGGTGCCTAAACCAATAATGGTTTACCATATCCCACTGCCAATTCATGACTAATCCTTATTGTTGGACATAGATTGTATTCCTCAAGTGGTCTCCATCATTTTGTTGCCCTCCCATTCCCACCTGTGGATTCTAGACTCTATTATTTCTATCTAAAATCTTATAAAAGACATTTAGGCTTGATGCATAGTCGTAGCTTCTATTTATCTTCTACTGATATCAATGAAGCTCTATTTTTACCCCTTTCTACTTCTCATGTTCCTAGTGGCAACCATTTGTTATCAAGTGAGGAGATTGTTGCTCTTGTTCAAAAAGAGTCTTCCACCCCCTTGGTGGCCAAAAAAGTCATACTAGTGCAGGGATGTTAGTTGCTAGTATCTTCTCTCCCATCTAGAAATACTTATGCTAATTCCTACAAGATCTCTTCATGTCTAAAAAACATGCACTAAAATGCCTATCTAATAAGCTTTTACTGCTTTATGTTATGATCCTTGAGGGCCTGAAGTTTAATTGGTTAGTGCAGTTTCTTTTGACAAAGATAGATCAACATTTTCAACTAGTTTAGAGAGAACAACTTAGTAATGTTTTTTATGGAGCCTTCCTTGAAAAGGTGATTCGTTTAAAGTTGTTCCTATGTGGAATTCCTATTCCTCACTCTAATGAGACTCCTATGCAACCTCCAATCATGGTTTCTTCCCCTCCCCCAATTCAAGAAAATTTTGATGAGCAAGATGAACCTACTACCAAGGTGATCCATAGAAAACATTCTTGCCTATGGACTCCTCATGTTCTGATCGTATTATTGATCCTTATCCTATACATGTTCTTGTTCTTGTTATTTCTACTAGTTTCCTTACTACATTCCTTTCTTGTGTCAATCTATTTGAAGTGCAAAGGGATGGGAAACTTGGTCCTCAAACTCTATTATTTTTTTAAAACAATAGTGCATGGGCCCATGCTTTCATAGATGGTCTCCTCTATGCAGGCAACACTAGAAACAACGATGACTTCTCCTCTCTAAGTTCTATATATAGGAGTTTGTACCTCTTTGCAAAAAAATGTGGACTCTTTAACTAGTCAGTTGAGTAAAGATTTGGAGGATCTAACATCAAAAAGCGCCCCTCTAAATGATATTCACAATGAGATGACCAAAGCTACAAATTTGTTGGATGGTCACAAAAGAAACCGTTGCTTTGATGACAAATATGTTAGTTTCTACTAAAGATGTTCAAGCTTCCTTGATATAGGAGCATGCTTCTACCCTCTCTAAGATGGTGGTTTTAGCTTCTAAGCTAGGTACTTGTGAGGGTGAGTTGCAAAATTCCGAAGAAATTACTGGTGCACACCAAAAGATAATTGAGGAGTTGAAATGTAAAGTAGCAAAACTTTCTATTCCCCCTACTTCTATAGGCTCTTCTAATCAATCTTCCACAAAGGAGTTGAAAAGCCTAAAACAATAAGCCAAACTAAGTGATGCTATTTTTCCTAAGGTGAATCATATTCAACAATGTATTCATTATTTGCACGAATATTCCTTTAATTTATTGATCTTCTATCACCTTCCCCTACCTTTTGGATTAAATGCCGGATTAAATGCCAATAGCAAAAGTTTTCCCTATATATATCTTTTAGCATTATTTACTTGAAAGCACTAGAAGAGGGGTGACAACCTTTGGTCTATTGTTTTACTAAAACCAATTTTTGATCGTGCTCTTGATGATCTAGTTTGCCAGTTTGCCAGTTTGCCATGAGGCACAGTTACTGCCATTCATATATATCACAGGAGACTTACATATTCCTAATGAGGAGGATATCAATCTTCACGTAGGGGATGTTATTCTAAAAGCTACCATGTATATTAATTTGGTGGCGCTTAGTATTTTAGATGGATTGCAGACCTATGTCTATAAGAATCCATGGTATAAAGGCTATACTTGACATTCACCTTTAGAGGAGAATTTGTTGGTTCACCATCAATAGTGATGTACATTTTTTACATTTGATATCCAACCCTTATGCTCACAAGTCCTTTCTTACATTGCAAAACATCCTCTCTTTATAGATTTTTCCTTTCAAGCCTGTAACTATCAATAGTTTTTTTATCAACCTAATCCTATTGATCTCCTTTGTTATCAAAAGATTTCCCAATGCCTTCCTATTTATACCTCCCTTATTAACACTAATTGTGATTCCATCTCTATGCTTCCTTTTCACCCTACCTTATCTCCTTATATCCCTATATTTACCCCTTGCCATTTATCACTGAACCTACTGTTATACCTATTACTCCTGATCCTCCTATTCTTCAACTTGCTCCATCCACTTTTTCTATTGAATCTCTTTAGATTTTCTTATTTTCTTTCCCTCCTTTGTAAGTATCTCTACTGCTTCATATTTTCACTTTCTATGATTTATCATATCCTTGTCTTCATTATTTGATTATGATTCCCTTACCTCAACCTTTTGATTATATAAACCTTCCTCCACTATCACTCACATGGATACCAGTGGATTTGATATACTCTATTCTCAACAATGGAGTTTGTTGGATTCTTTGATTGGACCAATTTTTAATTGGAATGTTATTTCACGATCATGGGGGACTTCATATGTATATTCACATTCCTATCTCTAGTTTTTTTTGGAGATATGCTCACTCAGAATATGTTTCTGTGAGGCTAGCTACTCACTTTTGTTAGTATTTAGCTTTTATGCACATTAGTAGTTGCACCTATATAGAAGGAAGTCTATCCCTCCTCTTCTTATCAATCCTAATAAAGATATATCACGAGCTCAAATGGATGTGCCATATTATTTTGCTCAAGATTTTCCTACTAGGTTTGTTGCCTTGTTGGAAAGGATGTATTGTCTCCAATTCCTTCAAAATGTTCCTATCTATTTTGTACATGAGAGTAGATCATTTGAGAAAGTGAAGCTTATTATGCAATTTAAAAAGAAATATCTTCATTCTTACACAAGCAAGTGGATTAGCTTTCTAATGTATCTTTATTTTAAATGAAAAACCTTATTTTTGCTCTCCAAAATTTTGGCGGTTATGCCATTAAGACTACATTGTCGTGTGAATGTGAATTCAATGTTTTGTTTGTGTGAAATATATATGTGAGTTATCCTTATCATGAGGAAAAAAACTTGGAGTTGAAGATGATCAATGCCAAATGGTGATTGAAAGTAAAGCTATGTATTTTTATACAAATGAGAAAGTGATGGTATTATATCCTTTAATAGTTTGTTGAAATATCTTTTGCTAAGTTAAAGGATTGTTTAATATTGGTTTATAGTTTTCCTTTCATATATTTGTTTAGACTCGATTTATTTTGTGGCCTAGAGCTGATGGATTAAAGCTAATGATTGGAGTGATTGGTTGTTTAGAGATTTTATTATTCTCTTTCAAAGGTTAGGAGAATGCTTCCTAAGCTAAGTATAGGGATATGTTGAGGGCTGATATGACTCGATATTTAGCTATTTTTTGTTGAATTTTCTGTGGTTTTTGATTGATCTAAGATATGATTGATTGGTTTTCCAATGGTTTAAAAGTGTTTTGGAGTATTTTGGGTTAGGTTTGAGAAGCTCATGATGGTTTTTGATTGAGTTATAATGTGCTGATTGGTTCTATAGTATGTGTGTTGTTTGTTTCTAATAGGTCTATTTTTTCTTCTTTTTGTATTATTTTTGAGAGGTTATGCTTGTAAAAGACTTGTTTGAGAAATGATTAGGAGTGTGTTGGATGCTTCTTGATAGTTTGGAATGGTTACAAATATGAGATCACACATCTTGAGAGCTTAAGTGATGAAGTGTAAGCTATGTGGTTATTAGGAGATTTGGATTTCACTTTATCTTTTCTAGCATACTAAAAAAATGTGATGTTGTATGGTGGTGGAAACATCAAGGAAGCTTAGCTAGGATTTACCGAAGAAATTTCCAAGTATGATGTAAGAATACAAAGGTTTAAAGGAATATAGAGAGAATTTAGAACACAAGAGCCTCAAACATTATATGGAGATATGTTATCATGACCAAATTTTATAATGTTATAGATTTGAAGATATTATAATATGATTTTTTAATTTTAGATATAGTATCATTTAAAGTGACATATATAAGTTCGATAAACTAAAACCTTAAAAGAGTCACCGCTAATAACTAGGTGTGGTTTAGTAACTTGATCTAATACTATGTAGTAATAAGTTTGGATAACCTATGATGTGATGGTTCTTTTTATGTGTAAACCAACAAACACAAGTATGTTAAATAATTGTTCACTCCATTTTTTTTGGTATGTATATGCATATATAAATGTCTTTTGTTCAAAAGTTCCATCTATCTTAACAATATGTGGACAAGAGGGATATTGACTTTGGCCAAAATCAACTAGCTTAACTTTTTGAATAGCTAAATGAACTTTCATATCATAAAATGAAGATTTATATACCAAGATAGAAGCTTACGATTTTTCTAAGACCAAGGATTTAACCTTTGACCAATGATTTGTGTTTCCAAAGAAATAGACATAAATTTTATTATTAATAAAGACCTAGTTATTAGCTAAGATATAAAGTATAAAATTGGACTTAAACCACTTTACAATAAATTTTAACACAATTAACTAATCTTATTGAAAGAATAAAAAATTAAGTAGATTATCACTGATATTGGTGGTGTTTAAAAACACCAAGGTAACTACACATAAAACACTTTAAATTCCTAACAAGCATATATTTCATAGCCATGCAATTTATTGTGAAAGGTCTTAAGATAAGGGTTATATTTATTATGGGATTCAAAACTAGTCCATAGAAATTCATTGCCTTATTATATCATGTATATTGGAAAAATACAACTTTTGTGGATTTTGTAAAAAAACATTTAGTTGCATTACCATTTATGAAATGTTTGTGGTATCCTAAGTGATGAGTAAGTTGCATTACTTCCATATATTTCAAGGTAGAGACTAAATGAGACTACAACTTGGATAATTGCGAGCTATTCAATGCAGGAGACAGATGAGGTGAGGCATTTGTTGAGGATGTTTGTATAACAGATGGTCTCTTAAAGAGCAAGAAGTGATTGAAAGTTTAATATATCTTCTGTCTTCATCACTCATGGTCTTGTTTGGTGTTGACAATGAATATGAAATATCATCATTCTCTTCTCTAGTCCATTCATCAATGACAATCTTGAATTGTGCATACAATTCATATCCATATTGAACTGGCTCCTATCCATATCAATCAAACTTGATGACTTCACGTGCATCATGGTATTTACTAAAAAGCAATTAGTCAAGTATGGTAGTAGTTCTTTGATCAAGATAGAGTCTCCATGATTAATATCAAATGTATTTGGATAAATTTAGTTCTCTCAATAGGATTTGGACATCCTTTATAAGGGCTACCATTCATGAGAATAGTCTTGGTAACTAACAAACATCTTCATATTGATCCCATGCCTACTTTAGAGGCTTGACCATTGCTTCAACTCCCATCTTATCTAGCCTATATATGATTTTGAGTGGATTTCTATGATATTATTCTTGGTCCCAAACCATGAAGAAAGGACACTTCAGTTTTGCATGGATCTCCAAGAACTTAATAATTATCATAACATTCTTATGTAAAGCTATTGACAAAAGTCCCACTTCTAGTTTTACAAATAAGGCTTCAAGAAACTCCATACATCTTGGTCAAAAAACAAGCCATTGCTTTCCCATTTGAAAACTTTGGAACTTTTTACACTTATCAAAGCATCATTGCAAAAGAAGACCATTGAGATCAAGTATTACACATAATTGTATCGCATTTCTATCAAGGACACATCAATAGGTAAAATCTATTCTAATAAAGTTATTTTTCATACCTAGTTTTTATTGGTAATTATAAGTATTCTTAGGCTACTAACAATAGAGCATTGTAACTAATTGTAAAAATTGTCTTATCATTATACTAATAAACATACTCAAATTCTAAAAAGGCCTTCAAAATGGTATGTACAAAGAAGGTGTGTATTTTTCTAATTATTTAAAGAAAATTGAAAAATTATACATTTGACTATGTGACCAAAACTAGTGTCATGTATAAGTGATACATGACAATTTAATTGAGATAAGGTATACTCTGTTTGGATAAATTTTTCATAGTTTCTTCTTAAGGACTAACCATTCTAATTTTGAACTAATTATATCCCATAGATCTTTAAAATTATGAATTGTAACAAGCACTTTATCTTAATATTCCATATACACATCTTAAAAGACTCATTAGAGGTGAAATCTTTGTTGTAATATTTGATAGTGAGAAAAAACTCATTTGGGGGATGCAATGAAACTGTAACGTGCCCACCTATCAGCTATCGAAGCACGTTTTAGTGGTCCATCGAGAAGCGATTCTAGGCGTCGCCGCCTAGCACTCCCATGGAGTGTTTCGGGGTTTGGCGCTTAGGGTTTCCCGAGTCCGCCCTCGCAATGGAATGAACACGGCCGACAAACCCACTAGGATCGACCTGAAATGTGGGTTCCTAGTAGACAGAGTCTCCTGACAACATCCTAGCATCGGGTTTGGGACATCCTACTATACGCAGAGATACCCAATCCGAAACAGACCCATACCGCATTTGGTTCAAAGAGAATGGAAAATGAGAGGGACGCACCACTCAACCTCTCTACCCATAAGGCCTAGTCACATTCCGATCCCCTAAAACAATATGAATCGGGTTCTATTCTAATATTACCTAAAGATCATTCATTTATAGAACCTTGTGAGAAGCTTCCCAGCTTTTTAGGACCACCCTACCGTAGGACGGATCCATCAGGGGTTCCGCCCACCCCCTCCCCTCAATGGGCATTATTTAGTTACCTAATTAGGTCCTATAATGTGTCCACCTGTTCCCTTTCCTTTGAGAAGATCTCCTTTACAGTCCATTTTGATTGAGAAAAGTTCTTGACTAGCCGGGACCACCCATCCGTAGGACCGGACCCATGGCCACATCCACCGCACTTTCCTCAAGGTTGCTTTAGTTGTCTAATTACCTACCACCATGATTGCTCTTAGGTTTCCATCCTTGCAACCAGACTGCATGTTTCTTCATAATCAATGCCATATGTTTGTGCATACCCCTTGACTACTAATCTTGCCTTGTATCTATTCAAAGAACCATCTGCATTGTGTTTTACCTTATAAATCCACTTACAACCAATTGCATTCTTATCTTTAGGCAAAGGTACCAATTTCCATGTAGCATTTGCTTCCAAGGCATCCATTTCTTCATCCATGGCTTTCTCCCATTTTTCTTTTCCCATGGCTTGCTCAAAAGAAGTGGGTTCTCGTTCCTGTATCACTTTGACCATATAGGCATAGTGAATGGCTGTAAATCCATCATATTTCAGCCTATCCATAGGATACCTAGCTCTGGTAGACCTGCGCAAAGTAGGTTCACTCCCAGGTGCTCTCCAAACATCCCTGGTCTTCCTTACTCCAGGTGTAACAATAGAAGGAATGCCCAACTCATCATCGATGCTCTGTTCTGAGCCACTCGATTCACCATCCACATAAGAGTGACCTGCATTCACATCAAACATGGACTGATCTACCTTCTCTTTTCCTTTTCGTGAAACCTGCATACCACTATCTGCATTGTTTTGAGGAGATTATCCTGATCTCAATCTACCTGTCCATGGCGAAGAATGTGAACCACTGTTAGAGGACACTCCAAGTCCACTAATATTTTGTGGCTGCTACTGTGAATTCTGTGCAGCATTACCATTTTGTGCATCTACATCATCAATCACATTTACTGGTTTATACCAGCTACTCATCTCATCAAAAACAACATCTCTCCTCACTGTAAACTTACGAGTAGAAGGGTTATAGCATCTATACCCTTTCTACTGTTGCAGAGAGTAACCAATAAAGATGCACTTCTCAGCTTTTGGATCCAACTTGGATCTCAAATCATCTGGCACATGAACATAGGCAATACAACCAAAAATCTTAAAATGAGAAATATCTGGTTTCCTACCAGTATACCTCTCCTCTAGAGTCATCCCATGTATTGCTGCAGTGGGAGTCCTGTTCATTATGTAGACTGTTGTAGCAACTGCCTCAGCCCAGTAAAAATCTGGCAAGTCTTTTTCGTTGAGCATGGCATAGGATACCTCTCCAATATGCCTGTTTTTCCTTTCTGCAATTCCATTTTGTTGTGGGGTATGACTGCATGAATATTACTGCTTTATGCCATGCTCCTGCAGGAACCTTGCAAACTCATTTGAGAGGTACTCTCCCCCTCCATCTGACCTTAGGCATTTTATTTGCAGGCTTGTTTCTTTTTCAACCATATCTTTAAGAGTTTTGAAATGCCCAAACACTTCACTTTTCTTTTTCATAAAATACACCCAAACTTTTCTACTATAGTCATCAATAAAAGTGACAAAATAATGATAGCCTCCAATAGATGCAGTTTTAGTAGTCCACATATCAGAGTGGATTAATTCCAATGGCTTCTTACTCTCTTGAACATGTTGCAACAATATTTTGGGCTTGCATTGATTTAAGTTGCTGTATATTATTATGACCAATGCGTTTATGCCAGATATCAATATCTGCAACTACACTGATCCCATGTGTAAACATTGCTGCACTCAATTCAGGCATGTCTGCATCCAACGTAAACATTCTGCCTTTCTTCTTTCCTTTTGCTATCAAGCGACCTTTATTTTTCATATCCTCAACAAAGCATCCATGTGAATTAAATCTGACCTGCAAGCCCTGCTCAACCATTTGACCAATAGCAGTCTCCACAAATCCTGGTTTTTCCATTTTCCTTGCATCCTGCATCCATTCTGCATGACCTGTCATGTGGTTTGATGCACCTGAGTCAACATACCACACATCATTGCTTTCTTCTACACTTGTCACAGAATTGGTCATGTGCTGTACCATAAACAAATGCTCATTTCTATCATCACCCTGTCTACTAGAAGATGTATAATTCCCTTGTTGCAATTTTCCATTCATGATGTCATTCTGCTTTTTATAGAAGTCTTTAACCATATGACCCATTTTACCGCAGTAGTAGCATTCAACATTGCTGTTTGCATTTTGGCCTCTTTGCCATCCACCACGACCTCTTTGGCTCCCCGGGCCTCTAGAGTTACCACATGCTCTTCTCATGCCATCCTTTAAATGCCTGCATTTGTTGTTGATTGGGAACATCACGAAGAACTGGTTCTTCTTCATCTCCTACAACGAATTCCCAATATCCTTTTTCCATAAGGAAATTCGTCATTCTAAACTTCCATGCTTGGAAGTTGTTCTTGTCAAGCTTTTCAGTGACAATCTGTGAAAGAGAATCAGAAGCCATTACAGAACACTGCAAAAAATTCTGTCACTGCAAAAAACACAGCTTCAGCCTCATAAGGACAAATCTGCAAAAGTGACGAAAGTGGTATTTGACCACACAGTCACTTCCTAGTGACGATTTTGCATCAACAGGCAACAAGGATGATTCTGTAACTCCCAATATCTCTATGCACAGACATACAATACAATTTCTATAGTAACTTTTCACCGACCTGTAGAACAGTGGTCGCACAGCAAAAAACAATGCCTTTTCCTGAGTGCATGCAGAAAACTTCCACCTCCAAAATAGGCCCAGAAATGGCCTCGAATAAAAAAAACAGGGCAACACCGCGAAGGGCGTCTCAATTTGAGACAATGCACTTTTGCTACACCGCGAAGGGCATCTCAATCTGAGACAATGCACTCTTGCACTTTCCGGCTGTGCTACCTGCAGAGACTTGCTCCCAAACTCGAAAAATGAAAGCAACACTGGTCTCCTTACCAGAACACCGCGAACTTGGTTTGCTTTCTTGAGCTCCTTATGACGAACCAGGCTCTGATACCATATCAAGATTGTGGGAGAGAAGGAAGGAGTCTCACTTGTAGCTTTCTCACTTGCACAATGGGGGAATACACACACAGGTGGAGGCTGAAAATAGTTTTCCTCTTCTTAGTTGTGTAAGCCAAAAGAACTCTAGTACCGAGAAATAGAAGAATCTTATATATGGGTCTCAAACCAAACTCAACTAACTAAGATGGCATACTAACTAAGCCATGAACTGGAGTAGATAAGGATAGTTGTCATCTAGCTATTATTCATGGGCGGTGTACCAACCGCATCTGGAGCTAACAAGTTGATGACATAAATGCACAACGGTCTCCCTGGCATATCACGAGTGGAGCTCGATATCTCAACAGTGGTTCCTTCACGTAATCTTGGCACTTGACATAGAAAAGCAGGGTCAAACAAGTTCCTTTACAATAGGTTATCTTATTTATCTTAGGAATACATTCATAAAGTCCAGCCCGCAAGCTAATCCATAATCTGCCCGAAGGCAATCCATAATCTACCCGAAGGCTATCCAGAAATCCACAGGGATTACTAATCTAAGATTCCGCCCATAGACTAGTATGCAGGCCTCGATATCCAATCCGAGTTACGTTGGCCTCTTGTGCAGGGCCCGAAAGGCAAGGGATTTACGGGCCAGAGCCCCCTGGTACCCAAGTGTCCTGCTCCAAGTAGCGCTAAACGGAGAGACCTCATGTAGCGGGTTCAATCCACATTCCTGGTGTGGCTAACAACCCCCTTGGTTAAGGTCAGGCAAACAGTTGGGGGTAACTAAAGCTACCTCTCCCTTCAGGCCTTCAACCTAAAGCATTAGATATCTTTCCATCCTTTAGTTCCTTGAGAAAATAATGCAAACAGTGCTCCTAAACTGTTACAGGCACAATCGATTCCAGTGGTCATTTTTTTTGCCAATTGCTAAGGTGTCAAGAATCGTGTGGTGGGGGGACTTGCTCAAGATGCTGTGCCGAATACACACAGAATGCACAAGGAGAAGCTCACTCAAGAGACAAGAAGAGAGATGGAGGCCAAAACGTTTTCTTGCTAGTTTCTTCTTCTTCTTCCACACACTTTACAATGTACACAAATTATAGATAAGATACAACATAAAGGAAAGTGGCCTACTAAGTCAAACAATGAGTAACCGACTACACTAGTCGACTGGCACTATAACTATGCCAGCTGTAAATAGGTGTAACAACTTGAATATAATAAGTAATGAGTCACTGGCCATGTGAGAGTCATAATGACCATCGACGTGCTAAGTGTAGACATGTGGACCCATCTAACGAGGTGGTCCATCATTAATATCCGCATGTGTTGAGCTTGTCATCTCAACACTCCCCCTCAAGCTCAACTGCATCTCTACAACTTTAAGTAAGCTTCGAAACTTTTGAAGCTTCTCTGTACCTAATGCCTTCATGAAGATGTTAGCTATCTGATCCTGTGTGCTGACATACACCAAGTCAATCTCACCTCCTAGTACCTTCTCTCTCACAAAGTGGTAGTGTACCTCAATATGTTTTGTCCTAGCATGGAACACAGGGTTCCTAGCCAATTGTATACCGCTCATGTTGTCATAATAAATGACAACTGGACCTTCCACCTACACATCTAAATCAGCCAATAACTTTTGTAGCCATACTACCTCATATGCTACAACAACAGCACCTCTGTACTCAGCCTCTGTACTCGACAAAGCAACTGTAGATTGCTTTTTGCTGCTCCAAGTAACTGCTGCACAACCAATAGAGAACATGTATCCACTGGTAGATCTTCTATCAGACATACTACCAGCCCAATCTGGATATGTGTATCCAAACACCTGTACAACTGTACCTGCCTCATAGAAAAGTCCATAATGTTATGTGGGCTTCACATATCTCAATATGCATCTGACTGCATCCAAATGTGGCTTTCTAGATACTTGCATAAACTGACTCACAAGACCAACAATGTAGCTCAAGTCTCGCCTTGTAATGGTCATGTAGATCAAACTCCCCATTATTCTCCTAAACATAGTAGGGTCTTCTATCTCATCCCCAACATCAGCACTCAACTTTACATTTTGCTCCAACGGGACTAAAAGTGGTTTGCATGCTGTCATACCATACTTGGACAACATATCCAAGCCATACTATCTTTGGGACAACCATATACCATCATCACATCTGATCACCTCAATGCCAAGTAGGTACCTTAGCTCACCTAAATCCTTTATCTTAAACTTCCTCTTCAAAAATTCAAGTCATCCACATAGATGACTATGATGACCAAACCTCCATCTCCCTTTCTCACATAAAGTGAGTGATCAACATCAGAAACATAAAAGCCAATATTGATAAGATACTCTCTGATCTTGTTAGACCACACTCTAGGTGCTTGCTTGAGCCCATAGAGCGCCTTCTTCAACCTGCACACATACATGAGATGCTCTAAATCTTCATAACCTGCTAACTGATCCATATACACTTCTTCCTGCAAATCACCATGCAAGAAGGCATTCTTCACATCCATTTGCTACAACCTCCAACCTTTAGCTGCTGCCAAAGAAATCACACATCTGACAGTTGCTATCCTAGCAACTGGACTAAAGGTTTCTTCATAATCTATTCCATATGTCTGGGCATAGCCTTTTGCAACCAGCCTATCTTTGTACCTACTAATAGAACCATCTGCATTGTGCTTAATCTTATAAACCTAGTTACATCCAATAGCTTTCTTTCCCTTCGGCAATGATACTAGATCCCAAGTCTTATTGGCCTCTAATGCAGCCATCTCCTCATCCATTGCTACATCCTAATGAGCATAACCAATAGCCTCCTCAAAACATATGGGCTCAACATCCTCAATCACTTTCACCATATAAGCATAATGGTGAGCTACATAACCTTCAAAACCAAATCTCTTAATAGGGTATCTCACCCTACTAGACCTGCGTGCCACTGGATCACTCAATGGATTCTTTGCATTGATGCGTGCTCTTTGCACACATGGAGTCCTCACTGAAGGAATGCCA
This sequence comes from Lygodium microphyllum, assembly GCF_053477565.2. Taxonomy (NCBI): domain Eukaryota; kingdom Viridiplantae; phylum Streptophyta; class Polypodiopsida; order Schizaeales; family Lygodiaceae; genus Lygodium; species Lygodium microphyllum. Next base: position 98,974,476 of record NC_141146.1, on the reverse strand, counting down.
AGCTCATCATCCAAGCTCTCTGAGCCACTGGAGTCTCCATCAAGAATTGCATCAATGCCATCTGACACTTTATTATTTCCTTTGTCTTTACCTGTAGTGCTACTAGATGCACCTGAAGATATAGAGCTACTCCTTAGTCTCCCAGACTAAGGACTATGAGATGATGTCTCTAGTCCACTAAGAGTCTGTGATTCTTACTTTTTAGCTTGCACATGAGTGTCATGATCATCATCATCATCTAATGCATCACCACTAGATGTATACCAACTGCTCATTTCATCAAAGATGACATCCCTGCTCACTCTAAGCTTACATGTGACAAGGTTATAACAACGATACCCTTTCTGCTCTAAAGAGTATCCAATAAAAACATATTTTTCTGCCTTTGGATCAAGCTTCTTCTGTAGCTCATCTGGCACATGAATGTATGCAACACAGCCAAATACCTTCAAGTGCGATACATCAAGCTTCTTGCCAGTAAAGCATTCTTCAGGAGTCATACCATGAACTGCAGCAGTGGGGATTCTGTTCATAATATAAAGAGCAGTATGAATAGCCTCAGACAAAAAATGCTTAGGCATATTCTTTTCAGCCATCAAGGCGCGTGCAACTTCTGCAATATGCCTATTTTTTCTTTTTGCAACCCCATTTTGCAGTGGGATATACTTGCATGTGAACTGTCTCTTTATCCCATGAGACCTCAAAAAATCACTGAACTCATTCGAGAGGTACTCTCCCCCTCCATCTAACCTCAATCACTTTACTTTCAAGCCTGTTTCTCTTTTAACTGCAGCCTTGAAAGTTCTTAAGTGCTCAAATGCTTTACTCTTTTCCTTCATAAAATATACCCACAACTTTCTAGAACAATCATCAATGAATGTGACAAAGTATGAACTGCCTCTAAGAGATACATTTTGTGTAGGCCCCCAAATATTTGTATGCAAACATCAAGGATATTTTTGCTTACATCTCTGTCATGTGAAAAGGGTTGTCTTTCTTGCTTACCAAACTGACATGCTTCACATACCTTATGAAATTCTACAATTCTAAATGTAGGCAAACCTATAACCAACCCTTTGGACTGCATTAATTTTAGCCTTTGTACATTTGCATATCCAATGCGTTTGTGCCAAATTTCAATATCTGCAACAACACCTTTTTCTTTAGCATATATAGTAGCATTCATAGTAGGAATTCCAACATCCAGAGTAAACATACGTCCAACTCTACTTCCTTTTGCAACCAACCTGCACTTGTGATTGAAGTCTTCTACAAAGTAGCCCTTTGCATTAAATCTGACTTGCAGCACTTGCTCTACCATTTGACAGACTGACACCAAGTTCTTTGTAATAGATGGCACATGCAATACATCTGAAAAACTCTTTGTCTTACCATCATGCAAGGACAAGGGAACTTTTCCAATGTGTGAAATTGGGTGGCGTGAATCATCACCCGTCTGCACATAACTTGTATTTTGCAAATCCTGCATCTCTCCAAACAATTCTACATGGCTGGTCATATGATTGGATGCACCTAAATCAACATACCAAACATCATCATGTATTCCCTTTCATATAACAGCATTCAATATATGCTACATAACAAACAAACGTTCATTTTTGTCTTCATTCTATCGTGAAGATGATGCATAGTTTCCTTGCTGCAACTTACCACTACGAATATAATCTTTCTTAGTATAACATTGAACTGCAATATGACCTATTTTGCCACAGTAGTGACACACAATACTAAAGTTGTTAGAACCTCTGTTCTGCCATCCACCTCTTCCTCTAAAGCTCCCCCTGCCTCTAAAGTTACCACGACCTCTTGAAACCTGCATCTCGCCAAATTGCTGATTCAATCTATTTTTCCGGTTGTCCCTACCACATCATGTACCACGGCCTCTTGAAGAGGATCTACCACATCCCCTTCCTGAACTCAAGTAAAATGCTTGGACCTGTTCACCATTTCTTTCAGACGAATCACCCTGCATGATCTCCTCAGTAATCATGAGAGAGATCATCTCATCAAAATCTAGAAATGGCTTTTGTACATATACTAAAGTAACAAATGATTTCCATGCTTTCTCATTGTTAAGGCCACTTAGAGTGGATGAGACCAAATCATCATCATCTGGCATTGCATCAATCATTGCTAAAGCATATGGGCTCAGGGAAATATCCACGTGAATACTAGGAGATGAACCTCTTGCTACAGGTGCGCCTTGTGACTTTTTAGGGGCCATCGTAGGCGTGATTTGGGCTTCTGGTTTGCCTTCGCAGTCTACGAATTACTCGCCTTGGTATGCAGCCTCAAGATCTTTGCCTTTCTCCCTCGTACGCAGGAGAGGGCCTTTATGAGCTTCTTTAGGAAAAACTGAGGTGGCTAGGAATGGGTTTACGAATGGCTTGTGGGCTTTGAAGCCTATTTGCAGAAAGGCTCTTACGATGGGTCTTGCGGGAAGGGGGCTTTATAAGCTTCTTCTTCTTCTCTTCAAAATCTCGAGGTTGGGAGCTTGGGGGGGGGGTCACTCATGAATATATGTACATATAACGTGAGTTCATAATAAGGGGTTTTTAAAATACCATTTTTATACATTTTTTACATACAGAAGGGTATCATATAAAGGGGTTACTTACAGATTGAATAGAAAAGGGTTGTGTTTTATCTAAGAAAAATTTACAGACTAGGATATTTATAAATAGGCCATGAATGCACGTTATATAGAGAATATATATATAGTGAACCCTCCGAGGTTGGGAGTGGACTTTTGGGATTGGTGTGAAAGGGGCTTATAGAAGCCCCCTTAGAAGCTTCCTAAAAGAAGCTTCTCACAAAAATTTAGAATCGACGCGGGAAAGAAAAGACTATTGGGAGCTTATAGAAGCCCCTTAGAAGCTTTTAAGAAGCTTCTCACAAAAAGTCAGAATCGACGTGGGAAAGAAAAGACTATTGGGAGATTAACGTGGGGGGGGGGGGGAGGAAAGAAAAGCTTATGATGGCCTTGTTAGGAAATGGCGGCAGCCTGACACGGCGGAGCTGGGACGATAGCCGGCGGCTTGCGGCGAGCACAACGCAACCTCCTCCTCTTGTGGCGATGTCAGCAGCTTCCCTCCTGAGCTTCACGCAGCCTCTCCCTCTGCTTCCTCCTCTCTTACGGTGTCGACAGCGTCAACAATAACTTTCCTCTCTATCTCCACGACCTCAATCGGCAGCTCTCTGCTCTTCCTTTTCCCTCCCCCCTCCCACTAAGGAGGGTTTTTATAGGCCAAGGGGGGGAGAGGGGCCTCCACTGTGGCCACTGCATGGCATCCCCCCCCTCCTCATGCAGTCCACATCTCACTAATCCCATCCCCTCACACTCCCTCTCCTCCAGCCGTGCATCGGCTGGGGGGAAAAGGGATAAATATATTTTAAAAAAATCTTTAATAATATCCATTTTGTCCCTCCCAAGAGGGTGTTTACCCGTGGTTTGTGGATTTGAACCCCCGTGCTTGGTTTGCCAATGCAGAGGTCTCGATTGCCACGCATGCGGGTTATGGAATACACTGCGGACAATTCCAATACGGAAGATAACCTTTGCATGAGATTCACGCGGTGTGTGGGAACTCAATATTGACGAGTGGGAATATTACATTCTCTCCCTCTTGGAAGAATCGAGATGTCCTCATCTTGAGAAGAAGTGGGGGTATTGTTGGTTGAGAGTGCTTTCATCCATCCAAGTGGCATCCTCCTCGGGATAATCTTTCCACTGGACGAGGCATTCTCTCAAGGTTTTGGATCTCAGTTGTCTCTCCCTAACATCTAAGATCCTGTCAGGCCGTAGCTCAAGGACTCCTTGGCTAGGCATTATAACTTGTTGGTCGTCAAGTACATGGCTAGGATTCGGTACATACTTCTTTAGTAGGCTGATATGGAATACATTATGAACCCTTTGGTTCTCAGGGAGTTGCAGTCTATAAGCATTGGGTCCTAGGTGCTTGAGGATCTTGTATGGTCCACAATACCTTGGACTTAGCTTCTTGCAATCTCCTAAGGATAGGAAACTTTTCTTTCGGCGTACGCGAATGAAGACCATGTCTCCTTCATCGAAGGTTCTATCTTGACGTTTCAAATCTGAGTATGCTTTCTGTCTATCCTTGGCGGCTTGGATGTCCTATCTAATTGACTTCATTTGGTCATCCATCTCTTCCAGCATCTGCATTAGAGCTTCAACCCTCAAGGTTGGATCTGAGAAGTTTAGGGGACTTCGATAGTCATGCCCATACAATATTGAGATATCGAGCTCCACTTGTGATATGCCAGGGTGACCGTTGTGCATTTATGTCACTGACTTGTCAGTTGCAGATGCGGTTGGTACACCGCCCATGAATAATAGCTACATGACAGCTATCCTTATCTACTCTAGTTCGTGGCTCAATTAGTATGCCACCTTAGTTAGTTGTCCTTGGTTTGAGACCCATATATAGGGTTCTTCTATTTCTTTGTATGAGAGTTCTTTTGGCTTACACAACTAAGAAGAGGAAAACTGTTTTCAGCCTCCACCTTTGTGTATATTCTTCCATTGTGCAAGCAAGAAAGCTACAAGTGAGACGCCTTCCTTCTCTCCCACAATCTTGACATGGTATCAGAGCCTTGTTCCTGGTAAGGAGCTCAAGAAAGCAAGCCAAGTTTGCGGTGTTCTGGTTGAGACGCCCTTCGCGGTGAAGCAACAAGGCAGTATATGCTGTGGGAGGGTGCTTTAGCCTTTGGTGACCCTATTTTTTTGGTTTGAGGCCATTTCGGGGCCTGTTTTGGAGGCCGAAGTTTTCTGCATCACGCACTCAGGAAAAGGCCCTGTTTTATGCTATGCGACCACTGTTCTACAGGTCGGTGAAAAGTTACCACAGAAATTGCATATGCTTCTGTGCAGAGACATTGGGAGTTACAGAATCATCCTTGTTTCCTGTTTATGCAAAATCGTCACTAGGAAGTGACTGTGTGGTCAAATACCACTTTCACCAGTTTTGCAGATTTGCCCTTGTGAGGGTAAAGCTGTGTTTTTTGCAGTGACATAATTTTTTGCAGTATTCTGTAATGGCGCATGATTCTCTTTCACAGATTGTAACTGAAAAGCTTGACAAGAACAACTTCCAAGCATGGAAGTTTAGAATGATGAATTTCCTTATGGGAAAAGGATATTGGGAATTTGTTGCAGGAAATGAAGAAGAACCAGTTCTTCCTGATGTTCCCAATCAACAGCAAATGCATGCATTCAAAGCACGGCATGAGAGAGCCAGGAAAGTTATGAAGTGGCTGTCTATCAGTATTTCAGACTCTATGATTGTGCATATTCAGGATGCAAGTACGCCAAAGGAGGCATGGGATACTTTGTCAAAAATGTATAGCACAAATACGCAAGCCAGGAAAATGCAGCTCAAGCAAGAATTGCATAATGTGCAAAGAGAAAGTATGAGCATCAATGACTACCACATGAGGTGAAGAAGATTGCAGATGCACTTGCTTCCATTGGGTCGCCAATGAAAGATGATGATTTAGTTTCTGTGACCTTGAATGGTCTAGGAAAGGATTACCCATAGTTTCGGACATCCATTTCAGTTCATGAAAGATTTCCTGATTTTGAGGAGTTGATTGCTCTTCTAATTTCTAAGGAGCAGAGAAATGGTGGTGCATCTTCTTAAGGAGGAACTTCAAAAGAAGCTGTCTTCTACTCAAATGCTGGAAGAGGTAGAGGCAGAGGTAGAGGAGGCCGACCGTGGTAGAAACCAGAATATGTAGCAAACTCAAGAAAACCAGTCCTATGAAGGAGGACGTGGAAACTCTAGAGGCAGCGGGAGCCAAAGAGGTCGTGGTGGATGGCAAAGAGGCCAAAATGCAAACAGCAATGTTGAATGTTACTACTGTGGTAAAATGGGTCATATGGCTAAGGATTGCTATAAAAAGTAGAATGACATCATGAATGGTAAATTGCAACAAGGGAATTATGCATCTTCTAGTAGACAGGGTGTTGACACAAATGAGCATTTGTTTATGGTGCAGCACATGAACAATTCTGTGACAAGTGCAGAAGAAAGCAACGATGTATGGTATGTTGACTCAGGTGCATCAAACCACATGACAAGTCATGCAAAATGGATGGAGGATGCAAGGAAAATGGAAAAACCAGGATTTGTGGAGACTGGTGATGATACTGCACATCCTATTGTGCAGATTGGAAAAATTCCTTTGTCTATGCAAGATGGGAAAAAGAAATACCTGTTCGATGTATTTCATGTCCCGAATATCACCAAGAATGTAGTTTTTGTTGGTCAAATGGTTGAAAAGGGCTTGCAAGTCAGATTTAATCCTCATGGATGCTTTGTTGAGGATATGAAAAATAAAGGTCGCTTGATAGCAAAAGGAAAGAAGAAGGGCAGAATGTTTACGTTGGATATAGACATGTCTGAATTGAGTGCAGCAATGTTTGCACATGGGACCGGTGTAGTTGCAGATATTGATATCTGGCATAAACGCATTGGTCATGTTAATGTACATCGACTTAAATCAATGCAGGCCCAAAATATTGTTGCAGGTTTTCCGAAATTCAAGGTTGCAGAAATGCATAAGGTATGTGAAGCCTGTTAGTTTGGAAAACAGGCAAGGAAACCATTTCCTAGACATGTTCAAGAGAGTAAGAAGCCATTGGAATTAATCCACTCTGATGTGTGGACAACTAAAGCTGCATCTCTTGGAGGCTATCATTATTTAGTCAGTTTTATTGATGACTATAGTAGAAAAGTTTGGGTGTATTTTATGAAAAAGAAAAGTGAAGTTTTTGGGAATTTCAAAACTCTTAAAGCGATGGTTGAAAAAGAAACAGGCCTGCAGATAAAATGCCTAAGGTCAGATGGAGGGGGAGAGTACCTCTCAAATGAGTTTGCAAGGTTCATGTAGGAGCATGGCATAAAGCAGCAATATTCATGCAGTCATACCCCACAACAAAATGGAATTGCAGAAAGGAAAAATAGGCATATTGGAGAGGTATCTCGTGCCATGCTCAACGAAAAAGACTTGCCAGATTTTACTGGGCTGAAGCAGTTGCTACAGCAGTCTACATAATGAACAGGACTCCCACTGCAGCAATACATGGCATGACTCCAAAGGAGAGGTATACTGGTAGGAAACCAGATATTTCTGATTTGAAGATTTTTGGTTGCACTACCTATGTTCATGTGCCAGATGAGTTGAGATCCAAGTTGGATCCAAAAGTAGAGAAGTGCATCTTTATTGGTTATTCACTGTAGCAGAAAGGGTATAGATGCTATAACCCTTCTACTCGTAAGTTTACAGTGAGCAGAGATGTTGGTTTTGATGAGATGAGTAGCTACTATAAACCAATAAATATGATTGATGATGTAGATGCAGAAAATGGTAATGCTGCACAGAATTCACAGCAGCAGTCACAAGATATTAGTGGACCTAGAGCGTTCTCTAGGAGTGGTTCACATTCTTCGCCATGGACAGCCAGATTGAGATCAGGAGAATCTTCTCAAAGAAATGCAAATAGTGGTATGTAGGTATCACAAAAAGGAAAAGAGAAGGTAGATCAGCCCATGTTTGATGTGAATGTAGGTGACTCTTATGTGGATGGTGAATCCAGTGGCTCAGAACAGAGCATTGATGATGAGTTGGGTATTCCTTCTATTGTTACACCTGGAGTAAGGAAGACCAGGGATGTTTTGAGAGCACCTAGAAGTGAGCCTACTTTGCATAGGTCTACCAGAGCTAGGTATCCTGTGGATAGGCTGAAATATGATGGATTTACAGCCATTCACTATGCATATATAATCAAAGTGATACAGGAACTAGAACCCACTTCTTTTGAGCAAGCCATGGGAAAAGAAAAATGGGAGAAAGCTATGGATGAAGAAATGGATGCCTTGGAAGCAAATGCTACATGGGAGTTGGTACCTTTGCCTAAAGATAAGAATGCAATTGGTTGTAAGTGGGTTTATAAGGTGAAGCACAACGCAGATGGTTCTATGAACAGATACAAGGCAAGATTAGTAGTCAAGGGGTATGCACAAACATATGGCATTGACTATGAAGAAACATTCAGTCCGGTTGCAAGGATGGCAACCGTAAGAGCAATCATTGCTATGGCTGCATCAAAGGCATGGTCTTTACATCAGATGGATGTAAAGAATGCCTTTTTGCATAGTGATTTGCAAGAAGAGGTCTATATGGAGCAGCCACCAGATTATGTGCATGCTGTTCATCCTGAGTTTGTTTGCAGGTTGAAGAAAGCCTTGTATGCTTGAAGCAAGCACCTAGAGCATGGTCGGACAAGATAGGACAGTATCTTGTCACTATTGGCTTTCAAATTTCCAAGGCAGATTTCTCACTTTATGTGAGAAAAATAGAGAAAGGTATTATGCTACTTGTCATTTATGTTGATGATTTGATTATAACAGGTGCCAGTGATGAAGATATCCTTCATGTGAAAATGCTATTGAAGCAGAAGTTTGAGATGAAGCATTTGGGAGAGCTACGTTATTTCTTGGGCATTGAGGTGATTAGATCACCAAGTGGGATACAGCTCTTGCAGAGGCAGTATGGATTGGACATGCTGTCCAAATATGGGATGACAGGCTGTAAGCCTATTTCAGTTCCTTTGGAGCAGAATGTGAAGCTGAGCGCAGATGTGGGTGAGCTTTTGGAAGACCTACTATGTACAGACGCATAGTAGGAAGCTTGATTTATATGACTATTACCAGGCCAGATTTGAGCTATGTTGTTGGATTGGTAAGTGAGTTTATGAAGGCTCCAAGGAAACCACATTTGGATGCGGCTAGACGCATACTCAGATATGTGACGTCCACATTGTAGTATGCACTATTTTATGAGACTAGGGTTCAGATACAGTTGCATGGATACACTGATGCTGATTGGGCTGGTAGTATTTCTAATAGACGATCTACCAGTGGATATGTGTTCTCTTTTGGGAGTGCTGCAGTCACTTGGAGTAGTAAGACATAGCCTACAGTTGCCTTGTCGAGCACAGAGGCTGAGTACAGGGGTACAACAATGGCTGCATGTGAGGTAGCTTGGTTGCATAAGCTACTTTATGATATGCATCAGCCTACAGATGGGCCAGTTGTCATTTATTGTGACAATATGAGCAGTATACACTTGGCAAATAACCCAGTCTATCATGCTAGAACAAAGCACATTGAGGTGCATTATCACTATGTGCGGGAGAGGGTTTTACTAGGTCTTATTGATCTAGTTTATGTCAGCACAAAGGATCAAGTAGCTGACATATTTATAAAGGCATTGGGCACAGAGAAGCTGTGCAAGTTCAGAGACCTGCTTGGTGTGCAGGAATTGTGATTGAGCTCAAGGGGGAGTGTTGAGATATTGAGCTCCACTCGTGATATGCCAGGGTGACCGTTGTGCATTTATGTCACCAACTTGTCAGTTGCAGATGCGGTTGGTACACCGCCCATGAATAATAGCTACATGACAGCTATCCTTATCTACTCTAGTTCGTGGCTCAGTTAGTATGCCACCTTAGTTAGTTGTCTTTGGTTTGAGACCCATATCTAGGGTTCTTCTATTTCTTTGTACTAGAGTTCTTTTGGCTTACACAACTAAGAAGAGAAAAACTGTTTTCAGCCTCCACCTTTGTGTGTATTCCCCCATTGTGCAAGCAAGAAAGCTACAAGTGAGACTCCTTCCTTCTCTCCCACAATCTTGACATACAATGCTTGGAAAGGGGTCATCTGAATGCTTTTTTGGTAAGAAGCATTGTAGGTAAATCCAACCAAAGGCAAGTATTGAATCCACCTTTTTGGCTCACGGCAGCAGTGTTCCCTTAGCATATCCTCGATGACTTGATTGACTCGCTCCATTTGACTATCATTTTGGGGATGGTAAGCTGTACTAAAACAGAGTTGAGTCCCAATGGCTTCAAAGATAGCTCTCTAGAAGTGTGATGTGAAGAGGGAATCACGATCACTAATGATTCTTCTGGGCAACCCATGTAGCTTGAATATCTCCTTGATGAATAACCTTGCAATATCTGAGGCTTTATAGTTTGTCTTAATAGGAATAAGGTATGCAACCTTAGTAAGCATATCAACCACAACCATGATGGAGTTGTATGCTCCCTGAACTTGAGGTAGGCCAACAACAATATCCATACTGATGAATTCCCATTTCATTTGGGGAATGTCAAGTGGTTGCAATTTTCCTGGCATTTTGACATGTTCGGCCTTAATACGTTGACAAGACAAACACTCGGTGACATATTTGAGAACGTCACCTTTAAGCCTCTCCCAAAAGTAGCTCTTCTTGAATATATTGAGAGTCTTGGCATAGTCGGGATGTCCTGAGAAAGGGGAATCATGAGCTTCCCAAAGTATCTTTTGCTTGCGTGACTGACTTGCCAGTATACATAATCTCGTTCTATAGTAGACAAGTCCACTACTGATAGAGAATTCATGATTTTGGTCTTGATCTTTGATAGGGATCTCCCTTAGCACCTTTTGATAGGCTGGATCATGGCATGCTTCTTCTCTAGCTAGCTCAAGTATTGGGTTGTTTGGTATGGATACCTTTGTGGCTAGAGATCTAGCTGTTGATGGATTTTGCAAGATTAGAGAATTTAGGAATGCCTTGTGAGACTGAGTGCATTGGCAACTACATTCTCCTTTCCAGTTTGGTATTTGATTTCAAAACCATACTCCTCCAGCACTTCAATCCACCGACGTTGCCTCATGTTGAGCTCGTTCTGGGTAAAGATCCACTTGAGACCTTTATGATCCATCACTATAGTAAACTTGTTACCCAACAAGTAGTGTCTCCAAAGATTTAGAGCATGGATGACAGCTAACAATTCTAGGTCATGGGTAGCACATAATTCTTCTCATGGCTCTTCAATTTTCTTGAAGAGTAAGCTATAGGGTGACCCTCTTGCATGAGCACACATCCTAAGACAAGCATGCTAGCATTAGTTACTACTTCGAACTCCTTATTGAGGTCCGGAAGTTTTAGGATAGGTGCTGATACCAAACTTTGCTTTAATCTATCAAAGCTAGATTGTTCAGCAGTTGACCATTCAATGGATGTTTGCTTCTTTAGTACATCCATTAGAGGTGTTGCTATCAAAGCATAGTTTTTAATGAAGACCCTATACCATCCTGTCATCCAAGGAAACTGCGTATTTCTTTGACAATTGTTGGTATTGGCCATTCTAGAACATTCTGGCTTTGGCTAGGTCCGCTGAGATTCCTTCATTATCTCAAGGACAATGCAAAGATGGGGTTCATGATCTTCTTCCTGTTTGGAATAGACTAAGGTGTCGTCGAAGAAGACGAGTACGAAGTCATCAAGATATGGCCTCAAGATATCCTGCATTAACCTGTTGAAGGTGACAGGTGCATTCGTAAGCCCGAATGACATAACTAGGAACTCAAAGTGTCCATATCTTGTGTTGAAGGCCGTCTTTGGGATATCTTCTTCCTTGATCCTTATCTTATAGTAACCAGACCTAAGATCAATCTTGGAGAAAATCTTCGCACCCTGAAGACAGTCAAGAAGCTCATCTATTCTAGGAATAGTGTACTTGTTCTTAACAGTTGATTGATTCAACCCTCTGTAATCAATGCACAGTCGAAGCATTCCATCTTTCTTCTTCTGGAACAACACTGGAGCTCCCCATGGAAAACTGCTAGGACGGATGTAGCCTTGATCTAAAGTTGCTTGAGTTAATCCTTCAGCTCAATTGCTTCTGGAATGGACATTCTATAAGGCCTCTTTGCAATTGGTACAACTCCTAGCACTAGCTTGATCTCATGATCCACTTTCCTTTGAGGCGGGAGTTCTGTCAGCTCTTCAGGAAATACGTCCATGTACTCCTTTAACCATGAAGGTTCTTCACTAGACTCGTGCTTCTGATCTAGCTTATTAAGCTTAATCAAGTAGACAGCTAGTCCCTTTCTAACTCCCTTTACAATACGAGATGCTTTGGCCAATTGAATCTTCGGCTTTCCAGTCTCTCCTTGAGTTGTGACCAATTCCCCTTCAGAGTTTTGAAAGGAAAATTGGCCCTTCCCACAATGAATGTGGGCATCCTTAGGTTTAAGCCAATCCATTCCGAGCAAACACTAATGGATACCTAGGTTCATGACCCTGAATCTGACCGAAGTCGACTTTCCTCCCGGAAAGAATTCCACCTTAGCAGTTTGCCTGGTACAAGTGACCTCACGACCATTTGCTAATTCCACAAGCAAGGTAGGTGCTTCTACTGTGGCTATTCCTAATCTTATTTCACAAGCTGGTGAGATAAAGGAATGCGTACTCCCACAATCAATCAAGGTTTTGAAGCCTTTACCTTGATAGTTTGATGGTGTCTGAATCATCGAAAACTTGCGATTCGGGCATTTCTTGTGAAGGGTGGCATGAATTGTTGCCCTCTCAAATTCTGCTTCCATGGTCGGGCCTGTTGAGATATCGAGCTCCACTCGTGATACGCCAGGGTGACCGTTGTGTATTTATGTCACCGACTTGTCAGATGCAGATGCGGTTGGTACACCGCCCCTGAATAATAGCTACATGATAGCTATCCTTATCTACTCTAGTTCGTGGCTCAGTTAGTATGCCACCTTAGTTAGTTGAGTTTGGTTTGAGACCCATATCTAGGGTTCTTCTATTTCTTTGTACTAGAGTTCTTTTGGCTTACACAACTAAGAAGAGAAAAACTGTTTTCAGCCTCCACCCTTGTGTGTATTCCCCCATTGTGCAAGCAAGAAAGCTTCAAGTGAGACTCCTTCCTTCTCTCCCACAATCTTGACATGGTATCAGAGCCTTGTTCGTGGTAAGGAGCTCAAGAAAGCAAGCCAAGCTCGCGGTGTTCTGGTAAGAGGAGCAGTGTTGCTTTCATTTTCTATTTTGGGAGCAGATCTCTACAGGTAGCACAGCCGAAAAGTGCAAGAGTGCATTGTCTCAGGTTGAGACGTCCTTCGCGGTGAAGCGGCGACCTTGTTTTTTTGATTTGAGGCCATTTCGGGGCCTGTTTTGGAGGTAGAAGTTTTCTACACGCACTCAGGAAAAGGCCCAGTTTTATGCTGTAAAGTTCACTGTTCTACGGGTCGGTGAATAGTTACTGTAAAAATTGCATTGTATGCTTGTGCGCAGAGACATTGGGAGTTACAGAATCATCCCTGTTGCCTGTTGATGCAAAATCGTCACTAGGAAGTGACTATGTGGTCAAATACCACTTTCGCCAGTTTTGCAGATTTTCCCTTGTGAGGGTGAAGCTGTGGTTTTTGCAGTGACATAATTTTTTGCAGTCTTCTATAATGACATCTGATTCTCTTTCACAGATTGTCACTGAAAAGCTTGACAAGAACAACTTCCAAGCATGGAAGTTTAGAATGACGAATTTCCTTATGGGAAAAGGATATTGGAAATTTGTTGCAGGAAATGAAGAAGAACCAGTTCTTCCTGATGTTCCCAATCAACAGCAAATGCAGGCATTTAAAGCATGGCATGAGAGAGCCAGGAAAGTTATGTATTAGCTGTCTATCAACATTTCAGACTCTATGATTGTGCATATTCAGGATGCAAGTACGCCAAAGGAGGCATGGGATACTTTGTCAAAAATGTATAGCACAAATACGCAAGCCAGGAAAATGCAACTCAAGCAAGAGTTGCACAATGTGCAAAGAGAAAATATGAGCATCAACGACTACCACATGAAGGTGAAGAAGATTGCAGATGCACTTGCTTCCATTGGGTCACCAGTGGAAGATGATGATTTAGTTTCTGTGACCTTGAATGGTCTAGGAAAGGATTATGCACAGTTTCGGACATCCATTTCAGTTCGTGAAAGATTTCCTGATTTTGAGGAGTTGATTGCTCTTTTAATTTCTGAGGAACAGAGAAATGGTGGTGCATCTTCTTCAGGAGGAACTTCAAAAGAAGCTCTCTTCTACTCAAATGCTGGAAGAGGTAGAGGGAGAGGTAGAGGAGGCCGATTTGGAGGCCGTGGTAGAAATCAGAATATGCAGCAAACTCAAGAAAACCAGTCCTATGGAGGAGAACGTGGTAACTCTAGAGGCAGGGGGAGCCAAAGAGGTCGTGGTGGATGGCAAAGAGGTCAAAATGCAAATAGTAATGTTGAATGCTACTACTGTGGTAAAATGGGTCATATGGCTAAAGACTGCTATAAAAAGCAGAATGACATCATGAATGGAAAACTGCAACAAGGGAATTATGCATCTTCTAGTAGACAGGGTGATGACATAAATGAGCACTTGTTTATGGTGCAGCACATGAACAATTCTATGACAAGTGCAGAAGAAAGCAATGATGTATGGTATGTTGACTCAGGTGCATCAAACCATATGACAGGTCATGCAGAATGGATGGAGGATGCAAGAAAAATGGAAAACCAGGATTTGTGAAGACTGGTGATGATACTGCACATCCTATTGTGCAGATTGGAAAAATTCCTTTGTCTATGCAGGATGGGAAAAAGAAATACCTCTCCTATGTATTTCATGTCCCGAATATCACCAAGAATCTGGTTTCTGTTGGTCAAATGGTTGAGCAGGGCTTGCAGGTCAGATTTAATCCTCATGGATGCTTTGTTGAGGATATGAAAAATAAAGGTCGCTTGATAGCAAAAGGAAAGAAGAAGGGCAGAATGTTTACATTGGATGCAGACATGTCTGAATTGAGTGCATCAATGTTTGCACATGGGACCGATGTAGTTGAAGATATTGATATCTGGCATAAACGCATTGGTCATGTTAATGTACATCGACTTAAATCAATGCAGGCCCAAAATATTGTTGCAGGTTTTCCGAAATTCAAGGTTGCAGAAATGCATAAGGTATGTGAAGCCTGTTAGTTTGGAAAACAGGCAAGGAAACCATTTCCTAGACATGTTCAAGAGAGTAAGAAGCCATTGGAATTAATCCACTCTGATGTGTGGACAACTAAAGCTGCATCTCTTGGAGGCTGTCATTATTTAGTCAGTTTTATTGATGACTATAGTAGAAAAGTTTGGGTGTATTTTATGAAAAAGAAAAGTGAAGTTTTTGGGCATTTCAAAACTCTTAAAGTGATGGTTGAAAAAGAAACAGGCCTGCAGATAAAATGCCTAAGGTCAGATGGAGGGGGAGAGTACCTCTCAAATGAGTTTGCAAGGTTCATGTAGGAGCATGGCATAAAGCAGCAATATTCATGCAGTCATACCCCACAACAAAATGGAATTGCAGAAAGGAAAAACAGGCATATTGGAGAGGTATCTCGTGCCATGCTCAATGAAAAAGACTTGCCAGATTTTTATTGGGCTGAAGCAGTTGCTACAGCAGTCTACATAATGAACAGGACTCCCACTGCAGCAATACATGGAATGACTCCAGAGGAGAGGTATACTGGTAGGAAACCAGATATTTCTCATTTGAAAATTTTTGGTTGCATTGCCTATGTACATGTGCCAGATGAGTTGAGATCCAAGTTGGATCCAAAAGCTGAGAAGTGCATCTTTATTGGTTACTCTCTACAGCAAAAAGGGTATAGATGCTATAACCCTTCTACTCGTAAGTTTGCAGTGAGAAGAGATGTTGTTTTTGATGAGATGAGTAGCTGGTATAAACCAGTAAATGTGATTGATGATGTAGATGCACAAAATGGTAATGCTGCACAGAATTCACAGCAGCTGTCACAAAATATTAGTGGACCTGGAGCGTCCTCTAGCAGTGGTTCACATTCTTCGCCATGGACACGTAGATTGAGATCAGGAGAATCTTCTCAAAGTAATGCAGATAGTGGTATGCAGGTATCACGAAAAGGAAAAGAGAAGGTTGATCAGCCCATGTTTGATGTGAATGCAGGTCACTCTTATGTGGATGGTGAATCCAGTGGCTCAGAACAGAGCATTGATGATGAGTTGGGTATTCCTTCTATTGTTACACTTGGAGTAAGGAAGACCAGGGATGTTTTGAGAGCACCTGGGAGTGAACCTACTTTGCGCAGGTCTATGAGAGCTAGGTATCCTATGGATAGGCTGAAATATGATGGATTTACAGCCATTCACTATGCATATATGGTCAAAGTGATACAGGAACCAGAACCCACTTATTTTGAGCAATCCATGGGAAAAGAAAAATGTGAGAAAGCCATGGATGAAGAAATGGATGCCTTGGAAGCAAATGCTACATGGGAATTGGTACCTTTGCCTAAAGGTAAAAATGCAATTGGCTTTAAGTGGGTTTATAAGGTGAAGCACAATGCAGATGGTTTTGTGAATAGATACAAGGCAAGATTAGTAGTCAAGGGGTATGCGCAAGCATATGGCATTGACTATGAAGAAACATTCAGTCCGGTTGCAAGGATGGCAACTGTAAGAGTAGTCATTGCTATGGTTGCATCAAAGGGATGGTCTTTACATCAGATGGATGTAAAGAATGCCTTCTTGCATGGTGATTTGCAAGAAGAGGTCTATATGGAGCAGCCACCAGGTTATGTGCATGATGTTAATCCTGAGTTTGTTTGCAGGTTGAAGAAAGCCTTGTATGCTTGAAGCAAGCACCTAGAGCATGGTCTGACAAGATAGGATAATATCTTGTCACTATTGGCTTTCAGATTTCCAAGGCAGATTTCTCACTTTATGTGAGAAAAACAGAGAAAGGTATTATGCTACTTGTCATTTATGTTGATGATTTGATTATGACAGGTGCCAGTGATGAAGATATCCTTCATGTGAAAATGCTATTGAAGCAGAAGTTTGAGATGAAGGATTTGGGAGAGCTGCGTTATTTCTTGGGCATTGAGGTGATTAGATCACCAAGTGGGATACAGTTCTTGCAGTGGCAGTATGGATTGGACATGCTGTCCAAATATGGGATGATAGGCTGTAAGCCTATTTCAGTTCCTTTGGAGCAGAATGTGAAGCTGAGCACAGATGCAGGTGAACTTCTAGAAGACCCTACTATGTACAGACGCATAGTAGGAAGCTTGATTTATATGACTATTACCAAGCCAGATTTGAGCTATGCTATTGGAATGGTAAGTTAGTTTATGCAGGCTCCAAGGAAACCGCATTTGGATGCGGCTAGATGCATACTCAGGTATGTGAAGTCCACATTGCAGTATGGACTATTTTATGAGCCTGGGGTTCAGATACAGCTGCATGGATACACTGATGTTGATTGGGCTGGTAGTATTTCTGATAGACAATCTACCAGTGGATATGTGTTCTCTTTTGGGAGTGCTGCAGTCACTTGGAGCAGCAAGAAACAGCCTACAGTTGCCTTGTCGAGCACAGAGGCTGAGTACAGGGGTGCAGCAATGGCTGCATGTGAGGTAGCTTGGTTGCATAAGCTACTTTATCTTTAAAAATGAGACAACGGAAGAAATGGAAGGCACGCAAAAGTGTATATTTTTTATTAAAAGAGAGAGTCACAATATATATAGACCAGAAAGAAACATCATCGATGACTCCATGATTCTCTCCTCTAATTTCTCCATGATTCTCTCCTGGATTCTAACCTACACACACATGGGCATACTGCTTACATCATAGATTAGGTCACTCACACTCTTAAGCACACATCTAGTCCTATGTTCACCATGTGAACTGATGCTATCCCCCTTTACATTTAGTCTTCTTGAGTTTGATTTACCAACACCCCCTCTCAAACTCAAGATGTACAATAGTTTAGGCATGACGTGACTTGGTCATCCATGACCAACGCAGGGACGTGGTTTCTCAGTGGTGTGGAAGGTGTAGGAGACTTGGGTCAGAGGTTTAGCCATGACTTATAATGAGTTTACCTTTGGGATTGATATACAATATCAAGACGAGGTTAATGTGCCAGGGTTACATCTTTATTCAAAATAAACGGTCATCAAACGAAGTTGAAGGAGTTTTAGAGGCCCCCTTCTTCTTCACTTCCATGCTGAGATTCTTGTGTTCTTCCTCTTGATGCTCTTGGTCTTCTTCTTCATCATGCTCTTCTTTGTCGGTGATGCTCATGAGATAGGCTCTTTGTGCTTTCTTCCTCGAAAAACAGTCCCTCTCTTTGTGGCTTGGCTTGTGGCAAAAATCACAAATGATGGTGTCATTGTACTTGTATTTCCCTTTGCCAGAAAATCCCCTGTGGTAAAGTACTTCCTCTCTTGTAGATGATCTTGTAGTAGCAGGTGGAGATTCTTGCTTGAATTTATTTTTCTTCTCCTCCTCAAGCAAAGAAGCTTCTATTTCCACTAGCCGTGGATCCGGCATATTGGTGAGGGTTGTTACAACATTGTCATATTCAGGACTAGGAAGGGATTTAAGTAATACACCAATTGAGATATCTTCATCAATGCGTAAATCAATACCGGAAAGTTGAGTTAGGAGACTTTTCATGTAATTCAAATGAGAAGCAAGTGAGATTTGAGGCTTCATTTCAAGACGGAAAAACTCAACTAGAAGTCCAAACTTGGAACTCTTTGACTTGGATCCAAAGAGAGTATTCAGAACATCCCAGGTGTCCTTGGCATTGTTGCATTCATCCACATGATGGATGTAGGTATCATCCAACTCTAGCTTGATTATGGCTTGTGCTTTGTCGTCGCGAACTTCCCATGCAGTGGCTTGAGCAGGATCTCGAGGCTTCTTCTCCTTTCCATTTGCAATATTCCATAAACTTTTCTTCATGAGGACCAACTTGATCCTAGTTTGCCATGTATGAAATAAAGTTCCAGAGAACTTGAAGCTTAAGTCATTATCTTTCAAAGGCATTTTTGACAAAAAAAATAATTAAATACTTTTCAAATACAATGATGACTGAAGAGAGGGTCTTTTGTTAAACCACACTAGTAGAGAGTGTGGAGGAAGTCGGCCATATCTGCAACTCTAGAACCTACAGTTGTGGTCTTCAAGGGGTTTCGTTTATTGAAGCACCTGTGGGTTGGGTTGCTGAAGCAGTTGTGGGTTGGGTTACACTTGTAATTTGTAGCAACCTTCTCTTGTGCAAACTCAAAGAAGAGGAGGCACTCATGATTAGTACTGCTAAAGCACAGCAGTAAGGGAGTGTAGCTGAAGTCGAGGCGATAGCTTTGAGGAAGTTGAGTGCATGCGAGGAGTCTGTCACAGATTGTGCGAAGCTTGTGGTGGTTGATCTCTTTGGGCTCAAGCAGCAAGGTCTGGTGAGATCAATCTAAAGAGAGAGAGAGAGAGAGAGAGAGAGAGAGGTTAGGCGTTCCCAGCGATGGCATGCACGAAGCTAACTCTCAGACCAGTGTTTTGCACCATCCTGTATAATAACCAATGAGCACAGCGAAGTAGTTGCTGCGTGCTATCGATTGAAGGACGGGTCCTACAAGACCATACGCAAATTAACCTGCTATAAGATCATCTTGGTACATTGTAAGGCGCATAAGCAATGGAACGCGGTCTGTAACCGAAAATACAAGACATTTCGATGAAATTGGCAAGATTTCGCATAAAGAAATGACTTCCCTCTTGCACAGTCACCACACAGGACCTAATGATTCAGGGACGCAAAACGATGACATTATCGAGTAGGAGAGACGAAGCCTGAACCCAAAGAAGACGGTAGAAGTGAGACTTGCCATTAGCTAAAGGCTAAATGACCCACTGCCTCCGCCTGAACGCTTGGCGCCCCGTGTTATACAGAACTGTGCTTGTCAGAAAATTGTGTGCTGTCGCCATAGCCGAGGCTCTGATACCATCTTAAAAAATGAGACAACGGAAGAAATGGAAGGCACGCATCTAGTCCTATGTTCACCATGTGAACTGATGCTATCCCCCTTTACATTTAGTCTTCTTGAGTTTGATTTACCAACACTTTATGATATGCATCAGTCCACAGATGGGCCAGTTGTCATTTATTGTGACAACATGAGTAGTATACACTTGGCAAATAACCCAGTCTATCATGCTAGAACAAAGCACATTGAGGTGCATTATCACTATGTGCGAGAGAGGGTTTTACTAGGTCTTATTGATCTAGTTTATGTCAGCACAGAGGATCAGGTAGCTGACATATTCACGAAGGCATTGGGCGCAGAGAAGCTGCGCAAGTTCAGAGACCTGCTTGGTGTGCAGGAATTGGGATTGAGCTCGAGGGGGAGTGTTGAGATATCAAGCTCCACTCATGATACGCCAGGGTGACCGTTGTGTATTTATGTCACCGACTTGTCAGTTGCAGATGCGATTGGTACACCGCCCCTGAATAATAGCTACATGATAGCTATCCTTATCTACTCTAGTTCGTGGCTCAGTTAGTATGCCACCTTAGTTAGTTGAGTTTGGTTTTAGACCCATATCTAGGGTTCTTCTATTTCTTTGTACTAGAGTTCTTTTGGCTTACACAACTAAGAAGAGGAAAACAGTTTTCAGCCTCCACCCTTGTGTGTATTCCCCCATTGTGCAAGCAAGAAAGCTTCAAGTGAGACTCCTTCCTTCTCTCCCACAATCTTGACAGGGTCTTCTTCTTTGCACATTTCCCTGTTGGCAACACAAGAGGTTCTTCCTCTGCCTCGGGTGTTGGCTCTACCATGGGCGGTTCCTTGGAAAGGAGCTTGACGTTGTCCTCCCCAAGCTTGGGACATTGCGTTTTGAAATGACCGGGCTCGTTGCAATGGAAACAACGAAGATTGCGGCCATTACTTTGGGTAGGGACAAAGTTATTGATATTATTGGTCCTTTCTTTCTTTCTTTATCCCTAGTTCTGACCTTGAACTCTCTTCGTTAGGGGCCTATATGCTCCTCTGTTTTGATCATTATAAGACCAAGTCTTGTTACTTCTTGGCCTAGCCTGCACCTCTTGAATTATGGGTGCAGCTTGAATGAGTGCATCCTGTAGATCTGTTGGGCGCATAGATTTGAGGCGGGTATTCACAGGTGGATTTAAACTGGCACAAAATTTCCACACCTGCTATGTCATATCCATTTGTGGCGCATAATTCAAAAGTGAGACAAACTTTGAGTAGTATGCATCAAGAGTCAGACCCAACTATTTCAGCTCGTAGAACTCATCCATTTTTTTGCGTGCGATACGCAGGTGGTAAGTATCTTCCTTGCATAGCTTTTTTCAGCTTTTCCCAGGTAACGAATCCTTCCGAGATCCCTTGATCTCTGCACCATTGCTTCCACCAAAATTTAGCTTTGCCGATGGGCTTCAGGTTGGTGACCGTAGCCTGGTTGGCAGGTGCAATACCGGCTGCTTCAAAGTAATCTTCCATGGACTCTATCCAAATCTCAGCATCAGCTTGGACAATCCTTCCTTTTTCGTCAAATTCTAGCAGCTTAATCAGCTTGAGAAGAAACTTCTTCTCCTGAATCACGGCGATACTTGATGTAGGGGACGGACTGGGAATCTGTACCTAGGGTTGTGCTTGGATAGAGGATTCTTACCGTTACAACTTGCTAATCGTTATGATTATATTTCATACCCAATTAAGCTTTCAGCCAAGAAACCTAGCCACTTAACTTTTTATCAATTCTCATAGACAATACAAACATTGATTTAAAAAAAGTCTTATTTCATTTATATGGGCATAGCCCTTTCAAAGTACAATATTTCTTGGGATGGTAGAGCAACTGGTATATTAGTTCGGGGAGAATAATGTTGTGTTACATTTAGCTTTGGGAACTGGATAATAGTATGGTTTTGGGTCATTGATCTTCAGGAATTGATAAGTCATCAGAAGATTAGGGTATCCTTTCCTTTGGAACCCATTCTTCTCGTAGCCTCCCAACACCTTGATCCTGTCAGCGGGGATTATGTGGGTCACTTCCTCATACATATATGAGTTCACCTCGACCCTCTAACCTTTGACATGTAAAGTTGTGTTTACATGATCCTCAACAAAAATGAACAGCTTCATGATCTTCAGGTCCTCCAACCATTTGATCCTCTTTAGGTTGGTTTGAAGGTACACAAATCAATGGGCAGCTATGTAGTAGATTCTTGAGTCACCCGTCCACCTCCGTTCCACGTACAAAGGCGATGGATTAAAAATATGGTCTACGATGTTCATCATATCGATCCTTTGTTGATAATCTGAGGAATGCATCGTGGTTATAAACATGACTTGGAATACTAAGAATATGTTCCGTGCTTCATAATTCTGCAAGACAGCATCAAAAGTAAGGAAATGTTCTTAACATCAACATTTGCTTTACTTCTTCTTATTAAAATTTCTTATAAAGACAGATCCTTCGTTGCTTCGCTCTGATACCAACTATAACGTGTTCACCTGTTCCCTTTCCTTTGAGAAGATCTCCTTCACTGTCCATTTTGATTGAGAAAAGTTCCCGGCCAATCGGGACCCTCCATCCGTAGGACGGACCCATGGCCACATCCACTGCACTTTCCTCAAGGTTGCTTTAGTTTTCTAATTACCTACCACATTTAGTTGGACACACATCAAATAGCTTCACTAATTAGCCAGCTAGACACTGGTTCCTTCATGTAATCTTAGCACTTGATATAGAAAAGCAGGGTCAAACATGTTCCTTTACAATAGGTTATCTTATTTATCTTAGGAATACATTCATAAAGTATAGCCCGTAAAATAATCCAAAATTCACCTGAAGGCAATCCATAATCTGCCCGAAGGCTATCCAGCAATCCACAAGGATTACTAATCCAAGATTTTTCTTGTAGACTAGTATGCGGGCCTCAAGATCCAATCCCGAGTCATGTTGGCCTCTTGTGCAGGGCCTGGAAGGCAACGGATTTACGGGCAGAGCCCCCCTGGCACCCAAGCGTTCTCCTGCTCCAAGTAGCACTCAACGGAGAGACCTTATGTGGCGGGTTTGGTCCACGTTCCCGGCGCAGCTAACAACCCCCTTGGTTAGGGTCAGGTAGATAGTCGGGAGTAACTAAAGCTGTCTCTCCCTTCAGGACTTCAACTTGAAGCATTAAATATCTTTCCATCCTTTAATTCCTTGAGCAAACAATGCAAACATTGCTCCTAAACTGTTACAGGCACAATCAATTCCAGTGGTTGTTTATTTGGCCAACTGCTAACGAGTGAATCCTTCTCTCCGAATGCATTTAGCATTCGATCCGGGATCACTTGCGACTTGGCAAGATCCCCAAGGGTTTGTTTTTTCACCCTTTTGTCCTTGGGTTAGTGCCATACCCTATTAACCCAACTTAATCAATACCTTAGGTTTTATTAACAGTAAATCCTGGCGATCATGTCGCTCCCAAATTATTGATTGATCCTTTGCTTCCAAGCAAATACCTAATTTCCCTTGACTTGGCAATTTCTCCCAAGAAGGGTGATATACCAGGATGACTACTCATTCTCTTGCAAGTTAAACTTGTGCAAGAATCTACCAACCTCATTCCAAGGAATGGAAACTCTCTTGTGATCAAACCACAAGACTGTGCAACGTTGCAATTTTTTGCACAAGTGTTGCATCTATTTCAAGGGATTATTTCACCCTTTGAACGGTGTTTTCTGATCAAGGAATTATGATTGGACAAGGAGCGGGGATTAGGGTGTCTTCTTACCCAATCCAATCCTAATTTGCACTAGGCCGACAACCCCAGTCCTAGGGATTCCAAACTCAAATTGGGTTTTAACACCTAGTCAATTGATTCTTAGGGTAGAAACCCTAGATCGTTATTAGCATGCGCGTCCAATTGTCCCTACATTCTGTGAATGTGGGTAGGACCTTTGGGTATGAGGGTTTCAACTTGGCAACACATGCAAAGCTAGGTCGAGTCCTTATCGTGCTAAACCCTAGTTAGCACATGGGGTATTTAATGTATCACTTGAACCATCCTATGCAAATCCCTTGCGGGTTAGGTGATGTAGGTAATTTGATCTACTTTCCTTGCGACAAGGATGAACCATTCCTAGAGATGTTAACTTGATCTAAACGGGGAGAACTAGTTGCAACATGTCACAAATCATGTAAGCACACGATTCATTTCTCCTACGTACGACTAGATTCGCAATAACCCTAACTTTTCTTATTAAGACCAAAACGCATGTTAAATTGCGGCATAACTATGATTGAACCTACTAGGTCTTATATTCAAGGATCATGCTCACAATTCTTTTTCTAAGCCTTTAAGTTTTCATGCTTAAATGAACAATGCAGCCTTTCCCAAAATACAACTCTTGATGAATGAAATTCTTGCGTACGACAAATGTGCAACATGCAATCCTTTTCTAACTACAGCGTAGTTAAATGAAATTCATGTCAATTGAAACTAGAGTTAGCATATTTCATGCAGCCCTTAGAATAATTTCCATGCTTTGCTATTTCCTACGGGTGATAACAACTTCCTTAATGAATCATTACAAAGAAGGTTTGTCTAAAATTGTGACATGCAATTAATCTTTCCATGCCTAATCAAAGGTGCACTTTAATAATTTCAACCTTATAATGATAGTCATCAGTTGTTCTAGGCTCGTCACTTTGCAATGCACAAAAGGAAACTTGCTAATAAGGTCCTAAAAATGCATAGACACCTTATGTTTTTTTTCGTTCATTCCATTGAAAGTACCAATGACCAATTTCGTATCATGAGTTAATTCTAGTAAATTCTAAATAGAAAATTTATTTCCAATTTCATTTAGGTAGGTGGATTTGACATGCATAGGTGCATCCTAGTCTATGAAATTATTGTGCATAATGCAATACTTCTACGTGAAATAGAAAAAAAAAACCTGGACTTGTGGGCTCGGGGAAATATCCACATGAATACTAGGAGATGAACCTCCTGCAGGCATACCTTGTGACTTTTTAGGGGCCATCGTAGGCGTGATTTCGGCTTCTGGTTTGCCTTCACAGTCTACGAATTACTTGCCTTGGTATGCAGCCTCAAGATCTTTGCCTTTCTCCCTCGTATGCAGGAGATTCCTTCGTGGGACTTCAGATGAATGGTGCTTGCGGAAAAAGGGCCTTTATGAGCTTCTTTAGGAAAAATCGGGGTGGCTAGGAATGGGTTTATGAATGGCTTGTGGGCTTTGAAGCTTATTTGCGGAAAGGCTCTTACGATGGGTCTTGCGGGAAGGGGGATTTATAAGCTTCTTCTTCGTCTCTTCAAAATCCGAGGGGCTAGGAGTGGACTTTTGGGATTGGTGTGAAAGGGGCTTGTAGAAGCCCCCTTAGAAGCTTCCTAAAAGTTCTGACAAAAAGTTAGAATCGACATGGGAAAGAAAAGACTATTGGGAGATTAGCGTAGGGGGGGAAAAGGAAAGAAAATCTTATGATGGCCTTGACAGGAAATGGCAGTGTCCTGACACGGCGAAGTTGGAACGATAGCTGGTGGTGTGCGCTGAGCACAACGCGGCCTCCTCCTCTTGTGGCGACATCAGCAGTTTCCCCCCTAAGCTTCAGGAAACCTCTCCCTCTGCTTCCTCGTCTCTCATGGTGTCGACAGCATCAACAATAACTTTCTTCTCTCTCTCTCCACGACCTCAGTCGGCAGCTCTCTGCTCTTCCTCTTCCCTCCCCCCCTCCCACTAAGGAGGGTTTTTATAGGCCAAGGGGGGAGAGAGGGGCCTCCACTACGTGGCCAGTGCATGGCATCCCCCCTTCTCATGCAGTCCACATCTCACTAAGCCCATCTTCCCACACTCCCTCTCCTCCAGCCGTGCATCGGCTGGGGGAAAATGGATAAATATATAAAAAAATTTACTTTAATAATATCCATTTTGCCCTCCCAAGAGGGTTTTTACCCGCGGTTTGCGGATTTGAATCTCCGGGCTCGGTTTGCCAATGCAGAGGTCTTGATTGCCATGCATGCGGGTTACGGAATACACTGCCGAAAATTCCAATACGGAAGATAACCTTTGCATGAGATTTGCGCGGTGTGCGGGAAGTCAATATTCACGAGTGGGAATATTATAGGTCCTATCACATTTATATGGGACATTTAAAAATAGCTTCCTTAATTAAGCCTTTTAAGAAACATGGTTTGTTTGCATAACTTATGGCACTGACACAAAAATAGTTTAGAAAAGTTCTTTGGAAGTAAACTTTATATTATCATCTTAACGGAAATACAAGTCTTGTCCAAAAAAGAAGGATTCCACAATCCATGAGGATGCGTCTTATTTCCTCCAAGTATCTGCCCTTGCACTAGTAACAGGGCCTCGAGAATCTATCTTGAGTCACGTAGATTGTTTGAGTAGGACCCGGAGGCAGGGAATTTACAGCAAGAGCCCCCTGGCATCCAAGCGTCCTCCTACATTCAAACTAACCCACGGAGAGACCTCTCGTGGTGGGTTTGGTCCACGTTCCCATCATTGTTATTTGGAACCCCCTTGGCTAAGGTTGGCGGCCAGCTGGGGGTACCTTGGTCCGCCCTCCTTGAATTCAACCTGATTCATTATTCAATTTCCCGTTGTGAGTTTGGGTCATTCATTCTTTTCACAGACATTGAACCTAGATTTACAAGCACAAACAAACAATGAAGGCAAGTGCTCTCAAGACATCTACTAAGGTGGAGTCCTCATTTTTTACGCTAATGTCGCCTTTCCTGATCATTCTTGCCTTGGCATCATTCTCCATTATTTTTCGGGGGATGGGGAATACCCTCTGCTCGACCTCACTACTATGTATTAGGGTAGAGCACTTTCACTATAGTTTTAAATGATGGCTTCCCTAGGTTACTATCCTTTGATCCCCCTATCTTAGGATCTTGGTCTAGGGTTTTTTTGGGCAAATTTGTAATCATCTTTTCCTATCTTAGAACTCTATCGGGTTCTAGGTTTACCCTAGGATCTCCTCGTCTTCAAGATAATGGATACTTATATTTACTCTTTTTGCAAGACAACATAAACCAAGTCTACTTACCTATCTAAGATAGCTACGAGCATCGAATGTAGCTTGGATACTACATTTGAGCTTCCTTGTGTTAGTTTGGGATGCTTCATATTCTGGAAGTGATATCCCTAAGCGTGTTTTGGGCTCATCATGGTTGGCTATTGGGGTAGAGACCACGAGCGTGTTGACTTCAAGTAAAAATATGGTCGTAAGGACAAGCCAATTTATTTTGCGACTAAGCTCCTAGGTGGGTCGAGTTAAACCTTGGCTTCACTTATCGGCTAGGACCTTATTTACCAAACTGTTCCTTTCAAACAAGCTCAACAATTCACGTGCGCATCGTAATCTACCTTTTTAGATGCATACCCCATTATGTGGTGCAATTGAAGCTATCCACGATGCCATGCAAGTCTCCCCTAAGTCGTCAATGCGTTGCGAGGTCCCTATTCGTAGAAATCCCTTCCAGTACATTTATGCGACTCAAAAGGCATGACTTATTACTCAAATGAGAGTGTACATACATCCATTGAAAATGCAATTTAATTCTCTATGATGGTCTATGGAGTACAATTGACCTAGATGGAATATTTAAGTACCCCGACAATGTATGATGCATCTGTGGGAGTTAGATATTATCTTTTGACTTGTTTTCGCTATACCCGTAGATATCCAATCTATTTTCGACATCCCATGACTATTAAACCCCTTTTTGGCTACCTTAAAAATATGCAAACTATTGGACACAAGGCATGACATTATTTCTAATCATGTTTATGCTTAAATATTTGATTCTAGTTTCTAACATGGTAGCGCTACCTGGTTTTGGAGGGTCAAGTTAGCGTTTCCACCTGATAAGCCGTTTGTGTTGATAGTGGTATCTTTTCTTGACCCTTCCCCTGTAGTCGCGGCTTTTCTAGTCTCTTGGGAGAACTTATGCTTTGGGGCCATTGTGGAGTTGGAGGCGGCCTTTGCTTCCTTCGAAGGACTCCTTGGTGCCGGAGTTACTATGCCTAGTCTTGCCTTTCACCGACTCCTTGTCAATTTGAGGCAAATGATGGAGAGGTTATGAGGCTTGTGATGGGGGAAAGATGGTACTTGAGCCTTTTCCCAAGGGAGGGGTTGGTTCTTGAGCCTTTTCTCCCTCTCTCTCTCTTACTCTCCTTCACTAACTCTTCCTCTATTCTCTTTCTCATGGGATGGCCGCAAGGGAAGGGGACGAGTAGTGTATATGTGGTAGGGAGGAAGGGGGAGATTTACAAGGAAGGAAGGGCAATATGTAGGGAAGAAAGGAAGATAGAAAAAAATATATATATATATCCACCCTCTCAGGGAGGGGGGGTTTATATGGGGTGAGGTGGATAAAGATGGGTGGGGGGGGAGGAGAGAAGGTGTCGTGGTAAGGAGGTCTTAACTCCTCTCTGTGGTTCTCCTGCTTGTCGCCATGCAGCATTATAGGAGGTTTAGTTGTCGTTATCTCATCCTATGTCCGCATGCCATTTAACTCTTGTTTAATTGTTGCATTCTCCTTCTCCACTCCCACCATCAAACTCCCGTCATCATTTTCATTTCCTCAGTCTTCTCCCAGTTCAACTCCCCCTCCCTCCGCCATCCGACGGCGTTGACAAGGGGAAGGAGAGGCATAATTAGTAATAATAATAATAATTATATATATATATATATATATATATATATATATATATATATATATATATATATAGAAGTTAAAAAAAACAAGGGAAAGTTGATGGCAACAGTGGCGAGAAAACAGGGGGTGACGTGATTGTGGCGGCAGGACGGCGGAACGAAAATGGGGGGTGTCATCATCACAACGGCGTTTTACAGAAACATTTTTGGGTGTGCAAGTTTGTTGGCTCTCTTATCATGAGGTACATGCATAGACATAAACTGGTGATGTAGTAAAAGAGATTATAAGACATTAGAAATTTGACTATGTGGACAAATCTAATGAAAAGTAACATGACAAGATCATTACACAACACATATGAGAGTTTAATTGAAATAAGATCTAAAATAAACTTAAGTAAAATTGTCATAGCTAGCTCAAATTTTTCACTGTGATAAGTGTTTTTACACATGTAATATTTTCGCTCAAAATATTACAAGACTTCATCATTGCACGCTGCGTAAAAACTGTGCAAAATCATTTCCCGTGTCGACTAATGACGGTGGCCAAGCGGTTACCCCACATGCGCAATAACGAGTCCATCCACATTGTGCAAATGAGGTCAAGGATTAAAACCGCATAACCACATGAGAACTCCCTTCTAGGGAAAAAGGGGAAATGGAAAATGGTGAGAATTTAAGAAATTTTTTTTTACTAATTATCCCTTCCCCCAGCCGATGCATGGCTGGAGGAGAGGGAGTGTGGGGAGGAATGTCCTAAGGTGGAGTGGTGTGTTGTAACGTGTCCCCTTAGTATCATCCACGACATGTCTTAGCAGTCCATCGGAAAGGATGTCTAGAAAGCTCTGCCCGGCACTCCCATGGAATGTTACAGGATTTGCGATCTAGGTCTTCCCGCGTCTACCATGTAGCGGAAGTATCCTGGCCGTTTCCACTTAGGATCGACCGGAATTAGGGTTTTCCTGACTGGTCATTAACTAACAGCAACTAGCGTCAGACCCGAGTGAACTACTTTACGTAGAAATGCCAGGTCCGAAGCAGATTCACGTTGCACTTAGTTCAAGGAGAATGGGAAACAAGAGGGATGCAAAGCTCAACCTCTCTGCCATAAGGCATAGTCCCATTCCATTCCCCTAAAACAACGTAAATCGGGTAAGACATAACTCTAGGTCATTGCTTTCGTTATTTGTTTTGATGATCATCTCGCTATTCTTCGAGATTTTTGAGAAAAGTTCCCGGCTAACCGGGACCACCCAACCGTAGGACGGACCCATGGCCCATCCTCCGCACTTTCCTTGGTTTGTTTTTAGTTATGTAATTATCTAACACATTGATTTGACATATAACAATCAGCTTCTTTAATTAATCCATTAAGCACTGGTTCCTTCACGTAATCTTATCATGTGACATAGAAAACAATATCAAGCAAGTTCTTTGTTAACATTTCATCATTTTATCTTTGAAATATAATGAGTTCCGCTCGTAGGCTTGTCCATAATCTGCCCGAAGGCTATCCAGTAATCCGCAGGGATCACTATTCCAAGCTTTCGCCCGTAAACTAGTATGCGGGCCTCGAGATCTAATCCCGAGTCACGTTAGCCTCTTGTGCAGGACCCGGAAGGCGAGGGATTTACGGCCAGAGCCCTTCCTGGCACCCAAGCGTCCTCCTGCTCCAAGTAGAGCTCAACAGAAAGACCTCTCGCGGTGGGTTCGGTCCACGTTCCCGGCGCGGTCAACAACCCCCTTGGTTAGGGTTAGGCAGGTAGTCGGGGGTAACTGGAACTGCCTCTCCCTTCAGGCCTTCAACCTAAAGTATAGGTTATTCATTTAATTTGTAATTTATAATTCAGACAGTGCTCAAAAATCTCTAGCAAGCACAAACATTTCCATTAAATCGACCGTGTTATTTGGCAAACTGCTAAGGAATTACTATTTCCTTTTGAGTGCATCAGCACTCGTTCCCAAGGTGTCTTGTAACTTGGCGAGATCCTTTATAGTTCGGGTTAGGGCATACCTTATTAACCCAACTTGGTCAACCCTAAAGTTCATTAGATACTTTAGTTTTTGGTTTATAACTTTCCTTATTTAGAAGGATATCCAAGAATATATCCATTTGCAAGATAACTTGAGTAAGGATCTACCATCCTTGTTGAGGTTATCTACCCTTTCGTCTTGTGAATCGGTCACAAGACTACATGACTTCATACTTGTTGCGCAAGTCCTGCAAAGAAATAATCCGTTTTAGTTTCTTTAAGTTGACGTATGTTGAACCTAGGGTTTCTTTTTAAGAACCTCAGGGACAAACCCTAGTCCTTTATCATTACGAATTTATTGTCCCTACAATAAGGAAAGTAGTCAAGTGCTTAAGGTATAAACGTTTCTTTGGTCTTTAAATCATTTCCGAGGTGTATTTTTCTCTTCAGCATGGTATTTCTAAGTTTAGAGGTATAGTTATCTTTTGGAAGGTAATATTGATCACCTCGCCATGATTTGTTATCCTTGTGATAATTGATTTTTCAGTCGATGAATTTAATTTAACCTTCCTTTTTCCTTGCAAACGAACTTATGACAAATAATAATCTTTTCCTTGCTAAGAAATGCAGTTTAGCAATGATAACTTCCTAGTAATTTGAGTAACGAGAAAAAAAAACCTTTCATGAATTTCATGATGAATCGTTGCTAAAGGAATAGGGTTATGGTGTGAGATGCAACTTTTATACCTTCAGGAATTAACTGAAATATACTACTATGATCTTGCTCATAATTCTTTATAATGCATGATGCAATTCGAATGAAACTATGTTCTATACATTATCATTTGTTCAATTAGACTAAACTCCTTCACTGTAAATAACTCGAAAAAATATATCCTATCCCTATCAATTTCTCTTTGCCTGATTGATTTAAAACTGATTTAAAACCAAGAAGAAGAAAAACCTGGTTTTGGGGTGAGATATCCACATGGATACCCGGAGATGACCCTCCCGCAGCTACTCCTTGAACTTTCTTAGGTGGCATCGCAGTTCGAACGTGAAGGCAGCTTTTACCCTTTCTTTCGGATTTCCACCGTCTCTCTTTCGAGGCAAGGAGTCGTTCAAAAGGTTGACCACGAGAAGGGATAATAGGACCTCTAAAATCTTAGCTTCCTTGGAAAGGGAAAAGGGTTTATGAGGCCAAGGGGAGTGGGCCTAAGGTGGCTTAAGCACGGGGTGGGGAATTAGTGGCTCCACGGGAAAGGAAGCTTAAAGCCTAAGCCTCCACGGAAAGGAAATTTTAAAACCTCCACGGGAGGGGAAGCTTAAAGCCTCCACGGGAAAGGAAGCTTAGAAGAGCCCCCCTTAGAAGCTTTCCCAAGAAGCTTCTAGGAAGCTTCTGGGGAAATCAAATCTACGTGGAGTAAGAAAACTCCAAAAGGAAGAGGAGGGACGGCGTTAGAATTTGGCGGCCTGTAAGGATGGATGGAGACTATTGGATAATCGGCCCCACGGCGCAGCACGGACGTGATCTGGAGGCGACCCCCACTGCGCAGCCGAACATGAGCCAATGCTCGACGGACTTCCTCCTCCACTCTGGTAACAGCAGGGCGTCCACGGCCACCACCGCGTAGCAGAACACGAGCAGCTCTCCCTCTCTCCTTTCTCCTCATCCGTTCAGTAGGATATGGCAGCCTCCTCGATCGTTCTTCCCTCCCTAATTTTATAGGGGGGGAGAGAATCCCTCCCCCCTTACCTGTCATCATGCATGGCAAGGGAGCCAAGCAAGCTCCAGTGAGGAGCTTGCTGGCTCCTCCATTCCACCTCTCACGCTCCCACTCGACACGCCACCGTGAAGGCGAATTTTTTTTTTCCCTTTTTATATATTTAGTATATTACATGTGTGGGTTGCATGAGGGGGGAGGCATGCATAGGCCACATGGTGGCTACCTCTCCCCCCCTGAGGCTATATGACCCCCCCTGTGGACAAAGACACAAACAGAGAGAGAAGGGAAGGAGGATGCTGCACTGATGAGCAAAGGGGAGGAAGAGGACGTTGCTTCCGCTGCCATGAAAATCGCCGCCCTGCCATGCTAGTTTGCCACACCACTGCCATACTTCCCGCCACCATCGCCATCGATCACTACCCCCCCTCGTCATCGAAATCTCCTTTTTCTATCATTGGCCTCCATCCACATGATCCTGGGAAGCAGGAGCTTCCTAGAAGCTTCTTCGAAGCTTCTAAAGGCAAGGCCTTAAGCCTTGTGCACACAAATTGTCCCCGAGGGAAAAAAAATCCCAGCCTCCTTACATCGTCTGCATACATTTCATTCCCGGGATTCAAGATCCAAGCTTCCAAAGGCCTGGTCCCGCGCAGGAGAGAAAATTCATAGATTGTAAGTCTTTGCGACGCGCGAATATTGCGAAGGAAGCCGCTGCAACAAAAAGAACGCTGCGTAAATGGCTCCAAAGCTAAAGTTGCAAGGCGCACACACGGAGGTCTCTTCCCAAACATACACGTGGACATCCCCATGAGCCCTCAAGCCCAGGTTTTACAATTTTAATCCCACGTATAAGAAATGCATTATGCACAATAATTTTCAAGGAAAGGAAGCATTTATGCATGTTTCTAATTCACCTAGCCTAGTTAAAATGCATTTGGGGAAAATTGCCTACTCGAACGATTTACTAAATTAATGCATGACAAGCAATTGGGTTATTTGCATTTCCGATGTTATGAATGTAAATTACCTATCCATTTTACGAGCTTAGTAGCTTGTTGCCTTGCGGTGTATTTCAAAGTGACAAGCCTAAAACACATGTTTCCTAGCATTAAAAAGATGAAAATTGTTAAGTGCATCTTTGTTTGGCCATGAAAGAACAAATGTATCTTGCTATGACTTGCATGGAAAGAATTGTTAACATCTATTGCATAGGATGGAAATGGGACCATAAACTTGTACATTGCATGCAAAGTTGTTTGTCGAACGAATTAAAGGTTGCATGTCACATGAACTTCATTAACCATATCTAGAAAAGGGTTGCATGCTACAAATTCGTCATGAGGAAAATTCATTTCATGAAGAGTTGCAATTAGGAAAGGTTGCATGGCTTATCAGAGCATGAAGTTCAAATGCTTAGACAAAAGGTTGTAGCCATAATTCCTTGATGTAAATCCTAGTAGGTCCTATTAAGTTATTCTCCAAATTATCATGCATAATGACTTTAGCAAGAAAAGATAGGGTTATTGCAAACCTTTTAGTTTCCTAAAAGTAATGAATCACATGTTGCAATTATTTACACCTCTAGAACAAGTTGAGCCTCTCTAGAAAAGGATCGTCCTTGTCGCAAGACAAATAGATCAATTTAGCTAAATCACTTGTAATATTATAACCGTTAGGGATTCGTATAGGCATAACTAGTCAATACGATAAACACCTCAAGTACAAGTTAGGGCCTGGCACCTTAAAATACACCCTAGTATCGTACTTGGATGCCAAGTCGAAACCCTCAAACCCAAGGACCCTACCCACATTCACAAAATGTTTGGGTCAATTGGACGCCCATGCAGATGACGATCTAGGGTTTCTACCCTAAGGAGTGACCGATCTAATGTTAAAACTCGGATTGAGTTTGGAAACCCTAAGACCAAACGTTGTCAGCCTAGTACAATTAGGGTTGGGTTGGGTAACAAGACACCCTAAAACTTGCATCTTGTCTAAACAAAATACCTTGACCAGGAAACACTGTTCAATGGGTGAAATGATCCTGTGAGATAGGTGCAACACTTGTGCAACAAGTTACAACGTCACACGGCGTTGTGGTTTAATCACAAGATAGGTTTTTCATTCCTTGGAATGAGGTTGGTAGGTTCTAGTGCAAGTCTAACTTGCAAGAGGATGAGTAGACATCCTGTTACGTCACCTTTCTTGGGCTGACTTGCCAAGTT
Organism: Lygodium microphyllum; assembly: GCF_053477565.2. NCBI lineage: Eukaryota > Viridiplantae > Streptophyta > Polypodiopsida > Schizaeales > Lygodiaceae > Lygodium > Lygodium microphyllum. The sequence continues at coordinate 98,940,104 of NC_141146.1, read as the reverse complement.
AAGGGAAGTTATGTTTTTCCTAGTAAGCAAAGGATCAAACAAGTTGGAGTGACGTGGTTGCCAAGATTCAATGTCTTAACTTAATGAACCTAAAGTGTTGGTTAACAGTTTGTAACCCTAACCCAAGGACACAAGGGTACACAAACAACGAAACCCTTGAAACACAATATTAGTGAGTTCGGGAATCTCCCAAATCCCATTTTTTGAATACTAAAAAGGTGACACCTGGATAACATGCCCATAAGTTTCTTAAAACCATATGATGTGACCTCTCATTGGAAAGCACTTGAAAAATGGAATCTATTGAACTATAGATCGCTCAATTTGGAGTTATAATGTTCAAGTTATGACAAATCCAAAGATTTGACCACGTGTCCCAAACTTATGGAAAATTCCCATATTTCCCAATATGGTGTTTTGGGGATCTTGCCAAGTCGCAATTGATCCTCGATCGAATGCTAGATGCATTCAGAGAAAAGGATTCACTCCTTAGCTGTTGGCCAATTAAAGGACCACTGGATTGATTGTGTTTGTAACAGTTTAGAAGCATTGTTTGCATTGTTTGCTCAAGGAATCAAAGATGGAAAGATAATTAATGCTTTAGGTTGAAGACCTAAAGGGAGAGGCAGCATCAGTTACCCCCGACTATCTGCCTAACCCTAACCAAGGGGGTTGTTAGCCGCACTGGTAACATGGACCAAACCCGCTACGAGAGGTCTCTTTGTTGGGCGCTACTTGGAGCAGGAGGACTCTTGGGTGTCAAGGGGGGCTCTGGCCGTAAATCCCTTGCCTTCCGGGCCTTGCTGCACAGAGGCCAACACGACTCGAAATTGGATCTCGAGGCCCGCATACTAGTGTACAGGTGGAATCTTAGATTAGTAATCCTTGTGCATTGCTGGATAGCCTTCAAGCAGATTATGGATTAGCCCACGGGCTGGATTATATGATGTTTTCCAAAGATAAATAAGATCAACTATTGAAAAGGAACTTGGTTGATACTGCTTTTCTATGTCAGTGCTAAGATTACGTGAAGGAACCGGTGTCTAATTGGCTAATTAAGGAAGTTGTTTTATGCATGTCCAACTAAATGTGGTAGGTAATTAGAAAAATGAAACAACCCTAAGAAAAGTGAGGTGGATGTGGCCATGGGTCCGTCCTACTACGGATGGGTGGTCCCAGTTGGCCAGGAACATTTCTCAAGCGAAATGGACAATAGGGAACTTTTCTCAAAGGAAATGAACAGTAGGCAACGCTGATCTAGAGATCAGGTTACTAGAATCCCAATTTATGTTGTTTTAGGGGAACGAAATGGGACTATACCTTATGGGCAGAGAGATCAAGCTTTGCATCCCTCTCATTTCCCATTCTCCTTGAACCAAGTGTAGCAAACTTTTATTACCTACAACTTGGATAGGTGCTCCTTTCTTCTTCTTTGCATACTTTCATAGATGTCCTTCTTTAAGAAAAAAATCATAAGCTTTCCTCTTGATATGCTTGAACTCCTCATCAGTCCAAGTCTCCTTCTTCTTCATTGTGCTCAAATATTGGCCGATATTTAGCCAATCTTCTTCATAATCTTCTTCAAGGAAATGAACTAGAACTTGAGCAATGCAATGAGCATGCTGGCTTCTAGTTGACCACCTTTTTGTTTTCAGCTTTGGACCAGTACATGTTGTATAACTGAAAAGGTATTTTCAGCAAGTATAGATTCTTCAGCTTCATCTTCTTCCATAAGCTCTTCTTCATTGTCATATCTTGCATGTGATAGCATGTCAGCAACAACTGGATTCTCCTTTCCTGCAATATGCTTTAATTCGGGGTTGAGAGATTTAATATACGCAATCCATCTTAGCATTGCAATATCGGGAGTAGGGCAGGTGGCAACCATGCCCAAGAGTGGAAGACAATCAGTTTTTACCAGTACAAAAGCACCTATAAAGTATTCACGATGATAGTTTAATGTTGTTACAACTCCCCACAATTTCCTTTTTACTTGTGCATACCTTCTTTGATGTTCATTGAGAACTTTTGCTCCAAAATGAATTGCATACCTATTACCTTCAAGATCCTCTTGGCCAATAGCCCATCCTATCCTAATGGGACTTGTATCCACAATACGGATGATGGGTTGACCATTTGAATAATTAGCCCTTTTGAGAGTAGGGGCTGAAATTAACAGCTTCTTTAATTTACGCATAGTGAGAGTATGCTCTTTATTCCAAGAGATTCTTGGGTCTTTTCTTAATAATTGATAAATATTTTTGGCTACATGAGCAAAATGTGGTATCCATATGAGATAGAATACACATGCGCCAAGAAATATTCTCACCTCCGAGATATTTGTGCATTTTTCTTGCATTCTGCTAATGGCATCTATCTTGATTGGTGAAGGTTTACATCCATAGGGGCCACACAGATGTTCGACCACTAAGACTTCTTCTACTCCAAAAATTGACTTAGCTCCAGAAAGGGTAAGATGTACCTCTTCTAGCCTTGTCAAAATCCTGTCACAATCATGAATATGGTTAACTACAAATGCCCTGCAGCCATATTCGTCAAGCTCCTCATTCTTTTCATTGACTTCACATCCCTTGATAGGTACATCATCAAGAAATGGGAGAGTAAGATGTAAAATAAAGTCCCTTAAGACTTTGTGCATGGCATTCATCATATGGGCTACAGAGTTTTTGCACCTTGTGGTAGAGTGCACATGAAAATCAATCCAAGAGGTGTCTTCATTGTGGTAATGTTTCGGCTTTTTAATGAAAGTTGAAATTGGTCATATCCTGAATATAGGCCACCCATAGAATAAATTTCTCTATCTGTAAAAGCTTGAGCAAACTCATCAAAAATTGGACCCAAACCAGCATTTCCGATTGTGACATGATTGATAGGCTATAGAATTTGAATGAATTGTGAAGATCCATTTTTCTTAGGCACAGTAAACCATCGCTTGGAGTAAGGTGCTGAAGAAGGTTCCAAAAACTTCATTCTCATCTTTTCATTTAGAAGTTCCAGTAATTTGGGAAAATGCCCCTTGGATTAGGAATAGGTTTGAGGTTCCAAGGTACATGTGGAACTGGGAAAATGACCATAGGAGCCACAATATTTGGATCCACACTGTCTATTTCATTTGGCTAAAATGCAAAAGCTTTTCATGTTTCATTAGCATTTGCATAAAAGAGTGTTTTTCAACCGGAGAAAGGAATGAATTTTCACATGTTTTGAGCACCTTTATACATTCAGATGTGAACTTTTGACCAATGTTGGAAGGATCACGAAGACTTGGCTGATTTGCTACCCTATCAATGAGCCCTTCACTTTCTAGAGGCAATAGGACTGCCATAGGTTTGAATTTCTTATCCACCGTCTTGTAATTTGTCTCCACTTGCGCTTCACCCTTGTTGAGTAAACCAATGTCTTCTTGCTCAACAAATTCTTGGATTGTTTGAGAAAAATCCAATGTACATACTTGTATGGACTGATTTTCAACCTGATTTTTTCCATGAGCAACTGCATCTTGGACCATCGTGACGCCGCCTGGGGAGTCATCTCCACCCCCACGTGGCTCTTCTAGAAGCTTCTAAAGCTTCTAAGGGGGGGCTCTATAAGCCCCCTGCCCCCCCCCCCCCCCCCCCCCAAAAAGTTTTACCTTAAAGGGCCTTCTTATGATCCTTAAGCCTTTTTCCCACCCTCTCAAAATTCCCTCCTAAGGGCTCCCTTAGGCCCCTTTTTCCCCCCTTATTTTCCATTGAAGGGCCCTCACGTGATCCATAAGCCCCCTTTTTCCCCCCCGACATTTGACTTGAAGGGCCTTCATAAGACTTTATGTTACACCTTTCCCCCTCCATAAAATTACCCTTGTAGGCCCTTGATGATGTGGGCGCGGTAAAGACTGTTACAACTATATATATCATCTCTCACTTGACTTGGGTCTCACCTATATATACTAACTCTACATCAATATGAATCATTCTTTGGGAGCATGTCTTATGTATCTCTCTTGTACTCTCTCTCTCAACATGGTATCAGAGCTATGGATGTGAAGCAACAACAAGGAAGATAAGTTGTTTCATTGTTTATACTTGATTGAATTCTTTGCACAAGTGATGATTTGATACATGAACTTATTCAAATTAGAAGTATTAGTTAATTTTGTCAATCCTCGAATCCTGTCAAAACCACTTGTCAATTGGAGTTCTGGATCAAAAGTTATGACAGTTCAGGATTCAAGATAGCAATTCTGCTCGAATCTGCGATTTTTTATTTAAAACTGTAATTCTAATTACAGTTCATTAATCCCTAATTACAGTTTGTTAATCGCTCGTCTTTGTTAATGATGTTGATTATGACAAGCAAACATCTTGCTATTTTTAGCGATGTTTTATTATCGTTCACGTTCTTTGCTCGACCGAAATAGCACTTTTCTTATATGCATCATCTCGTCTTGCACGTTACGCCTCTCTATTTTGGGCTTTCTTTTTAGTCACTCAATACTTTTCATCGTGCTTACGTGCATCTCCCTATTTTGATTGTCATGCGTCTCAACTATGCTCGTCTTGATCATGGTTTGCAGATTCTGTGATCTCATCTTATTTGTTTTCTCTCGACATACAGGCATGGCCAATTGCGTAATTGTTAACGGATATCCGTCTGGCCAATGTTCGGTTCCCTTTTTCCAAGGACAAGGCTTTCCTGGGTGGAAAGCAAAGATGATGCTAATTCTTGAAGGTGACGAATTATTTGATATTGTTTTGGGAAACTTGTCTTGCCTAGTTCAACCTATTGATGTGATGAATAACAATTTTGTGATTATTGATGGTCCATTATTTGAACAATGGAAAATTGATCATACTGATTGGATTCGTCGTGACAAAGCGGCTTGTCATTATATATTGTCTGCACTTCCTGACACACTTATGTTGGATGTCTTTCGTCTGGAAACCTCTCATGCTATTTGGGAGTATCTTATCTCAACGTTTGAGAATAAATTGGTCACCGAAATTTTATATCTCCAAACTTGTTTGAAGAATCTTCAATATAAGGTTGGTACTTCTACGCACTCTCATATCGAGGCTTTTAAAGACATTATCAATCAGCTTGGTGCTGCTGGCGCTCCTATTGCTAAAAATCAGATTGTTACTCAACTTCTTCATACCGTCAAAGATCCTTTATATGACAATATCATCACTATTTTGTCTAACAAGGATGATATCCACTTTGACAAAGCATGTATATCTCAGAACGATCTCTGTGGCCCAAAAAGGAGAGGAGGCACAAGGACTCCGTGGTGGAAGACGTGTATACTCTGGGGGGGTGGGGAGCAAAGGTCGAAGTTGGCAAGCATTGGTGGTGTGTCCAGTGATGCCACAGTAGGAGCACCCAGTAGTCTGGTCATCTATTGGTAAAGAAGCCATGGATACCAGTGTGCCTTGCTGAAGAAAGAAGAGGTCAGCCACCCTGAACCACGAACTGCAATGTCCGCCTCAAGGGGTGTGAGGGCAGTGTGAAGCACGAACCACAATGTCCACCTCAAGGGGTGAGCATCATTTGGAAAAATCTGATGCTGTTTTGGTCACTCGCGAACAAAGGGATTTTGATGCTGCTTTTGTTGCTCGCAAGCATCCCGCTTCACGTTTTCAACAGGGTGGACGCCCTAATCAAGGTAGTAAATCTTCTCGTCTTGCTTATCCTAACAAATATTGTTCTTATTGCGATAAGAAAGGCCATGTGGCTTCTGATTGCTGGGCACGTCAATATGATGAGGAGCATGGAGTTACTACAAAGCAACCTCGCTCGTCCAAAAGTTTTCCTCCTTGTGATTATTGTGCACATACAAATCATCCATCTCGTCATTGTTATAAACGCAGATATGATGAAGAACTTTCTCGAGCTTATATTGTTCAACAAACTACAACTGATGATGATCATACTCATCAGGAGCTCAATTTCGTCCATCATGATATCTCTCCAGAAAAGGTACTTCATGTTCATGATGGTTCTCTATTCATCGTTGATTCAGGTGCCACTGGAAACATGACATACCAATCGCAGTGGCTTCACAATTATCATTCTCTTCCTGTCAAGAAGTTTGTTTACCTTGCGGATGATACGACTTGTCAAGTCAAAGGAGTGGGTGATTTATATCTGGGAACTATTTCACCCACTAGAATATTAAGAGGAGTTCTTCATGTTCCAGATTTGCAAAGAAATCTTCTTTCTGTTGCTCGTCTAGTTGATCTTGGTTTGTTTGTTGGCTTTGATCATAATCAATGTCATATAGATAAAGACGGGCATACTATAGCAGTGGCTCCTCGACATGGTAATCTATTTGACATATCATTGAACGATACAGTTGCAAATGTTGTTACTGCCCCTGGAGATGCAGATTGCAAATTATGGCATCAATGATTTGCACACTCTGATTTTGCCAAAATTCTTGATCTTCATTGTCATGGTCTTGTGCAAGGTATGGATCTTAAATCTCATCCACGTATGGGAATATGTGAGTACTGTGCACTTGGAAAACACCATCGTTCGCCTTTTCACACTTCTACTTCATCACATTCCTGTGCTCTCTTGGATTTGGTTCATACTGATATTTGCGGTCCTTTTCCTGCCTCAAAGTCTCAATATCGATATTTTATAACTTTCATTGATGATTTCTCACGGTACACACATGTCTATCTTCTTTGACATAAGTCTGAGGCTTTATCTATATTTAAACAATACAAGATAAGTGTGGAGCTTCATACTGGATTCTCTATAAAGACGCTTTGCAGTGACAATGGCGGTGAATATGTATCCAATCTATTTGATGACTTCTGTAAGGATCAAGGTATTCATCATGAGTTTACAGTTCCTTATTCTCCTCAGCAAAATGGTGTTGCTGAGCGCAAAAATCACACTATTCTTAATGCTATACGTTGCATGCTTATACACTCTGGTTTGTCTCGAAAGTTTTGGAATGAAGCACTTCTAACAGCCGCTTTTATTCAAAATCATCTTCCAACTACTGCACCTACTGGTAAAATTCTTATAACAATCTGGACAGGGAAGACACCTTCCGTCTCTCACTTTCGCACATTTGGCTGCATTGCTTATATTCATGTGCCCAAGGAAACTCGACATAAGTTGGATCCTCCAAGTTTGAAGGTTATTTTTCTTGGTTATTTAGATCATTCCAAAGGTTACAAATTTTATGATCCTTCTACTCAAAAGTTTATCATTAGTCGTGATGCTATATTTGATGGGAAGACTATGGGTGGCACATGGTCGTCAGATGTTTCAGATGATACACAATCTTTGCTTAGTGCATTTCCTTACTTGCTTTGTGATTCTACTAATTCTGATGATCATAAACCTCCTTCACCTCCAAAGAAGATTGATGAAAATTTGGAGATCTATGTCGATCTTCCTATTGAGATAGAGCATGGATTCTATTCTATTGAATATGATGTCTTTGATGATTCTATGTCTATCCAAGAGGATCCAATATTGTATATGGAAGCTATCAATTCATCTCAAAGGGATCAATGGCAAGAAGCTATGCAAGCTGAGTACGATTCTTTAATCTCCAAAGGTACATGGATTCTTACTGAACTCCCCCCAAATCGTGTTCCTATCAAATGTAAATGGGTTTATAAAACCAAGACCAAAGCTGATGGCTCGTTTGATAAGTTCAAAGCACGACTTGTTGCAAAAGGTTACTCACAGATTGCAGGAGTAGATTATCAAGAAACATTTTCTCCCATTGTGCGCTCCACAACTGTTCGTATGATTTTGGCTTTTGCAACATTATTTGATCTAGAAATTCACCAAATGGATGTTAAAACGGCTTTTCTCAATGGAGATCTTGAAGAAGAAATCTATATGGAGCAACCTGAAGGTTTTATGATTGCAAGAAAGGAGCATCTTGTATGCCAGCTTCATCGTGCATTATATGGATTGAAGCAAGCCTCTCGTGCTTGGTATATTAAGATTGATCAGTTCCTCATATCTAAAGGTTTTGTTACATACTTTGCTGACCCAAATCTTTACATCAAAAGGAAGGATAAATATTTTATTATTCTTTCTCTATATGTTGATGATACTATTCTTGTATCAAATAATGTTTCTTTTGGATGCTATGAAGAAGCTTTTATCGACTGCATTTGAAATGGTGGATCTTGGTGAGATACATTCTTGTTTGGGTATTGAAGTTCAACGACACCAACAACAAGGCATTCTTCTTCTTCGCCAGACAAAGTTTATTAATGATATTGTTAAGAAGTTTGGGTTGACAAATGTGCACTCTGCCAACACTCCCAATCTTTCAAGCTCTACCAAGGGTACATCTACAACACGCAATGAAGAATCAGCCATTCATCAACCTTTTGCTAATCTTGTTCGTTGTCTTCAATTTATTGGTTTAAACACAAGACCAGATATTTTATTTATAGCTAACTTTTTGGGACATTATCTTTCTTCCCCTTCCACTATTCATTGGAGTGCTGCAAAACGTATTCTTAAGTACCTCAAGGGTACTAAGGAATTTGGTCTTATTTATCGTCGTCGAGAGGATTCTTCTTTATCTTCTTCAACTTCTCTTGACCTTATTGGATATACAGATGCTGATTGGGCAAGTTCACACTTATCCATGCGATCTACAAGTGGGAATTGTTTCTTTGTAAATGGATGTTTGGTTTCTTGGTCCAGCAAGAAACAACGATGTGTTGTGGTTTCTACAACTGAGGCCGAATATGTTGCTGTATCATTAGCAGCTCGCAAGCTAGTTTGGCCTCGACAAGTACTTGCAGATTTGGGACATCCTTCATCATCTAGTATACCTCTTCAATGCGATAACCAAAGTGCTATTAGTCTTACCAAAGACTATATACAACATAGTAAATCAAAGCATATTGCTATTCATTATCATTATGTTTGACATGAAGTCAAGAAAGGTTCCATTATGGTGGAGCATTATCCCAGTGATCAAATGGTTGCAGACATCTTCACAAAAGCTCTTAGTGAAGCTCGCTTTAGTTCATTAAGACATGCACTTGGTATTGTTCCAAGTTCTTGTCTCACTGATTGAGGCATGTATCATTGTATTCAAGAAAACTTTATAGTAAATCATTTTTGTATCGTAGGTATGTGTAGGGGCTCGAGTTTTTCCCTTGTTCTCCCCAAGGGTTTTTTCACTCGTAGTAGCTAGAGACCTTTGTTTGAGTGGGGATGTTACAACTATATATATCATCTCTCACTTGACTTGGGTCTCACCTATATATACTAACTCTACATCAATATGAATCATTCTTTGGGAGCATGTCTTGTGTATCTCTCTTGTACTCTCTCTCTCAACAAAGACCTTTTCTCCCCAAATTTGACTTGAAGGGTCTTCATGTGCCTCTTTTAAGCCTTTTTCCCCCACACAAAAATCCGCTGTTAAGGGTCTTTTGACACCTTTTTCCCCCATACAAAAGCCCTCGTAAGGGTCTTTTACACTTTTTCTTTATTTCCCCTTTCTTGTGGGTCCTTTAAAAAAAACCATTAAGCCTTTCCCGTGGCTTTAATGGGCCTTACTCATGGAGGTTTTTTAAAACACCCCATTCCCAAGTTTTATACCCTTTCCTGTATGTTGAGGCAAATGCACCAACAGTCGGGACTTTGGACGGACTTCTATTCTTTCAGAAGCTGCAACTCACGTTGGCGACAATCTCTCACCTTGTCTCTCACGCTCCGCTCTAACTAACCAAGCATTCTCCTCTCCAACCCAAGGAAGCAAGAACACAAGACTAGCTCGAATTGTAGTGAACTCACCTAACTTACCTTTCAAAGTCTCAAAGATAGTTCCACGACCACGATCAATACGATCCGATGCCGTCGCTCCTTCATATCCACCACCAAGCACACCAACGAGTCGAAGAGCTAGTAGAGACGACGAGAAAAGCAATAAGACGACGAAGAGGTTCACCTTACCTCAGTCCATCGCTCAACACACCTCTCACTCTCTCCCTCTCAGTCACTCTCAACACAATGGAAGCAAGATGATAGAATAGAAAGATTGAATGGTTGCACTAATAGAGCTTCCGCAGCATGAATGTGCCAAAGGGGGTGAATACAACTGAGACCTCCCACCCTTATATAGACAAAGAATTAGGGTTAGGGTTAGGGTTTGCGCCCCTTTTGTGTTTAGGGTTAGGGTTAGGGTTTGCGCCCCTTTTGCGTTTAGGATTTCCACAACTGTGAATTAGGGTTTGCACCCTCTTTGGGCATCCTACCCACATAGTGGGCTTTAGGCCGGTCAATCCTTGAAACATGCTTGAACCTTAGCCTAAATAGACCAAGCCTACACTATTCTAATCACAATTACATGTGCCCAACCCACACAACACATGCGGGTGCGACAAATACAACTACGGGTGATAAATACAATGTGCACGGGAGTGAGCCCGGCTCTCACAAAATAATACAACCATGATAGTCTGATGATGTCCATGAGTAAAAAGTAATACACAAGTGCCCAAAGTAATACAATGAAGCTCCACAAAATAGTAATCCACCAAAAAATAGTATCCAGCACTTGCGCTTTCTGCAGCCTTCTCAAAATACCGTTAACACTGTAACATGTCCCCTAGTATCATCCAGGACACGTCTTAGCAGTCCATCGGAAAGGATGTCTAGAAAACTCCACCCGGCACTCCCATGGAATGTTACGGGTTTTGCGATCTAGGTCTTCCCACGTCTACCACGTAGCGGAAGTATCCTGGCCATTCCCCACTTAGGATCAATCGAAATTAGGGTTTTCCTGATTGGTCATTAGCTAATAGCAACTAGCATCAGACCCGAGCGAACTACTTTACGCAGAAACGCCAGGTCTGAAGCGGATTCATGCTGCACTTGGTTCAAGGAGAATGGGAAATGAGAGGGATGCAAGGCTCAACCTCTTTGCCATAAGGCATAATCCCATTCCGTTCCCCTAAAACAGCGTAAATCGGGTAAGACATAACTCTAGGTCATCGTTCTCGTTATTCATTTTGATGATGATGATCATCCCGATGTTCTTCGAGATTTTTGAGAAAAGTTCCCAGCTAACCGGGACCACCCAACCGTAGGACGGACCCATGGTCCATCCTCCGCACTTTCCTCGGTTTGTTTTAGTTATGTAATTATCTAACACATTAATTTGACATATAACAATCAGCTTCTTTAATTAACCCTGTTAATCACTGGTTCCTTCACGTAATCTTATCACGTGACATAGAAAAACAATATCAAGCAAGTTCTTTTTTTTTACATTTCATCATTTTATCATTGAAATACAAGGAGTTCCGCCCGTAGGCTTGTACATAATTCGTCCAAAGGCTATCCAGTAATCCCCATGGATCACTATTCCAAGCTTCCACCCGTAAACTAGTATGCGGGCCTCGAGATCCAATCCCGAGTCACGTTAGCCTCTTGTGCAAGGCTCGGAAGGCGAGGGATTTACGGCCAGAGCCCCCCCTGGCACCCAAGCGTCCTCCTACTCCAAGTAGAACTCAACGGAGAGACCTCTCGCGGCGGGTTTGGTCCACGTTCCCGGCGCGGTCAACAACCCCCTTGGTTAGGGTTAGGCAGGTAGTCGGGGGTAACTGAAACTGCCTCTTCCTTCAGGCCTTTAACCTGAAGTATAGGTACTCATTTAATTTGTAATTCATAATTCAAACAGAGCCCTAAAATCTCTAGCAAGCACAAACATTTCCATTAATCAACCCAGTTGTTTGGCAAACTGCTAAGGAAGTGTTCTTCCCTTTTTGAGTGTATCAGCACTCGTTCCCAAGGTGTCTTGTAAATTGGCAAGATCTTTTACATTCCGCTGTAGGGCATACCCAACTTGGTTAACCCTAAAGTTCCTTAGATATGCTAGTTTCCGGTTTATAACTTTCCTTATTTAGAAGGATATCCAAAAATACATCTTTTTGCAAGATAACTTGCATAGGGATCTGCCATCCTTGATGAGGGTTTTTACCCTTTCTCCTTGTGAATCAATCACAAGACTAAATGATTTCGTACTTGTTGCGCAAGTCCTGAGATGGAGTAATCTATTTAGATCCTTTAAGCTGACATATGTTAGGCCTAGGGTTTCTTCTTTTAAGAACCTTAGGGACAAACCCTAGTTCCTTATCTTTACGAATTTATTGTCCCTACAATAAGGAAAGTAGTCAAGTGTTTAGGGTATGAATGTTTCTATGTTTAGATTGGTTCAGTTATCTTTTGGAAGGTAATATTAATCGTCTTGTCACGGTTTTGCTATCCTTGTGACAATTTACTTTCCAGTCAATACAGTTTAATTTAACTTCCATTTTCCTTAAAGATGAACTCATGTCAAATAACAACATTTGCCTTGCTAAGATGTGCAATTATCAAAGATAACTTCCTAGTAATTTGAGCATCAAAAGAAACCCTTCATGAATTTAACCATTTACAATGATTCGTTGCGAAAGGAATAAGACTAACGGTGCAAGATATAATTTCTACACCTTAGGATTTAACTAAAATATACTACTATAGTAAATGGATAATCTTGCTCGTAATTTATAATGCTTGATGTAATTTGAAGGAAACTAAGCATTCATTCAAATAAGCTAAAAAATTTTATTATTAATAACTCGGATAAATATATCCTATCCCTAACAATTTCTCTTTGCATGATCGACTTAAAACCAAATCAAAGCCAAGAAGAAAAACCTGGTTTTGGGGTGAGATATCCACATGAATACTGGGAGATGACCCTCCCGCGGTTACGCCTTGGACTTTCTTAGGAGGCATCGCAATTGTAGTCCTTCAGACGTAGAAGAAGCTTTACAACTTCTCCTTAGAATTCCACTGTCGCTCCCTTGCACCGTTCGTCAAAGTAGTTTTTGGAAGGCTCCCCCCTTGAATTCGGGAATTCGAAAGGGTGCTTTAGAATATTTTATAACTAAGACCCATTGAAGCCATGGGGAAGGCTTAATGGCCTTTGTAAGCTTGCTCGAACGGGAATAAAAAGGTGTGGAAAAGACACAAGGTGTGGAAGCGAACTCCAAGGAAATATAGTAACCGCAAGGATTATAAGTGAGGTCGAAAGACCTTGGGTTAACTTGGAGGTAAGGGGTTTCAATACGCCATAAGGGAAGGGCTAGGGAAGGATCTAACACGGTGTCGAAGGGTTTCGAAAGCAATGTCGCAACTTCAGAAGTCCTTGATAAATTTCAAGATAAAAGATCAATCAAGCGTGACATTTACAACCCTATTCAACTTCAACAGCTTCAGCTTCATAAAGGAAACAAATTTGATTTATAAATTGGCTGCTCAAAAGCTGAAGTCCTTCACGTTCCTTTGATATGTCCTCAACTTTTTCTACAGTCTCCTTTGGTAGAACTCTTTTCAATTTTTTAACTAGAACAAAGTTTGATTAGCTACAGCACATTCTTCAGAGATTTGGTAAACATTTTGATGAACAAGCAGCATGATAGAACATTTCTGTTTGCTGGTGGAAAGTATTAGGACTTCATGTGGTGCTGTGAACATCCTCAGACCTTAGACATGTTCAGACAATGTCCATGTTGCAACATTGATTGTTACAATACATTCAGATCCTCTTAAGAATCGTCTTTTAATGTGACTGAAATCAGTGGCCTCTGTTTATACAAGAACTGAAGTCTCAAAGTGTTGTTTTTGATATTAATTCTTCAATGGCACTCTTGATGAGCTTAAAGAGAAGATACAGAGGGCACTTGATAGAAAGTCTGGACTGTTTCTAAGCAATAATCATCAATCAAAATCTCTCATTTCTCTTGTCATGATGTCATTCACAAGAGAAAAATTTTGTGGCTTTAGATTCCAGAAAGAGGTGTAGAAATTTGTGCTGGTTCTCTGTCTTCTGCAACTCCAGTCCTCTGTCAAAAATTGTATGGGGGGAAAGAGCACAATTATCCTGAGTGTGGAGGAGAGCGATCCCAAACTGGCAATTCTGCTTTAGTGCGAGAAAGGTTCATTCAACTCCACAAAAGCAACCAGTGGAAGCTTCATTCGCAGTGAAGAAGATGCCAATTCTACCTCTCTCTCTCTGTAAGTGCTATTCTGTGTGTGAAAACGAGATATGCAGTCAGCAGTCCCTCTCGATAGCTTTAATGCGAAGGTAGGTGATATATTTCTGCTTCTGATTGAATGGGCCAATAACCAGATGAAATCTCTTTCTCTCTCTATAAGAAGCCCAGTCTTGTCGATGCTTCAGACGTATGACGACATGGTCAATACACAGACAAAGTCAGTGAATTTCTCTTCCCCTCATTCTCTGAAATCTCCCTTCTCTTATGCAAATGGTCTGAATTTGAGCTCCAATGTTTCTTCTTTTTCGCCTCTGGTTCCACGCAAATGGTCTGAATTTGGGGACTCCCCAAATGTTTTGCATCACTGACTATCAGCACCTTGACCAACCAACTTTGTATGGATAGATTCTGCTACTGCTGGTTGTAGAGAATAGAATAACAGTTCCATGAATGTGCATCGAGTAGCACAGAGAAAATCATAGCAGTAAATGCTGGTCGCTTTCAGATACTTGCAAGTATCCGCAAGGAAGACAAAACAGTAAGTCGATGTTCCCAATTATTTTTTTACATGTGCCTCTCTGATAGGCCTTAGAGAATTCACCCCACAAGACAGCATTGCTGGTAGCAGCAATGAGTTTGCAGAGATGATCTTGTTGAGGGAACCCGCAATTGGATTGCCATGGTCATCACTAAGAGAAGGCTCTGTGTCATTAATGGAGATGGGCATATCGATTGAGCGAGGGAGGGCAGCAGATGTAGCAACATTGATCTACACTTTCCCTATCGTGATTGATGATCATCAAAATAGACTTCCCCCAAAGTATTGCGCTACCAATCAGAATTGTTTTGTCGAAGTAGGTAAGTGGGAGGTCGTAACAGCTACACAGGTTGACTTTCCCTTCAGACTGTCGACGGCCTAATTTTTGGCTCCAGTTCGGGAAAACTCTCCTTGATGAAGCTCGGAGCATGCCTAGCAGCTTTTGTGGCTACACGAATTTCCTCGGGACACACTCTTAGAGTCTGCGGAATGTGAGTAGCCTTCCTTCAATATGAATTCTGAAAGGTCTTTGCCCCGCTCTCTCTCAATTCAGAAGATCCCTTTGCTGTTCTGATTACCCATATCTTGCACCATAACTGAACCTGTATCTCCATAAACAACCTCCGCATCGAACTGATAGCCATTCCTCAGGTTAAACAGATCTTCCACGAGCTTCTTTGTGTGTTCAATCATCTCTAAAGCCCATTCTTTTTTTCAGCTTCGTTGCATCCTCAGTCTCTTTAACACGTTAAGTCCCTCGTTTCCTCCTTCCACCACAGTCGATCCTGCTTTTTCTTCCCATCCTTTTCGATCCTTTCTTTTGCTTTCCTTTAGGTTCCTTTTTTTTAAAAAGAAAAGCGGCCCTAGCCACTCCCAATTGAGGTTCAAACTGTCTCACCTATATATAGCAGTGGTCCAAATACATGTTTTCCGATCCCTACATCACCCCACTTTTGACATGCACCCAACACAGTGCTCCACACCACGTCATCAGGTTTAGAAGGCATATTTTTTGCTGATACAGCAGCCTCGTCTAGCTGGCCAGCACGGCCAAGCAGATCAACTAAGCAATTCTGATGCTTAATACTTGGACCAATGCCATACCGGCTACTCATCAGCTCAAAATATTTCTGACCCTGGTCCACAAGACCCATATGACTGCACACAGTAAGCATATTAAGAGATGTAACTCCATCCGGTTGAATATTGTCTTCCCTCATTCTCTCTATCATAAGGAAGATAGCTTCACTCTCACCTAGGTGAGCATAACCAGTAATCAATGCATTCCACATTACCAAGTCCTGTTTAGACATCCCATCAAACACACTCTGAGCATCAATCATGCTTCCACATTTACCATACATGTCAATAAGAGCATTGTTGATTAATTCCTCTTGCTCCAAACCCTCTTCACTGTATTTTCCGCATAGAATGAAAGAGCAAATATAACGACTAAGTATGTACAAAGTATCAAATCACACACACAACTTTTGGGTGGTTTTCACACCTTGAATGCGCAGGAGTACGACATCCACCCCCTCTAATCCTGCGCATCCTCTGGATGGGCCAACTACCCATGATCATTATCATCAAGTTCCACAAACAGATCAATCTCTTCATTATGCATTTCCGGTATATCAACAAGATTATCTGTCATATCATCTGTCTCTTCTATCGGAGTTTTTTCTCGTTGTTCTCTTGCAAATTCTTCCAATGCATAATCTTCATCATCTCTTTTCTTGAAAATCTTGATTCTTTTTCCAGCAATAGGCACTCTAAGCACTGTCCCATCCAATTCTGTTAGCTCATATGTTGCATTATCAAAGACATGTCTGACTATGTACGGCCCAAACCATCTTTTCACCATCTTCCGAAGTGCAGTATGCTGATTTTTAAGGCTACTATCAAAGACCAATACCCAATCTCCCTCTTCTATTGCTCTAGGCCACAAGCGATGCCTGCTGTCAAACCTGTCCTTATTTCTTAGTCTAGCAACCTTCAACCTGTCAATAGCTAGCTGAATATCCTCTGGTCTCCTCTCCAACTGTCGAATCCGAAGAGCTAAGAGCTCCTCTCTCGTCAAATCCTCCTGCCAAGGTAAAACTGACCAAGTCAAAGCACAAGTCTCAGTCGGCATAACAGGTTTCTGACCATACATCAACTCTGCAGGCATATATCCTGTGGTAACACTATGAGTCGTACGATCAGCCCACAAAGCAAATGGTAGAAGTCTCGGCCATTCTCCAATCCGTCCTCTGCATGCTTTGGCTAATGCTTTCACTATCGACGGATGCCGTCTTTCACTCTTTCCATTTCCCTCTGGATTATACGCTGTAGTTAGAGCCAATTTGATTCCTAGCTGAGAGAAAAACTCCCTAGCTTCATCTGCATCCAATTCACCACGATCCGCAGTGATCTTACCCACACAACCATACCTACAGAAAATTTCCTCCAATAAGAACTTACACACTGCACTAGTGGTCTTCGTTCTCAAAGATCTGCCCTCAACATGATTGGTAAGATCCTCTCTAGCCAAAACAATGTATCTCATCTGCCATAGACCCATAGGCATAGTAACCAAATCAACTACCCACTTATAATGAATGCATAGCGGATAGGTCGGATGAAGCTCATCTTGATGACGCACTACCGAATACATCTGGCAGTCTCTGCAAGTCTCAACAAAGTGAGAAACATCTCTATACATGCCTTTCCACCAATATTTCTCCTTGATTTTCTCATAAGTAGCCCATACTCCTCTATGACCAGCCCAAGGACTCTCATGAAACTCCCTCATCACCTGTAACTGTGTCTCTCTATTGCAGACAACCCGCAAAGGTAATTCGCCTCTTTTCTTCGGATGCTTCCAAAGAAATCCGTCCTTGAGAAAATAACCATAGGCTTTCCTTCTGATCTTCTTGAACTCTTCATTTGTCCATTCATCTCTTTTGCTTAGTGTACTAAGCTACCTGCCAATCTGCAACCAATCTCCAACATAGAGTTCTTCTATAAAAGCCACAATATCATAGACATGACAAACATGATCAACCATAGTGGCTGAAATTTCTGCATCATCCTCTTCTACAAGTAGAGTCTCCTCATCATCATATCTGGCTCTAGACAACATATCTGCCACTGGATTATCCTTCCCTGCTATGTGTTTAAATTCCGGATTTAATGACTTGATGTATGCAATCCATCTCAACATAGCTATATCCGGAGTAGAGCAACTTGTGATCATACCAATCAATGGCAAGCAATCTGTCTCTACCACAACTGAAGCTCCAATAAAGTATTCCTTGTCACATTTGAGAGCCGTGACAATCCCCAGTAGCTCCCTCTTGATTTGCGGATATCTCCTCTATCTCTCGTTTAGGACTTTCGCCCCAAACCGAATGGCCTATCTGTTTCCATCTGCATCATCTTGACCCACAGCCCAACCTATGCCAATTGAACTAGTGTCAACTATCAATACAATAGGCCTTTCACAATTATAATCCGCTTTCCTAAGAGTAGGAGCATTTTGCAATAACTTCTTCAATTTTCGCATGGCTCTAGTGTGGCTCTCATCCCAATAGAATTTCTGCCCCTTTCGAAGCAGCTGATACAAACAATCTGCTATGTATGCAAAATGAGGTATCCAAATCATATAAAACACACAAGCTCCAATGAAACTCCGTACCTCTGAAGTGGTAGAACAATACTCCGCAATCTTGCTATAGCATTCACCTTATTAGGTGAGGGTTTCCTGCAATAATATCCACACATATGTCCAACAATGACAACCTCATTCACTCCAAAACTAGATTTTTGCCCTGAAAGTGTCAAGTTCACTTCTTCTAACCTGGCCAAAATCTTCTCACATACTGAAATATGATCAGCCACAAAGTATCTACATTCCTGATCATTTAGACTCTCATTTTTCTCTTCTTCTGCACACCCCTTAATGGGCACATCATCCAAGAAAGGCATGGTAAGCTGAGGTATGTAATCACGAAGGACCTTATGCATGGCATTCATCATATGCCAAACAGAATTAGTGGCACCTTGAGGCAAGGTACACATCCTGACAAGCCCAATAGGAGTTCTCATGGTGGTTATGTCCCTGCTTTCCAAAGCCAGCTGAAACTGATCATATCCTGAATACAAATCACCTAAAGAATAGATGGCACGTCCAGCAAATGCTTCTGCAAACTCATCCACAACTGGACCTATACCAACATTCCTGATAGTAACTCTGTTCACTGGCTGCATGTCCTGAATAAATCGGAGAGTACCATTCTTCTTTGGAACTGTAAACCACCTATTTGAGTATGGTGTAGATGAAGGCTCAAGAATTCCCATTCTGGTTTTCTCATTCAATAAATCAATCAGCTTTGGCAAGTGTGCTTTAGGCACTGGAATAGGTCGGAGATTCCATGGAATATGAGGAATAGTGAAAATGACCATAGGAGCAACAATATCTGGATTCACACATCCAATCTCATGCGGGAAAAAAGCAAATCCCCTTCCATGTCGCTCAAGCATCTCCTGAAAGCATTGCTTCTCTATGGGTAGAAAGAAATCACCATTTCCAATTTTCAATTCAGCAAGAGTCTCTGCTGAAAATTTATGACCAATATGCTCCGGATTCCTCAAAATTGGCTGTTTAGCAGCCCTCTCTATTTGCTGATCACTGTCAGGTGGAAGCGGTACAGCAACCGGCTTCACCTTCTTATCCACAGTTTTGTATTTCGTGTCAACCCTGGCTTCATTATGCTCTTCTGCGTTACACAAATCTTGCTGTAAATCAGCAATTGTGCACTCGAATGGCTGAATATCCTCAGCCCTCTGCTCTATGGACTGCATAGAAACAGCCCTAAACTCTGGATGCTGAAATATTTCAGCAGTAAACTCTGTTGGCTAAAAGTTTTCAGCCCTCTGTGTCTCTGAAAGCTTATCATAACCAGCTGGAAACTCTGTTTGCTGAATTTCTTCAGCACTCAACACTCTTTGCTAAGTTACCTCAGCCTTTGACTCAATCTGTGACACAAAATCTGCAATTTCATGAAACATGTCCAGGGACTGCACTAATACATTACTGTGACAATTCTGCATATCAGTTTTCAGCATATCTTCCATCTCTTCCATCGTATCTGCACAAATCACACTGTCATACATCCCATCTATGTGCTCCTCATCCTCTAAAATTCCTGCATTTTTCAAAATTTTCTCATTCCTGCATATGTACTACCTAGCAGCTCTAGATAACCTAGAAGTCTTCTGATAGCACATCGAACTGTTTGTTGAAATCCCAACAAAACCGGAGGAGAAAACACTGCTACCAGGAGGCGAGAACTCCAATCTCCTCTGCTCTGTACCACCGTCGTCTCGCGAAACGGCGGTACCTAATGAAAACCCAAATCCCTCACAGTGGGCAAAGGTGCATCTCTGAGAGTATCCCTGTTTCTAACATGGTTCACACATACAGTCATAAACTGAACTGCTCTCATGCCATCTTTACTGCGAATCTATGCATAAGAAGAACCATCATCCATTACCTTTGTTTCCATGCACATCTCTGTGATGAATGGCTGACCAAGAATTATGGGATAAGAGCATGAATCCTGCACAAAGAAATGAAAATCCTCCTCTACATCACCAATAGAAACCCTGACACTAGGACAGGCAGTATACAAATCACCTGCAGTGTTATTGGCAGCTCTCATACGCCACCCATGCTCTACATCCATAGGCCATCTGTTACTCTCATAAACTCCACGAACTATGAGATTAATCTCTGAACCATGATCCACCAATGCAACATAAGGCACCTGTTTCTCTCCAATCTTTACCGTCGTCTCTGTAGTTGCCCTAGCCCAATGGCTCCACGAAAAGTGACTACGCGGTATCAAGACAGGCTCATCAATTTCAGCATAATGCATAGGCTGAACCCTCTTCTCTACCTGCGGAAAAATAGAAGCATTCTCAACCATAATCTCATCCTCATCCTCATCCAACTCCCCAATCAAAACTCCCTGTGTATCAGTGGTAGACAATGCATGTCTTTTCCTCTTCAAAACCTCCTGAAACTCTCTTTTCGAGATGCCCAAAATCTCAGAAATAGTGAAAGTCACCTCATTGCCAAGTATCTTGTCATTAAAGATTTTCTTCATGTCTATAGATGTCTCAATATCGGACATCAATCTAAACCCTGGCTTCTTTCTCTCTCTAGGCTCTTGCCTCTTTTCTCTCTTTTGAGCATCTTCCATCTGTCGATTTGGCCCTGGTCTTGAAGACGGTCCTACAGTAGGTGGAGTAACAAACTCACCCCCTCTAGTCTTCTTAGCTGCACTTGGATTTTCTTCATCCCTCTTACGCTTCTCCTCAAAAAGTTCATCTGCTTCAACAGGCGAATCCCAACCTGTCTCTGATCTAATGCTAGAGCCTGCACTAGTCAAAACAGTTTGCTAAATTTTCCCCTTGTTTGCAGTCTCCATAGCATAAGTCCATAGTGCTGACTGAGTCTTTGATCCCTTCTCAATCTGGACTCCATATGCAGAGGCATCACCTCTAGCTGTCACATAAGAAGTACGCGCAGCCATATCATCCACTAACTTCTTCATTCCACCTTTACCAAAGTTGGTAGCAAGTGGAGTCCCTGTCTCAGTCAACCAAATCTTACCATCTTGCCCCCAATATACCAAATTCTTCCTCCTTGCATCCTGAAAAGATTCACAATCCCTGCAATGCTGATGGTCCGTACTATCGCACCAAATACATCTCCGATCTCTCCTAAGTGCACTAGGAGCACTCCTAGGTGCAGTAGGAGCACTAGAAGAAGTAGTAGGCGCAGTCGAAGCAAAATGCTCTTTCAACTTTCCCACCAACTCCGCTTTGACTGACTCCAGTGTCAAATCTGTTATGCCTTTGATTATGTCATCAAGAGAAGTAGGCACCGATGGAGCAGATGGTTTTGGAGCAGAAGGTGTAGGTATCGGTCGTCGAACAGGAGGAATAGGTGGAGTGGAAACAGTAGGCACTGGCATAGGCCAAGAAACTGGCTAAGGAGGAGAAGAAATAACATGGATAGAAGCAGGCATAGGAGCTAATGATGGTGTAGGTGTCATGGAACCATTCTGTAGGCGAGTCTTCCATATCCTCCTCTTGGTCAAAGTCGAGACTGCATCTTGAGCATCCTACCAATCCGTTTTAAGACCCATAGGCTTCGTGCGATCCTCAAGAAGCTCACCCAATTCTTCTTGAAGAGCAAGATCTGCAGCTTGCAAGAAAAGCTCAACTTTTTCAACATCCAATGCTCTTTGTTCAATGGCATCAAGCTGACTATACCTCTCCTCAAATTCTCGAATCAACTCTGAAGCAGCTAGACCTTTGTTTGGCATGTAGACCCACTCTCGGAATGACCGCCGAGTAGCCATACCAAAGTCCTCAAGGAAATATTCTTCTTTCAGGGCCTTCTTAAAATCTTGCCAATGTGTATTTTGAATAAAAAGATCAGTCACTTTTGCCCTCAAAGCGGGTGTGACAAGACGAAGGAAATACTTACTCATAAGTCCAGCTGGAACTCCAAAAAACCGCATCTTGATCTCATATATCTTCAAATATGCTGAAATATTTCGGCCGTCAAATAGCTTCTTCTCATTCTCAACTGCTTCAATAGCCTTAGTCGCGTTGTTTGCATTCTCCTGCTCCGAATAAAGTTGTCTTTGGTGAGACAGCTGCTGTTGATGCAATTGTTGCTGCTGCTGCATATACAATTGTGTCTGCTGATTTTGGAGCTGCATATACATGGACATATTCTGCAAAATCTCCTTTAGATCCTTTGTTGAAGTACTTGACGCAGCACTCATTGATGGAGCTGAAGTAGAGGCAGCTGGAATTGTAGAAGAGGCTGAAGTATCTCCCATCCTGAAATTTCTGCGATGCTTTCACGTCAGGTTCACCAAAGATGTCGAAGGGTTTCGAAAGCAATCTCGCAACTTCAGAAGTCCTTGATAAATTTCAAGATAAAAGATCAATCAAGCGTGACATTTACAACCCTATTCAACTTCAACAGCTTCAGCTTCATAAAGGAAACAAATTTGATTTATAAATTGGCTGCTCAAAAACTAAAGTCCTTCACGTCCCTTTGATATGTCCTCAACTTTTTCTACAGTCTCCTTTGGTAGAACTCTTTTCAATTTTTTAACTAGAACAAAGTTTGATTAGCTACAGCACATTCTTCAGAGATTTGGTAAATATTTTGATGAACAAGCAGCATGATAGAACATTTTTGTTTGCTGGTGGAAAGTATTAGGACTTCATGTGGTGCTGTGAACATCCTCAGACCTTGCAGACATGTTCAGACAATGTCCATGTTGCAACATTGATTGTTACAATACATTCAGATCCTCTTAAGAATCGTCTTTTAATGTGACTGAAATCAGTGGCCTCTGTTTATACAAGAACTGAAGTCTCAAAGTGTTGTTTTTGATATTAATTCTTCAATGGCACTCTTGATGAGCTTAAAGAGAAGATACAGAGAGCACTTGATAGAAAGTCTGGACTGTTTCTGAGCAATAATCATCAATCAAATGTTGACATATCGAGCTCCACTCGTGATACGCCAGGGTGACCGTTGTGCATTTATGTCACCGACGTGTTAGTTGCAGACGCGGTTGGTACACCGCCCCTGAATAATAGCTACACGATAGCTATCCTTATCTACTCTAGTTTGTGGCTCAGTTAGTATGCCACCTTAGTTAGTTGAGTTTGGTTTGAGACCCATATATACAGGGTTCTTCTATTTCTTTGTAAGAGAGTTCATTTGGCTTACACAACTAAGAAGAGGAAAACTGTTTTCAGCCTCCACCCTTGTGTGTATTCTCCCATTGTGCAAGCAAGAAAGCTACAAGTGAGACTCCTTCCTTCTCTCCCACAATCTTGACATGGTATCAGAGCCTTGTTCGTGGTAAGGAGCTCAAGAAAGCAAGCCAAGCTCGCGGTGGTCTGGTAAGAGGAGCAGTGTTGCTTTCATTTCCTGTTTTGGGAGCAGATCTCTGCAGGTAGCACAGCCGGAAATCGCAGGAGTGCATTGTCTCAGGTTGAGACGCCCTTCGCGGTGAAGCAAGAGGGCAGTATATGCTGCGGGAGAGGGCTTTAGCCCTGGCGACCTTGTTTTTTTGATTTGAGGCCATTTCGGGGCCTGTTTTGCAGACGCAAGTTTTCTGCACGCACTCAAGAAAAGGCTCAGTTTTATGCTGTGCGACCACTGTTCTACAGGTCGGTGAAAAGTTACTGTAGAAATTGCATCGTATGCTTGTGCGCAGAGACATTGGGAGTTTCAGAATCATCCTTGGTTCCTGTTTATGCAAAATCGTCACTAGGAAGTGACTGTGTGGTCAAATACCACTTTCGCCAGTTTTGCAGATTTGCCCTTGTGAGGGTGAAGCTGTGTTTTTTGCAGTGACAGAATTTCTTGCAGTATTCTGTAATGGCGTCTGATTCTCTTTCACAGATTGTCACTGAAAAGCTTGACAAGAACAACTTCCAGGCATGGAAGTTTAGAATGACGAATTTCCTTATGGGAAAAGGATATTGGGAATTTGTTGCAGGAAATGAAGAAGAACCAGTTCTTCCTGATGTTCCCAATCAACAACAAATGCAGGCATTTAAAACATGGCATGAGAGAGCCAGGAAAGTTATGTATTGGCTGTCTATCAGTATTTCAGACTCTATGATTGTGCATATTCAGGATGCAAGTACGCCAAAGGAGGCATGGGATACTTTGTCAAAAATGTATAGCACAAATACGCAAGCCAGGAAAATGCAGCTCAAGCAAGAGTTGCATAATGTGCAAAGAGAAAGTATGAGCATCAACGACTACCACATGAAGGTGAAGAAGATTGCAGATGCACTTGCTTCCATTGGGTCGCCAGTGGAAGATGATGATTTAGTTTCCGTGACCTTGAATGGTCTAGGAAAGGATTATGCACAGTTTCGGACATCCATTTCAGTTCGTGAAAGATTTCCTGATTTTGAGG
The DNA here is from genome assembly GCF_053477565.2 of Lygodium microphyllum. Taxonomy (NCBI): domain Eukaryota; kingdom Viridiplantae; phylum Streptophyta; class Polypodiopsida; order Schizaeales; family Lygodiaceae; genus Lygodium; species Lygodium microphyllum. Next base: position 98,915,493 of record NC_141146.1, on the reverse strand, counting down.
AGTTGATTGCTCTTCTAATTTCTGAGGAACAGAGAAATGGTGGTGCATCTTCTTCAGGAGGAACTTCAAAAGAAGCTGTCTTCTACTCAAATGCTGGAAGAGGTAGAGGCAGAGGTAGAGGAGGCCGATTTGGAGGCCGTGGCAGAAATCAGAATATGCAGCAAACTCAAGAAAACCAGTCCTATGGAGGAGGACGTGGTAACTCTAGAGGCAGGGGGAGCCAAAGAGGTCGTGGTGGATGGCAAAGAGGCCAAAATGCAAACAGTAATGTTGAATGCTACTATTGTGGTAAAATGGGTCATATGGCTAAAGACTGCTATAAAAAGCAGAATGACATCATGAATGGAAAACTGCAACAAGGGAATTATGCATCTTCTAGTAGACAGGGTGATGACAGAAATGAGCATTTGTTCATGGTGCAGCACATGAACAATTCTATGACAAGTGCAGAAGAAAGCAATGATGTATGGTATGTTGACTCAGGTGCATCAAACCACATGACAGGTCATGCAGAATGGATGGAGGATGCAAGGAAAATGGAAAAACCAGGATTTGTGGAGACTGGTGATGATACTGCACATCCTATTGTGCAGATTGGAAAAATTCCCTTGTTTATGCAGGGTGGGAAAAAGAAATACCTGTCCGATGTATTTCATGTCCCGAATATTACCAAGAATCTGGTTTCAGTTGGTCAAATGGTTGAACAGGGCTTGCAGGTCAGATTTAATCCTCATGGATGCTTTGTTGAGGATATGAAAAATAAAGGTCGCTTGATAGCAAAAGGAAAGAAGAAGGGCAGAATGTTTACATTGGATGCAGACATGTCTGAATTGAGTGCAGCAATGTTTGCACATGGGACCGGTGTAGTTGCAGATATTGATATCTGGCATAAACGCATTGGTCATGTTAATGTACAGCGACTTAAATCAATGCAGGCCCAAAATATTGTTGCAGGATTGCCCAAATTCAAGGTTGCAGAAATGCATAAGGTATGTGAAGCCTGTCAGTTTGGAAAACAGGCAAGGAAACCATTTCCTAGACATGTTCAAGAGAGTGAGAAGCCATTGGAATTAATTCACTCTGATGTGTGGACAACTAAAGCTGCATCTCTTGGAGGCTGTCATTATTTTGTCAGTTTTATTGATGACTATAGCAGAAAAGTTTGGGTGTATTTTATGAAAAAGAAAAGTGAAGTTTTTGGGCATTTCAAAACTCTTAAAGCTATGGTTGAAAAAGAAACAGGCTTGCAGATAAAATGCCTAAGGTCAGATGGAGGGGGAGAGTACCTCTCAAATGAGTTTGCAAAGTTCTTGCAGGAGCATGGCATAAAGCAGCAATATTCATGCAGTTATACCCCACAACAAAATGGAATTGCAGAAAGGAAAAACAGGCATATTGGAGAGGTATCTCGTGCCATGCTCAATGAAAAAGACTTGCCAGATTTTTATTGGGCTGAAGCAGTTGCTACAGCAGTCTACATAATGAACAGGACTCCCACTGCAGCAATACATGGAATGACTCCAGAGGAGAGGTATACTGGTAGGAAACCAGATATTTCTCATTTGAAAATTTTTGGTTGCATTGCCTATGTACATGTGCCAGATGAGCTGAGATCCAAGTTGGATCCAAAAGCTGAGAAATGCATCTTTATTGGTTACTCTCTGCAGCAAAAAGGGTATAGATGCTATAACCCTTCTACTCGTAAGTTTACAGTGAGCAGAGATGTTGTTTTTGATGAGATGAGTAGCTGGTATAGACCAGTAAATGTGATTGATGATGAAGATGCACAAAATGGTAATGCTACACAGAATTCACAGCAGCAGTCACAAAATATTAGTGGACCTGGAGCGTCCTCTAGCAGTGGTTCACATTCTTCGCCATGGACAGGCAGATTGAGATCAGGAGAATCTTCTCAAAGCAATGCAGATAGTGGTATGCAGGTATCACGAAAAGGAAAAGAGAAGGTTGATCAGCCCATGTTTGATGTGAATGCAGGTCACTCTTATGTGGATGGTGAATCCAGTGGCTCAGAACAGAGCATTGATGATGAGTTGGGTATTCCTTCTATTGTTACACCTGGAGTAAGGAAGACCAGGGATGTTTTGAGAGCACCTGGGAGTGAACCTACTTTGCGCAGGTCTACAAGAGCTAGGTATCCTGTGGATAGGCTGAAATATGATGGATTTACAGCCATTCACTATGCATATATGGTCAAAGTGATACAGGAACCAGAACCCACATCTTTTGAGCAAGCCATGGGAAAAGAAAAATGGGAGAAAGCCATGGATGAAGAAATGGATGCCTTGGAAGCAAATGCTACATGGGAGTTAGTACCTTTGCCTAAAGGTAAGAATGCAATTGGCTGTAAGTGGGTTTATAAGGTGAAGCACAATGCTGATGGTTCTGTGAACAGATACAAGGCAAGATTAGTAGTCAAGGGGTATGCACAAACATATGGCATTGACTATGAAGAAACATTTAGTCCGGTTGCAAGGATGGCAACCGTAAGAGCAGTCATTGCTATGGCTGCATCAAAGGGATGGTCTTTACATCAGATGGATGTAAAGAATGCCTTCTTGCATGGTGATTTGCAAGAAGAGGTCTATATGGAGCAGCCACCAGGTTATGTGCATGCTGTTCATCCTGAGTTTGTTTGCAGGTTGAAGAAAGCCTTGTATGGCTTGAAGCAAGCACCTAGGGCATGGTCTGACAAGATAGGACAGTATCTTGTCACTATTGGCTTTCAGATTTCCAAGGCAGATTTCTCACTTTATGTGAGAAAAACAGAGAAAGGTATTATGCTGCTTGTCATTTATGTTGATGATTTGATTATGACAGGTGACAGTGATGAAGATATCCTTCATGTGAAAATGCTATTGAAGCAGAAGTTTGAGATGAAGGATTTGGGAGAGCTGCGTTATTTCTTGGGCATTGAGGTGATTAGATCACCAAGTGGGATACAGCTCTTGCAGAGGCAGTATGGATTGGACATGCTGTCCAAATATGGGATGACAGGCTGTAAGCCTATTTCAGTTCCTTTGGAGCAAAATGTGAAGCTGAGCACAGATGCAGGTGAGCTTCTAGAAGACCCTACTATGTACAGACGCATAGTAGGAAGTTTGATTTATATGACTATTACCAGGCCAGATTTGAGCTATGCTGTTGGATTGGTAAGTCAGTTTATGCAGGCTCCAAGGAAACCACATTTGGATCCGGCTAGACGTATACTTAGGTATGTGAAGTCCACATTGCAGTATGGACTATTTTATGAGACTGGGGTTCAGATACAGTTGCATGGATACACTGATGCTGATTGGGCTGGTAGTATTTCTGATAGACGATCTACCAGTGGATATGTATTCTCTTTTGGGAGTGCTGCAGTCACTTGGAGCAGCAAGAAACAGCCTACAGTTGCCTTGTCGAGCACAGAGGCTGAGTACAGGGGTGCAGCAATGGCTGCATGTGAGGTAGCTTGGTTGCATAAGCTACTTTATGATATGCATCAGTCTACAGATGGGCCAGTTGTCATTTATTGTGACAACATGAGTAGTATACACTTGGCAAATAACCCAGTCTATCATGCTAGAACAAAGCACATTGAGGTGCATTATCACTATGTGCGAGAGAGGGTTTTACTAGGTCTTATTGATCTAGTTTATGTCAGCACAGAGGATCAGGTAGCTGACATATTCACGAAGGCATTGGGCGCAGAGAAGCTGCGCAAGTTCAGAGACCTGCTTGGTGTGCAGGAATTGGGATTGAGCTCGAGGGGGAGTGTTGACATATCGAGCTCCACTCGTGATACGCCAGGGTGACCGTTGTGCATTTATGTCACCGACGTGTTAGTTGCAGACGCGGTTGGTACACCGCCCCTGAATAATAGCTACACGATAGCTATCCTTATCTACTCTAGTTTGTGGCTCAGTTAGTATGCCACCTTAGTTAGTTGAGTTTGGTTTGAGACCCATATATACAGGGTTCTTCTATTTCTTTGTAAGAGAGTTCATTTGGCTTACACAACTAAGAAGAGGAAAACTGTTTTCAGCCTCCACCCTTGTGTGTATTCTCCCATTGTGCAAGCAAGAAAGCTACAAGTGAGACTCCTTCCTTCTCTCCCACAATCTTGACATCAAAATCTCTCATTTTCTCTTGTCATGATGTCATTCACAAGAGAAAAATTTTGTGTCTTTAGATTCCAGAAAGAGGTGTAGAAATTTGTGCTGGTTCTCTGTCTTCTGCAAATCCAGTCCTCTGTCAAAAATTGTATGGGGGAAAAGAGCACAATTATCCTGAGTGTGGAGGAGAGCGATCCCAAACTGGCAATTCTGCTTTAGTGCGAGAAAGATTCATTCAACTCCACGAAAGCAACCAGTGGAAGCTTCATATGCAGTGAAGAAGATGCCAATTCTACCTCTCTCTCTCTGTAAGTGCTATTCTGTGTGTGAAAACAAGATATGCAGTCAGCAGTCCCTCTCAATAGCTTTAATGCGAAGGTAGGTAATATATTTCTACTTCTGATTGAATGGGCCAATAACCAGATGAAATCTCTTTCTCTCTCTACAAGAAGCCCAGTCTTTTCGATGCTTCAGACGTATGATGACATGGTCAATACACAGACAAAGTCAGTGAATTTCTCTTCCCCTCATTCTCTGAAATCTCCCTTCTCTTACGCAAATCGTCTGAATTTGAGCTCCAGTGTTTCTTCTTTTTCACCTCTGGTTCCACACAAATGGTCTGAATTTGGGGACTCCCCAAATGTTTTGCATCACTGACTATCAGCACCTTGACCAACCAACTTTGTATGGATAGATTCTGCTACTGCTAGTTGTAGAGAATAGAATAACAGTTCCATGAATGTGCATCGAGTAGCACAGAGAAAATCATAGCAGTAAATGCTGGTCGCTGTCAGATACTTGCAAGTATCTGCAAGGAAGACAAAACAGCAAGTCGATGTTCCCAATTATTTTTTTACATGTGCCTCTCTGATAGGCCTTAGAGAATTCACCCCACAGGACAGCATTGTTGGTAGCAGCAATGAGTTTGCAGAGATGATCTTGTTGAGGGAACCCGCAATTGGATTGCCATGGTCATCACTAAGAGAAGGCTCTGTGTCATTAATCGAGACGGGCATATCGATTGAGCGAGGGAGGGCAGCAGCTGTAGCAACATCGATCTACGCTTTCCCTATCGTGATTGATGATCATCAAAATAGACTTCCCCCAAAGTATTGCGCTACCAATCAGAATTGTTTTGTCGAAGTAGGTAAGTGGGAGGTCGTAACAGCTACACAGGTTGACTTTCCCTTCAGACTGTCGACGGCCTAATTTTTGGCTCCAGTTCGGGAAAACTCTCCTTGATGAAGCTCGGAGCATGCCTAGCAGCTTTTGTGGCTACACGAATTTCCTTGGGACACACTCTTAGAGTCTGCGGAATGTGAGTAGCCTTCCTTCAATATGAATTCTGAAAGGTCTTTGCCCCGCTCTCTCTCAATTCAGAAGATCCCTTTGCTGTTCTGATTACCCATATCTTGCACCATAACTGAACTTGTATCTCCATAAACAACCTCCGCATCGAACTGATAGCCATTCCTCAGGTTAAACCGATCTTCCACGAGCTTCTTTGTGTGTTCAATCATCTCTAAAGCCCATTCTTTTTTTTCAGCTTCGTTGCGTCCTTGGTCTCTTTAACACGTTAAGTCCCTCATTTCCTCCTTCCACCATAGTCGATCTTGCTTTTTCTTCCCATCCTTTTCGATCCTTTCCTTTGCTTTCCTTTAGGTTCCTTTTTTTAAAATAGAAAATCGGCCCCAGCCACTCCCAATTGAGGTTCAAACTGTCTCACCTATATACAGCAGTGGTCCAAATACTTGTTTTCCGATCCCTACATCACCCCACTTTTGACATGCACCCAACATAGTGCTCCACACCACGTCATCAGGTTTAGAAGGCATATTTTCTGCTGATGCAACAGCCTCATCTAGCTGGCCAGCACGGCCAAGAAGATCAACTAAGCAATTCTGATGCTTAATACTTGGACCAATGCCATACCGGCTACTCATCAGCTCAAAATATTTCTGACCCTGGTCCACAAGACCCATATGACTGCACACAGTAAGCATATTAAGAGATGTAACTCCATCCGGTTGAATATTGTCTTCCCTCATTCTCTCTATCATAAGGAAGATAGCTTCACTCTCACCTAGGTGAGCATAACCAGTAATCAGTGCATTCCACATTACCAAGTCCTATTTAGACATCCCATCAAACACACTCTGAGCATCAACCATGCTTCCACATTTACCATACATGTCAATAAGAGCATTTTTTATTAATTCCTCTTGCTCCAAACCCTCTTCACTATATTTTCCGCATAGAATGAAAGAGCAAACATAACGACTAAGTATGTACAAAATATCAAATCACACACACAACTTTTGGGTGGTTTTCACACCTCGAATGCGCAGCAATACGACAACGGAGTGTTGTAGGCTTAAGGGATAAGAGGGGTGATAAGACATGGAGGAAAAAGTAATAAGACCCTTAAGGTCTTCGTGCTTTTAGGGGGAGTGACTTCAAAGTGAAGGTAAGGGTTTTTTTGTACGAGGGTGAAATGGGGCTTAAAGGTTTTTAAAACCCGGGGGGAAAAGGGGCTTAGGGGGATTAAAACCGAGGGGAAAAGGGGGCTTAGAGGGATTAAAACCGGGGGGAAAAGAAAAGGGTATGAAAGAGGCTTAGGAAGGTTTTTTTATATGGGAGGGGGGGAAAGGCTTAAGGATACCATATGAAGACCCTTTTATGCAATTTGGGGGGGGGGGAAAGGGGGCTTATGGAGCCTCCCCCTTAGAAGATTCTAAAGCTTCTAAAAAGAAGCACATGGGGTTTTTTTATTGAGCTATGAGATAGTGGCAGGCAACAGACAGTAGTTCGATGGCGTGTTTTCTGTGGCGGCGACGTGGTGGTGGCAGATGGCAACGACCTCCTTCCCTCAAATTTGGCGACTGATTGTTGGCAGGGCGGAGTGCACGGCAATTCTCTTCGACGGCAGCATCAGAATCTCCTCCTCTCGGGGGGCAATCGAACAGCATTCTCCTCTTACTTCACGGCCTGGCACAATAAGCACACGACTCTCTCCTTCAGCCCTTTCCACAATCCTCTCAAACCGCAGCGTTATGGCCCTCCCCCTCCATGAAAATTATTTCCTTCTCCTCTATCGCCTAACCCCTTCGTAGCCTCTCCAAGCTCAGCAATCATATGGCGTCTCCTGGTGGCCCCCTCTTCAGCCTGCGGCCCCTCATTAAATAGTGGAGGGGAGGGGGATCTTCCCTCCCTTGCGTGTCATCACGCATGTTCCCCCCCTCATTCCAAGCTGCACCAAGGAGCTTAATTGCTCCTTCTATTTCCCTCCCCCTCCAGCTCGTCAGTCGGCTGGGGGGAATAAGGGGGAATTTAAAAAATTTTCATTATCCAATTCGTTTTTATGGAGGCAGTTCACGCGTGTATTTTTATTAGCGAATCGGAATATTACAATCTCTCCCCCTTGGAGGAATCGAGATGTCCTCATCTTGAGATAAACTGGGGATATTGATGGTTGAGAGAGCTTTCGTCTATCCAAGTGGCATCCTCTTCAGGATAGTCTTTCCACTGGACGAGGCATTCTCTCAAGGTTCTAGATTTTAATTGTCTTTCCCTAACATATAAGATCCTATGCGGCCTTAGTTCAAGGACTCCTTGACTAGGCATTACAATTTGTTGGTCATCAAGTACATGATTAGGGTTGGGTACATATTTTTTCAATAGACTGATAGGGAATACATTGTGAACCTTTAGGTTCTCTGGGAGTTGCGATCTATAAGCGTTGGGTCCTAGGCATTTGAGGATTTTGTACGGCCCACAATATCTTGGACTTAGCTTCTTGCATTCTCCTAGGGATAGAGAACTCTTTTTAGGGCGTACACGAATGAAGACCATGTCTCCTTCTTCAAAGACTCTTTCTTGACGTTTCAAATCTGCGTATGTCTTTTGTCTATCCTTGGCTGCTTGTATGTCTTGTCTTATTGACTTTATTTGATCATCCATGTCTTCCAACATCTGTCTTGAAGCTTCAACTCTTAGGGTTGGATCAGAAAAGTTTAGGGGACTTCGACAATCATGACCATACAATGCCTAGAAAGGGGGTCATCTGAATGCTCTGCTGGTAAGAAGCATTGTAGGCAAATTCAACCAAAGGCAAGTATTGAATCCACCTCTTCGGCTCTCGACAGTAGTATGCCCTAAGCATATCCTCGATGACTTGATTTACTCGCTCTGTTTGGCCATCCGTTTGGGGATGGTAGGCGGTGCTAAAACAGAGTTGAGTCCCAATAGCTTCAAAGATAGCTCTCCAGAAGTGTGATGTGAAGAGAGAATCTCGATCACTAATGATTCTTCTAGGTAACCCATGTAGCTTGAATATCTCATTGATAAACAATCTTGCAATGTCGGAGGCTTTATAGTTTGTCTTTACTGGAATCAGGTGTGCAAACTTGGTAAGCATGTCAACCACAACCATAATGGAATTGTATCCTCCTTGGACTTGGGGTAAGCCCACAACAAAATCCATATTGATGAATTCCCATTTCATTTGGGGAATGTCAAGGGGTTGCAGTTTCCCTGGCATCATGACATGTTCGGCTTTGATACGTTGGCAAGACAAACACTCAGTGACATATTTGAGGACGTCACCTTTAAGCCTCTCCCAATGGTAGCTCTTCCTAACTGCATTAAGAGTCTTAGCATAGCCAGGATGTCCTGCGAAAGGATAATCATGAGCTTCCCATAATATCTTCTGCTTAAGTGACTGGCTTGTTGGTATACACAGCCTTGTTCTGTAGTAGACAAGTCCATTATCAATGGAAAATTCCTAATACTTAGCTTGCAACTTCTGATTCTGCTCCTTGGCAGATATCTCCTTTATCATTGTTTGGTAGGCCAAATCATGGCATGCTTCCTCTCTAGCTAGTTCAAGTATAGGGTTGTTTGGCATAGATACTTTTGTAGCCAGAGATCTGGCCGTTGATGGATTCTGCAAGATTAGGGAATTTAGGAATGCCTTGCGACTGAGTGCATCGGCAACTACATTCTCCTTCCCTGGTCGGTACTTGATTTCAAAATCATATTCCTCCAATACTTCAATCCACCGACGTTGTCTCATGTTGAGCTCGTTCTGGGTAAAAATCCATTTGAGACTCTTATGATCGGTTACTAGAGTAAACTTGTTACCCAACAGGTAGTGTCTCCAAAGCTTTAGAGCATGGATGACAGCTAGTAATTCCAGATCATGTGTGGCATAATTATTTTCATGACTCTTCAATTTCCTTGAAGAGTATGCTACTGGATGACCTTCCTGCATAAGTACACACCCCAAGGCAAGAATGCTAGCATCAGTTACTACCTCGAACTCCTTATTGAGGTCAGGAAGTTTTAGAATAGGTGCTGATACCAAACTTTGTTTCAATTTGTCGAAGCTATCTTGTTCGGAAGTTGACTATGTAATGGAAGTCTGCTTCTTTAGTAAGTCTGTAAGAGGTGCTGCAATCAAAGCATAGGTTTTGATGAAGACCCTATACCATCCTGTCAATCCAAGAAAGCTGCGTATTTCTTTGATAGATACCGGTATTGGCCATTCAAGCACATCTCTGACCTTGGATGGGTCTAATGATATTCCTTCTGATGATACTATGAATCCCAAATATTCAATCTAACGCTTGAAGAATGCACACTTATTCATTTTTGCATACAGCTTATGAGACCTCATTGTCTCAAGGACAATCCGAAGTTGAGGTTCATGATCTTCTTCCTGTTTAGAATAGACTAAAGTGTCATCGAAGAAGACAAGCACGAAATCATCAAGATATGGTCTAAAGATATCTTGCATTAATCTATTGAAGGTGGCAGGTGCATTTGTAAGCCCAAATGACATAACCAGGAACTCAAAGTGCCCATATCTTGTATTGAAGGCCATCTTTGGAATATCTTCTTCCTTGATCCTTATCTGATAATAACCTGACCTGAGATCAATCTTGGAGAAGATCTTTGCACCTTGAAGACAATCAATAAGCTCATCTATTCTAGGAATAGGATACTTGTTCCTGATTGTTGATTGATTCAACCCTCAGTAATCAATACATAGTCGAAGTGTCCCATCTTTCTTTTTCTGGAATAGTACTGGAGCTCCCCACGGTGAATTGCTAGGCTGGATGTAACCCTGATCTAACAGTTGCTTGAGTTGTTCCTTCAATTCAATTGCTTCTGGTATGGACATTCTATAAGGTCTCTTTGCAATTGGTGCAGCTCCAGGCACTAACGTAATCTCATGATCTACTTTTCTTGGAGGCGGAAGTTCAGTTAATTCCTCAGGGAATACGTCAGCGTATTCCTTTAGCCAAGAAGGTCCCTCGTGAGACTCTTGCCTTTGATCCAACTTGTTGAGTTTGATCAGATAAATGGGTAATCCTTTTCTGACTCCTTTTATGATCCGAGATACTTTGGCCAATTGGATTCTTGGCACTCCTGCCTCACCTTGAGTTGTGACAAATTCCCTTTCAGAGTTACGAAATGAAACTTGACCCTTTCCATAGTGGATGTGGGCATCGTTGGGCTTAAGCCAATCCATCCTGAGTAGACACTCATGGATACCTAAATTCATGACTCTGAAATTGACTGAAGTCTTCTTTCCTCCCAGAAAGAATTCCGCCTTAGCAGTTTGCTTGGTACAAGTTACCTCACGACTGTTTGCCAATTCCACAAGCAGGGTAGGTGCTTCTACTGTGGCTATTCCTAATCTTTTTGCACATTCTCGTGAGATAAAGGAATGTGTACTGCCACAATCAATCAAGGTTTTGAAACCTTTACCTTGATAGTCCGACAGTGTCTGGATCATCGAGAACTGGCAATTCGGCCCTTTCTTGTGTAAAGTGGCATGGATTGTCGCTCTTTCGAATTTTGCTTCCATAGTCGGATCTTCCTCTTCTTCTTCTTCGCATATTTGCCTATTGGCAATGCAGACAGTTCTTCCTCTTCCATAGGTGGGGGCTCCTTGACCGCAGCCTGCACCTTGGAAAGGCGTTTGATGATGTCCTCTGCTGAGCTTGGGACATTGCCTCTTGAAGTGACCGGGTTCGTTGCAGTGGAAACAACGGAGGTTTCGGCCATTACTTTGAGTAGGAACAAAGTTGTTGACGTTATTTGTCCTTGCTTTCTTCCTTTGTCCCTGATTGTGACCTTGAACTCTCTTCATTTGAGGTCTGAATGCTCCTCTGTTCGGGTCACTATAGGACCAAGTTTTGTTACCCCTTGGTCTAGCTTGCACCTCCTGAATTATAGACACTGCTCGAATGAGTGCATCCTGAAGATCTGATGGACGCATAGATTCGAGACGGGTATTTACGGGTGGATTTAAGCCCGCACAAAATTTGGATACCTGCTACGTCATGTCCATCTGTGGCGCATACTTTAAAAGTGAGACGAATTTAGAGTAGTATGCGTCAAGAGTGAGTCCTAGCTGTTTTAGCTCGTAGAACTCATTCATTTTTTGCATACGATATGCAGGTGGAAAATATCTTCCCTGCACGGCTTTCTTCAACTTCTCCCAGGTAACGGACCCCTTTGAAGTCCCTTGATCCCTGCACCATTGCTTCCACCAAAGTCTGGCTTCGCCGATGAGTTTTAACTTAACGACCATGGCCTGATTGGTAGGTGCAGTACCAGTTGCTTCAAAGTAATCCTCCATGGATTCAATCCAAATTTCAGCATCAGCCTGGACGAATCTGCCTCTCCCGTCAAACTCAGATGGCTTTATCTGCTTGAGGAGGAACTTCTTCTCCTGGGTCACAATAGTACTTGATGTAGGAGGTGAATTTGGAACCTATACCTGGGGTTGTGCCTGGATAAAAGTTTTCTTAACGTTTATTATATGATAATCGATGTTAGCTTTTCATTTTTAGTTCAGCTATCTCGTAAACAATGTAGCTACTTAAATTTTTAACAACTCTTATGCACAGCCAGATATTGATAAAAAGAAGTCTTTATTTGTATTTACATGGGCATAGCCTTTTTGAATACGACATTTTGTGTGATGATAGGCCAATCATTACATTCAGTTTGGGAAGAACAACGTTGTATTGCATTTGTCTACAGGAACTGTGTAATAGTAGGGTTTTGGGTCATGGATCTTTAGGAATCGATAGTTCATTGGAAGTTCTGGATACCCTTTCCATTGGAATCCATACTTCTCATGGCGGCCCAACACTTTAATCCTGTCAGCTGGGATTACACGGGTTACTTCCTCATATACATATGAGTTCATTTCAACCCTCCGACCTTGAATATGTAAAGTTGAATTTACGTGAGCTTCCACAAAAATGAACAGCTTCACGACTTTCAAGTCTTTCAACCACTTGATCCTCTTTCGGTTGGTCTTTAGATAAGCAAACCGATGGGCGGCTTTATAGTAGATTCCTGAAGACCTCGTCCATCTTCATTCTATGTATAAAGGTGATGGATTATAAAGCTGCTCCAGGATGTTCATCATCCATGTCTTTGTCTATAAAGGGGAGAATGCATTGCACTCATAAACATGACCCGAAATACCAAAAACTTGTTCCACGCTTCATAGTTCTACAAGACAGCATTGAAGGTGAGAAAATGTTTAGACAACAATAATTTCTTTACTTCATTTTATTGAGATCTCATAAAAACAATTCCGTTGTTGCTTGGCTCTGATACCAATTGTAACGTGTCCCCTAGTATCATCCAGGACACGTCTTAGCAGTCCATCGGAAAGGATGTCTAGAAAACTCTACCCGGCACTCCCATGGAATGTTACGGGTTTTGCAATCTAGGTCTTCCCGCGTCTGCCACGTAGTGGAAGTATCCTGGCCGTTCCCCACTTAGGATCGATCGGAATTAGGGTTTTCCTGATTGGTCATTAGCTAACAGCAACTAGCGTCAGACCCGAGCGAACTACTTTACGCAGAAACGCCAGGTCCGAAGCGGATTCACGGTGCACTTGAAACAAGGAGAATGGGAAACGAGAGGGATGCAAGGCTCAACCTCTCTGCCATAAGGCATAGTCCCATTCCGTTCTCCTAAAACAGCGTAAATCGGGTAAGACGTAACTCTAGGTCATCGTTCTTGTTATTCGTTTTGATGATGATGATGATCCCGTTGTTCTTCGAGATTTTTGAGAAAATTTCCCGGCTAACCGGGACCACCCAACCATAGGATGGACCCATGGCCCATCCTCCGCACTTTCCTCGGTCTGTTTTAGTTATGTCATTATCTAACACATTAATTTGACACATAACAATCAGCTTCTTTAATTAGCCCTGTTAATCACTGGTTCCTTCACGTAATCTTATCACGTGACATAGAAAAATAATATCAAGCAAGTTCTTTTTTTTTACATTTCATCATTTTATCATTGAAATACAAGGAGTTCCACCCGTAGGCTTGTACATAATCCGCCCGAAGGCTATCCAGTAATCCCCAAGGATCACTATTCCAAGCTTCTGCCCATAAACTAGTATGCGGGCCTCGAGATCCAATCCCGAGTCACGTTAGCCTCTTGTGCAGGGCCCGGAAGGTGAGGGATTTACGGCCAGAGCCCCCCCTGGCACCCAAGCGTCCTCCTACTCCAAGTAGAACTCAACGGAGAGACCTCTCGCGGTGGGTTCGGTCCACGTTCCCGGTGCGGTCAACAACCCCCTTGGTTAGGGTTAGGCAGGTAGTCGGGGGTAACTGAAATTGCCTCTTCCTTTAGGCCTTTAACCTGAAGTATAGGTACTCATTTAATTTGTAATTCATAATTCAAACAGAGCCCTAAAATCTCTAGCAAGCACAAACATTTCCATTAATCAACCCAGTTGTTTGGCAAACTGCTAAGGAAGTGTTCTTTCCTTTTTGAGTGTATCAGCACTCGTTCCCAAGGTGTCTTGTAAATTGGCAAGATCTTTTACATTCCGCTGTAGGGCATACCCAACTTGGTTAACCCTAAAGTTCCTTAGATATGCTAGTTTCCGGTTTACAACTTTTCTTATTTAAAAGGATATCCAAAAATACATCTTTTTGCAGGATAACTTGCGTAGGGATCTGCCATCCTTGATGAGGGTTTTTACCCTTTCTCCTTATGAATCAATCACAAGATTAAATGATTTCGTACTTGTTGCACAAGTCCTGAGATGGAGTAATCTGTTTAGATCCTTTAAGCTGACGTATGTTAGGCCTAGGGTTTCTTCTTTTAAGAACCTTGGACAAACCCTAGTTCCTTATCTTTACGAATTTATTGTCCCTACAGTAAGGAAATTAGTCAAGTGTTTAGGGTATGAATGTTTCTATGTTTAGATTGGTTCAATTATCTTTTGGAAGGTAATATTAATCGTCTTGTCACGGTTTTGCTATCCTTGTGACAATTTACTTTCTAGTCAATAAAGTTTAATTTAACTTTCGTTTTCCTTAAATATGAACTCATGTCAAATAATAACATTTGCCTTGCTAAGATGTGCAATTATCAAAGATAACTTCCTAGTAATTTGAGCATCGAAAGAAACCCTTCATGAATTTAACCATTTACAATGATTCGTTGCGAAAGGAATAAGACTAATGGTGCAAGATATAATTTCTACACCTTAGGATTTAACTAAAATATACTACTATGGTAAATGGATAATCTTGCTCGTAATTTATAATGCTTGATGCAATTTGAAGGAAACTAAGTTCTATTCATTATCATTCATTCAAATAAGCTAAACTTTTTTATTATTAATAACTCGGACAAATATATCCTATCCCTAACAATTTCTCTTTGCATGACCGACTTAAAACCGAATTAAAGCCAAGAAGAAAAACCTGGTTTTGGGGTGAGATATCCACATGAATACCGGGAGATGACCCTCCCGCGGCTACTCCTTGGACTTTCTTAGGAGGCATCGCAATTGTAGTCCTTCAGACGTAGAAGAAGCTTTACAACTTCTCCTTAGAATTCCACCCTCACTCCCTTGCACCGTTCGTCAAAGTAGTTTTTGGAAGGCTCCCCCCTTGAATTCGGGAATTCGAAAGGGTGTTTTAGAATCTTTTATAACTAAGATCCATTGAAGCCATGGGGAAGGCTTAATGGCCTTTGTAAGCTTGCACGAACGGGAATAAAAAGGTGTGGAAAAGACACAAGGTGTGGAAGCGAACTCCAAGGAAATATAGTAACCACAAGGATTATAAGTGAGGTCGAAAGACCTTGGGTTAACTTGGAGGTAAGGGGTTTCAATATGCCATAAGGGAAGGGCTAGGGAAGGATCTAACACAGAGTGTTGTAGGCTTAAGGGATAAGAGGGGTGATAAGACACGGGGGAAAAAGTAATAAGACCCTTAAGGTCTTCATGCTTTTAGGGGGAGTGACTTCAAAGTGAAGGTAAGGGTTTTTTTGTACGAGGGTGAAATGGGGCTTAAAGGTTTTTAAAACCCGGGGGGAAAAGGGGCTTAGGGGGATTAAAACCGAGGGGAAAAGGGGGCTTAGAGGGATTAAAACCGGGGGAAAAGAAAAGGGTATGAAAGAGGCTTAGGAAGGAATTTTATATGGGAGGGGGGGAAAGGCTTAAGGATACCATATGAAGACCCTTTTATGAAATTTGGGGGGGAGGAAAGGGGGCTTATGGAGCCTCCCCCTTAGAAGCTTCTAAAGCTTCTAAAAAGAAGCACATGGGGTTTTTTTATTGAGCTATGAGATAGTGGCAGGCGACAGACAGTAGTTCGATGGCATGTTTTCTGTGGCGGCGACCTGGTGGTGGCATATGGCAACAACCTCCTCCCCTCAAATTTGGCGACTGATTGTTGGCACGGCGGAGTGCACGGCAATTCGCTTCGACGGCAGCATCAGAATCTCCTCCTCTCGGCGGCAATCGAACAGCATTCTCCTCTTACTTCACGGCCTGGCACAATAAGCACACGACTCTCTCCTTCAGCCCTTTCCACAATCCTCTCAGACCGCAGCGTTATGGCCCTCCCCCTCCACGAAAATTATTTCCTTCTCCTCTATCTCCTGACCCCTTCGTAGCCTCTCCAAGCTCAGCAATCATACGGCGTCTCCTGGCGGCCCGCTTGTCAGTCGGCTGGGGGGAATAAGGGGGAATTTAAAAAAATTTCATTATCCAATTCGTTTTTATGGAGGCAGTTCACGTATGTATTTCTATTAGCGAATGGGAATATTACATTTCCGTGGTTTCTCCCCTCCTCCACTCAACTATCCCTTCAAAGAGCTTCTACGAAAGGAAGGAAAAGAAAACTCATAAAGGACGGTGGAATTTCAAAAAGGAGTTCGTGAAGCCGCATCCAAGACACAAAGGCTACATTCGCGATGGCTCCTAAGAAAGCCCAAGGTGCAACCGCAGGAGGATCGTCTCCTAGCATCCACGTGGACATCTCACCACAAGTCCAGGTTTTTCTTCCTAATTTTTATTTTACGTTGTTATAATTCAATTGGGCGTAGATGATTTTTAGAAATAGGACACATTTTTTATCTTAAATGCTTTAGAAAAATTAGCTCATGACGGAGGAATTCAGTCATTAGTATTTTTAATAAAATGAACAAAATAAAGTGAGCAGAAGATTGATATGCACTCCTAGCAAGTAGTTTTTGTGCATTTCAATGAACTGAACTTAGATTATTGTCCATATTTACAAAACGGAATTAAGATAATGCACTGTGTTTAAGCATGGAAGTATAAATTGCATGTCACATTATTAGGCCATATCTTCTTCACAACGAGTCATCATGGGAAGTGATAAGAATCCATAGGAAAGTGCAAGGCATGAAATGATTCTTAAGTTGAATAACTCTAGTCAATTAGTATAAATATCATTTTTCAACTGTATAATTATTAGAAAAGGATGCATGTTTTAGCATGAATCTTGTTCGTAAGTTATAAGATGATTAATTGGAATTAGGCTACAATCTAACCTATGCTTGATCTTAAATCGAAAAGTTAGAGTTGAAAATCAACTTACGCGTAGACAATGAGTCTTGTGTTTATGGAAATGATAGCATAATTATCTTCAAGAATTAAACAAGTTGGCTTAATTCGAAACACCTAAAAACTGAGAAGGGACTCATTTAGGAAGAGTTAATTCAATTCCAAAGAACTAAGTAGGATTTAACACGTGACCTAGCCGCTCATATTGCCAAGGCTGGAACTCCTATACCCTAAAGACTTGCCCACATTCACAGAATGTAGGGACATTGGAACATACTTGAGAAGTGATCTAGGTTTTGTCCCTAAGAATCTTTTGCTAAAAAGATAGAACTTGGAGCCCTAGGACTGACAATGTCAACCTAATGTAATCAGGAATAGATTGTTTCGTGACTCCATTCGAAGGGTAAATAGTCCCATAGTTTGATGCGACACTTGTGCAATAAGTAGTAGAGTCGCACGATCTTGTGAATTAATCGCAAGGAAATGGCCAAATTCCTTGGAATGAGGTTGGCAGATTCTTATGCAAGTTATCTTGCAAGAGGATGAATAATCATCCTAATATAATATTTTCCTTAGGTAAAGATAATTTCTTGATAGCAAGAGACCAACCAATAAATTGGAATAACAAATGAACCTAAGTATTGACCAAGTCGGGTTAATAGGGTATGGCCCTAACCCAGGGTATAGGGGCGTGATGGCGACAGCGTGCTGCATCAGCAGCTAGCAGCGATCTTAACGCCCTCCACGATAGGCGGCGACCCCTCCCCACAGCACGGCGGTAGCTACTTCTTGCATGACAGACTCTCAGGCGGCTTCTTCTTCCATACAGCCTTTTTCCCTCCTCTAATCCAAGGCTGGGGGGGTTTTATAGCCCAAGGGGGGGGAGAGGAGAGCCACCACGTGGCTGGTGCATGGCTCTCCCCCCATACACCCAACTCACCACATCTTCCCCTTCTCCCATTTCCTTCCCTCCAGCCACGCATCGGCTAGGGAAATTAGCAAAAAAATTTGCATTAAATTGAACATTATCCATTTAGCCCCCTCCCAAGAGGGTTTTTCCCTGTGGTTATGCAGATTTAAACCCCAGGGCTCAATTTTCCAATGCGGAGGTCCTGTTTTTGCATGTGCGGGTTACGGATTAACTGTCGGCAATTACAATGCAAAAGATAACCTTGCATAGGTTTTATGCGGCATGCGAGGAGTCAAGTTTGGTAATATTTTCGAGCGGGAATATTACATTCTCTCCCCCTTGGAGGAATCGAGATGTCCTCATCTCGAGAAGAATTGGGGGTATTGTCGATTGAGAGTGCTTTCATCCATCCAAGTGGTATCCTCCTCGGAATAATCTTTCCACTGGATGAGGCATTCTCTCAAGGTTCTGGATCTCAATTGTCTCTCCCTAACATCTAAGATCCTGTCAGGCCATAGCTCAAGGACTCCTTGGCTAGGTATAACAACTTGTTGGTCATCAAGAACATGGCTAGGATTTGGTACATACTTCTTCAGCAGGCTGATATGGAATACATTATGAACCTTTAGGTTCTTAGGGAGTTGCAGTCTATAAGTGTTGGGTCCTAGGCACTTGAGGATCTTGTATGGTCCACAATACCTTGGACTTAGCTTATTGCAATCTCCTAAGGATAGGGAACTCGTCTTTGGGCGTACGCAAATGAAGACCATGTCTCCTTCCTCGAAGGTTCTATCTTGACGTTTCAAATTTGCCTATGCCTTCTGTCTATCCTTGGCGGCTTGGATGTCCTGTCTTATTGACTTCATTTGGTCATCCATCTCTTCCAGCATTTGTCTTGAAGCTTCAACCCTCAAGGTTGGATCTGAGAAGTTTAAAGGACTTTGACAGTCATGCCCATACAATGCTTGAAAAGGGGTCATCTGAATGCTTTGTTGGTAAGAAGCATTGTAGGCAAATTCAACCAGTGGCAAGTATTGAATCCACCTTTTTGGTTCACGGCAACAGTGTGCCCTTAGCATATCCTCGATGACTTAGTTGACTCACTCCGTTGACCATTGGTTTGGGGATAGTAGGCTATACTAAAACAGAGTTGAGTCCCAATGGCTTCAAAGATAGCTCTCCAGAAGTGTGATGTGAAGAGAGAATCACGATCACTAACGATTCTTCTAGGCAACCCATGTAGCTTGAATATCTCCTTGATGAACAACCTTGCAATGTCTGAGGCTTTATAGTTTGTCTTAACACGAATAAGGTATGCAACCTTAGTAAGCATATCAACCACAACCATAATGGAGTTGTATCCTCCCTGTACCCGAGGTAGACCAGCAACAAAGTCCATACTGATGAATTCCCATTTCATTTGGGGAATGTCAAGTGGTCGCAACTTTCCTGGCATTTTGACATGTTCAGCCTTAATATGTTGACAAGACAAACACTCAGTGACATATTTGAGAACGTCACCTTTAAACCTCTCCAAATAGTAGTTCTTTTTTACTGCATCGAGGGTCTTGGCATAGCCAGGATGTCCTGAGAAAGGGGAATCATGAGCTTCCCAAAGTATCTTTTGCTTGAGTGACTAGCTTGCCGGTATACATAGTCTTGTTCTATAGTAGACAAGTCCACTATTGATAGAGAATTCTTGATACTTAGCCTGTAGATTTGGGTCTTGATCCTTGATAGGGATCTCCCTTAGCATCTTCTGATAGGTTGGATCATGGCAAGCTTCTTCTCTAGCTAGCTCAAGTATTGGGTTGTTTGGCATGGATACCTTTGTGGCTAGAGATCTAGCTAATGATGGATTTTGCAAGATTAGAGAATTAAGGAATGCCTTGCAACTTAGTGCATCGGCAACTACATTCTCCTTTCCAGGCCGGTATTTGATTTCAAAATCATACTCCTCCAGCACTTTAGTCCACCGACGTTGCCTCATGTTGAGTTCATTCTGGGTAAAGATCCACTTGAGACTTTTATGATCCGTCACTAGGGTAAACTTGTTACCCAATAGGTAGTGTCTCCAAAGCTTTAGAGCATGGATGACATCTAATAGTTCTAGATCATGGGTAGCATAATTCTTCTCATGGCTCTTTAGTTTTCTTGAAGAGTATACTACAGGATGACCTTCTTACATAAGCACACATCCTAAGGCAAGCGTGCTAGCATCAGTTACTACTTCGAACTCCTTACTGAGGTCTGGAAGTTTCAGGATAGGTGCTGATACCAAACTTTACTTTAGTCTATCAAAGCCAGATTGTTCGGCAGTTGACCATGCAATGGATGTTTGCTTCTTCAGTAGATCTGTCAGAGGAGCTGCAATCAAAGCATAGTCTTTGATAAAGACCCTATACCATCCTATCAATCCAAGAAAACTGTGTATTTCTTTGACAGTTGTTGGTATTGGCCATTCTAGAACATCTCCGGATCCACTGATATTCCTTCCGCTGACACAATGAATCCCAGATATTCAATCTAACCCTCGAAGAATGCACACTTCTTCATCTTAGCATCAAGCTTGTGTGCCCTCATTATCTCAAGGACAATCCGAAGCTGGGGTTCATGATCTTCTTCCTATTTGGAGTAGACTAAGGTATCATCAAAGAAGAGAGTACAAAGTCATCAAGATATGGCCTAAAGATATCTTGCATTAACCTATTGAAGGTGGCAGGTCCATTCGTCAGTCCGAATGACATGACTAGGAACTCAAAGTGTCCATATCTTGTGTTGAATGCTGTCTTTGGAATAGCTTTTTCCTTGATCCTTATTTGATAGTATCTTGATAGTATCCTGACTTGAGATCAATCTTGGA
The DNA here is from genome assembly GCF_053477565.2 of Lygodium microphyllum. NCBI lineage: Eukaryota > Viridiplantae > Streptophyta > Polypodiopsida > Schizaeales > Lygodiaceae > Lygodium > Lygodium microphyllum. The sequence continues at coordinate 98,894,724 of NC_141146.1, read as the reverse complement.
GAAGATCTTTGCACCTTGAAGACGGTCAAGAAGTTCTTCTATTCTAGGAATAGGATACTTATTCTTAATCATTGATTGATTCAACCCTCTGTAATCAATACATAGTCGAAGCGTTCCATCTTTCTTCTTCTAGAAGAGCACTGGAGCTCCCCATGGTGAACTGCTAGGATAGATGTAGCCTTGATCTAACAGTTGCTTGAGTTACTCCTTCAGCTCAATTGCTTTCGGGATGGAGATTCTATAAGGCCTCTTTGCAATTGGCGTAGCTCCCGGCACTAGCTTGATCTCATGATCAACTTCCCTTTGAGACAGAAGTTCTGTCAGCTCTTCAGGAAATATGTCTGTGTATTCCTTTAGCCATGAAGGTTCTTCACTAGATTCCTGCTTCTGATCTAGCTTATTAAGCTTAATCAAGTAGACAAGTAGTCCCTTTTTAACTCCCTTTATAATCCGAGATGCTTTGGCCAATTGAATTTTCAGCTTTCCAGCCTCTCCTTGAGTTGTGACCAATTCTCCTTTAGAGTTTCGAAAGAAAACTTGGCCCTTTCCACAATGAATGTGGGCGTCATTAGGTTTAAGCCAATACATTCCAAGAAAACTCTCATGGATACCTAGGTTCATGACTCTGAATCTGACCGAAGTAGACTTTCCTCCCAGAAAGAATTCCACCTTAGCAGTTTACTTGGTATAAGTGATCTCACGACCATTTGCTAATTCCACAAGCAGGGTAGGTGCTTCTATTGTGGCTATTCCTAATCTTCTTGCACAAGTTGGTGAGATAAAGGAATGCGTACTATCAAAATCAATCAAGGTTTTGAAACCTTTACCTTGATAGTTTGATGTTGTCTAAATCACCGAAAATTGGAGATTCGGGCCTTTCTTGTGAAGGGCGGCATGGATTGTTGCCCTTTCAAAGTCTGCTTCCATGGTCGGGTCTTCTTCTTTGCACATTTCCTTGTTGGCAACATAGGCAGTTCTTCCTCTGCCTCGGGTGGCCGCTCCTTGGCCACGGGCGGTTCCTTGGAAAGGTCCTTGACGTTGTCCTCCGCCAAGTTTGGGGCATTGCCTTTTGAAATGACTGGGCTCGTTGCAGTGGAAACAATGGAGGTTGTGGCCATTACCTTGTGTAGGAACAAAGTTATTGACATTGTTGGTCCTTGATTTCTTTCTTTGTCCCCGATTTTGACCTTGAACTTTCTTCACTTGGGGCCTATATGCTCCTCTGTTCTGATCATTATAAGACCAAGTCTTATTACTTCTTGACCTAGCCTGCACTTCCTGAATTAAGGGCGCAGCTCGAATGAGTGCATCCTGTAGATTTGTTGGGCGCATAGATTCGAGGCAGGTATTCACTGGTGGGTTTAAACCGGCACAAAATTTCGACACCTGTTGTGTCATATCCATTTGTGGCGCATACTTTAAAAGTGAGACAAATTTTGAGTAGTATGTGTCAAGAGTCAGACCTAGCTCATAGAACTCATTCATTTTTTGTGTGTAGGACGCATGTGGTAAGTATCTTCCTTGCACAGCTTTTGTAAGCTTTTCCCGGGTAACGGATCCTTCCAAGATTCCTTGATCTTTGCACCATTGCTTCCACCAAAGCTTGGCTTCGCCGGTGAGCTTCAGCTTAGCAAGCATTGCTTGGTTGGCGGGTGTAGTATCGGCTGCTTCAAAGTAATCTTCCATGGACTCTATCCAAATCTCAGCATCAGCTTGGACAGTCCTTTCTTTTCCGTCAAATTCTGACAGCTTGATCTACTTGAGAAGAAACTTCTTATCCTGAATCACGGCCGTACTTGATGTAGGGGTGGGACTAGGAACCTGTACTTGGGGTTGCGCTTAGGTAGAGGATTCTTAACATTAACAACTCCCTAGTCGTTACCATTATATTTCAGACCCAATTCAGCTTTCAGCCAAGAAACCTAACCACTTAACTTTTTATCAATACTCATAGACAAGACAATCATTGATAAAAAGAAGTCTTGTTTCATTCATATGGGTATAGTCCTTTCGGAGTTCAATATTTCTTGGGATGGTAGAGAAATTTTGGTATATTAGTTTGGGGAGAATAATGTTGTGTTACATTTAGCTACGGGAATTGGGTAGTAGTATGGACTTGGGTCATGGATCTTTAGGAATCCATAAGTCATCGAAAGATTAGGGTATCCTTTCCTTTAGTACCCGTTCTTCTCGTAGCGTCCCAACACCTTGATCCTGTTGGCGGGGATTATGCGGGTCACTTCCTCGTATACATATGTGTTCAGCTTAACCCTCCGACCTTCGACATGTAAAGTTGTGTTTACGTGAGCCTCAACAAAAATGAACAGCTTTATGATCTTCAGGTCCTCCAACCATTTGATTCTCTTTAGGTTGGTTCAAAGGTATGCAACCGGTGGGCAGCTATGTAATAGATTCCTAAGTCTCCCATTCATCTCCATTCCACATATAGGGGTGATGGATTATAAATGTGGTCTAGGATGTTCATCATATCGATCCTTTGTCGATAATTCGAGGCATGCATCACAGTCATAAACATGACTTGGAACACTAAGAATCTGTACCATGCTTCATAATTCTACAAGACAGCATCGAAAGTAAGGAAATGTTCTTAACAACAAAATTTGCTTTACTTCTTCTTATTAAGTTTTCTTATAAAGATAGATCCTTCATTGGTTCGCTCTGATACCAACTGTAACGTGTCCATCTGTTCCCTTTCAGGACATGTCTTAGCAGTCCATCGGAAAGAGAGTCTAGAAAGCTCCACCTGGCACTCCCATGGAATGTTACGGGGTTTGCGATCTAGGACTTCCCGTGTCTGCCACATAGCAGAAGTATTCCAGCCGTTTCCACTTAGGGCCAACCTGAATTAGGGTTTCCCCCTAATGGTCACTTTCCTAAATGGCAGCTAGTGTTGAATCCCAAGCGAACTACTTTGCACAGAAACACCAGGGACGAAGCGAATTCATGCTACACTTGGTTCAAGGAGAATGGGAAACAAGAGGGATGCAAGGCTCGATCTCTCTGCCCATAAGGCATAGTCCCATTCCGTTCCTCTAAAACAACATAAATCGGGATTCTAGTAACCTAAACTCTAGATCAGTGCCCTTGCTATTCATTTCCTTCGAGAAGAGCTCCTTGCTGTCCATTTCGATTGAGAAAAGTTCCCGGCCAATCGGGACCACCTATCCGTAGGACAGACCCATGGTCACATCCATCGCACTTTCCTCAAGGTTTCTTTAGTTGTCTAATTACCTACCACATTTAGTTGGACACACATCAAACAGCTTCATTAATTAGCTAGTTAGACACTGGTTCCTTCACGTTACCTTAGCACTTGACATAAAAAAACAATCTCAATCAAGTTTCCTTTTCAACAGGTTATCTTATTTATCTTTGGAATACATCCATAAATTCTAGCCCGTAGGCTATTCCATAATCCGCCCGAAATCCACAGGGATTACTAATCCAAGATTCCACTCGTAGACTAGTATGCGGGCCTTGAGATCCAATCTCGAGTCATGTTGGTCTCTTGTGCAGGGCCCGAAAGGCAAGGGATTTACGGCCAGAGCCCCCCATGGCACCCAAGTGTCCTCCTGCTCCAAGTAGCGCTCAACGGAGAGACCTCACGCGGCAGGTTCGGTCCACGTTCCCGGCGCGGCTAACAACCCCCTTGGTTAGGGTCAGGCAGATAGTTGGGGCTAACTGAAGCTGCCTCTCCCTTCAGGCCCTCAACCTGAAGCATTAAATATATTTCCATCATTTAGTTCCTTGAGCAAAAAAATGCAAACAGTGCTCCTAAACTGTTACAAGCACAATCAATTCCAGTGGTCGTTTATTTGGTCAACTACTAAGGAGTAAATCCTTCTCTCCGAATACATCCAGCATCCGATCTGGGATCAATTGCGACTTGGCAAGATCCCCCAAGGGTTTGTTTGTTCACCCTTTTGTCCTTGGATTAGGGCCATATCATGTTAACCTAACTTAACCAATACCTTAGGTTTCATAAATTAACAGTAAATCCTCGTGATCATGCCGCTCCAAATTATTGATTGATCCTTTGCTTGCAAGCAAATACCTAACTTCCCTTAACTTGGCAATTTTCCCCAAGAAAGGTGATATAACAGGATGACTACTCATCCTCTTGCAAGTTAAACTTGCGCAAGAGCCTGCCAACCTCATTCCAAGGAATGGAAAAACTCTCTTGTGATCAAACCACAAGACCATGCAACGTTGCAACTTGTTGCACAAGTGTCACATCTATTCAATGGGATCATTTCACCCATTGAACGGCATTTTCTGGTTCACAAAATTATATCTAGATAAGAAGCAGGGTTTAGGGTGTCTTCTTACCCAACCCAATTCTAATTGCACTAGGCCGACAACGTTCGGTCCTAGGGATTCCATCTCAATCCGAGTTTAACCAACAACGTTCGGTCCTAGGGATTCCATCTCAATCCGGTTTAGGGTGTCTTCTTACCCAACCCAATTCTAATTGCACTAGCCCGACAATGTTCGGTCCTCGGAATTCCATCTTAATCCGAGTTTTAGCATTTGAACGAATGATCCTTAGGGTAGAAACCCTAGATCGTTATTTGCATGATCGTCCAATTGACCCTACATTCCGTGAATGCGGGTAGGCCTTTGGGTATGAGGGTTTCGACTTGGCAACAAGTGCAAAACTATGCCAAATCCTTAACATGCTACACCCTAGTTAGCACTTGGGGTATTTATCGTATCGATTGAACCATGCCTATACGAATCCCTTGTGGATTAGGTGATTTAGATAATTTGATCTACTTGTCTTGCGACAAGGATGAGCCCTTCCCGAGAGATGATAAACTTGATCTAAAGGAGAAAACTAGTTGCAACATGTCACAATACACGTAAACACGCGATTCATTGTACCACTAGATTCGCAATAACCCTAACCTTTCTTGTTAAAATCAAAACGCATGATAATTTGCAGAACAACTTTCATAGAACCTACTAGGACTTACATACAAGAATCATGTCTACAACCCTTTTTCTAAGCTTTAGAATTTCATGCTTTAATAAACCATGCAACCTTCCCCCAAATGCAACTCTTGATGAATGAATTTTACACACGACGAATGTGCAACATGCAACCCTTTCGTAACTACAACGTAGTTGAAGTTCATGCCAATTAAAGCTAGAGTTAACCTATTCTATTTTACAAGCACATGCCACATGAAAGTTCATAGAATCATTTCCGTGCTCTGCTATTTCTTACAGGCGTTAACAACTTTTCCTAATGAATCATTACAATGAAGATATTTCCTAAAAATGCGACATATGCTTAATCTTTCCATGTCTAGTCAAAGGTGCACTTAATAATTTCAACCTTATAATGATAGGCAATAGGTATTCTAGGCTCGTCACTTTGAAATGCACAAAAAGGCAACTTACTGATAAGGTCATAAAATGCATAGACAATTTGCATTCATCACATTGAAAATACCAATGACCCAATTTCATGTCATGAATTAATTCTAGTAATTGTTCAAATAGTCAATTTGTTTCCAATTGCATTTAACTAGTCTAGGTGAATTTGACATGCATAGGTGCTTCCTAGTCCATGAAGTTATCGTGCTTAATGCATTACTTTTGCGTGGAATCAAAATAGTAAAACCTGGTCTTGTGGGCTCGGGGAGATGTCCACGTGAATGTTAGGAGAAGAACCTCCCACAGGCGCACCTTGCAACTTCTTAGGGGCCATTATAGATGTGATTACGGACTTCCGGTTTTCCTTTACCCTTTCGCGATCGGTGAATTTCCTCACCCTTAATAAGCAGCCTCAAGATCTTTCCCTTCTTCCTCGTACGCAGGAGATACCTTCACCAAAATGGGGTTCTTTGAAAATACCGGGGCTTGTGAGATTTGGGCTTATGGGAGGGCTTGTGGGGTTGGAGCTTTGTTTGTGAGAATGGGGCTTTTACGAATGGAGCTACGGAAATGGAGGCTTTACGAGGAGGTTTGTGAAAATGGGGCTCTTATGAATGGAGCTGCGGGAATGGAGGCTTTAAGGGAAGGTTTTTAACACTCGGGGTGAAACCTGTGTGCACAAGGCCTTAAGCCTTGTTCTTAAGAAGCTTCCAAAAGCTTCTAGGAAGCTTTTGCTTCCCAAGAACCACATGGGGTCAAAGGAAATGCTTGAGGGGGGGAAGAATGTTAACGATGATAGGGGATAATTATGTTGATCGTGATGGTGGCAGTGTGCTGCATCGGCACACCTGGCGGCAATCTTGGTGCCCTCCACGATAGGCAGCGGCCCTTCCTGCGACACAGCAGCCTCTCAGGTGGCTTCTTCTTCCACACAGCCTTTTTCCCCCCTCTACTCCAAGGCTAGGGGGGGTTTTTATATCCCAAGGGGGGAGGAGAGGGAAGCCACCACGTGGCTGGTGCATGGCTCTCCCCCCATATACCCAACTCACCACATCTCCCCCTTCTCCCATTCTCTTTCCTCGAACCACGCATCGGTTGGGGGAATTAGTGAAAAAATTTGCATTAAATTGAACATGATCCATTTAGCCCCCTCCCAAGAGGGTGTTTCCCCGTGGTTATGCGGATTTGAACCCCCAATGCGGAGGTCCCGTTTTTGCGCGTGCGGGTTACGGATTAACTGCCAGCAATTACAATGCGAAAGATAACCTTGCACAAGTTTTACGCAGCATGCGGGGAGTCAAGTTTGGTAATATTTTCAAGTGGGAATATTACATGCAACCATCAGATTTATGATATGTGCATCAAATCATTGAGTCTTCTAAGAGCCCCTCCACACTTGTTCTCAGCCTTATCCCCTCCTCTCTAATTCATTATAAATATGAGGCATGGGGAGGCACAAGGGACCATAAATAGACCCCGAGAGGCTGCAAGAGAGAGGTAGAGAGAAGGATGTCCTCCAAGAGATTGTGAGCGAGAGATTGAGAGGAGAGAGAGAGACAGAGAGAGACAGAGAGAGAGAGAGAGAGAAGAGTTACCCCGAGATGCTGCACAATTCCCTCTATCTCGATCCTCCACTTAACCTCCTTCTCTTATACTCTCCCATCTCGAATCTATTCCGCCTTCTTAATCTCTTGAGTCTACTTGCGGACGATGGCCTCCAAGCGAAGAATGTCGTGTGTGGATGGCAATCCTATAACTAGCAACGAAGCTTTGAGTGAAGGCATCACTATCAATCCAACTACGGTTCAGATCGTAAGTAATGTATTTTCTAAATTGTTAGAGGCTTGATTTGATTCTCGCATGAGATAAATTAGGTGCATGCTATGACATATGAGAATAGGTCATGGGAAGGGATAAGCCTATTCTCACATATTTGAAAGATGGGGTTTGCAAAGTGTATTTATAGGGAAGTTAATTGCACTTAGTTGTATATGGCTTATTTGTTGATAGAGAAATTGGTTAGGGGCTATGAATAGCATAATCCTAAAAATAATGAAATTAAGAAATGTGCATATAAGTATTAAGTAAATTTTGCATTGAATTGCTCTTTAATACCAAGGGGAAGAGCGAATATGTGATGGAATTATTATCGCATTTATTCTTGTATTGTTTGGGAAAAGTACAATTAGTTTTGTTGGTTGATTGAACAACACCCTAAATGTTTTTCTTTCAATCAATTGATCGTTGCATTGTAATTTGGATAAATATTCCAAGGCTTGTGTTGATGGAAAATGGATGGCAGGAGTCTGTAATGACAAGTTCCCATGGGAATAAAGGAATGTTTTCTTGGAAGATGATATTAGGCTGATTGCATTGATTGTGCTTGATTCCTAAATGGATTAATTAAGGAAGGATATTTTGCGTGGGTGGATCATCTCAAAGATCGCATCGTGGATTACCCTAGAGGGCACAGCTTGATTCAGGAGAGCTAAAGGTCGAGTGGTGAGAAGGCCAACCATGAAAAGTGTCGCTCCTAGGTCACTTGGGGTCAGTGGAGCTCTGGACATCCCTTGGCGAGTCCGAAATGAAGTTGTAGACTGTTGTGAGCCCAACGTGTGGGATGTTGGAAGATCCTATTTTAGATAAAGGATGAAAATTTTGGTGCCATGTGATTTAGATCAAATACTTCTGCTGGATAGAAGGGATATATAATTCTCCTATATGGGTAGGATACAAAGATTAACTTGAAGATAAGCTAAGGAAATTGCTTGTCAAAAGGATTGCTTATTTTGTTTTCATGTCACTGTAAATTACGCAAATGAACCCAAGCTTAATTAATGAAGCTGATTTTAAATGTCGCAGATAAATGTGGTAGGACCTAATTAGAAAACTAAATCTATCAAGGGAAGCAGGTGGACGGAATCCTTGACGGGTCAGTCCTATGGTGGGGTGGTACCAGAGAACTAGGAGGCTTCTCACAAGGATTTATCATTGGTTGACTTTAGGTATTCTTAAGTTAGAACCCGATTCATGCCATTTTAGGGGACTGGAATGGGACTATGCCCTATGGGCAGAGAGATTGAGTAGCACATTCCTCTTATTTTCCAGTCTCTTTGAACCAAGTGGAGTATGGATTTGCTTCTGATTTGGTATCTCTGCGTAAAGTAGGATGCCCCAAACCTGATGCTAGAATGCTATTAGGAGACCTTCACCACTAGGAACCCTGATTTTAGGTCGATCCTAATGGGTTCGGCTATGAACGTTCCGTTGTAAGGTGGACTCAAGAAATCGTAGGCGACAAACCCTAGAACATTCCATGGGAGTGCCGAGCGGCGACGCTTAGATTTGTTTCTTGATGTACTGCTAAAATGTGCTTAGATAGCCAATAGGCGGGCACCTTAGAGTTGGTATCAGAGCAAAACTTCATGATGATACGTGATTGATTAATGTTTGGTTCATAGACATATCCTAAACAGAAATAACCTGAGTGGTATGGCTTGATTGTCAGGAACCTTCTGCATCCACGAATGGTAACATGCAAGAGAAGAAATTTCTTCTCAAGAAAATTAAGACACTTGAGTTTAATGGAGAAGGAATAGATGTCGCAACAGAGGGGGTGATATGGATTGAGTCGATGGATGATTATTTCTCTACTTCACAAAGTGTCTCCATGAATCAAGCAATGATTGAAAAACTGATGTTAGTTGGCTAGGCTCGATTATGCTGGAAGCAATGGTGCAAAGATCAAGGTGTTTCTGAAGCCGCTATTATGTGGACTCAGTTGAAAGATATTATACGTTGATGATACCTTCCACCAACCTACCAAACTTTGAATATGAATGAATTATTCAAGCTCAAGCAGCTAGAATTAACCTTGGAAGGTTACTACTCAAATTTTGTAACCCTACTAAAATATGCACCACCTATGGGTATTGCACAATAAGTATCCAAGTTTTGCCGTAGCCTAAACACTCCTCTGAACCACCGTCTTGAAGCAATGCGTCCAACGGACTTGCAAGATGCATTACTTTGTGCGGACCCAATCGTCCAAGAACTTAAATTGGGCAATTGTAGCAAAGATGACTCTGGAGATCAGGGTAAGAGATGCCACACGTGGAGAGAGATAGGGCACATCCATAGGAGATGTCCCTACTGTCAATGCTTCCATTGTAATAAGCTAAGACACATCCAAGCAGATTGCCCTGATCTAAGTCCTGAGCCTCCAAGAAAACGAAGCTATACAAGTGCAGTCTATGGATATATAGAGGAATCAGATGAATATGAAGACTTAGAACCTACAATACCTCTTCACGATGACTAAAAATCCTAGAAGCTTAATCGCCATGTAACACAATTGAGAATAAATCCTACTCTTGTACCTATGGTTAATTGGAATAATATGAGTGCACTACTTGAAACATTAAGAGTAGCGCAATGGATGCATGGTGGGCCCTAACCCATAGGCCCTAAGCCCCATTAATGTTTGTATTCCCTAGTTTCTCTCGAGATCAGGACATCTCGATTTCTCTAAGGGGAGGAGGATGTAATATTTACACACAATAAAAGTTAGTTGGCTAGTTCAAAAGTTAGTTAGTTAGTTAATAAGTTAGTAAGATCACTAGCTAAAGACTAACTGAGTTCAAAATAACTAACGTTAAAAGCTAATAATTTTTATTGAATTAAAAATATATTTTAAAAAAACTGAGAGTTGTAAATCCGATATTTTTCTCACATTGACAAGGACCATAGCCACTCTTCGTGGAAGTTACAATGTGAATGAGACTTATGAGCTATATTAATCACTAATATTAATGTGCATAGTTTGGATGATCAAAATATATTAGATTTTGGGAAAAATTAGCATATTTTAGATAATATCCTAAAAAGATAGAACTGAAAGTCATTTAAAAGGATCAAAGTCTGTGTCGCTTGTCAAACCTCTTCTTGCTCTTGATCCTTGTAGTCTTTAGCTTTTTCATGGCTATCTCAATGTCTTCAGGCCTTCTTTCTACTGTCTAATGCATAGAACCAGCAACTCTTGTCTATTCAAACCCTCTTTCCATGGTAGAATGCTCCAAGTAGCAATAGTCTCTTGAAAAGGCATGATTGGTTGTTGTCCATACATTAATTCAGCACGCATTCACCTTGTAAGTGCACTATAAGTAGTCCTATCATCCCATAAAGAAAAGGGTAACATTCTTGGCCACTCTTTCATCCAGTCCTTGCATGACTTTGGTAATGCCTTAATGATAGGCTAATGATCTCTTTCATTTTTGCCATTTTCTTCAAGATTGTAGGCTGAAGTTTAAGCCATCTTGATATCCAATGTGAAAAGAAGTCATGAGCCTCATCTGCAGTCAATTCTCCTCTATCTGCAACCACTTTACCAACACAACCATACATGCAAAAAACTTCTTTCAATAAGAACACATAAACTACTTGAGTAGCATTTGTACTAAGAGCTCAACCTTCCACTTGATTTGTCAAGTCTTCTCATACAAGCATAAGATATCTCATATTCCATAAACCTGTAGGCATGGAAACCAAATCAACTACGCATTTGTAATGCATAGACAATGGATAGATCGGTTGCAACCCATCTCTATACTTTACCATGGAATACATATGACAAACACTGCATAATTCCATATAATGCTCCACATCTTTATACATGTTTTCTCACCAATACTTCTCTTTGATCTTGGCAAATGTGCCCCAAACTCCTCTATGTCCAACCCATAAGCTTTCATGAAACTTCAGCATCACCTGTTGTTCAGAAGCCCTATCTCCCAATACATCTACTAGAGATCCTCTCTTTTTCTTTGCATGCTTTTACAAATATCCCTCTTTCAAGAAAAATCCATAAGCTTTTCTTTTAATCCTTTTGAATTCAGCTTCAAACCACTCAATCTTCTTTGTCATGAGGCTAAAATATTGGCCTATTTTCAACCAATCATCCTCATACAACTCTTCCAAAAATTGTATTCTCACTGAAGCATAACATTGATGATGCTTTTTCTCTACTTCCCATCTCTTCTCCATGGCTGCAAGCTCTTTTCTTACTGCTGAATCTCTATTACAATAGTTGTACATGTAGTAACATCAGCTGCATACTCATTCATGACTATCATATAGTCATAAATGAGTATGCAGCTGATGTACATGTAGTAACATCAGCTGCATACTCATTCATGACTATCATATAGTCATGAATGGCTATAAGCTCTTTTCTTACTGCTGAAATCTCTATTACAACAGTTGTACTTGTTGTAACATCAGTTGCATACTCATTCATGACTATCATATAGTCATTTTCAGACCTATCACATCATCATCTTCATCTTCCATAAGCTCCTCTTCATATTTAAACCTTGCTTGTGAAAGGATGTTAGCCACTCGGTTTTCTATGCCTACAAAATGCTAAAAATAAAGGTTAAGTGTTTTTATATATGCAATCCACCGTTACATGGCAATATCAAGAGTTGAGCAATTTACTATCATGCCCATTAGAGGTAGACAATCAGTCTCTACCACTACATGAGCTCCCATAAAATACTCCCTATCACACTTAAAGATTATCACTACACCCCAACACTCTGTTTTGACTTGAATATCCCGCCATTTCCATTCATTGAGGACCTTTGCTCCAAACCGAATGACATACCTATTCCCATTAGCATCATCTTGACCCACTGCCTAACCAATGCCAATTGGGCTTGTATCCACCATGGTGAGAATAATAGGCTACCCATTCTCATCATTTTCTCTCTTTAGTGTTGTGGCTGAAATCAATAAGCTCTTTAACTTTTGAATTGCCTTCGTGTGCTGTTTACCCCACCAAAACTTTTGCCCTTTTCTCAAGATCTGATATAAACTTTCAGCCACATAAGCAAAATGTGGAATCCATATCAAGTAAAAGACACATCACCCAAAAATCTTCTTACCTCAGATACATTCAAACATGTCTCCCACATCTTGCTTATTCCATCAATCTTTACTGGTGAGGGCTTTCTCTCATATGGTCCACACATGTTCCCAACAACTAACACCTCCTCCACTCCAAAAACCACCGACTTTTCTTTTGAGAGAGTCAAATGCATTTCTTCAAGACGGCTAAAAATCTTGTATCACAATCAACAATATGGTCATCCACAAATCTTCTACATCAATGCTCATTCAACTCTTCATTCTTCTCATAGATATCACATCCTTTGATTGACATATCATCAAGAAAGGGTAACGTGATATCTTGGCTTTCCAATGCAAGCTGAAACTGATCATATCTTGAATATAAATCACCCATAGAGTAAATTGCCTTGCTTGAAAATGCTTATGCAAATTCATCCACTATCGGGCCTAATCCAATATTCCTTATGGTGACTTTATTAACTAGGTGTAAATCCTATATAAACCTCAAAGCACCATTCTTCTTCGGAATAGTAAACCACCTATTCGAAAATGAAGCTGAAGAGGGCTCCAAATCTGCATCATCCTAATCTTCTCATTCAAAAGCTCCACCAAATTAGGAAAATATGCTTGAGGCACTAGAATAGACTTTAAATTCCATGGCACATGAGGTACTGTAAAGATCACCATAGATGCAACTATGGTTAGCGGATCAACACATCCAATTTCATTTGGTTGAAACAGAAAGGATTTTGCATGCCTTGCCAACATCCAAAAGAAACAAGCTCTTCTTGCATACAAAAGAAATCTTGTATCACTAATTTTTAGCTTTTGTAAAGTTTCGGCTCTAAATTTATGTCCTACTCCATGTGGATCCAGCAAACTAGGCTATTGAGTCACTTTTTCAACCAACCTATCACTTTCAGGTGATAAAGGAAAAGCCACAAACTTAACTTTCTTTGCAATTATTTTGTACTTTGTATCCACCCTTGCTTTAGCCCTGTTTTGCAACCCCCTATATTGTAGTCCATAACATTCATGCTTAGCAAACTTCTGAATGACTTCATATATATCTAAAGTGTCAACATAATAACCTCTTTTTCTGCCCTATTTTCAGCATTAATTGCTACAAAAATTTTAGCCACTGTATCCACATCAACCAACTCTGGAATACCTTCATTTGCAGCCATCAAACCATGTCTTCAACTGTTTTTCAACCCATCCTATATATTTCTTTTCAGGCATGCACATGGGTAAAATATTATTAAAAAATGCCGAGACTACATGCTATCCATTCCTGCAATCTAGACACACAAACACAGTTTCCCCCTTTCTTGGAGGCATAATTATCTTCTTAAAGGTACTATCATAGTCTCGACTAACAGCAGTGATGTCTAAAAATCCTTAAACTCTTGTGCATTAAGTGGCATGGGATTATCCCTCAGTGTATCCCAATTGTAGGGATGATTCACACAAATAATGAGAAATTGTATCACCTTTGTATTGTCTTTACTCCAAGCCCAAGCATATCAAGAACCATCATCCAAGGCTTTTGTTTCTAGCCTTGATTCCGAAATATAGGGATACCCCAAAATCACCGGATAACTACATGAATCTTGCACAAAAAAATGATATTCATCCCTAACATCTCCAATAGTCATGGGTACATTCGGATAAGTCGCATAAAGATCCCTTGATGAATTGTTTGTTGCCCACATGTGCCATCCTAGATCTACATCAATCGTTCAACCTCCATTCTCATACAAACTACGTGCTATAACATTGATTTTAGAACCATGATCCTAGAGAGCTATGCAAGGCATCTCTCTTTCTCCCACTTTAACAATTGTGTTTGTTGTAGTGCAAGCCCAATACGTTCGTGAATAATGACTGCTTAAAATGAGCATCTTCTTCTTCATGTACTTTGTTGATGGATATCCGCATTATACATAGCCTTCTCTCTATGTTTAGTGCTTCCCATAATACCATTTTTAGCCATAAGCTTGTTATCTATACTCCCACTTAATCCATTTTTGACATCAACCTACTCTAAATAAGCATTACATACATCATCATATTCCCTTTGAAGTTGTTTCTCTATGTCTTTGTCAACTTGCGTCAATGCTTGCAAAACTTCACAATCAAACTGTCTTTTTTGTTTCATCATATCAATGATTCCATCATGAAATTTATGCTTCATGATTCTAAGAACTTTGCCAAGTGTGAATTCCACTCTACTAGCAATTATGTGATCTTCCAAGACATTTCTAAGGTTGTGACAGTCTCAAGATCTAATTGTAACTTATAACTGGGCTGCTTGCCCCTTTTCTTCCCTTCTTGTTTCTTCTCTTGAGATGCATCCTCTATAAAATCTCAAGTATGGCTTTTTTAGCCTCTTTTTGCTACTCCATTTTACTTCCTATTATGCGTTTAGATGGGCCTTAAGAGAAAGGACCAGTAGTGTCCTCATCTCTTCTTTTCATTTCTTCCACAAGAGCTTCTTGATTATGAACCTTAGCCAAATAAGCATAGGCTAAAAATCAATCCAGTGGTGCACTCTATCCAATTCTCCCCCTCACATACTCAAACTTGCATTAGCCAATTTAAACTTTGTTGTTTTGTCCTTTTCCATGCAAACTATTGCTTACATCGAGCTTACATCCAAACGTGATATTTTACCTCGGTCATGCCTCCTTTACAAGCTTCATCAGTCCTTTCAATTCTCACCCCATATGTGGCTACATCTATGGCAACAAATGCCGTCCTTGCATGTATTTGGCTCTATTAAAGAGTAGTTTCTGTTGCATGTATTTTTCGATCTTTCCAAAAGACTAACCTTTTTTCTTCTGCTTCATGGTAGGCTATAGACTCTTGCTTTTCATGCTGTAAAGTGTCACACCAAATGCATCTCCTCTTGTGTCCTTCTATATACGGCCTTTGGGCTATTGCCCATGACCTTTCTCTTCTACCTTGATGTCCAATTTTTCAACCTTTGCATTAATTTCTATCAAATTGAGCCTCAAATCATGCATTCCCCTAATTAATATATCCACAACAGCACCTTTAAGAGCTAGACCAATAAGTATAGCTGGTTGTTCTATCATAGCCACAAGTGCCTTGGCTACAATTTGAGTCCCCTTCTAAGCACTCGCAGGTGTGGTGCTTGTATCCCATCTTAATTTCATGTGCTCTCTCTTTACCAACATATGCACTGCCTTAATTTTATTAGCCTAATCTGATTTCAACCCCATTTCAGAAGAGGCATCTTCTAAACAATCAGTTAGTTTCTCCTACAAGATAGGATCTGCAGCCTTCAGAAACAAATCAATTTTCTGACTCTCCAATGAATATTGCTCATCAGCATCCAACTGCACATACCAACTTTCAAATTCACGGAGCAAAGCTGTAGCACCCACAACCCTTTATTGCGATTTTCAATCCAATATATAACTATCTTTTTAGTTACCAATCTTGCATCTTCCATGAAAAAATCTTCTCTCAAGGCTTTCTTAAAAGCTCCCCTATCAGCATCTCTTCTATGTAACTCATCAATCCAATCATGCAATGCATGCATGGCCAAACGGGAGAAATACCAACTCCATGCATACTGTTGTACCTCATGAAACAACATCCTTTCTTTATACAACCGGATGAAGGCCGAAACATTTTGACCTTTAAACTCCTTCAGTTTCTATCTCACTACCTACAATGCATTCATAGCTAAGGAATTGATTCTTTCTGCTTTCTGCCAAGTTTGCATTTGTTGTTATAATAACAATTGTTGGTGTTATTGTTGTTGCTGCAACAAAGCAATCATTTATTGTAAAGCATCACCACCACTTGAACTTGCATAATCCCCCATCTTTACACACCTACTGTGCCGACTTTCACGTTATATTCACCCATTGTCAGAGCATTTGGGATCGAAAGTCTACCACAGGGGTAAGAGATAGTAGGGTGAAGGGAGATTCAAGGAGAGGAGTAGATGGTAGTGAAGGGGTTTAAAGAAGTAGAAGATATAGAAGAATACTTGTAGAGGTGAAGCCTTGTCAATTTATTTCTACATCTTGAGAAGATAAATGTATTGTAGACAAAAAAAAGTGCATAAAACAATAGCTTCCTCTTTGCTGCTCAGGACACCAATTTGATGGCTCCGAAAGGGGGGTAAATTACTAGGACGCCTATTCATATTTCTCCCAGATCACTCCTTCTTCCTCTCCCAGTTTGGAGTGATGTGTGATGCCTGTAAACTGCAATCGTGCATTGTGCGATCGCACTGGTAAGAGACAGTAGAGTGAAGGGTGATTTAGGGAGAGCAATTGATGAAAGAGAAGGGGTTTAAAGAAATAGAAGATGCAGAAGAATACTCATAGAGGTGAAGCTTGTCAATTTATTTCTGCATCCAAAGAAGATAAATCATTTGTAGACAAAAAAAAACGTGCATAAAATAATATCTTCCTCTCTGCTGTTCAGACCGCGAATCTGATGCTTCTGCTGACTCCAAAGGGGGGGTAAAATATTGGGACACTAGACACCTGGTGAAAATACTCCCACATCACTCCTTTTTCTCCCAGTTTGGAGTGTTGTTTGCTGCCTGTATAATTTTCAAGAACTAGAGACCATAATGGAATGGCTATGGAGCCCCATTATATCAAAGATCAATTAAACAATCTTAGAATGAAAAAGGATTCCGCAAAAACAAGCATGAATAGGATGATATTTTATGGTTTCTAGTTTAGCTACAACCACTCCTAGGAGTAGAAGAGTGTGGATGAAGAAGAGGGCTAACGAGAAGAATAATTATGTCACATGGGTGTCTTAATTTAAAAAAGTATTAGGGTTTACTTTTTTTTAGTGAACTATGATAGACGTGAATGTTCTCTTCTTGATCCACAAGTGTTTATCTTCCTTTCTCATTTTCCTTTTCACAAAAACCTTGTGTGTTTCTTCGGCTGTGTGGGCATATCTTCTCAACACTTTGGTGAACTTGATGTGAATTCAATTAGGGTGAGGATTCATCCATGGCACGAACGACAACAATAAGTTTCTTTGAATAGGTTGATAAACCCAAAAATGGGTTGTGAGTGTCAGAGTTATCTTGGGAATTTGAGCTTAAATATGTGCAATTGTCATGAAGAAATCAACTAATGGTCTTAGGTACTAAAAAGTAAATTGTTTGTTCAGATAGTAGACTTTGCACTATAATCAAGTCTCCTAGATCTTTTGAAAGATGCTAATACAGAGACATGGCTAATAATAGATTGGAAAGATGTAAAGAATGTAATTTCTAGGCTTTGAATAGGGTATTATTTACAAGTGTAGTGCACTATGGCAAGATAAATCAAACATCTACAAGGTCTCAAAATTTAGAACTAGCAGCACTAGGACAAGAAATGCAAGAGTTGCAATTGAAGCTTATACAACATCAAGACAAAGGGAAAATAAAAAATGAATGGATGAAGCTCAAGAACTCTTGTATGCATTTCATAAGTTATTGTGGAAGTTTACATGACTTTAAGAAGAGGTTCACTCTATAGTTGATACAGATGCCTTATGTGATGAGTTACCTAGTACTATCAATGTGTTACTGGCAGATGTCGTGATAGAGGGTCTGGCTAACTTGATTAGCAGAAGAGGATGTATTACTTGCTCATGACCTACATGATGTACTTGCTAAATTAGATATTTCATCTACCATGGCTTTGTTTGGAAATGTGAAGGATAGTGTAGATGTTGATGTAATGTGCTAGAGGGTATTGATAATGGAAAGATCTTGACTAAGGATGCTACTCTATTGTTTGATAAGGAGAATGATGATGATGATATAGATGCATTGACTAAGGTCGTTGATGTACTATTAGCAGAGGGTGCAAATGAGATACAGGTTACAGTTGATGATGTAGATAGGCTAGGTACTAAAGTTACTAAAGTTAGGCTAGGTACTAAAGTTACAGTTGATGATGTAGATAGGCTAGGTACTAAAGTTACTATTAAAGTAAGTAAGGCAATGGATATAGTGATGTAGGATATTAAAGTACTTGATACTTTGTTCTGTGGTTGTGTAAGTGTAAGTATCAATAAAGTGGTAGTAGCAAGGGCCACTTCCAATGCCTTGGAGACAAGGTGAACAAGGATTTTTTATGTGTATGCATATGGGAAAATTAAATATATGTATATGGAGGTTACAAAGAGATGTTATTATAGTATAGATGCATGCAAGAGGATAATTTAGTCTTATGATCCTGGTGATCTACGAGTGTTTTGTAGGCCATATGGTCCAAGGGACAACTTGTGTCTTTTGTGGATGTTTTCTTGAGAAAAAGGCATATAGGGCCTTAGGATCTAGGTGGGCATGCTTGGGATTGCTATGTGTTTTTGTGGATGACCATGATTTGGGTTTATGATCCTCGTGGGAGGATGTTTGAGTAGATGATCTTTTGGGTGATGATAGGATAGGTTTTGATCCCATTCAGCTACATACTATGGCACATCTGAGGGATGGCAAATTCAGGGTGGATGTCATGTTACGTATCTTTTATGTCAAACATTCATGAAATGAACTTTTTTGTCTTACTTTTTGCAAACCTGGAGTTCTAAAAAAGAATAGTGCCTCTATATCATTCTTCACCCTCAAACTGAGTTCGTAATAGCAATCATATCATGATGTCTCTCTAATAAACGACAACAACACTACTCTTCTACCATCGATAAAAAATTGTTTCTTCTATGACAATCCAAATTGTCATCTTCATATAGTAGCTAAGACATCAGCATTAGCTCTTCATGGCAATAGCATTGTTAGTCCCCTAGAATAGGCCAACAACCTAAATAAGCCCTCTCCCCTCACCACTAGTATATAACGACATCAGATAGTGTTTACAATAGGGCAGAAAACTTGAGCTTGTAATGATGCTAATGATGAAGACAAGGATGAACTACAGTAGAAGAGCCTGCATGTTGAAATTGGGAGTATGAGATGACAGAAGTGCTTAAATCAAAGAGAGGTGCTAGACATTGCTACTTATAGAAGCTCACTGAGTATGTAGGTCTGAACATTGTTGTCCTCCTCTCATACTTCCAATTTGAACACAAAGGCTCCTCGGTTGTGGTTCATCGCTCTCTTCATGACTAGCATCATTACAAGCCCGATTCCACAGCCCTATTGTAAGAATATGTTTATATCACTATTTGACGTAAACTATCTCCACCCTTAAGCTATGTTCAAAGAAGCAATCATATCATGTTGTTTCTCAGGTAAATGATAGCTTTACTGCTCTTCTACCATCAATCAAAAACTACTATGCCTATGATAATGTCATCTTCATAGTAGCTATGACATCAACATTAGCTCTTCATGGCCATAGCATTGTCGGTCCTTTAGAATAGGTCAACAGCCTAAATTAGTCCCTCTCCTCTCACAAGAAATATATAGGGCATTCGATAATGTTATTGTAGTTGTTCT
The DNA here is from genome assembly GCF_053477565.2 of Lygodium microphyllum. NCBI lineage: Eukaryota > Viridiplantae > Streptophyta > Polypodiopsida > Schizaeales > Lygodiaceae > Lygodium > Lygodium microphyllum. Next base: position 98,874,953 of record NC_141146.1, on the reverse strand, counting down.
CTTGCATGATGTCAACCACTTCAGGAAGAAAATTGGCACTCCGTAGTTCCATCTTTTGTCACGATTAGTAGTTGGCCCATCTCATTGTCATTTTAAGAAGTGGCTCCATGTACTCAACACAAGCACACTGGCCAGCCTTTCTACTTGCATCACCATAGTCAACACTACCTTCACAATGACCACATAGTTTGTTTCCAAATTGTGCCTTCTTCTTTGCAAGAAAACCAAAATGTAGCTTTCATATTTTGAGGTTTGAGGTGACCTCTTCATGATAGTTCATCTCACTAAATCCTTATCACAACATTATTGTATGTAAATGGTGTTGCATCCTCCATATTCCCTAGAATCCCCCCATGTCACCCCAGAAAAAATTTCCCCTTCTTGAATTTTATCCTCCATAATAAGCGTACCCTTCTTGAATTCTCTTATTATGGAGGATACAATTCAAGAAGGGGAAAGTTAAATCTTACTATAGGTCATGAAGTTTTATTCAAGAAGGGGAAACTTCATGACCTATTAAATCTTACTTCAAGAAGTTTTAGTTCTTACTTCATGACCTATAGGATACAATTTATGCCCCTTATTATTCCAAAGGATAATAATCTTAGAACTTACATCCCTTTAACTTTCACTACCTATTCTCCCTTAGTCTTTGAGCATAAGCACTTTGACCTTTTGTGAAGATCTTGGTCCTCTATCCATATGTTGTTCATGTATCTCGTGGACCCCAGCATGATGATGATAGAATCTCTTTGCATAAGTTAGTCACCAGCACAAACACAAGAACCCTTGCCTACTTATATTTGGTGTAAGCATAAGAATGTGTTTCCATTGATCATGATATACATGCATTGTTTTTTTTAAGAACTCCAATATGTTTGCAAGAAGTAAATCAAAACGCTTTCTTTTCATGAAATTTTCACATCATAGACGCATAGCAACAAAGAAACCTCCATGATGAGGGGTTGGCAAAGGCTTTGCCCCCCAACCTAGTTATTTAAAAAACCATTTTTCAAAACGCTTTCTTTCATGAAATTTTCACATCATAGATGCATAGCAACAAAGCAACCTCCATGGTGAGGGGTTGGCAAAGGCTTTGCCCCCCTACCTAGTTATTTAAAAGAACATTTTTCAAAACATGAAAGGGGGAAAGGCGGGGAAGTCTCTGGCACCCTCACCCACTTATATAAAAGAAATAGTAAGGGGGCCAAGACTTTGGGCCCTCCTAAAGAAGGAAACTTTTTAGTGGTGGTGGTGGGGGGATTGAGACCCCCTCCAAACTATGTGCATGCATAGAAAGTCATGGCCAAACTATGTGAATTTATAAATAGGCCATGAACGCACGTTATATAGAGAATATATGTATAATGAACCCCCTGAGCTTGTCATATAAAACTTCATGACCTATAGTGAGCATCTTTTGCACAAAGACCTCATTATTATATCCCTAAACTAGTCAATGAAGAGATAGTTATTCTATACTACATTTTCTTGATCTCATTGATATGTAGAATGGCTAGCACCATCCAAAACCTAGGCACGTCAATGACTTATCATGGATTGTATTGACCATGTCTTTGTGAGAGGTGGTTATCATACTAAATCTCCACAAGTACTCAAGTGATATAGACGTGGTTATCTCCAACATGTCTACTTGAGTCATATCAAATCCATCTCTATGTTGAATTATTTTACTAAAGGATTATATTGTAGAAATGCTAGTGCTATCTAATCCTTGCACCCTGCAAATATTGTATTTTATATAATGTAAAAGGAGAAATGAAAAAGGTTTTGTAGGTGGATGACAATCGGGATACCTATAAATGCTTTTGACAAATAGTGATTTCTCCTTCACTTGATCAGTCCAAGTTTTGCATTAAAAGGGATGATCGTGTTGGTTCATATATTTACCATTAAAAACACCTATGGAGTATTTAGGTGGCTAAGCTAGATGCCTATAAATTGAACATTTTATGGTGGACAACTAACGTGATCAACTTATTGTTATTTGTCTATGCTACCACTCTTATGTAATCAAAAGGAGGCCCAAAAGGAATAGAGAATAAAAAAGAAAGATATCATTTAGAAGGAAGTGACAATTCTGAGCACACCAATTGTAGAAATGCTCAAAGAGAGAATATTGCAAAAAGGTATGACCTTATATGAGACCTTCAATTAATTTTTAGAATAAATAAATTAAGTGATAATCTCATCCTACAAATAATATATAATGCTACATAGATGGCATAGCACCACTTATAATTGCTCCATGAGCCACCGAAAAGGTTTGAAGGTCCATGTTTTAACCTCTAGCTAAGGAGATTCGATTAGTATGGTTAGGAGTTTCAATAATTGATATGACCAGGGGTGCTAACTACTTGTTAAATGTATTGGTTTGAGAAATATTAGCACTAGTGTTTTCAAGGAGCCACACAAGTGGCTAAAACAAAATTTGGCAAAATTTTTCTAATATACAAAAATCTTTCACATAGATTTCTTAAAATTTATAGGATTAATCAATTAATGATTAATAGATATGTTAGATAAACTAAAATGTCTTATTTCATGCTTTTGAAATATTTAAAAAATGGTGTTCCAAAGAAAGCTAGAAAAGTGGTAGTATTTTTTCTCTACACTCCCAACTTTAAATACTTCAAAAAGTTGATTGTCTTTCTTCAACTGACATTTTCATAAGATCTTTGAGTTAATAAAAAAATTATTGAGAAAATGATCAACTTGAACCATCTTTTCATAAACCACTCTCAACAATGCCCCTCAAAAAAGTATAGTTTCTTAACCAAATAACATATTTGTACTTTTTTTGACTACAAATCTCGAAATTGAATTGGATTCATAATATATTCAGAGATAAATGAAATTTCTAAGAACATATATAAATAGACTCAATTGTGATTTTGTTGCTACATGTCTAGTATTAATATGGACTATGCAAGACTTTTGTGGATACAAAGAATGCTCGGGTATATATCACATGCCCTATCAATGTTTAAATAGTTCATGTTAATCATTCACAGTTGATAAATCGATCTAGATATGGTGTGCGAAGCTTTAAACAATGAACATCTCGTAGTAAGGAGGTTTCATGGTTGCTTGTATAAACTAATGTTAAATATACAAAGGTTGTACTTACTATTTGAAGAAGATAATATATGAAGGTTATAAATTTAGAGTGGCATGAGCTTCACTCTAGATCCTGGAAGACCACGAAGACACATGACAACCATGGATTGGAAGACCTTGTGGAGCAAGGTGGCAAGACATTGCCAAATGGAACGAAAAGGTTTATACTTTTCTATACAATACTATATTGGGTTGTCCTATGAATCTTGAGTTAAATGAAATCATGACTAATCCATTTTTTATATTATTGTGATTTCTTCTATTTTTTTGTTTCTAAGGGTTAAAAAAATAAGGGTGCAAAGAGTGGTGGTCGAAGAGAAGAAGAATAAGAAAGGGAGAAGAAATAAATCACACAACAAATGATTTTGAAGTCAAAAGCCTTTGTAGTACACTCAAGAATAATAATTCCCAATTAATCCAACCCTTCTTGAGACAATTGATCAACTCAAAATCAATTTCCGAACATAAACCATGACTTTGAATAAGAAAATATCAAAATCCTACTCTACTAAGGTTATGCAATAGGCAAAAGCATCAACTCTCAATATAAGTGCATGAATTTTGATGGGAGAATATCCTTTCCATCACCAAAAGTAGTTTCAATTGATAGACATGGAGAAAGATCAAGATAACCATGTACAAACCTTATTTCTGTACTTCAACACTCTCTTTATTGTCAATCAGTGGGAGCTTGATGTCACATTTTGGCCTTCTAGATAGCGCGAGGAGAGAGAATGTGCCCCACCAATGAGGAAAAGGATTCAATTACGCAACTTATTTTTTTCAAAAATCACTTTAGCATTTTTTAAGAATAATTTTACCATTTTTTTAATTGTTATTTTTATTGAAATGGCTTAAGTAATTGTCATTTTTGAGTAATAAAGTGGACTAACTATCAATTTTGTTAAGATGGATTTTAGTGATTGTTATTTTTCAACAATAATGTTTTTTCGTCACATTTTAGTCATTTCTCTTATCAATGCATAAAAAAGGTGGTGGAATATTCTTGTTGGAAATTGTTCAATGTTCATTTCCTCCTCTCATTTCTCCACTTGATAGCTTTTGGAATTCCTCTTTGTTTTCTCCCCAATCCATCATACATTTTTGCTCCTTATCATCATAGTCCATGAAGGTCTCTGCTTTGTGCCAAAAGCCTTCTACTTCCATTGAGTCTATAGTCACTTATGGTACACTCAATGGGAAAGAGAGGTGGTTTCCTTGACTATAACAAAGTGAAGTTGGATAATCATATAGTAAAAAATGTGGAAGAGATGCTCAATACTCGACCCTTTCTTACCATGCTCGACAAGCATGAAAATAGATTTTAGGCTATTTGTGAATGACTAGTAGTATATTCTATGCTAAAACAAGGGTATCTTTAGCTCAATCTACCTTGAGAACATCTCTAACATGTACCATAATTACCATTGGGGCTTAATGCAAGGGCATATGAGCACCAATATTTTTCATACAACTAGTAGCAGTGCCAGACAAGTTTGATCATATAGGCTATAACCAACCAGCACTTAGTCATAAATAGCTATGACATAGTTTAGAACTAAGCGTTCAATTCTCAATGCATCCACAAAACATCCCCAGTGCATGTGGCAAAGATCCAAGCATTTGTAGATACCAATCAAGCTTTTATATGCTTCATAGTTCTAAGTACCACTAGTCCAAGTTTTAGGACAGATTTCAACCTCCTATTACCTATCAAATCTTAATATTTTCCTTTTCTAAATCCTACCCAAATGCATGAGGTTAAAGCCATGTACATACCCAAGCATTTCATGATGATTTATAATCAAAGAAGTGTTTATGTAGTATGATTTTATGCATAGGTAAAGTGCCCTCCATTCAATCCCATATTTTAGCTTTGTTATCCACACCTCGTTCATGGAGGACATCTCGACAAGGGTGTTCGATGTCATCTATGTCCATTTGGGGCATGTTTCCAGCCTTCAGCATGTAGTCTATACCTTTGACAACTAATGTACAAGCTGCAATTGTTATTGTTTCTCATCAATTTGTCATCATTAGCTCTGGCACATAGCATTCTACAACTATCTTTGGGTGTGCTAGCTATCACCCTACCCTAGATGAGTGCAAGTCACATCATCTTCCGAATCTATCTTTACACTACATGCTACCATATAGGTTTTCATATCATCAGTTACTATTGCATTCTTGTTTTAGTTTCTTGTCTATGCATCACCATATCATTTGGTGCTTGTCTACTACTTTCTGACATCTTTGAGAATGCCTTGCCATGTTTTGGAGTCCATTGGGAGTACAACACATGCTTCAACACATTACTTGTGCCTTGATCTTCAATATACGAGAGTTCAGGATGCAATTTCATTTGCTACATGGTTTCTTTACTACATGAGCATTGTATATTTAGTGTTCATTCATTCATTTAGATCTCCACTATGTTCATTGTTTCTAAGTTACCCTAACCCTAATTGTGTTCTCTTGATTTTATGCTATGTTGTACACTTTCATTTATATTCTTGCATTATGGTATTTGTTCATTTGACTGTTCAATCCTTGATGCACATTTTGTACTATTGATAGCATCTAGATATGTTACTAAGGTTGTTGGACTAGGAGATGAAGTTTCTATGCTAGCTTTTTTCTTTTTAGTCACTTTTATTCCATTTCATGTTTTCCTCATTTTGTTTAACTACATCATTTGATGTCCTCAAGCCATTCTCTACATGTTATTTTTGAGCTCTTTCACCTCTTCCTACAACCGTGGATCTGCACATTACTATTTTGAGATGCCTCATTGTATCTAGCTTACTCTTACATGTTGAAATCTATCCCTTGAGGTCCTTAATCAAAGCATCCTTTTCACTACATATTACATTACATGTACTTGTACCCTCAAAAAGCTCTAGAAAGCTATGATTGGAGGTCTGCTCACAATATCATGGAGTAGAACGTGGTATTGATATTTGGGGGGGACTTCTCCTTAGAATATCTTGGAGTAAAAAGTTGTAGCGAGTTGTTGAATGTTGCAATTTGGAATTTTTGTTATCCAAGTGTGACGAGACACTTCTTCCCATTGTATGCAAACCACTTACCTCTAAACTCCTCATCCCCATACACTTGATGGATCACTCTTGTGATACATGACATAATGTCTTGTTAGCAACGATATCATTTCCACCAAGACTTAAACCCCAATAATGGAAATGAACCATGTAGTGTATGGGGATAAGGAGTTTTGAGCCAAGTGATTTGTGTGTATGATGGAGAAAATAGCTCCTCACACTAGGATAACTGATATTCCAACATGAAATTAGGTGCTGCTAATTCAATATTGAGAATGGACAATGGAATGATAGAGCTCAAGATGATCTACAAGTGCTAGATATCCTATTAAAGAAGCATGCAACAACCAAGTATCCTACACTACTTTTATGAGATAGATACAGGTAGAGTGCATATACTAGAGGACTCAAAGCATGAGTAGACTTGTAGAAAGCTACAATATAAGGATAGGAACACACCTTTCGCTCATATCTACTTACCTCTATCCCTTTGTGTCTCTTCATCTCTCATGAGGATGTGTATTCTTCTTTTGATCCAAAAGGCAGATTTCATGCATACAAAACATGAAGAAAAAGATTAGTTTTTAGGAAGATAGAGTCCAAGGAAAAGGCCATTGAGCCCTCATCCTGTTGCCATATTGTAAGTTATTTCCATCTTCCTCTCTTTCCTTCTTTCCTTGTTCCTCTCACTCGATCTCTGTTTGTCTCCACCAAGCCACATCCCTAGTCAGTTAACACACTAGCCATGTACTTGATGATGCCACTGTCTCTGATATAAGTATTGTAGAATGCATGTCTTGCTACATATGATAGCCTTTGATGCATGACTAAAAACTCACATTTTTATTTCTTGAAAGAGATCATGTCTATGGATGGACCTCAAGTTGAGTGGGATTACTATTGGCCCTGAAGGGCCTATTGTGAGCCATTTCCATCTTGAGGGAGTAGATAGCAAAGGATATTGTGGAATAGAAGCAACTCCCTGAGGAGGAGTTAGAGGTGACTATCTGTGGACTATAGGACACATTGAGCCATGTAGGCCTAGATGATAGCCTTTATGAGATTCACATGTAGAACTAACACACATGTTTTAGTCTCAATTTACATCAAGAATATATTTTTTGTATGCATGATGGTATAAAGTATACCCTTTTCTAAATCATAACTTGTGGATCTAACATCACTCCTATCCTAGAGCCACTCAACACAACACGATTCCTCTTCTAGGTGTTGTCACACAACATGACCTTGTTACATGGTAGGGCTTTATCTATAACCATAATATATAAAAAAATTCAAATATAATTACATTTTTAGTTATTTATGTATATAGTGAGCCTCCTTGATGATGACTATGGACCTCAACAATCCTAAGCCAATATTTTATCACTGGTATAATAGGTCCATTGGATGGTTATTGAAGGCCCTTGTCCATGTATACATGATACTTATAGGGATATATTCTAACTCTGAATGTTATGGAAAATTTTTGAGATGTTTTGAAGTGCTACTAAGCTCAGAATGTTGTCCTCGATTTTTTTAAGTTATGTAATTATCTAACACATTAATTTGACATATAACAATCACCTTCTTTAATTAATCCTGTTAAGCACTGGTTCCTTCACGTAATCTTATCACGTGACATAGAAAAACAATATCAAGCAAGTTCTTTTTTTTAAAAACATTTCATTATTTTATCTTTGAAATACAAGGAGTTCCGCCCGTAGACTTGTCCATAATCCGCCCGAGGGCTATCCGGTAATCCCCAGGGATCACTATTCCAAGCTTCCGCCCGTAAACTAGTATGCGGGCCTCGAGATCCAATCCCGAGTCACGTTAGCCTCTTGTACAGGACCCAGAAGGCGAGGGATTTACGGCCAGAGCCCCCCCTGGCACCCAAGCGTCCTCCTACTCCAAGTAGAGCTCAACAGAGAGACCTCTCGCGGCGGGTTCGGTCCACGTTCCCGGCGCGGTGAACAACCCCCTTGGTTAGGGTTAGGCAGGTAGTCGGGGGTAACTGAAACTGCCTCTTCCTTCAGGCCTTTAACCTAAAGTATAGGTACTCATTTAATTTGTAATTCATAATTCAAACACAGCCCTAAAATCTCTAGCAAGCACAAAGATTTCCATTAATCAATCATGTTGTTTGGCAAACTGCTAAGGAAGTGTTCTTTCCTTTTGAGTGTATCAGCACTCGTTCCCAAGGTGTCTTGTAAATTGGTAAGATCCTTTACATTCCGGTGTAGGGCATACCTTATTAACCCAACTTGGTCAACCCTAAAGTTCCTTAGATATGCTAGTTTCCGGTTTACAACTTTCCTTATTTAGAAGGATATCCAAAAATACGTCCTTTTGCAAGATAACTTGCGTAGGGATCTGCCATCCTTATTGAGGATTTTGACCCTTTCTCCTTGTGAATCAATCACAAGACTAAATGATTTCGTACTTGCTGCGCAAGTTCTGCGATGGAATAATCCGTTTTAGATTATTTAAGCTGACGTATGTCGGGCCTAGGGTTTCTTTTCAAGGATCTTGGGGACAGCCCTAGTTCTTTATCTTTACGAATTTTTTTTGACCCTACAATAAGGAAAGTAGTCAAGTGCTTAGGGTATGAATATTTCTATGTTTAGATTGGTTTGGATATCTTTTGGAAGGTAATATTAATCGTCTTGTCACAGTTTTGCTATCCTTGTGACAATTTACTTTTCAGTCAATACAGTTCAATTTAAACTTCCTTTTTCCTTGCAAATGAACTCATGCCAAATAACAAACATTTCCCTTGCTAAGATGTGCAATTAGCAATGATAACTTCCTAGTAATTTGAGAAATGAAAGAAACCTTTCATGAATTTAATCATTTACAATGATTCGTTGCGAAAGAAATAAGACTAATGATGCAAGATATAATTTCTATACCTTTAGGATTTAACTAAAATATACTACTATAGTAAATGGATAATCTTGCTCGTAATTTATAATGCTTGATGCAATTCGAAGGAAACTAAGTTCTATACATTATCATTCATTCAAATAAGCTAAACTCCTTCATTACAAATAACTCGGACAAATATATCCTATCCCTAACAATTTCTCTTTGCATGATTGACTTAAAACCGAATTAAAGCCAAGAAGAAAAACCTGGTTTTGGGGTGAGATATCCACATGGATACCGGGAGATGACCCTCCCGCGGCTATGCCTTGGACTTTCTTAGGAGGCATCGCAATTGTAGTTTTTCGAACGTGGAAGCAGCTCTACAACTCCTCCTAGGAATTCCACCGTCGCTTACTTGCACCGCTTGTCGATAGTAGTTTTTGGAAGGCTCCCTCCTTGGAAGTCAGGGAAATTTGAAAGGGTGTTTCAAAGTCTTCTACGATTAAGACCCATTGAAGCCATGGGGAAGGCTTAATGGTCTTTTAATGACTCGCTCAAACGAGGAACGAAAAGGGATGGAAAAAAAACACAAGGTGCAGGAGAGAACTTCTAAGGGGATATAGTAACCGTAAAGGTTATAAATAAGGTTGAAGGACCCTTAAGTCAAACTTAAAAGGGGATTTCAATACGCCACAAGGGGAGGGGCTAGGGAAGGTTTAAACACGGAGGAAAGAGGGGTGGTTCCAAAGAAAAGGGATAGGGGTTTAAGGGATTAACACAGGGGGTGTGGTTTCAGGATGTCCAAGGAAAGGGTTTAAGGGTTAATACACGGGGGGTGTGGTTCCAAGGAAAAGGGGGCTTGAGGATTTATAAAATATGAAAAAGGGGCTTAAGGAAAGGTGCTATGTGACTTTTAAAAGCACAGGGGGGGGGGAGGGCCTAAGGGAGCCCTTAGGGAGGAATTTTTAAAGGGGTGGGAGGAAGGCTTAAGGGTCATGTGAAGGCCTTTTTAAGATAAAGCTTTCTTAAGGGGGGGAAAGGGGCTTATAAATCCCCCCCTTAGAAGCTTTAGAAGCTTTTGGATATCACGTGGGGGGCCTTGATTGTGTGAAGGCAGCCGTGATGTGTCGAATGGCAGCGTGACAGCAGCTGCTGGGACTGCGCGGCATGAGCAACTGCTTCTTCGTAGTGAGGGTGTCCTCAATCTCTCCCTCTCTCACAGAGCCTCCCTCTCTCCCTCTCTGAAAAGTCGACGGCGTCCCCTTAAGGCTTCATAGCAGTGCCTCTGTCCTCCTTCAGCAGCACCGTGACGATCCTTCTCTTTCCCTCCAGCAGCACAAGCAAGCTTCTCTCCTTATGGCGGCAGCACTGTACCGTGTTCTGGCCGCCTTACACCCTCCTCTCTATTTTTTTTTTAGGGGGAAAAGAATCCCTCCCTCCTTACCTGTCATTATGCATGGCAAGGGAGCCAAGCAAGCTCCAGCGGAGGAGCTTGCTGGCTCCTCCATTCCACCTTACAAGCTCGTGCTCGACACGCCGCCGTGAAGGCAAAAAAATTTGCATTTATCCATTTGATATTTTACATTCTCTCCCCCTTAGAAGAACCGAGATGTCCTCATCTCGAGATAAACAGGGGATACTGATGGTTGAGAGTGCCTTCATCTACCTAGGTGGCATCCTCTTCGGAATAATCTTTCCATTGGACAAGGCATTATCTTAAGGTTCTAGATCTTAACTGTCTCTCCCTAACATCTAAGATCCTATCTGGCCTTAGTTCAAGGACTCCTTGACTAGGCATTACAATTTGTTGGTCATCAAGTACATGATTAGGGTTGGGTACATATTTTTTCAATAGGCTGATATGAAATACATTGTGAACCTTTAGGTTCTCAGGGAGTTGCAATCTATAAGCATTGGGTCCTAGGCATTTGAGGATTTTGTACGGCCCACAATACCTTGGACTTAGCTTCTTGCATTCTCCTAGGGATAGAGAACTCTTTTTAGGGCGTACACGAATGAAGACCATGTCTCCTTCTTCGAAGACTCTTTCTTGACATTTCAAATCTGCGTATGCCTTTTGTCTATCCTTGGCCTCTTGTATGTCTTGTCTTATTGACTTTATTTGATCATCCATGTCTTCCAACATCTGTCTTGACGCTTCAAATCTTAGGGTTGGGTCAGAAAATTTTAGGGGACTTCGACAATCATGACCATACAATGCTTGGAAAGGAGTCATCAGAATGCTCTACTGGTAAGAAGCATTGTAGGAAAATTCAACTAATGGCAAGTATTGAATCCACCTCTTCGGCTCTCGACAGTAGTATGCCCTAAGCATATCTTCGATGATTTGATTTACTCGCTCTGTTTCGCCATCCGTTTGGGGATGGTAAGCGGTGCTAAAACAGAGTTGAGTCCCAATAGCTTCAAATATAGCTCTCCAGAAGTGTGATGTGAAGAGATAATCTCGATCACTAATGATTCTTCTAGGTAACCCATGTAGCTTGAATATCTCCTTGATAAAAAATCTTGCAATGTCGGAGGCTTTATAGTTTGTCTTTACTAGAATCAGGTGTGCAACCTGGGTAAGCATGTCAACCACAACCATAATGGAATTGTATCCTCCTTGGAATTGGGGTAGGCCCACAACAAAATCCATACTGATGAATTCCCATTTCATTTGGGGAATGTCAAGTGATTGTAGTTTCCCTGGCATCATGACATGTTCGGCTTTGATACGTTGGCAAGACAAACACTCAGTGACATATTTGAGGACGTCACCTTTAAGCCTCTCCCAATGGTAGCTCTTTCTAACTGCATTAAGAGTCTTAGCATAGCTAGGATGTCCTGCAAAAGGAGAATCATGAGCTTCCCATAATATCTTCTGCTTAAGTGACTGGCTTGCTGGTATACACAGCCTTGTTTCCTATAGTAGACAAGTCCATTATGAATGGAAAATTCTTGATACTTAGCTTGCAACTTCTGATTCTGCTCCTTGGTAGATATTTCCTTTATCATTGTTTGGTAGGCCAAATTATGGCGTGCTTCCTCTCTAGCTAGTTCAAGTATAGGGTTGTTTGGCATAGATACTTTTGTAGCTAGAGATCTGGCCGTTGATGGATTCTGCAAGATTAGGGAGTTTAGGAATGCCTTGCGACTGAGTGCATCGGCAATTACATTCTCTTTCCCTGGTCAGTACTTGATTTCAAAATCATATTCCTCCAATACTTCAATCCACCAACATTGCCTCATGTTGAGCTTATTCTGGGTAAAAATCCATTTGAGACTCTTATGATCGGTTACTAGAGTAAACTTGTTACCCAACAAGTAGTGTCTCCAAAGCTTTAGAGCATGGATGACATCTAGTAATTCCAGATCATTTGTGGTATAATTATTTTCATGACTCTTCAATTTCCTTGAAGAGTATACTACTGGATGACCTTCCTGCATAAGTACACACCCCAAGGCCAGAATGCTAGCATCAGTTACTACCTCAAACTCCTTATTGAGGTCAGGAAGTTTTAGAATAGGTGCTGATACCAAACTTTGCTTCAATTTGTCGAAGCTATTTTGTTCGGAAGTTGACCATGTAATGGAAGTCTGCTTCTTTAGTAAGTCTGTAAGAGATGCTGCAATCAAAGCATAGTTTTTGATGAAGACCCTATACCATCCTATCAATCCAAGAAAGCTACGTATCTCTTTGACGGATACTGGTATTGGCCATTCAAGCACATCTCTGACCTTGGCTGGGTCTACTGATATTCCTTCTGATGATACTATGAATCCCAGATATTCAATCTGACGCTTGAAGAATGCACTTTTCTTCATTTTTGCATACAGCTTATGAGACCTCATTGTCTCAAGGACAATCCGAAGTTGAGGTTCATGATCTTCTTCCTGTTTAGAATAGACTAAAGTGTCATCGAAGAAGACAAGTACGAAATCATCAAGATATGGTCTAAATATATCTTGCATTAATCTATTGAAGGTGGCAAGTGCATTTGTAAGCCCGAATGACATAACGGAACTCAAAGTGCCCATATCTTGTATTGAAGGCCGTCTTTGGAATATCTTCTTCCTTGATCCTTATCTGATAGTAACCTGACCTGAGATCAATCTTGGAGAAGATCTTTGCACCTTGAAGATGATCAAGAAGCTCATCTATTCTAGGAATAGGATACTTGTTCTTGACTGTTGATTGATTCAACCCTCGGTAATCAATACATAGTCGAAGTGTCCCATCTTTCTTTTTCTGGAATAGTACTGGAGCTCCCCACGGTGAGTTGCTAGGCCGCATGTAACCCTAATCTAACAGTTGCTTGAGTTGTTCCTTCAACTCAATTGCTTCCGGTATGGACATTCTATAAGGTCTCTTTGCAATTGGTGTAGCTCCAGGCACTAGCCTAATCTCATGATCTACTTCTCTTTGAGGCGGAAGTTCAATCAATTCCTCAGAGAATACATCAGCATATTCCTTTAGCCAAGAAGGCCCTTCATGAGACTCTTGCTTTTGATCTAACTTGTTGAGTTTGATCAGGTAACGGGTAATCCTTTTCTGACTCCTTTTATGATGTGAGATACTTTGGCTAATTGGATTCTTGGCACTCCTGCCTCACCTTGAGTTGTGACAAATTCCCTTTCAGAGTTTCGAAAGGAAACTTGACCCTTTCCACAGTGGATGTGGGCATCGTTGGGCTTAAGCCAATCCATCCTGAGTAGACACTCATGGATACCTAAATTCATGACTCTGAATTTGACTGAAGTCTTCTTTCCTCCCAGAAAGAATTCCACCTTAGCAGTTTGCCTGGTACAAGTTACCTCACGACCGTTTGCCAACTCCACAAGCAGGGTAGGTGCTTCTACTGTGGTTATTCCTAAACTTTTTGCACATGTTGGTGAGATAAAGGAATGTGTACTGCCACAATCAATCAAGATTTTGAAACCTTTACCTTGATAGTCCGACGGTGTTTGAATCACCGAGAACTGGCAATTCGGCCCTTTCTTGTGTAAAGCGGCATGGACTGTCGCTTTTTCAAATTCAGCTTCCATAGTCAGATCTTCCTCTTCTTCTTCTTCGCATCTTTGCCTATTGGCAATGCAAGCAGTTCTTCCTCTTCCACAGGTAACGGCTCCTTGACCGCGGCCTGCACCTTGGAAAGCCGTTTGATGATGTCCTCCGCTGAGCTTGGGACATTGCCTCTTGAAGTGACCAGGTTCATTGTAGTGGAAACAACGGAGGTTTCGGCCGTTACTTTGAGTAGGAACAAAGTTGTTGACGTTATTTGTCCTTGCTTTCTTTCTTTGTCCCTGATTATGACCTTGAACTCTCTTCATTTGAGGTCTGAATGCTCCTCTGTTCGGGTCACTATAGGACCAAGTTTTGTTACCCCTTGGTCTAGCTTGCACCTCCTGAATTATAGACGCCGCTCGAATGAGTGCATCCTGAAGATCTGATGAACGCATAGATTCGAGACGGGTATTTACGGGTGGATTTAAGCTTGCACAAAATTTGGACACCTACTGCATCATGTCCATCTGTGGCGCATACTTTAAAAGTGAGACGAATTTAGAGTAGTATGCGTCAAGAGTGAGTCCTAGTTGTTTTAGCTCGTAGAACTCATTCATTTTCTGCGTACGATATGCAGGTGGTAAATATCTTCCCTGCACAGCTTTCTTCAACTTCTCCCAGGTAACGGACCCCTCTGAAATCCCTTGATCCCTGCACCATTGCTTCCACCAAAGTCTAGCTTCGTCGATGAGCTTTAACTTGGCGAGCATGGCCTGATTGGTAGGTGCAGTACCAGCTGCTTCAAAGTAATCCTCCATGGATTCAATCCAAATTTCAGCATCAGCCTGGACGAATTTTCCTCTCCCGTCAAACTCGGGTGGCTTTATCTGCTTCAGGAGGAACTTCTTCTCCTGGGTCACAGCAGTACTTGATGTAGGAGGCGAATTTGGAACCTGTACCTGGGATTGTGCCTAGATAAAAGTTTTCTTAACGTTATTATATGATAATCGACGTTAACTTATCTTTCATTTTTAGTTCAGCTATCTCGTAAACAATGTAGCTACTTAACTTTTTAACTACTCTTATGCACAACCAGATATTGATAAAAAGAAGTCTTTATTTGTATTTACATGGGCATAGCCTTATACAACGTTTCATGTGATGATAAGCCAATCATTACATTCAGTTTGGGGAGAAAAACATTGTATTGCATTTGTCTACAAGAACTGTGTAATAGTAGGGTTTTTGGTCATGGATCTTTAGGAATCAATAATTCATTGGAAGTTCAGGATACCCTTTCCGTTGGAATCCATACTTCTCATGGCATCCCAACACTTTAATCCTGTCGGCTGGGATTACACGGGTTACTTTCTCATATACATATGAGTTCATTTCAACCCTCCGACCTTGAATATGTTAAGTTGAATTTACGTGAGCTTCCACAAAAATGAACAACTTCACGACTTTCAAGTCTTCCAATCACTTGATCCTCTTTAGGTTGGTCTGTAGATAAGCAAACCGGTGGGCAGCTATATAGTAGATTCCTGAAGACCCTGTCCATCTTCATTCTATGTATAAAGGTGATGGATTATAAATCTGCTCCAGGATGTTCATCATCCCAATTCTTTGTCTATAAAGGGAAGAATGCATTGCAGTCATAAACATGACCCGAAATACCAAAAACTTGTTCCATGCTTCATAATTCTGCAAGATAGCATTGAAGGTGAGAAAATGTTTGGACAGCAACGATTTCTTTACTTCATTTTATTGAGATCTCATAAAAACAATTCCGTTGTTGGTCGGCTCTGATACCAACTGTAACGTGTCCACTAGTATCATCCAGGACACGTCTTAGCAGTCCATCGGAAAGGATGTCTAGAAAACTCCGCCCGGCACTCCCAT
Organism: Lygodium microphyllum; assembly: GCF_053477565.2. Classification (NCBI taxonomy): domain Eukaryota; kingdom Viridiplantae; phylum Streptophyta; class Polypodiopsida; order Schizaeales; family Lygodiaceae; genus Lygodium; species Lygodium microphyllum. Next base: position 98,858,975 of record NC_141146.1, on the reverse strand, counting down.
GGAATGTTACGGGTTTTGCGATCTAGGTCTTCTCGCGTCTGCCACGTAGCGGAAGTATCCTGGCCGTTCCCACTTAGGATTGACCGGAATTAGGGTTTTCCTGATTGGTCATTAGCTAATAGCAACTAGCGTCAGAACCGAGCGAACTACTTTATGCAGAAACGCCAGGTCCGAAGCGGATTCATGCTGCACTTGGTTCAAGGAGAATGGGAAACGAGAGGGATGCAAGGCTCGACCTCTCTGCCATACGGCATAGTCCCATTCCGTTCCCCTAAAACAGCGTAAATCGGGTAACACGTAACTCTAGGTCATCACTCTCGTTATTCGTTTTGAACATCATCCCATTGTTCTTTGAGATTTTTTAGAAATGTTCCCAGCTAACCGGGACCACCCAACCGTAGGACGGACCCATGGCCCATCCTCCGCACTTTCCTCGATTTGTTTTAGTTATGTAATTGTCTAACACATTAATTTGACATATAACAATCAGCTTCTTTAATTAATCCTATTAAGCACTGGTTCCTTCATGTAATCTTATCACATGACATAGAAAAACAATATCAAGCAAGTTCTTTTATAAAAAAAAAACATTTCATCATTTTATCTTTGAAATACAAGGAGTTCCGCCCGTAGGCTTGTCCATAATCCGCCCGAGGGCTATCCACTAATCCCCACGGATCACTATTCCAAGCTTCCACCCGTAAACTAGTATGCGGGCCTCGAGATCCAATCCCGAGTCACGTTAGCCTCTTGTGCAAGACCCGGAAGGCAAGGGATTTACCGCCAGAGCCCCCCCTGTCACCCAAGCGTCCTCCTACTCCAAGTAGAGCTCAACGGAGAGACCTCTCGCCGTGGGTTCGGTCCACGTTCCCGGCGCAGTGAACAACCCCCTTGGTTAGGGTTAGGCAGGTAGTTGGGGGTAACTGAAACTGCTCTTCCTTCAGGCCTTTAACCTGAAGTATAGGTACTCATTTAATTTGTAATTCATAAGTCAAACACAGCCCTAAAATCTCTAGCAAGCACAAACATTTCCATTAATCAACCGTGTTGTTTGGCAAACTGCTAAGGAAGTGTTCTTTCCTTTTGAGTGTATCAGCACTCGTTCCCAAGGTGTCTTGTAAATTGGTAAGATCCTTTACATTCCGGTGTAGGGCGTACCTTATTAACCCAACTTGGTCAACCCTAAAGTTCCTTAGATATGCTAGTTTCCAGTTTACAACTTTCCTTATTTAGAAGGATATCCAAAAATACGTCCTTTTGCAAGATAACTTGCGTAGGGATCTGCCATCCTTATTGAGGATTTTTACCCTTTCTCCTTGTGAATCAATCACAAGACTAAATGATTTCGTACTTGCTACGCAAGTCCTGCGATGGAATAATCCGTTTTAGATTGTTTAAGTTGATGTATGTCGGGCCTAGGGTTTCTTTTTAAGGATCTCGGGGACAGTCCTAGTTCTTTATCTTTACGAATTTTTTTTGACCCTACAATAAGGAAAGTAGTCAAGTGCTTAGGGTATGAATATTTCTATGTTTAGATTGGTTTGGATATCTTTTGGAAGGTAATATTAATCGTATTGTCACAGTTTTGCTATCCTTGTGACAATTTACTTTTCAGTCAATACAGTTTAATTTAAACTTCCTTTTTCCTTGCAGATGAACTCATGCCAAATAACAAACATTTCCCTTGCTAAGATGTGCAATTAGCAATGATAACTTCCTAGTAATTTGAGCACAACGAAAGAAACCTTTCATGAATTTAATCATTTACAGTGATTCGTTGCGAAAGGAATAAGACTAATGGTGCAAGATATAATTTCTATACCTTTAGGATTTAACTAAAATATACTACTATAGTAAATGGATAATCTTGCTCGTAATTTATAATGCTTGATGCAATTCGAAGGAAACTAAGTTCTATACATTATCATTCATTCAAATAAGCTAAACTCCTTCATTACAAATAATTCGGACAAATATATCCTATCCCTAACAATTTCTCTTTGCATGATTGACTTAAAACCGAATTAAAGCCAAGAAGAAAAACCTGGTTTTGGGGTGAGATATCCACATGGATACCGGGAGATGACCCTCCCACGGCTACGCCTTGGACTTTCTTAGGAGGCATCGCAATTGTAGTTTTTCGAACGTGGAAGCAGCTCTACAACTCCTCCTAGGAATTCCACCATCGCTTCCTTGCACCGCTTGTCGATAGTAGTTTTTGGAAGGCTCCCTCCTTGGAAGTCAGGGAAATTCGAAAGGGTGTTTTAGAGTCTTTTACGATTAAGACCCATTGAAGCCATGGGGAAGGCTTAATGGTCTTTTAATGACTCGCTCAAATGAGGAATGAAAAGGGATGGAAAAAAAACACAAGGTGCAGGAGAGAACTTCTAAGGGGATATAGTAACCGTAAAGGTTATAAATAAGGTCGAAGGACCCTTAAATCAAACTTAAAAGGGGGTTTCAATATGCCACAAGGGGAGGGGCTAGGGAAGGTTTAAACATGGAGGAAAGAGGGTTGGTTCCAAAGAAAAGGGATAGGGGTTTAAGGGATTCACACGGGGGGTGGTTTCAGGATGTCCAAGGAAAGGGTTTAAGGGTTAATACATGGGGGGTGTGGTTCCAAGGAAAAGGGGGCTTGAGGATTTATAAAATATGAAAAAGGGGATTAAGGAAAGGGGCTATGTGACTTTTAAAAGCACGGGGGGGGAGGGGAGGGGAGGGCCTAAGGGAGCCCTTAGGGAGGAATTTTTAAAGGGGTGGGAGGAAGGCTTAAGGGTCATGTGAAGGCCTTTCTAAGATAAAGCTTTCTTAAGGGGGGGGGGGGGGGAAAGGGGCTTATAAATCCCCCCCTTAGAAGCTTTAGAAGCTTCTGGATATCACGTGGGGGGCCTTGATTGTGTGAAGGCGGCCGTGACGTGTCTAATGGCAGCCTAACGGCAGCTGCTGGGACTACGCGGCGTGAGCAACTGCTTCTTCGTAGTGAGGGTGTCCTCAATCTCTCCCTCCCTCACAGAGCCTCCCTCTCTCCCTCTCTGAAAAGTCGACGGCGTCCCCTTAAGGCTTCATAGCAGTGCCTCTGTCCTCCTTCAGCAGCATCGTGACGATCCTTCTCTTTCCCTCCAGCAGCACAAGCAAGCTTCTCTCCTTATGGCAGCAGCACTGTACCGCGTTCTGGCCGCCTTACACCCTCCTCTCTCTTTTTTTTATAGGGGGGGAAAGAATCCCTCCCTCCTTACCTGTCATTATGCATGGAAAGGGAGCCAAGCAAGCTCCAGCGAGGAGCTTGCTGGCTCCTCCGTTCCACCTTACAAGCTCCTGCTCGACACGCCGCCGTGAAGGCGAAAAAAATTGCATTTATCCATTTGATATTTTACATGAAAAGGCCAACCACGAGAATGATGTTTCACTCTTAGACAGTTTGCGGGTTAGGTGGATCTCTGGACACCCCTTTCTAGGTCTAGAATGGAGTTGAAGACCTCCATGGCCCCCAACGTCCGGGCATCTTTGGAGATCCTATTCTAGATAAAGGATATAACTTGTGGTGCTATGTGATTTGGACCAGTTACTTCTATTGGACAGAAGGGATATATAATTTCTCGTGTATGGGTGGGAGACAAAGATTAATGTGAAAATAAGTTAAGGAATTTGATTGAACTTTTTTTGATTGCTCTGTTTTCTTGTCTGTGCTATAAGTTACATGAAAAAACCATGTTCCCTAAAAGGATTAATTAATGAAGCTGACTTTAAGAGTCGCATATAAATGTGGTAGAATCTAATTATAAAACTAAAGCTATTGAGGGAAGTGGGTGGACGAAACCCCCGATGGGTCCGTCCTACGATAGGGTGGTCCCAGAGAACTGGGAGGCTTCTCACGAGGTTTTAGCGATGACTGACACTTAGAAATTTTTAGGATAGAGTCCTCATTCATGCCATTTTAGGGGACCGGAATGGGACTAGGCCCTACGGGCAAAGAGTTCGAGCAGCGCATCCCTCTTGTTTCCCATTCTCTTTGAACCAGTTGCAGCATGGGTCTACTTCGGCTTGGGTATCTATGGTAAAGTAGGATATCCAGGATCCGATGTTAGAATTCTGTTAGTAGATTTCAAGTCAATCCTAATGGGTTCGGCTACAAAAATTGTGTTGCCGGTGGACTCGAGAAACCCTAGATGACAAACCTTGGAACATTCCATGGGTGTACTGAGCAGCAATGCTTAGATTACAGTAAAGCTTTGAGTTGATGTTGGTGTTGAGATAGAGAAGATTACAATGTATAGGTAGGTGGTGAACATCTTGATCTACCTTACCATTACTTGTCCTTGACCTCAGTTACGTAGTGGGGTTGATTAGTCAGTTTACATAGAAGCCATGCAAACCTCACTTGGATGGATTTAGGAGGATTATGTAGTATTTGAAGGGTACTCTTCATTATGGTTTTTTTTATGAGTTCGGAAAGACACTTGAATTGATAAGCTATACATATGTTGATTTGGATTGGTTGTGCATATGATAAATGATCCAATAGTGGTTATGCTTTCATTCTTGGAAGTAGTATGGTCAGTTGGAGATGTAAAAAGCAACCTACAATTTCTCTCTCTAGCATAGAGATAAAGCATAGAGGTATAGCCTTAGCTGTATGTGAAGCAATTTGGCTCTTAAAACTATTAGATGACTTGGGTATACAAATAGACAGGAAGGTAACATTGCATTATGAAAAAATGACTAGTTTGCTATTGGCTAGCAACCCAATTTACCATGCTAGATCAAAGCACATAGAAGTTCATTATCACTTCATCAAGGAAATGATACTTGCAAGAAATGTAGTTTTTCTTCATGTGAAGATGAAAGACTAGGTAGCTGACATCCTTTCCAAATCACTTGGTAGAGATAAGTTTTTTCACTTCAAAGAGCTACTTGGATTACAACAATATAATGAATAAAGTTGAGAGAAGAGAAAAGAATGAGTGAGAGGAAGAAGGAGAAGAAGAGGAAGAAGAAAGACTAGAAGAGGAGAGAGAAAGACAAGAAAGAGTGGAGAAAGAAGGAGGAAGCCATGGAAGCTTCAAATGAAGGTGAAGAGTCAATTCTTCATAATATCTAGATACCCTAGATTGGGTCTCTTATACCTTATACACCCCAATCAATGTGACTCGATGTCTAACCCCTAGTTTTTCATGTATCCCACTTATTACATTCCATCCCCATCATGAGAGTTTTTGCCTTGAGAAAAAAAAAGACAATTGGAGGGACTTGGCAGAGGGGATAACAAGTGGGGTGCATAGTACTACTCTGATCCACATTACAATGAAAAGGGGTAGGTAAAGACTATGGACAACATGTTGTCAACTACAAGCCTACTAGGATAAATCTACCATAACTTTTGATAGGCTTCTCTAAATAGGGCATACCACATGGTGAAATGGAGCCTATGATGATGCACACTTTCAGCCCATGGAGTAAATATATGGTTGTAATTTTGGCAGATACAAAATTTTTCTAAAATAGTATGCAATCTACAACATGTAGTGTAGGGTCAAAAGGGGATATAACTTGCTAGTCTTTAGCTCGTTGGGCACCTTAGAGGTGAGAAAATTCATTCATAATAGTGGTTGGGCTAGTAGGCTCTTTCCAAATATAGACCTTGCCATTTGATGAGGTATTCCCTGATGGACTGAGATCTCAAGTGTTTATCTCATCGCCCAATGATCACCTTAGGGATATACTTAATGATACATTCTTCATCTATGGGGGGGAAGTTCTACCATATAATTCATTAAGGTGACAATGAAGGGCTTGAGCTAGCTGATATGAAATACATTGTGAATCTTGATGATATGGGAAAGCTCTAATTGGTAAGCCAAGTCATCAACTCTCTTGAGGATTCAGTACTACGAACCATAGAAATGGTGGGCTAGCTTATTACTGCTACTTTCTTTGAGAGTGGAGTAACGAGACTTAGGCACTTTTAAGAGGATCGGTCTCCCTCTTTGACTTTCAAATGCCTTCTTTTCTTACCAACATAAAGCTTTGCATGGATTTGGGCCTTGGAGAATTCACTTTGCATTATTGAAGCATGGACAACATGCGATCCAACTCGGCTTTACTTTGAGGGTTGATCTTATCATTAAACAAGACTATAGGGAGGGGAACGTTATACACATATTCATACCATGCTCTTGCACGATTACATCACCAATACCTCAGCCCTGGCATCACACTGAATGGTAAACTCCTTAAAGAAATCATGTTATACATGGATAGGGCTGAGGTAAGCATTTCCTTCACCTACATCAAGTTGTGATTAGTAGTAACATCCCAAAAGAATGATTCCTTCTTTAATCAATGAGCCAAAGATATGGCAATGGTGACATCATGCTTAATGAAGTATCTATAAAATAAATAAAGACCAAGGAAACCACATAATGAAATAGTGGTGATGGTGTGAGCCAGTCCTTTACACATTGCACCTTCTTTAGGTCAGCTTATATGATATTTTGGCTAACAATGTGTCTGAATTACTCCATTGATGTCTTCATGAAGATACACTTACTTTCCTTAGCAAAGAGCTAATGCTCTCTGAAAATATCAAACACCCTTCTAACATGTACGAAGTGCTCCTCTTGTGACTTGGTGTAAATGAGAATGTCACTAAAGAAAACGACCAGAAACTTGAATAGGAAGGAGTGGAGGATTTTATTCATGAGAGTCTAAAATGTGGCAGGGACATTAGTTAACCCAAAAGGTATTACTTGAAAATGATAAAGCCCATGATTAGTCTTAAAATATATTTTTATCTCATCATCCTCCCTCATGCATATTTGATTGTAGCTAGAGCACAAATCAATCTTACTGAAAAAGCGTGCCCCTTCAACTCATCTAGCAAGTCATCAATCCGTGGGATGGGGTACCAATTCTTAATTATGATTTGTTTCAAGTCCCTATAATCAATGCACATGCAAAAAGAGACATCTTTCTTTTTTTTGAAGAGGGTGAGAGATGCATAAGGGAAAAAACTCAATTCAATAAAACCCATCTCAAGCAACTTCTTTGATTTTCTTTGCAACTTCTTCTTGCTCACACTTAGAGAGGTTGCTTATTCACTAGCATGCAATGGGACTCTAAACTGAGGGGCGGTCCACTTGCCTCTTAAGGGGAAGGGTTGTAGGTATCTAAAATAAACCACTCTACTCCTCAAATAAAGCCTACAAGCACAAATCCTTAAATACATTCAAGGGCTAATCTAAATTTTCCTTATTCAGCTGCAAGGAAAAGATCTTTGAACATATCTTAAACTCCTGGTTGAGTTGCCTTGTTGTAATTAGCTAAAAATTACACTATTCATGCATCATAAATTCCACTTAGAGTGGATAGAAGTCCATAGCAATTTTTTTAACATTTTTAAGCCAATCACAACCCAAGACAATATCAATGGAGCCCATGACTATTGTGATTAGGTCAACCAATGCCACATAATTCTCATCCAAGCATAGGGGACTTTGGAACATACATGTGTGCTAATGTCTTCATTGCCATAAGCTACTTAAAATTTTATGGGGTGTTGTAATTCCTTAGGGATGTATCTCAACCGATCAATGTATGATTTATGGAAACATTTGTATATACTACCACTATCCACAAGGATAAACATATGCTTCTCATTAATACTTCTTTGAATGCATATTGTGGTAGGGCTCCTAGAACTAGTCCAAGCATCCAAGGAAATAGAGCAAAGGGAGGTGGTAGTCAACTAGGATATCAAATCAAAAGCATGGGATGGGTAATTTGCTTGGTCAAAGGAAAACCCATCCTTCAGATCATAGAACTTCTCATGGTTCACATCCTCAGCATACTCTTCATTTTTAGAAGATAATTCTTCATTATCATTGTTCCAATCTTCCATTACATACATGCTATGAACTTTAATCTTGGCTATCTTGTAATGGTGTTTTGAGATATGTTTGATAGTGTACTCATCTCTACATTTTAAACATAGAACTTTTATCTTTCCATTCCTTCACAATATCTAATGGAATGAGTGTTTGACCACTTGAACCATTTGAAGGTGATGCAGTGTGGTTTCTATTTTCAGCATATTTGCTCTCACCATTAGAGCTAAGTGCTATCCCAAAAGTTCCATGCTTTCTTTTAGCATGGAAGGGGGGGGGGGGGTAAGTGGGTATTTTGGGGCTACTACTAGGCATTGGATTACCTCTAAAAGCACCCCTATATGGGGCTAATCTGAATCCGATGCTGGGATTTCCATAACCTTACTGAAAATGCTCATTTTTTTTTGGTACCTTCTTGGATATCTTTCAGCCGATTCAGATGCATCAAATATAGTAGTAGACTTTTGAGCCATGATATTCGTAGATAGGCTATTGCATTTTTGACTAGCCATTTAGATGCAATCCACAAAAACTACTATAAATGGGGCATAACTTCTAGTAAAAAACTCTAATTAGTCAGAACTTTTATTCAAATCAGAGGGGAGAAATCCCTCTTTCAGATGCACTATTAAGCTTGGTGAAAAAAATGATTGGAGAATTTTACAATTGGATTTTTGTGCCTATCTTAGAGTGGTTTGCACCTTGTCCATAATGATCCTAGTGCACAAAAATGGCCATGACTTTAAGATCGTAGCTCTCATCATGAGATTTTTGATTCAAATCGGAGGGGGACAAACCTCTCTTGGAGACTAGCTATAGGATTCACTCCCAAGTGAAATAGAGGATGTTGTACAATTGAATTTATATGACTATTCTTGAGTGACAATGAATAAAACAATATCTATCCCAATTTTCAATTTCATAGTATTATTGGATCATGGGCTAAGGGTCTTGAGAATCCTCATAAGAAATATCCTCGCCTAGCATTGACCTTTTTTCTCAGTGTGGGAGTATATATACCATAAATGTTTTATTAAATAACCAACATGAGATGCATTGGAAAATAAGTATTAGGTCTTTTTATGAGATGCATGGATTAAAAAAAGAGCTTGGGTAGAGCTCACCTTGGAAGTCCAATGACTTATTGGCTACTACTTACCCTTTTAGAATGTCTTAATATCTACTTGGGATTAGTGCAAGACATATATGATTAGACAAGAGTTAATGTTAGCAAAGAACAAATCATGAAGAGTTAATCATGATGCATTGGAAGGAAAATGGGTCATTGATTTTTGGTGGGTAATATGCATACAATGAAAGATTTAGTTAAGAGGGCATATGCAACCATTATCTATCCAACAAAAGGGATTAAGCTCAGCAAAGTAGATTAAATGAGAGATCAAGATTGGATTGATATACCTCTTCAATGTTTGGATTAGATGGATAAAGAATGATCCACCATGTTGCAAGTTCTCCATCAAGTAGTCTTGGTTGATTAGAACATTCTAATGGATCTTACCTTCAAGTATTTGATGCTTCCTCTGATGGTAGGAACTTCCGTACTTGTTCTCAAGATTTTTCTTCAGGAATAAAAAGCTTCAAAAAGGAGCTTTCATGGACACCCACAAGAAATCATTGCATGCTAAGCTCCATGTCTTCAATCCGTGTGAGGGATATTAAGAATGGTTGGAGGAGCTCCTCATGGGGATCGATATTTTCGAGGTGGAGAAGCTTGAGCTAAGTTTTAATGGTTGATCAAGGTAGGGTACAAAAGTGAATTGGGTTCTACAAGAGAGGGAAGCTCAAATGTGGGAAATCAGGGCTACAACAACTTGGTCAAGAAGGTGAAGGAGGATTGCCAAGGCCATGGGGAAGCACTGAGGAAGCTTGACAGAGTTAGAGATGGGGTAGCTAGAGTAGGGAACAATGGTGCAAAATGCATCGCAAATTGTGGGTTGTTCCCTAGAGAGAATGCGTGGTAGGGACCCTTCACAATGGTACTCCACTTGGTCTTGGGGAAGTAGAAAAGACTCCTTTGGTCTCAACTAGTTCATTCATGGCCACTATGAAGAAGGGAAGAAGTTTTCTTTACTAAATGGCCATGGCAACTTGCTTGAGAAGAGAGAGAAGGGGGATGAAGGAAAAAGTAGCTCACATTTCACCCTTTTCTAACTCTTGATCCTCCAACTTTGGTCCTAGGATCCCTAAAAGTTGCATTAGAATAAGTGATGACCTACTAAGTTAACCATTTTACCTCCAGATATATGTCACAAGGTCCAACCATAGCTTTTTCTTACTCTAAGAAAACTTAACTAATTGTAGTCTTGCCTATTGTACATGTACCTATAACTTGAGTAACTAGGGTTTTCAACTTGAAAAGGAAGCTAGATAAGGACCAAAGCATGATGCTATGATACCATTTGTAATGAATGAAGTTGAGAGCAGAGAGAAGAATAAGTTGAAGAGATAGAAAGAGAGGAGGAGGAAGAAGAAAGACTAGAAGTGGAGAGAGAAAGATATGAAAGAGAGGAGAAAGAAGGAGGAAGCCATGGAAGCTTGCGATGAAGGTGAAGAGTCAATTGTTGATAATATCTTGATGTCATAAACTAGGTCTCTTACACCTTATATACCCTGGCTAGTGTGAGTGGGTGCTTAATCCCTAGTTTTTGTGTATCCTTCTTGGTACAAATAGTTGACTTGAGCTTGAGGGGGAGTGTTGAGATTCAAATTTAGTATCTACACCAACTTAGTTGTACGGTTTTAGCTAGATGTCACCATCTTATGTGCCATAATAATAAGTCGGTCAAACTTAACTCAGGTAAGAGGCGTTTGGTTAGTTAGATACCTATTTTCATACACTTTATGTGTGACTTAGAATTAGTACCTTTGTGTGGTGCATAATGAATGAATAACAAAAGAACAAATAGTACAGTGCTCCTTGTTCATGGCTTCCATTCTTGTTCATCTCTTCCCCTCTCTTTAAATAGGGTCTCTCTTGAGCACCAAGCACCATTCCATACATGTGTTATCTCATAAGAAGTCGCATAATATGACATTGATGTGGATAAGTGGATCATACCCATTCTAGGTGGATAGATCTTTCATTGGGGTGGGATATTTATTGGAGCTTTACATTGCTCAATTCAATATAATTTGGTCATACTACATAAAAAATAAATCTTATAATTGTTTGAAATATGTATCAACTTGTTCTAATTTATCTTCTTACAAAACAAAGATTGGCTAGATCTCAAAACAAAGAATTTGTGAGTGCCTAGCTGGAGCAAGAGTTTGGAGTGAGATGGAGCCAAAGGAGAGTGCTATAGAAGATGGCTATGCTTATATGACATTGATGGGACAATGCATGGTTACTGTCTCTTGCATGAGAGCGAGAGAGAGAGGAAAAGAGAGAGAGATATGAATTAATGAGAGAGCAAGAGTCATGAATGAGAGAGAGAGAGAGATGAATGTGGCCAAAACATTGATTATAATGATGGTTTCTTCTCTTCTTATAAAAGCATGTCAAAAAGAACTAGAAACCATGAATAGGGTATCTTAGAAACACATCCTCTAGTAAATAGAAACCATAAATGTAGATAGTAGCTATTAAAAGAAACCATAAACATAAATAGAAATCATAAATATAAACAAAAATCATAAACCATAGAAAGATGTAGGGAGAACACCTACAAGATTCCAAATAACCTTGTATTTCTCTAGTCCTTCATTTTCCTCTAGCATCAATGCGTGACCTATTTCAAAAGACAAAATTGAGACTATGGATAATCGAGCCCCAAATAGCCATACTCATCTACTATCACTATGAGACTCCCCACACAATCCACTTATTATTCCTAAGGCTCAAAAAATATCGATGATAAATTTTAGATCAAGGGATTTTGTGCTTACCAATGGATGTGAGTGCTAATTTTTACCAATAGATTGGAATGCTTACTATCATTCCTCCAACCCATTTGAAATTTCTAGGAATTTAAGACTTTCTTCCTCCTAAAGTTGAAAATGACTTTGCAAACACATGCTTAATATAGTACCTTGGACTTTAGGGTTCAATCTAGCTTAGAAAGAGATCAATGATCAATTTGATCTCTTGGTTTTTCTTTAATTCTTCTTAAAGCCCCTCATTTGTCAATTCTACATCAAGATTGAGGGTGGATGGTAGTGCTATCCTCTAGGTTAGATTAGCCATCATGTGCTAATGCTGTGAGAGGATGGAATTGTCTAGAAGTTGGATTGTTCTAAAGGTGATTGTCTTGGATTGAATCTTTTGAGATCCAAGCCCAGTTGGTGATGCTACATCAAACATTCTTAGGGATTGATAGGCACAACTTGCCTCCATGGATTGAGAGAATGTAGGGGATTATAGAAGAAAGCTTGCTCATACTGTGTGGTAGAATATATAGTTCTATGTTTTTCCTAACAGCTCTAAGAATCATCTATTGACCAAAATATTATCTCATTGTGGCTCCTTCCCTTTTTTATTCATCACAAACAAATCAACCTTTAATACAACTAATTACATAAAATGTTCACAATATCTTTGAAGAAATGTTTAAGCCATAAGTATCAAATATTTTTGTATATCTAAAGGTTCATACTACCTCATAGCAAGCATGATAGTATAGTTCATAAATACCAAGAAACTCATCATCAATAGAGTTTATGTATCTTGTAGTTGCACATAATTGGTATCTGAAAGACAAAAAAATATAAGAATCTTGAGTTTGATGTTGTTTATCAATCCTATCGACTTGCATATATTTTTCATAAGCCTACATGTTGCTATGCATTGTTAGATGTTTCCACATAAACTAAAAGCCCCTAGTATAACATCAAATGGGTAGGAATTTTTGTGCTTACTTGTTTGTGTGACTACTTGTGTTGCTTTTTAGCTTGACTTTCTTTATTTGATTAAACTAGAAATTGTTTTTATCATTATCTTGGATTTGTTGCACTTGAGAACTTAATTGTTTTGGTCAAGATTGGTATATTTTTAATCAGCTAGAGCTAGATAATAATTGAAGGTGCTAGACATTTTGATTCAAGTATACTCTCTTGACGATATCTTTCCACATCATAAGGATTATAGGTTCACGAGAACTTTACATTACACTTATTAGATACACTATACTCTCAGGTCATCTCCTACCTTTTTTCAATTACTTCAATGCCATGGGTTGGGTCAATGCACTCTTTGCACCATCATTGAGTACTAGCAAAGCGTGATGCTTGCTATAGATATATGTAGTAAATATTAGATGCATGCACACTTGAGAGCACACCTTGATTGTGCACACAATGTTCTTTGTACGTAGGAGAGTTAGGATAATCATCACTAATTTAAGAACCTCATGATGAGAGGGAAAGGTGGTTGGGTGAGTTTGAGGGTCGTGAATGACTTTTTTAGTTGTGAGATGGGTTGTCTACTTGGTCAACATCACGAGGACTACTAATTTCTTGAGTGATTCTGATGTAAATTGGGTGGATGGAGTGGAGTACAACAATTTCTTTCTTCCACTGAGTGATGAGAGGTGAGGATAAGGATCTAAACTAATAAAAGAATTGTGCTTGCAACTTTTATGACGCACGAGCACTTCTAGATAGGCTACGCAAAATTCTTTTCAACATAAACATCTTTTCATGCATTACATAGCTTGTGTGATTACATGACATAGATTTTGACTTTGCATCTTTTCTCAAATCATGTGTGATTGAGCACAGAGTTCAACTTCAAAATCAAAATTTTACTAGGACACATTGCATGGAATCAAAAGTGGGTAAAAAAAGCAGAGCATCATCAAAAGAGAAATTACAAGTGCTATGGTGGGAGCAATACTTAGAGGATAGATCAACAACAAGCTTGGATACTAGAGGTAAATTCTTTTTCAATGCTAGTATTTGTGAAAAATAAGGAAGACTTATGGGAGTTTAAAGTATCATTTGTGAGAGGCTTGAATTTTGGATTGCTAGATCAAACATATGATACATGGAAAAAGGTTTATGCTAGTGACTATTGTGGGAGATCTGTGTTCATGGCTACATATCCTATGCAAGCGAAACAAACCAAAATTTTGATTCTTTGTTGCTCCAATTCAAATATGATCTAGGGTTTCAAGGTTAAAGCATGAGAATTTCATGAAGCTTATTGGATGGTGCATTAATTGGAACCAGCTTCGAAAGATTTGGATGACTTGAAGACCTTTTCAAAGGACCAAGGTGTTACCACAGGATATATGCCTGCAAAGTTGATGTATGGTCAGAAACCTGTTATGCCGACTGAGACTTGTGCTTTGACTTGGTTAGTTTTACCTTGGCAGGAGGATTTGACGAGAGAGGAGCTCTTAGCTCTTCGGATTCGACAGTTGGAGAGAAGACCAGAGGATATTCAGCTAGCTATTGACAAGTTGAAGGTTGCTAGACTAAGAAATAAGGACAGGTTTGACAGCAGGCATCGCTTGCGGCCTAGAGCAATAGAAGAGGGAGATTGGGTATTGGTCTTTGATAGCAGCCTTGAAAATCAGCATACTGCACTTCGGAAGATGGTGAAAAGATGGTTTGGGCCGTACATAGTCAGACATGTCTTTGATAATGCAACATATGAGCTGACAGAATTGGATGGGACAGTGCTTAGAGTGCCTATTGCTGGAAAAAGAATCAAGATTTTCAAGAAAAGAGATGAAGAAGATTATGTATTAGAAGAATTTGCAAGAGAAGAGCAATGAGAAGAAACTCTAATGGAAGAGACAGATGATATGACAGATAACCTTATTGATATACCGAAAATGCATAATGAAAAGATTGATCTGTTTGTGGATCTTGATGATAACGATCATGGGTAGTTGGCCCATCCGGAGGATGCGCACGATTAGAGGGGGTGGATTCGAGCTACTGTGCATCCGAGATGTGGAATCCACCAAAAAGGTTATGCTGAACATGGATCATTTGTCAAGGCACTTGCTTTTTATCATCACATGTAATTAGAGGGTGTCTGTCTAGATGTTGTCAATCATTGGACATGGATATTAACTATATTACAGTCTACAAATAAGACTTTTACATATGGAATAAGTGGATCTTTTTTATATTAAGTGAAGGGTACTAAAGGTTCATACTGTTTTGGAACTTGTTTGACATGCTGAGATCTGGAGGCTAGGGCTAATGGAAATTCATGATATTGTGCTAGGCAATGGATTGTTGAGCATGTATGCTAAGTGTGGTGCATTTGCAAAAGCAGAAGAAGTGTTTGATAAGCTAGCAATACCAAATGTTGTCTCTTGGAATGACCTAACCTCTGGGTATCCTTGGCAATGCTGAATCTGGGCTTTGTGAGGATGCTCTGAATCTTTTTCAACTGATGGAATTGGAGGATGTTCAGCCAAACTTAGTCTCATGGAATGCACTTCTCTGGGCATATGTTGAACATCTATTAGCAAATGACATAACTTTTGCAAGCATTTTTAGCAAGTGCTCTTAAGCTTGATCCAAATAACCTTGGCTATGTGTTGGACTCAAAACTACACTCACATGCTTGGCAGGTGAGATTCAAAGCTTTATGTGTGCTGGAAGCAATCCTGCGCTAGTGGGATGAAGAGTTTTTTTTTGAATTGGTGGCACGAAGGTTTGAAGAGGATGCTGGTGCAATTCAGGAGTGTCTTAAGTCTCCACAAACATCTTTTCGTAAAAAAAACAAAGGAAGAAGGTTTTCAATTTGCTTAACGCAGTGGGGAATAGTCCTATTAGCAATGGCTCAGAAGGCTCAGAGCATGTTAAGGATGTTTCACAGCGTTCTCTGGTACATATGTGCCTGATTTAATTGACAAGCGAGCCAGATTCAGCATAGATGTTTCTTCAGTTGAAGGGAAGACCTTCACGAGATGTCCATCTCCTCTGCTAATTACACGTGCCTCCATTAATTATACACACAAGACTACACAACTGCTACGAAAAGCTGCGTGCTGTATGGCAAAAAGGGGGAAAAAAAGAACACTATTTTGGGGGGCTCTTAGGGAAAAAGAGGACGCCTGTGCTCGATGCAAGGGAAGGGAGGGATATACGACGAAGAGGAAAAGGCGCTGAGAAAAACTGGGGAGGAAAAAGCAATCCATGATGCTCAGAAGAGACAGATGGGGAGTTCTGCTTCCTCTGGAAGAGCTGCACGTATCAGAAAGGGGACGCTGAATAAAACGTGGAATGATACTTATTCTCATCTTTGCAGAGGCACTGGCATTGTATGGTCTGATTGTAGGAATTATTCTTTCCTCTCGAGCTGGGCAGTCCAGAGAATAAGCTGGCCATACTCTTCGTAATTATCTCTGCTGCAAAAGGAATCGGCACTTTCATATCTTTTCCTGATGAACAGCTATCTACTAGTACATTGTCTCAAAAGTCAAGGCCTCAGAGATACGCACATTGCTCAGTGATAATTGGCTGAGACGGCACATGAGCAAGGGCAGGCGGTCTACATCATGCTAGGAAGTGTGAGGCATCTGGATTTTGTTATGCAAGTGATCTTGTTCTTGGTATTTTGGAGCTTCTAAAGTTCCATGCACGGGTTCTGTACATCGATATTGACGTCCATCACAGTGACAATGTGGAAGAGGCATTTTATCTAACTGACAGGGTAATGACAGTGAACTTTCACAAGTTTGGAGATTGCTTCTTCCCTGGAACTGGGGGTGTGCAAGTGACATTGGAAGTGTTTATTATGGACCAAATCATTCAATGAAGCCTCATCGACTGTGTATGACACATAATCTCGTTTTAGCATATGGACTTCACAACAAGATGGAGATTTATAGACCGCACAAGGCGTATCCAGTGGAGCTGGCTCAATTTCATTCAACCGATTACATTGAGTTTCTGCACAGAATTACACCGGAGACACAGGATCAATTTTCCAAGGAGCTTCTAAAATATAACATGGGAGAAGACTGTCCTGTATTTGATAACCTTTTTAAGTTCTGCTAGATATATGCAGGTGGTACAATTGATGCTACTTATAGGTTAAATAGCGGCCTTTGTGAAGTGGCAATAAGCTAGGGAGGATGTGCAAATTTTATGCCAAGTCTCATATTGACATTCTCAGAATGACCAAAAGCAGTATACATTGTTTGTATTAACTGAAAGGATGTTATTGATTGCAGTGTTCATGTAAGCAATCAAGATTCATGTTTCATGGGAAGACAAGGTGTATGAATACTCCAATATTTGACTAGACTTTCCACAATAAATTCACTTGAATGGGCATCTAACTTCTCTAAAAAATGTAGTGTTTTTCTATCATCCAGAGTATAAACATGCCCTTTGTTTTCTGCCGCTTTGCTGCTCACAAATCCTCTCATCTTGCTTATTCGTTTGATTGAACTTCTATCCTGAAATTATTCAAAGTCCTCTGTGGTCGCGACTTTGCTTTCGAAAAACCCTTCGACATCGTTCATAATCGTTAATTTTTGGTAGGAAATAGTGACAAAATTCTAAGCATTTGTCTACCCACTTGTAGGGTAAATTTGCAACTACCCCTTTGATGCAAAAAAAATTGTGCATCATTTGCATACCCATGGCAGCTTCAAATAAATCGTGAATCATTTCTCTTTCTCAAAATGTGTAAAAGAAGGGAGTTTGGGCACCAACATTTGCCATGAAGGGACCCAACCATAAAAGATTCTACCATGGGATCTAGAAAGGAGTCAAGTTCTTGCTATTACCTGAGAAACAACACATATGGTGTGCATTTAGTGAAACTCCAATGCTATTTTGAAGAAATGGTGAAGGAGAACCTACATCAATCTTTGTACAAGACTCCATATCCTTTGCAAGGAGTGCCCTTCCTAAATGGTTTTTTGATGATAGACCCCAAGAGAGATAGGTATACCATGTTACCTCTCCAACTCAAGCAATAGGCCATCACTCTTGGGGGAATAGAGATTCTCCTCAATACCTTTGAGAGAGGTACAAAAATGATTTCTTATTAACCTCATGGATGGCAATCCGTTAAAAATCAATCTATTGAGGGCCTTCTTGAAGCTTTCGTTTACCCATAATAACAAATAGTAGGTGTGTTGGTACCTTTGAGGACCTAGACCTATAGGAAAGTCTATGTTAGTGCAGCTCCTTGAGTCTATCTTGGGAGAATCATGTTGTGCCCTTGATATCCTTTGACTTACTAACAGGTTTGAAATGAGGATAGACCATGATAAGATTCTATTGGCACTTCTCGATATTCCCTCCAAAGTCAATAATGCATTGTGCTCTGTGCTCAAAAAAATCATTTCGGGGGATAGAATCACATGTGAGGTAAAGAATGGTCAGATTTATGTAATAGATCCCAAAGGACTCTTGATAGTCGCTTCCAACACCATGTGGGACACTCAAGATGGAACAAGCGGGTTTAGGTATAGATTTGTGTACAATCTAACTCCTAGGGTAGCCATGAAGAGATATGCATACCTACAAGATAAGCTCAAAGGAAAGGCAAGTGGACTCATTAGGTGGGCATTCTCCATGCCCATTGAGCATTTCCGCATTGGGAAACATGTGGAGGCCCTAAATGAGCTAACCGAAGGGAGAGTAGACCACATAGGGCTGTTAGACTGGATCTCAGAAAAGGTGTGTTACAACCCTGGGAATGAGCTTCTCTTAGGGGCGGGGAAAATCCCCACACTCGAGTCTCTATATGAATCTTATGTAGAGTATGCAGAAGTTGACGGAATTGAACCAATCAACTATTATTCTTTCGGAGAGGTGCTAGACAAATCCATCCAATCTAAAGGCTATAGGGGGGTGGTGTAGAAAAGGAAGGAGCGAGGGAGGGTAGTGATCGACTAATTGGGAGAGTTAATGAAAAACAATGTGAATTCTCATCCAATATAGATATATAGTGCAAGGAGTATCCTTGGAGGGGGTTTTACAATGAGCAGAGACTAATTGAACAAGAGGAGGAGAAGGAGAGGGAGGAATCCTTACCTGTTGAGTCTCCTCTTGAAAATCTGGTTGATGATCTGGTCGGTGCAGGTGATGGCAATCATGTCAATCTTTTCCTCGAATCTAGGAAAAATCAAAATGCCACTAATCATGTGGTTAATGCTCTTAGTTGGTTTTGGAGGAGATGGAGGAGGTGACTGGCCAAAGACCAAGCCACTTTTAACCCGGATGTCAAGCCAACTCCTAGGAGTTGTTGCACTGAATAGGTGATATTGATAACTAATTTCTATGATTTGTACTAGCCTTCCTCAATAGTTATGACACTCGTTTGTAGTAGTCCAACTAATTTAATATCGAAAACTCAAAAAGTTTGCTTAATCTTGCTCTTCATCTCTATTTCTATACTGGACACTTAAATACTAATCCTAGGATTTTAATCCCTTCGCGAATTACTTCAAAGAATAAACCCTATAGTTCTTTCTCATTCCTTTTATTATCAAATCAACTAACATCCCTCAATCCCATAAACTCTAATTTTATTTTTTAAAAAAATCTTTTTCTAATGTTGATATAACTTAATACCTCGTCAACACTTTTAATTTGCATAAAGTTAGACACATCATCTTTTATATTAATAATGTTCAAACAAACAAATAACATCAAATTAATTTTATTTTTCTCTAACCCTAAGAACTTTTCATAAAACAACCAAAACTATATTCTTAGGTTTTCTATAGAAGATCCTAATTTTTGGTTGAATTAAAAACATGACTTTTATCAAAAAATAATGTAATGTTCATCCAAAATAACTATTTTTGATTTTTAAGATATAGTAATCAGTTTTCAAAAATTCTAGAAAAAATTAAAAATAATTTTAAAAATACATAATTTATCAAAAAATATCACATCTCATAATTGTTTAACCAAGTATTTCATAAAAATTTATCTATATCATTTTTAAGCCATTTAAAATATTTTTAAAAGTTTTTTATTTTTAAAATAAAATAAGACCTATATAAATTCTAAAAACTATCCAGAGTTGAAATTGAGATTCAAAGGTATTTTATAAAAATTCCAAACTAAAGAAATATTTATGTAAAATTATTTTTTTAATGTTAAACAAGTTAAGGCACTTACGTAAAGTACGAGATTCGTAATTGCGTCTTTGGGAGCCGTGTCCTTTGTAGTCCAGCAAAGGGGAGTCTATCCAATCGTTCCCAATGGTGAGCTCATCATTTTCCCTCTCCCAAGAGATCAATTGGTCAATTGCATTGTTGCCATGGAAAAACCACTTGTAACTCTTTTAAGACTTAATCTTGATTAAGTCCAAACATACGAGCTTAGCTTCCATGGTTTTATATTGATGACTAAGAGAGAAGAGAAGAGAAGGGCTCCAAAATGGAGGTAGAAGGAGAAGACATGGTAATGGCTATGGGATAGGCATGGGCTTCAATTCTCTCTTCTTGCTCTCTCCAACTTCAATTGTTTCTTCAAATCCTCTTGCTTGGATGGCTTGAATTGATGGCACTTCCTTCACGATGATAGTGTCCCCTTCTTGATGATGGCGCCCTTCTCTCCCTTTAGTTTGCTCTCTCTCCCTCTTTATAGGATGGTACCCCCTCCTCTCTTTCTCATGACTCTTCAACTTCCACTAACTCCTCCCCTTCCTCTTCCAGTTAGTCTCTTCCCATTCTCCCTCTCTTCATCTCCCATTATGATGTTCCCCCTAGGATGAGGGTGCCTCTCCTTGGTCATAACCTCTTCAAATCCACGTGCAACATTTTTTCTTTTAGTTATGGTTTTTTTAAAAAACTCATTTCCTAACCTTTAGAACCATAACACATAGAAGAACACCCCCCTTCTCTTTCAACTAGCATCCTCTCTTACATAATATATATATATATATATATATTGTTAGGCTAAAATGTTAGCTACTTTTCCACTTTCATTATATGACTAACCTCTCTTGCATTTTTGCCTATGAGGTTGCCATTATCAAAATGTTTCCCCTCCTTGCTCATATTAACTCAAAGACCAATGTTTTTAGATATTTACCTTCAAATTTGGCCCAAAATGACCCACGAGCTGCCAAATCCAATCTTCCAGCCTCCAAACTTGGTCCAAGGACTCCATTAATGCTCCTTACTGTTTTCCTCCTTGTCCTTGACCTCTAGGTCCTTCAGTGCTCCTCCATTTTTGTGCCTATCCTTGTGTACATAAAGCTTCTTGGATTTTTAAATTGAAAAGGATGGTAACTAAGCATGTAAGGTAATTAAATGGATCAAAACTAGAGCTCTGATACCACTTGTCATGAAGAGGACAGGAGAGAGGGAGAAGAAGAGAGAGAGAGTGCAAAGAGAGAGAAAGACTACAAGAAGAGAGAGAAAGACTATGATGAGGAGAGAGAAAGAGTAGAAAAGGAGAGAGAAAGACAGAAAGAGAGAGGAAGAAGCCATGAAAGCTGGGAGAGAGAGGTGAAGATGAGAGGAGACTTGTATTATTATATGATGGTCAAAAATCAAGTTCCTAACACCTTATATACAAGCCAGTGTAGCTAGTATTTCCCCATTATTAAATGTTGTCTTATTGATTTCTTAATCAAAATTTAAATCACTTTTAAGATGTTACTCATTTGATTCAAATACCATTTCATTTTATTCCACTCTTATCGTTTGTTTGTAAAGGATTAGATACTTTCCATTGCCCTCTACAATGTATAAGACCTTCCTATCATGGGCTATGTCCGTATGAAACCTCAAATCTATAAGTTTTATGGGAAATGTTTTTATCCATGGTAGGTATTAGTGATTATAAAATGATGGAGAGGGGTTACTAGCCCTTCATCAAAGGGACTAAGGCCATTCACCCATCTAAACCTATAGATGTAGAATATAATGAAAGTTCCCAAGCCATAATGATGTTGTACCTGGATGAATCCTTAGTCCACCCTCAATCCACCACATTGATCAACTTTCAAGTGCAAAGGAGAAGTGGGATGAGCTCGAGAAATTGTATGGTGCAAGAGAAAGAACTCCAAAATCTTCTTCAAAATAGAGTTCTTGAACTTGGGATACAAGCAAGGAGAACACTTGGGAAAGTTTACTTCCCACATGAAGAGACTAATGGCCCAACTAGCTTTAGTCCAAGCTCCAACTACTAAAGAAGATACCATTGCAATGCTTTTAAAATTTGTAAAAAAAGCCTTACCAACTCTTCTAACTATAACAAATTTACCAAATCCTACAATTGAAGGTGTCATTTAGTCTTATCTAGATGAGGAGAAAAGAATTTGAAAGGAAGGCACCACTACCTCAGCATCGACCTCAACAACCCATGATCGACTATTAGTCCATCTCATTTCTACTATTCGTTTTGAATCAAAAGGGACAAACTATTGAAAAAAATATCCCAACAAGATGAAGTGCAACTAATGTAGGCAAACATGACATATCACGAGTAAATATCCTAACTCCCTTAAATTACCAAAAGAATTGGAAACCAACTATGTCTCCAAAGTACGTGATGATTTCCTTTTTAAGTATTTGTATCATCTTTCCATAAATATATATATATAGCGTACTTTATAAAGACATCACACTAACTGATTTTGGGGGGGGCGAGAGGGGGACATTTCTATGCTGTGTAATCCAATGCCACATTGGCATTGAGAGGGGGTGCTAGAAGTATAGCATGAGAACCTTATGTGCATGAGGGAATGTGAGGTGTAACTGGACTAGAGAACACAAAAAACCCTAAGAGTAGCTCATCTAGTGGCTATAGAAATGACCCTAAGGGTCACTCTTTGAGGGTAAAAAAGAGAGTGTATTAATTCTACTTCATAAGTAATTGAACAAGCAAGATCTTGTTCTTATACTTTGTGAGATCTGTTCTTCCTCTTGTACACACTCTTCAATGCTGCAAATTTGATATTCCAAAAGTGCTTAGCACATTCCCTAGTTTGTAAGTATGTATTTACAATAGTAGCTCTAATAAAATGATAAAACTTCAACAAGCTAATCATAAATCAAGTCCAAAGATCTATCCCCGAGCTCCTCAACAAATTCAATATCCAACGAAGTCAATGCCACATCACTCTCAAGAAGTTCCTCAATGAGCAAACTAAAAGCATCCATGAAATTCTCCTCAAAAGTAGTAAAATTTTCCAATTTGAAAGCCTCAAAACAATCTAAAGATTCAACAAAAAACACATCATCCACACAAAAATCAACATTTCCCTCCCAACCACCTTAGAAGAGAACATAATAACTAGAGAGTTACCGAACAAACTTTTAACCCTTTCTTTGTTACCTAACTCAGTCCACACATTCAAACAACCAGATATTCAATACAAGACGCTAGAAAAGAGTCTCCCATTACTATAGCAAACAATCAATCATATTATCATGCACATAAAATAGAGTCACCTCTTGACCCATAGCATCACATGCTCCATTCTCATCAAGACATGAGTTTACTTTAGAAAATTCAACCATTCCACACAATTCATCAACAATACAAGACTCCAACTTGTCGACCACACATATAGAATGGTCAATACCTTTCATAGCATCCTCACAACCAACTTCAAGAGAAAGCTTATAAGAAATTGAAGAAGCTTCCAAGTCAACAACGTCACATCCAACATCACCATAAGGAAAGCAATTTGGGTCATAAACCTCATCCAAATACTCCTTAACTCCCTAATCTTTGACTATCACCTCACAATCACCTTTCATCTCCTTTTCCCTAGTTTTAGATCTCTTTTCTCTCAATGTTTCAATTATTTTCATAGCCTTACTCAAATTTTCTCTCACACTCTCATCAATGTCACTCTCAATATCCTCAAAACCCAATCAAGTTCTTCACAAACATCATTAGCAAAAAGAGAATTGAAAGTAACTAATAGTTTTTTAGATGAAATTTTCTCTTGTTCATTTTTTGCCAAATCAACCATATAGGCATCATCACAAATCTCAAGAAGTATGAGGTTAGATCTACTCAAAACAACATCAACAATATCACAAACAGGAGCATTACCAGGGCTTCTCAAACCATCATCAACTAACTCACAAGAAACACAAGAATTACCAAAGTCACAAATAACAA
Source organism: Lygodium microphyllum (assembly GCF_053477565.2). Classification (NCBI taxonomy): domain Eukaryota; kingdom Viridiplantae; phylum Streptophyta; class Polypodiopsida; order Schizaeales; family Lygodiaceae; genus Lygodium; species Lygodium microphyllum. The sequence continues at coordinate 98,835,048 of NC_141146.1, read as the reverse complement.
CATCATCACAATAAGAGTGAGATTCCATAACCTCATTACTCTCTCGATTAGCCTCTATAGTTTGCAAACTCACTATGATACTCAACTACATCTATCTCATCAATCAATAACTCCAAATCCTCAACTTCATCCTTAAAGATTCCAATTTTCCAAGACCTCCCCCTCATGATCCTCTAAAAATCTCAAAAAATCTTTTTCAATTCTTCCTTCATCTTGTAAATACTCAAATATATCAAATTTACCATCAAAACAAACAAGACAATCTTGACTCTCTTGTCTCTCTTGATTTCTCTTAGAATTTACTAGTTCTACTACAATTAATGAGAATTTTTTATTAGAATCACTCTAAAACTTTCATCCTCACTAGAATCTTCCTTAGTACTATCACTTTCTTCCTCCTCCTCTTCTTCACTATCATCCTCATTCATCAATTCCTTCCTTGAAGTCACATCAGACTTATTTTCTATTCCTCTATGTTGAGTCACCTCACTTTCGCATGATTAGCAAACCTGATTTGAAACTTGATCCTTTGAAAATTCAAAATACAAATTATTTTATACAAGCTTGGGTGATCACAGTAACTTGTGCATCTCTATCAATATATGCTTCCCTTATGTTTTGATTCTTATATGAAGCATCTACCCTTGGACAAATATCAGGTAACTCGTCTACACTCAAAATTTTCCATGTTCCTCTCTTTCTTTCCTTAGCCTTTAGATTTACTATTTCTTTCTGTTTTCCTCTCATCATATGGCACAACTCCATTTTCTACTCATCATATCTCTTCTTAGGTCATAATCATTTTTTCCTTCACCTAATGGAATGCAAGAAGCATGATAATATTTTCTAGGTGTTCTCCATTTATCTCCCTCCTTCTTCTCTTTTTTCTCTCCTTTCTTTGCCTTTATCCTTCTTTCCTCACCAGGATTTCTAGTTTTGTTTCATCTCTTTCTATATATCTTCTTCTTTTAGTTGCAAATATAATGTCAACTGTTTTGTTTTCCTCTTATTTTCAAGAAAAATGCAATTTATTGGAGTTTTTCCTCTCTTCCTCTATTGGTCTTGGTGCTTGGGATGTGATATGGTCTTTAATTTTTATACCATAATCATTCTATCTCTTAACACTATATTAGGAAATTTAGGAATTTCCATGCACTTTGGAAACCCCCAATACCTTTATTATTTGACCACATGGTCCAATCTTGTTGTCTTACTTAAAGGTGGAGTCTACCCTAAAGACTATATAAACTACCTTTCCAAATCCACTTTCAAATATGAATCAAGATTTAGCCACGTTGTAATATTCTTGCTCGAAAATATTACCAAACTTGACTCCCTGCACGCCACGTAAAACCTGTGCAAGGTTATCTCCTGCATTGTATTTACCAGCAGTTTAATCCGTACCCCGCACATGCAAAAACGAGGCCTCTGCATTGTGAAATCGAGCCCGGGGGTTCAAGACTGCATAACCGCGGGGAAACACCCTCTCGGGAGGGGGAAAATGGATAATAATGAAAATAACGCAAATTTTTTTACTTATTCCCCTAGCCGATGCATGGCTGGAGGGAAGGGAATGGGAGTGTGAGATGAAGTAAGAGAGGTGGAGATGCATGGGTGAGGAGGGAAGTATGGGGGGGCTCTATGTGTGTGGAGTCTCTCTCCCCCCCTTAACCTATAAACCCCCCCTTAGCCTTGGAGAAGGGAGGAGGAGAGGATAGGCCACTGTGCAAAGAATAGCTACCGCCGTGCTGTGTGAGGGCCTGGTGCCTATCCTGGAGGAGCGCCAAGGTCACCGCCAGTTGTTGATGTAGCGGCGCTGCTGCCATCATGATCCTCCTCTTCATCATTATAATTGCGACCCTGCCATCGTTAATAATCTTCCCCCCTCAAGCATTACCTTAATTCCACATTTTCTGAGAAGACCAGAAGCTTCTAAAGGGATAAGGCTTGGGCCTTCTTCCTACACAGCCTCCCTAGGTTTTAATTCGGGCTCATAAAGCTCCTCCCCACAAGCCTTCCCATAAGCCCAAAGTCCACAAGCCCTCGGTTTTTTTCAAAAGATCCGAAATTCGGTGAAGGAATCTCCTGCATACGAGGGAGAAGGAAATTATTGAGGCTATTCGGAGAACACGTGGAAGTGAGGGTAATCCGTGGAGTTCAAGTCATCAATGATGGCTCCCAAGAAGTCGCAAGGCGCACCTGTGGGAGGTTCCTCCCCGAGATTACACATGGACATCTCCCCGAGCCCACAAGCCCAGGTTTTACGATTCTGATTCCACGCAAAAATAATGCATTCAGCACGATAACTTTCATGGAATAGGAAACATCTATGCATGTTCAAATTCACCTATCTTAGTTAAAATGCAATTGAGGAAAGGTTGCCTATTTGATCGATTACTAGAATTAATTCATGATGTGCAATTGGGTTATTGGCATTTTCAATATAATGAACGCAAATTGTCTATCCATCTTACAACCTTAGTAGCATGTTTCCTTGTCGTGCATTTCAAAGTGACGAGCCTAAAACACCTATTGCCTATCATTATAAGGTTGAAATTATTAAGTGCACTTTTGATTAGACATGGAAAGAATAAGCATATGTCACATTTTAGAAAATATCTTCACTGTAATGATTCATGAGGAAAAGTCGTTAACACCCGTAGGATGTTATCCGAAATGAAATAGCAGAGCACGAAAATGATTCTAAGGTCTTGCATGTGGCATGTGCTTGTAAAATGGAATAAGTTAAAACTAGCTTTAGTTTTGCTTGAACTTCATTAACTACGTTGTAGCTAGGACAAGGTTGTTTGTTGCATATTCGTCATGCGGAAAATTCATTCATCAAGAGTTGCATTTAGGAAAGGTTGCATGGTTTATTAAAGAATGAGATTCTAAAGCGTAGACAAAAAGGTTGTAGGCATTATTCTTTGATGTAAGTCCTAGTAGGCCCTATGAAAGTTATTTTGCAAATTAACATGCGTTTTGATTTTAACAAGAAAGGATAGGGACATTGCGAATCTAGTGGTATGTAGAAGCAATGAACCGCATGTTTACGTTTTGCAACTATTTATCTCCTTTAGATCAAGTTTATCATCTCCACGAAAGGCTCGTCCTTGTCACAAGATAAGTAGATCAAATAATCTAAATCACCTAACCCGCAAGGGATTCATATAGGCATGGTTTGGTCGATACGATAAATACCCCAAGTCCTAACTAGGGTTTAGCACATTAAAGATTTGGCCTAGTTTCACACTTGTTGCCAAGTCGAAACTCTCATACCCAAAGGTCCTACCCACATTCACGAAATGTTGGGTCAATTGGATGCTCATGCAAATAACGATCTAGGGTTTCTACCCTAAGGATCATTTGACCTAATGCTAAAACTCAGTTTGAGTTTGGAATCCCTAGGACCGAACATTGTCGGCCTAGTGCAATTAGGATTGGGTTGGGTAAGAAGATACCCTAAACCCTGCTTCATTGTCTAAACATAATTCCTTGACCAGGAAACGTCGTTCAATGGGTGAAATGATCCCATGGAATAGATGCAACACTTATGCAACAAGTTGCAATGTCGCATGGCCTTGTGGTTTGATCACAAGAGAGTTTTGCCATTCCTTGGAATGAGGTTGACAGGTTTTTACGCAAGTTTAACTTGCAAGAGGATGAGTAGTCATCCTATTACATTACCTTTCTTTGGGAAAATTGCCAAGTTAAGGGAATATATGTATTTTCTTGGAAGCAAAGGATCAATCAAGTTAGAGCGACATGGTCGCTAGGATTTACTATTAATTTATGAAACCTAAGGCATTGGGTAAGTTGGGTTAACAGGGCATGGCCCTAACCCAAGGACAAAAGGCTGAACAAACAAACCCTTGGGGGGATCTTGCCAAATCGCAATGGATCCCGGATCAAATGTTAGATGCATTCAGAGAGAAGGATTCACTCCTTAGCAGTTGGCCAAATAAATGACCACTGGATTGATTGTGCTTGTAGCAGTTTAGGAGCACTGTTTGCATTGTTTGCTCAAAGAACTAAAAGATGGAAAGTTAATTAATGCTTCAAGTGTTGAAGGCCTTAAGGGAGAGGCAGCATCAATTACCCCTGAGTGTCTACCTAACCCTAATCAAGGGGGTTGTTAGCCGCACCGAGAACGAGGACCAAACCTGCCGCGAGAGGTCTCTCCGTTGGGCACTAATTGGAGCACGAGGATGCTTGGGTGCCACGGGGGGCTCTGGCCGTAAATACCTTGCCTTCCGGGCCCTGCAAAAGAGGCCAACGTGACTCGGGATTGGATCTCGAGGCCCGCATACTAGTCTATGGGCGGAATCTTGGATTAGTAATCCCTGTGGATTGCTAGATGGCCTTCGAGCAGATTATGGATTAGCCTATGAGATGGACTTTATGGATGTATTCCAAAGATAAATAAGATAACCTGTTGAAAAGGAACTTGTTTGACATTGTTTTTCTATGTCCAGTGCTAAGATTACGTGAAGAAACCAATGCCTAGCTGGCTAATTAAGGAAGCTGCTTGATGCATGTCCAACTAAATGTGGTAGGTAATTAGAAAAATAAAGCAACCTTGAGGAAAGTGCGGTGGATGTGGCCATGGGTCCATCCTACGGATGGGTGGTCCCGGTTGGCCGGCAACTTTTCTCAATCGAAATGGACAGCAGGAAGCTCTTCTCGAAGGAAATGAACAACAAGGGCGCTAACCTAGGGTTTAGGTTACTAGAATCCCGACTTATGATATTTTAGGGGAACAGAATGGGACTATGCCTTATGGGCAGAGAGGTTGAGCCTTGCATCCCTCTCGTTTCCCATTCTCCTTGAACCAAGTGCAGCATGAATCTGCTTCGTCCCTGGCGTTCTGCGTAAAGTAGTTCGTCGCCTACGGTTCGACACTAGCTACCGTTTAAGAAAGTGATCCTAGATCGCAAACCCCATAACATTCCATGGGAGTGCCAGGAGGAGGTTTCTAGACTCTCTTTCTGATGGACTACTAAGAGGTGTCCTAAAAGGGAACAAGTGGACACGTCACAATTGGTATCAGAGCGAACCAACGAAGGATCTATCTTTAAAAGAAATCTTAATAAGAAGAAGTAAAGAAAATATTACTGTTAAGAACATTTCCTTACTTATCGATGCTGTCTTGCAGAGTCATGAAGCATGGAGCAGGTTCATGGTGTTCTAGGTCATGTTTATGACCGCAATGCATGCCTTAAGAATTATTGTTCTCCAAAAGGGCTATGCCCATATGAATGAAATAAAGACTTCTTTTTATCAATGATTATCTTGTCTATGAGTATTGATAAAAAGTTAAGTGGTTAGGTTTCTTGGCTAAAAGTTGAATTGGGTATGAAATATAATAGTAACGATTAGCGAGTGTTAACGTTAAGAATCCTTTACTCAGGCACAACCCCAAGTACAGGTTCCTAGTCCAAACCCTACACCAAGTACGGCCGTGATTCAAGAGAAGAAGTTTCTTCTCAAGCAGATCAAGCCGCCAGAATTTGACGGGAAAGGAAGGACTGTCCAAGCTGATGCTGAGATTTGGATAGAGTCCATGGAAGATTACTTTGAAGTGGTCGGTACCGCACTTGCCAACCAAGTAATGCTCGCCAAGCTGAAGCTCACTGGTGAAGCCAGGCTTTGGTGGAAGTAATGGTGCAGAGATCGAGGGATCTCAGAAGGATCTGTTACCTGGAAAAGCTGAAAAAAGTTGTGCAAGGAAGATACTTACCACCTGTGTATCGCACGCAGAAGATGAATGAGTTCTACAAGCTGAAACAGCTGGGTCTGACTCTTGACTCATACTACTCAAAGTTTGTCTCTCTTCTGAAGTATGCACCACAAATGGATATGACACAACAGGTGTCAAAATTTTGTGCTGGATTAAATCCACCTGTGAAAACCCGCCTCGAATCAATGTGCCCACGAGATCATCAGGACGCACTCATTCGAGCTGCGCCCATAATTCAGGAGGTGTAGGCCAGGCCAAAAAGTAACAAGACCTGGTCTTATAATGATCAGAACAAAGGAGTATATAGGTCCCAAGCAAAGAGAGTTCAAGGTCAAAACCTTGATTGATTGTGGTAGTACGCATTCCTTTATCTCACTAGCTTGTGCAAGAAGATTAGGAATAGCCACAATAGAAGCACCTACCTTGCTTGTGGAATTAGCAAATGGTCGTGAGGTCACTTGTACTAGGCAAACTGCTAAGGTGGAATTCTTTCTGGGAGGAAAGTCATCGGTCAAATTCAGGGTCATAAACCTATGTATCCATGAGAGTTTGCTCGGAATGGATTGGCTTAAACCTAATGACGCCCACATTCTTTGTGGAAAGGGCCAAGTTTCCTCTCGAGACTCTGAAGGGGAATTGGTCACAACTCAAGGAGAGGCTAGAAAGCCGAAAATTCAATTGGCCAAGGCATCTCAGATTATAAAGGGATTTAGAAAGGGACTACTTGTCTACTTGATTAAGCTTAATAAGCTAGATCAAAAGCAAGAGTCTAGTGAAGGACCTTCATGGCTAAAGGAGTACGCAGACATATTTCCTGAAGAGCTGACAGAACTTCCGCCTCAAAGGGAAGTTGATCATGAAATTAACCTAGTGGCTGGAGCTGCGCCAATTGCAAAGAGGCCTTATAGAATGTCCATCCCAGAAGCAATTGAGCTGAAGGTGAAACTCAAGAAACTGTTAGATCAGGGCTACATCCATCCTAGCAGTTCACCATGGGGAGCTCCAGTGCTATTCCATAAGAATAAAGATGGAATGCTTCGACTGTGTATTGATTACAGAGGGTTGAATCAATCAACGATTAAGAACAAGTATCCTATTCCAAGAATAGATGAACTTCTTAACTGTGTTCAAGGTGCGAAGATCTTCTCCAAGATTGATCTCAAGTGTGGTTACTATCAGATAAGGATTAAGGAAGAAGATATCCCAAAGATGGCATTCAACACAAGATATGGACACTTTGAGTTCCTAGTCATGTCATTCGGGCTTACGAATGCACCTACTAGACAACATAACACATGTGGGGCCCCATGAACAGAATATAAATAAAACAATTTGTCATAAACTAGAATATAAACGCTCATTAGTTGGAAAGAATATAAACGAAATAATGTGTCGTCAACTGGAATTTAGACGCTCATTAGGAAAGAATATAAACGAAACAATTTGTCATCAGCTGGAATATAGACCCTCATCAGCTGTGGAAAGAATATAAACGAAACAATGTATCATCAACTAGAATATAGACGCTCATTAATGGAATAACGAACGAGGACGATCATCATGAAGCATGGCAATATCAACATCCAAAAGTAGGGAATGAAGCATCAATGGAATAAAGAACAAGGGCAAGCATCATGAAGCATTGCAATACCAACATACCAAAGCATTGAATGAAATAGTAATTGAATAACATTGATTGAATGAAAAATATAAAATATAAGCTATGAAACTTATGAAACAATGACATGACAAAGAATCCATAACATAAGACATGACATTGCTAATGTTGGTTCTTTTCGTAATGTCAATGCTATTGATATTGAAGCTAATTACAATAACTTGGATATAATAACATTATCACCTGACAAGGAGTATCCTGTCGAATCTAGGTAGTTTATATGTAGAAAGGCAAAACCATAATTATAATCACTTTGGTGATGCACTGATGTAAAGCTTTGGATAAAGCTTTTGAGAATAAAGATTTTGAATAATAAGAAGACGAAAAAGATGGACGATCTGTTAGCGACACAAAAGTGAAAGAGATTAGCTAAAGTAGATGAAGAGTTTGTTGTTGTCATGAAAGCTGACAACATACGAAATTTGATAGAAAAATCTTAGAAATAGCTTCGTTTGTGATAATAATAGGCGTTGATTCTTCCCTATGTTACTGCTACAAAAGCATGAAAGATATAATTAACGCTCCATATAAAGCTAAGATTTAGAAATAAAGAAACTAATAAGAGCATGACACTGAGTTACAGTGAGAACGGAAGCGTAATAAAGCTCTACCATGCTGCAATCCATTCAAAATTGAGATGAGATGCGCCAATAGACGTGATTTAAAGTTCTGTCGCCTTACTGTACTGCAGATCATTGTAGATTCGAGATGCCATGGGAGCAAAAGCGAGCACATTAATAAGGCTCCACGCCTGATAAGCACAGATCAATCAAGGAAGCGAAGCTCTAGAAAGTTCAAAGAGTACACCAAAAGAGGAGAAGAGGCAAAATTAGGAGCAGGATTAAAGCTGTGCCTCGCAGCAATAGGCTAAAATCGGCATTAGATGTGAAAATAGAGATGTTTTTCAAACTATCGTGCTCTGCAAGAAGCTTCCTCTCTCTCTCTCTACGTTTCAACATCAACATTGTCTTGCGTATAATAGCATATCAGCGTGGTTCCTAGCCATGCAAGCAAATTAGTCGTCATCCTGAAAAGTCCTCACAGTGAAGAGCTAACAGGATTCACTCCTTAGCAGTTGGCCAAATAAACGACCACTGGATTGATTGTGCTTGTAACAGTTTGGGAGCATTGTTTCCATTGTTTGCTCAAACAACTAAAAGATGGAAAGTTAATTAATACTTCAGGTTGAAGGCCTGAAGGGAGAGGCAGTATTAGTTACCCCCAACTGTCTGCCTGACCCTAACCAAGGGGGTTGTTAGCCACGCCGAGAACATGGACTGAACCCACTGTGAGAGGTCTCTCCGTTGGGCACTACTTGGAGCAAGAGGACACTTGGGTGCCACGGGGGCTATGAACGTAAATCCCTTGACTTTCGGGCCCTGCACAAGAGACCAACGTGACTCGGGATGGGATCTCAAGGCCCATATACTAGTCTACGAGCGGAATATTGGATAAGAAATCCCTGTGGATTTCTAGATGGCCTTCCGGCGGATTATGAATAGCCTTCAGGCGGATTATGGATTAGCCTACGGGCTGGACTTTATGGATGTATTCCAAAGATAAATAAGATAACCTGTTGAAAAGGAACTTGTTTGACATTGTTTTTCTATGTCAAGTGCTAAGATTACGTGAAGGAACCAGTGTCTAACTGGCTAATTAAGGAAGCTCCTTAATGCATGTCCAACTAAATGTGGTAGGTAATTAACAAACTAAAGCAACCTTGAGGAAAGTGCGGTGGATGTGGCCGTGGGTCCGTCCTAAGGATGGGTGGTCCCGGTTGGCCGGGAAATTTTCTCAATCAAAATGGACAGCAAGGAGCTCTTCTCGAAGGAAATGAATAGCAAGGGCACTAACCTAGGGTTTAGGTTACTAGAATCCCGATTTATGATGTTTTAGGGGAACAGAATGGGACTATGCCTTATGGGCAGAGAGGTTGAGCCTTGCATCCCTCTCGTTTCCCATTCTCCTTGAACCAAGTGCAGCATGAATCCGCTTCGTCCCTGGCATTCTGCGTAAAGTAGTTCGCCTAGTTCGATGCTAGCTACCGTTTAGGAAAGTGACCATTAGGGGAAGCCCTGATTCAGGTCGGTCCTAAGTGGGAACGGCCGAAATACTTCCGCTACGTGGTGGACGCGGTGTCGTGTTGCTGCGCATCCGAGTCGTATACACCTCCATTTCTTTTGTTGTGCATTTGTGTTAGCATTTTAATAATCCGCATCCAATGTATATATTCCCTTAATGCATGCGCCTAATCTAGACGTTCATTCTGGTGATGACTTTTATGACTATGTTGAAGCCACTAACCAGGCTGCCCATATTTAAAATCTTCTTGGAGATTTTTGTGAACATGATGAATATTTTGCTGCTTGGGGCGATGCTGATCTCATTGAGAATATTCTTCAAATTCCTGATTATGTTGCTACTTCTGCTGATGCAATTATTACCCACCCACCTCATTCTGCTGGAAACAGAGATCATAATACTCAACAGAATGAGGTAACGTTCAGTCATGTAATTCCTGCCATCAACACTAATATTTCAAGCATGCCTAAAAAGGCTGCAAAAGCAGCCATTCCTGCAGCAATAAAAGAGGTTGGTCCTCTTACACAAGAAAATTCAAAAGGGTCAATCCCCTCTTCCTCTTTGGAAACTTTAAAGGGTCCATTTCCCTCTCTAAAGATAGCTAAGTCACAAAGTGCTAGCCTATTCTGGGGAGATAAGGGGATATTTTTTGAAAAAGGAAGAATGGCGGGCTGTGGGGGGGGGACGAAAGGACCAAGGGGCAGACTTATGAGAGGGGGAAGCAGAAGATAGGAGCCGATTCGGGATGTAGACACAGCCCCTATACTGCTGAGCCCATAGAGAACCGCCATAGCCACCTTCACGAGAAGACAGGGAAATTTGGGGTGACATTTTTTTTTTCAATCTGTGAAGGAGGCCATGTGGAAAACGACAATGATGAAGGGGCAGAAGCTGAGGGTCTTAACTGTTAACTGAGGGCAAAGAATGGCATCGATCCTGAGACCATGGTCATCCAATTGCTTCCCCAACTTCAACATCCAACCAGCATACACTATCTCAATCTTCGAGAGATATGGGAATCGGGTGCAAAGAGAGAACAATGCAGATTCGAATGGATGGAGGTCGCAACCAACCTTGAGGGCATGTCGATGCTGCTGCTCGAGGTCGTAGAAACGGCGAATGACTAGGGAGATGGCATTGAGGTCTGCTACCTGTAGCTCCACAGTCCGAGAAGGGCTCAAAATCAAGAGCCATCCTTGCAAGGTCGACTCCATCTGGAATATTTGTTGATCATGGAATCAGTATTGCCGTTCTGAGGGCGGCAACTCTTCAGGGCCAGCGCCTGCTGCTGGAATATGGGCAATTCGTCAATTTCTGGTGGAACGACTGATGAAGCATGTCTCAGCTTTAAAAGGCTATATTGAGGATGCGAAGCTTTTGGCTCAGGGTGCAAATCATGATGATGAGCTCATTGATTACTACAATCAGTTGCAAAATGGAATGTTGGAAGCTTATTCAGGAATTTCCCAAGGATTCAAGAACACAAAGCCGGAGTTGATGTTACCATATGCGGGCCATATTTTGCAGTTCATTGAAAGCATTGCTGCAGATGTACACAGGGATGATGTAGTCACAAAGGCAGCAGTAGGTGTTTTGGGTGTTTTAACTGATACCTTGGGTGTGACTGCTGCAGCTTTGTTTCACTCTTCTTCATTCTACAAGAGCTTTTTGCAGCAGTGCCAGGCATCTGATGATCAGCAGCTGAGACAGCAGAATGGCACATTGTTTACATAAACATCCTCGTCCATTGTGTTTTGCAAATAAGTTGAGATGATGGTGTTGTGCTGATTTTCCCGTTTGATAGTGTTGGCATCTTTGCCACTACTGTTGCAGGTGTAAGGTTGATTGGACATTTTTCTATTGTACTGAGGTTGGAGTTGAATACATGTATCAGAGTAACTGGTAATGAAAAAAGTCATGTTACATGCTGAAGATGCTCGACTGTAATTTTAAACATGCTGCTGCAATTGTTGATGTGGATGAACCAGAGCTTGTAGAAGGAGAACCATTCTGTCCAGCTCGCTTACAGATCACTCTAAACTGTTTTAAAACCTAAGGATGAGTGGAAATTGAAATAAAATATAAGGATCTTTGGTTACCAAAGAGAGGATCACTTGTTGAAATACCAAAACTATTCATGACAGCATATCTAGAACATGGGTTTGTTCAGTTTCTTTGTTGTAACTCTATGATTATGACAAGGAATATAGTGAACTTTGACTTCCAATATTTGAGATCTTCTTGTTAGTCTTTATTTCTTGCTATACCTTGAACCCTGTGTTCTGCAGCCATTGCATGAACTCTACGACAGCGGGAAGTCCTAGATCGCAAACCACGTGACATTCCATGGGAGTGCTGGGCGGAGCTTTCTAGACTCTCTTTCCAATGGACTGCTAAGATGTGTCCTGAAAGGGAACAGGTGGACACGTTACACACGTGGTCAAATATTTATCACTTATTTGAAATTGAGACTTGAAACTTTTCTAAATTATCTAATATGGTGTTGATTTTGAATATTTTGTGGTAAATGATGCATATATCCTCGTACTTTAGGTGAATAAGGATAATTTACACTTATATAACCTATCTCTCCATAGGACTAATAAGTCAATGGTCTCCTAAAATAACCTCTTCCTCCTACTAAATTTTCTTGAATAGTCTATATATTTCCTACAGGTCCCCCACTACCTCTTCCCTATTAAGGCCTTCATCTCAAAGCTCCCAACCCCATGTTTTGTAGTTTTCGAGACCATTGATCTCCATCCTCACGAGCTAGTTGCACATTCTTTCTCACAAGCAACTAATAAATTTTCCCACTCTCTTACAAAAAAGTTTCTATGCTCTCAATTTTTGTGTTCTAAATGTTTCCATCTTTCTTATTTTGTCAAATTTTCTTTCTTTTTCAATTGCAATCATCATTGGTTTCTCAAAGTGCTTGGTTACTTAATTTCTAGTTTAGTTCTCACCTCTCCTTGAAATTTTTTACTATTAACATTTCTAGTGCTCTCTCTCCTATGCCTAAAAATGTGTTCCAATGATCCCAAAGCTGGGTAAATTCAAAGGAATTTTTTTCTATAATCTAGTCTTGTTGGGAAGTCTCAATTTCTTTAACTCGGTCAAAAAATGCTTGCTTGGTACCTTCATACTCTGTAGGAATAGGGGAATTTTTCAATCGTAAACTTGTCTCATAATCCTCAAACCAATTTCTACCTTCATCCAACCATTGAACTTTTAAATTTGAAGTTTCAGGGTAGGGTTAGTGATACATCCAAAGATCAATGTTCTCAAGGAATCACTAAGGATCCTCTCCTTTTAAACCATGAAATTCAAGGAAAGAAATTTCCATTGAAAACATTCACTATCACTTAGATAAAATACAAAAAATTAATTAATTTTTGGCACTCCTTGGTGGGGGTTCAAAAAAGATTTCATACAAGTGGTCATAAAGATAGAACCTCTCTCACAACTCGAAGACATGAGAGCAAAGTGTGTTGGTAATGAGATTTGACTTTGCTTAAGATCATATTTCAATGAGAAAACTTGAAGGAAAATAGAAAGCCAAGCTCACAACAACTAAACCTCTTCTAGTTTTTAAAAAATAAGTAGCAATATAGCAAGGTTTACTACGAAAAAAAAAACTAAAAGTCTTAAGTTTGATTTTTATCTTCACTCTACAAAAGAACTTCCAAATTGATTTCCTACCTTTCAACAATGACAAATTAATGTATCTTGAGAACTTCATTATCCTCTAGTTTCATGTTCCCTGTGGATTCAAGGTCTCCACTATTCTGACTTTCTTTTTCCATCACCTCTTGGCTTGTTTAGAAAGTATTCTCTAAGTACATGAGATGGGATCCCCTACTTATTTGTACCTCTTTTTTATATAGTCTTCTCTCTCCTTCATAAAAGATAAGCTTTACAAAAAGCCTTTAAGCTAGTCATTATGTTTCAAGCCTTTTTTTAAAGCATTATTGCTTTTGTCTTGCAAGCTATCACCTCTGCATGATTCTTGAATCCAAGAATCTTTCCTTTCTCTAAATACAACTATAAAATCTTGTTGATTAAAGGAGTGTTATCTAGTTCACCAATAAAAGAATGAGTTATATATACCTAATACAATTCTTCCCTTAAAGTATGATTTTTCACATGTTTCATAAAAGGCATATAGTAGGGAAAATCTAATGTAACTAAGGCCCATTCTTTGCATTTTCATCTTTGTGACCCTTTTCTTCACCTACTTGTGTAGCAACACCAAGTGATATTGTCAATAGGTCTAGAATATCATCATTATTCACAATAAGCCTTTCAAAGCTTGGTCTTGAAGATGGTCTTGCAGTAGGTGGAGTAGCAAACTCACCCCCTCTAGTCTTCTTAGCTGCACTTGGATTTTCTTCATCCCTCTTACACTTCTCCTCAACAAGTACATCTGCTCCATGAGACTTAGCCAAATAAGCATAAATAGAGTACCTCTCAACAGGCAAATCCCAACCTGTCTCTGATCGGATGCTAGAGCCTGCACTAGTCAAAACAGT